>NC_135337.1:4252491-4859990 GCF_023851605.1 Tamandua tetradactyla
GACCATAATGGATGTCAAATTTCAAAAGTTAATAAATACCATGAGATTCAGGAAATAATAGTTTTATTAATTAATGGCGGATATAGCTTTATGATATAGTTTTCTACTCTTTTTTACTATATATTCATTGGTAGTCCCTTCATATTACAACTATTTTGTAGTATTTTCTATAGAGAGAATACTATAATTCAGTCCTTGCTCTAACCTGGTTCATCACATTTTTTTTGTTTTAGTAGTATGGAAAGTTCAAAAGTATGCAACTTCAGTGGATATGTTTGTTCATACTTCTTCCACAGGCTTGCACCTACAAACAGGCATCTAACAAACTTTATTTTGCATAATCTTTTCAAAAAAGAAGAAAAGCACAAAGTGTTTTGTAATTGCATGTACTTCCTTTAGAGTATTTCCCTGACAGAAACTCCTTTTCTAGGAATTGATGGGAACTGAATCCTCCACTTAAAATTTTGTATGTCTTCATGGTAGGTTGAATTATGTACCACAGAATAAGGCGTCCCTAATCTTAATCTATCCCTATAGGTGTGAACCATTCATCAATAGGACCTTTTGAAGAAGTTATCTTTAATTAAGGTGTGTTCAACTGAATAAGTCTGGTTCTTAATCCTATCCCTGGAGGTTTTACAGAAGAGGCCACAGGGAGACAACCACAAGGAACAGAAGCAGGAAGTCAACAGACCCTGTAAGAGAAAGGAGAAGATCCACTGTGTGGATCATTATGTGATGGAAAAGCCAAGGGCCCAAGAATCTCTGGCAGCCAGCCTTAGAATGCCACAGTCTTCTCGGAGAAAGCATTGCCTTGCTGATGCCTCCATTTTGGACTTCTCTTATCCTCAAAACCATTAGCCAATGAATTCCTATTGTTTGAACCAACCCATCTCATGGTATTTGTGATCATAGCTGGGAAAGACAATCTTGAGTGGAAGAACTTTCCACAACTAACTTCTGGCTTTGTACATTTAAAACTTTGTTTCTCCCCTTCTCCCTGTATCCATCCAGGGCCAGGTGCCACAGAACAGGTTTGTACATCAGTAGGCCTTCTGGCCTGTGTCTGCCTATCATGTCATTGGGTAAGTTTGTTCAGTGAGTGCTAAGAGTATTCCTTTACTTGGACAGCTAGAAATAAGTTAGCTGTACATGGAAATATCTGCAAACCACATAAATACATCCCACTAAAACCAAACTGAATATATCACCACCTCAATTTCTCCTTAGCCTGATCCCCAAAATGCCTATGTCCATGCCAACCACAATTGATATATACAGAGTTTAGTGGAAAGGAATTCAGAGTGGAAAGAGAGAATGACTTAACTGATTGCGGATCAAATATTTGGCCTTTGCAAAATTTATAAAAACAACTAGCACTAATGAGATATGGTAATATTCTTCCTAGGCCTTAGAAGAAGCCTTTGCAAATGAAGGATCTGTTACTTTAGCTTCATTTGTTTCATGGTACATTGCCTGTGTACCAGACTATTGAGGGCCAACAATATTAAACTAATTGGAAACAGCCAGATTAGTGTCGGTGAGTATAATACAGAGGGAAGAAATGGAAGCCTGATGCCTGTATACAAGATGCTTATAATCATCAGCAAACAGAGACACATAAAAAAACCGCCAAGTCTGAGCCCCCAGTCTTGGGGTTTGCTCATATGAAACTTAATCCCACAAAGGATAGTTCAAACCTTCTTAAAATTAGGCCTAAGAGTCGCCCCCAAGAGAACCTCTTTTGTTACTCAGATGTGATCTCTCCCTCTGGCCAGCATGACAAGCAGACTTACTACCCTCTCCCTGTCTACGTGGGACATGACTCCCAGGGGTGTGGACCTTCCTGGCAACATGGGACAGAAATCCTAGAATCAGCTGGGATTTAGCACCAAGGGATTGAGAAAACCTTCTCAGCCAAAAGGGGAAGAATGAAATGAGACAAAATAAAGTGTCAATGGCTGAGAGATTCCAAACAGAGTCAAGAGGTTATCCTGGAGGTTATTCTTATGCATTAAATAGATATTACCTTGTTAGTCAAGATGTAATGGAGAGGCTGGAGGGAACTGCCTGAAAATGTAGAGCTGTGTTCCAGTAGCCATGTTTCTTGAAGATGATTGTATAATGATACAGCTTTTATAATGTGACTGTGTGATTGTGAAAACCTTGTGTCTGATGCTCTTTTTATCTACCTTATCAACAAATGAGTAAAACATATGGAATACAAATAAATAATAGGGAGAACAAATGTTAAAATAAATTTACTAGATTGAAATGCTAGTGATCAATGAAAAGGAGGGGTAAGAGGTATGGTATGTGTGAATTTTTTTCTGTTGTCTTTTTATTTCTTTTTCTGAAGTGATGCAAATGTTCTAAGAAATGATCATGATGATGAATATACAACTATGTGATGATATTGTAAATTACTGATTATATATGTGGAACGGAGTGATCATATGTTAAGAATGTTTTTGTTTGTTTGTTGTTATATTTTTTAAAAAATTAATTAAAAAAAATAACTGCCAAGAGATTTTACACAACTACATGGCCAAAAGTGCAATTTAATATAGTAGAAACAAAGTGCAAATTACTAAGTACCAAAACAGGGATACATGTATCCATTTGGAAGAATTACTGGAAATGGTGAGTTTTGAGATAGCTTTTGTAAGAGGTAAAGCCCAGATAGAAAGGGGAAAGTAGATTCTAGGAAGGCATAAAAGATCTAAATAACAAACAACAGCTTAAAATTGTCTAAGACACAGTGTTTGTGACAGAGAACATTAAAAAATTGCATTTTTATAGGATTTCAGTCTCTTGTTATAATAGAATAACTGGCAGACAACTAGTTCACCAAGTGTAAAAATAGAAAACTAGACAAGAGATAATTAAATGGTTATTTTCAGATATTGGAAAACAGTTCAGGACGAGGCTACCTCGGAGAGGGGAAACAAGTGAAGTGAGTCCCATGATAGCCTGGGCCTTTTACTTTAGTGCGTTTTCTGGACCAGGGTGCAGCAAGGGGGATCCAAGCAGAGAATGGCAGTCTCACTGAGTTGAAAATATGGGGATCAGAATTCAGGGAAGTTGAGGCAGCTGGAACTTGTGGGGCATAGTACAAGAGTAGAAGGAGCAAGACATAAAGTTTCAGGAATCTGCAGGGGTTCCCTTTGAACCTTTAACTGAATAAGATGCACATGTTTGGGGTAAAACTCCACAAGGCCAGGCAAATAATAACTACCAAGAAAAGACCAACTATAGGGAACTACAAGCTGAACAACGAGCAGAAGTTGCACTGGGTTGGAGGATATGTGAGTTCAGACTACCCAGGAAGGAAAGGAGGTGTCAGCTATCCTGAAGACGGAGAGCCATCTCCTGGGAAACAGAAGGGACACCAAACTCCTGAAAACAGGGCAACCCCCAAACAAATAAAACGCAAAACCCCAGGTGAGGACAGAGACCCGGAAAGACAGGGAAAACCCTGCACACTGCATTCATCTTGGGCAGACCTTCTTGATAGGAGGGTAGAAGCTCAAAAAAATCACCAGCTAATTACCACTTGGTTACAAAACTGAGAAACAGACATTGAAGGGAGTAAATCCCAGAGTTAACTTTTTAATATTTTAAAGAGTACAAGACAAATAAACAAGCAGGAAATGATGGCCCGCCAAAAGGAAGAGAGTGAAAATAGGAAAATACCAAGAAAAAAATATAAAAATGTGGACATGCAGGAAAAAACCTGAAATCAAAACAGCATGGTATTGGCACAAGGACAGACATGTAGACCAACGGAATAGAATTGAGAGGTCAAAAATAAACCCTCAAATTTATGGCCAACTGAAATACGACGAGGTGATAGAGACCACTTGATCAGGAAAGAGTAGACTCTTCAACCAACGGTGCTGGGAAAGCTGGATATCCATTTGCAAAAAAGAGGAGGACCCATAATCTACAAAAATAAACTAAACATGGATCAAAGACTTTAATATAAGAGCTAGAATTATCAAACTCTTAGAAGAAAATGTAGGAATGCATCTGCAGGACTTTGTGTGGCACAGTGGTTTCTTAGACTTTACACCCAATGCACCATTAATAAAAGGTAAAATATATAAATGGGACCTCATCAAAATTAACAACTTTTATTCCTCAAAAGACTTTATTATGAAAGTAAAACAACAGCCTACACAATGAGGGAAAATATTTGGAGACCACATATCCAATAACGGATTAATATCTAGAATAAATAAAGAAGTCTTTCAACTTAAGACAAAAAACCTAATTAAAAAATGGGCAAAAGATCTGAACAGACATTTCCCTAAGGAAGATACACAAAGGGCCAAACAGCATATGAAAAGATGCTGATTATTAGCCGTAGGAAAATACAATTGAAAACCACAATGGAATTCCATTTCACACCCAATTGAATGGTGCTATTTTAAAAAATGGACAATAACAAGTGTTGGAGCACGTACTGGTTTGAAGCTATTATGTGCCCCAGAAAAGCTGTGTTTTAATCCCGATCCTTTCTTGTGGGGACAGTCGTTTCTTTTAATCCTGATTCAACATTGTAGTTGGAAACTTTTGATTAGATTGTCTCTATGGAGATGAGGCATGCCCAATTGTGGGTGTGAACCTTTGATTGTATGGATATGTGACTCCACCCATTCTAGGTGGGTCTTGATTAGTTTACTGGATTCCTTTAAAAGAAAAAACATTTTGGAGAGAGTCAGAAATGACAGAGCCAACAGAAACTTGAGAGCAGAGCTGACAGAAACTTCCCAGAGTTGACACAGATGCTGTCACTTGGAGAACAGACACTGGAGATTCTTGGAGCCCAGGAGATGTTGTCATGAGATGTTAAGTAAGCCAGAACCTGGAGAGAGCCAAGAAATGAAAGCTAGCCCCAGAGAAGCAAAGTAAGGAACCTCACAGGAACAGAGGCTGAAAGCAGTGGATCCCAGGAGCAAGGGGTCAGCAGATGCCACCCACATGATTTCCCAGCTGACAGAGGTATTCCTGACCCATCAGCCTTCTTTGAATTAAGGTGTCTTTACCTGGATGCCTTAGTTTGAAGATTTTTATAGGCTTAGAACTGTAAATTTGTAACTTATTAAATTCCCTTTATAAAAGCCACTTCAATCCTTGCATATCGCATTCTGGCAGCTTACAAACTAAAACAGAGAGAATGTGAAGAGATACGAACATTCATCTACTGCCCCTGGCAATGTAAAATGGTGCAACCATGGAAAACAGGTTAGCAATCCCTCAGAAAGCTACCATATGACCCTGCAATCCCAGTACAAGGTATATACCCCAACGAATTGAAAGAAGAGATATTTGCACACTGATGTTCATAGAAGCATTATTTACTGTTGCCAAAAATTGGAAGCAGCCCAAGTGCCCATCAACCAATGAATGGATAAATAAAATGTGATATCAGCATATAATTCCTGGAGGTTTCCTACGTCAGATAAATCCCGAAACTCAGAGGGACCAGCCTCTCCAAGACTGTCAATGAATTATATCCTCCCATCCTTTAGCGTGGACTCTTCTTCTTAACATGAAAAAGTGAGAACATGCACTTTTTCCCATGCTTATAGATTGGGAAAAGGATTAAAGGAGAAGAAAGAGGTATAATAGAGTAAATGGGATTTAAAAAGTGAGTATTGCTGCTGAGTCACTATATTAATATTCCTTCTAGCCTGCAGTGTTTGGGAGCAGCTAGAAGGAAAGTCTAAGAGGATGGAATGGTAGCCCGTAACAAACTCTGGGATCTGTTCTGTAACTACTTGCTGAGGTGTGCTTTGAAAATTACTGTTCTTTTTCTTTGTTTGTTTTGTACATATGTTCTTTTTTACAATAAAAGTGTTTTAAAAATAAAAAAAATTTAAATGTAGTATAGACATAAATACAATGGAATATTATTCGGCCATAAAAAGGAATGAAGTCCTGATATGTGCGACACATGGATGAACCCTGAAGATGTCATGCTGAGTGAAGTACCAGACACAAAAGGACAAACGTTGCATGTTCTCACTGTTTGAAAACTATTAGAATCAGCAAACTCTTAAGTCAGAATCTAGACTATCAGTCACTGGGGATGGGGTGGAGATAGGGAATAGGAAAGTAAAGCTTAAAATGTACAGGGTTCTTATTTGGAATGACGGAAACATTTTGGTGGTGATGCTGGCACAACATTGTAAATGCAGTTAGGAGCACTGAACTGTAATTCTGAATATGATTAAAAAGGTAAATGGTAGGATGCATTTATGGTAACAGAAAATTTTTTTTTAAATCCATGGAATTACACTACATAAACTATGAACCCTAAGTTAAACCATGGATTTTAATAGTACAATTATAAAAATGTATTGTCATAAGTTGTAACAAATGTTCTACACCAATGCAAGCTGTTGGTGGAGGGGTAGTATATCGGAATCTTGTATTCTATGCATGATTGTTCCAGAGACTCACAACTTCCCTAATTAAAAAAAAAAGACATCAAAAAACAAACACACACACACACAAATGAATTATCAATAATGAAAGAGGGAACATCACTACAGATCTTACAGGTATTGAAAGAATAAAAAGGGAGTAGTATGAATTGCTTTATGACAATGAATTCAATAACCTAGTGGATATGGAAATTCCTTCAAAAATTAGTCAAAATTGAAACAAGAAGAAACAGAAAGTCTAAATATCCTTATATTTGTTAAAGAAATTGGATTTATAATTTAAAATCTTTCAACAAAACAAACTCCAGGCCAAGATAGCTTTAATAAAGAATTCTATCAAACATTAAAGAGAAAAGTAATACCAATCTTAAACAAAACCTTTCAGAAAACAGAGGAAGAAGGAACAACTTAACTTATTTTCATGAGTTCTCCTTTATTGTGGTATCAAAACCAAAGACATTAAAAAATAATAAAATTACAGACTGACATCCCTCATACAAACAGACACAACAATCCTTAAAAAAATATTAGCAAGTAAGATTCTGATATATTTCAATAATAATGCATCAGGACTAAATGTTTTATCCTTGGAATGCAAGGTCAATACAACTTGGAAAATCAATGAGAATGCAATTCACCACACTAACAGAATAAGGGAGAAAATCATCTGCGCATTTGACAAAATTCAACACTGAGTCAAGATAAATACTCAGAAAAGTAAGAATAAAGGGAAACTACTTCAACCTAACAAAGGGCATCTATGAAAAACCTAAGCTACCACTGTTTTAACATTGACAGACACTCTGCTTTCCTGCTTAGACTGAGAACATGGCAAGAATATTTAATATCTTCTCCTCAACATGAGATGGGCAGTCTCAGCCAGGGAAATAAGACATGAAAAATATAAATAAAGAAAGGCTTACAGATTGGGAAAAAAGAAGTTAAACTTTCTTTATTCACAGGGGACATAATTGTGCTCCTAAAATATCCTAACAAGTTTGCAAAAAAAGTTATTTCATTAATAAGTGAGTTTAGTAAGGTTGTATAATACAAGCTTGTTTTGGTTTGTTAATGCTGCCAGCAAATAATATATCAGAAATGGAATGGCTTTTTTTTAATACTTCAATAAATTTTATTGGTTAACATGACATCCTTTCTCATTAGTTTTTAAACGTTTTTTGGAAATATTTTCAAACTTACAGGAACTTTATAAAAATAATACAGAAAATTCCAATATGCCACCTAGTCAGACACTTAATTAGCCAACTTTTAAACATTTCACCACATTTGTTACATCGTTCTATGGCTCTATATCTCTGTGTGGTTCCCCTATTTTCTAATCATTTGAGAGTAGTTTGCAAATACCATGCACCTTTAACACTGACTCTTCCACATATTTTCTCATCCTTTCTTTTTCCCCTTAGTTTTTAAAAAAAATTATTTTAGTAACATATGCACAACCTAAAAGCCCTCCCTTTTAACCACTTTCAGATATGTAATTCATTGCTGTTAATTACAAGGACAATGCATTATCCATTACCAAAACTTTCCATCACCCCAAACCAATTTCTGTACTAATTAAACATTAGCTCCCCATTCCCTATGCCCTCCTCCGCCTCTGGTAATCTATATTCCAGTTTGAATGTAATTCTGGAGAAGATTTATAATGAATTATTCAAAGGTATTAATTACAGGCACATAGAAATGAAAGCAATGATCACTTGGTCCCCACAACTCATTGAAATATATTGTACTTCCATCTATGACTGGGTTGCCAATAAGAAAAATGCGGCAACATTGTATTTCTGAAATTCAGTAATGTGTTTGAGAAAGTAGAAACTGGTGAAGAATCATTACATTTGTTGTGAAGGGCCCAAAAGTCTGAACCAGGCTCTTGAAAAATAGGATGGATTCCTTCAGGAGGCAGTGGGCTCCCTGAAAACAGGGACATTCGTAGTAAGCTGGACAGTCAATTGGCCAGGATGTTCAAGGGTGATGAATAGTATTAGTTTACTTGAATAAGCTTTGAGGTCCCAACTGAAGTGCAATCATTCTGTGAAACAGCTTTTACAATGGCGATTTAATAAGTCGCAAGCTTACTTATTAAAGTCAAGTAAAAAATGTCCAAACTAAGGTATCCAGAGAAAGATGACCTTGACTCAAGAAAGTCTGAAGAGTCCAGAACACCTCTGTCAGCTGGAAAGGCACGTGGCTGCATCTGCTGGCATCTTTGGCTTCTAATTCCAAACAGCTTCCCCAGGGGCATTTTCTTTCTGCATCTCCTAATGTCTGGGTCTCATACTGGCTCTCTCTATTGGTCTGTCAGCTCTGAACTCTCTCCAAAATGTTTCCCGTTTTAAAGGAACTCAGTAAACTAATCAAGACACATCTTATGGGTACAGTCACAGTTCCATCTAATCAAAAGGTCACACCCACAATTGAGTGGATTATATCTCCATAGAAACAATCTAATCAAAGGTTCCCACTGACAATATTGAATCAGGATTAAAGGACATGGTTTTTTTCTGGGGTACATAACACTTTCTAACAGCAAAGAGTCAATGTACAAAATCTATTATATTTCTGTGTCTAGCATAGTAGTTAGGTTCAGGTGTCAACTTAGCCAGGTAATGGTACCCTGTCATTCTCTTGCTGTTGACTTAAATCATCAATGTGCCAAATTCCTCTATGGCTGATTCCATCTGCAGTCGGTCAAATTAGCTGGAGGCTTAAAAGAGAGGTCCAAAGAGAGCTCAGAGCTCAATGCATCTCAGCTCAGTGCCCAGAGCTGGCTCACCCGGACATTTAGAGATGCAGAAAGGACGTGACCCAGGGAAGGCCATTTGAACCCAGAAGTCAGGAGAGAGGGCCAAGCAGATGTCACCGTGTGCCTTCCCAAATCTATGAATTTGTAACTAATTAAATCCCTTTTATAAAGGCTGATCCATCTCGGTGTATTGCATTCTGGCAGCTTTAGCAAACTAAAGCACCTAGCAACTAACAAGTGGAAAATGAAATGATTAAAATGCCATTTATAATAATATGTCAAAAACATAAAATACTTAGGAACCAATTTAACCAAATATGTGCAGAACTTAAAAACCATAAAGTGTTGTTGAAAGAAATTGAAGACCTAAGGAAATGGAGAAATTCCATATTTGTAAGTTGGATGGCTCAATATTGTTAAGATGTCAATTCTCCCCAAATTGATACATAGAGTCACTGTAATTCCAATCAAAATCTCAACAGGCATTCCTTCTCTTTTCTTTTATTTAAGCAATTTTTGCGTTAATCCTAAACATATATGGAAATGCAAAGAGCCTCTATTAGTAAAACAATTTTGAACAAAAGGTACAAAGTTGAAGAACTTAACTACTTGATTTCAAGATTTACTACAAAGCTATGGTAATCAAGATGTATTGCTACGGCTGCCTTCTCAGCCTTCTGGCTATAATGACAAAGTTGAGTGGTTGCCACAGGGACCATCTGGCCCACAAAGCCAAAAATATTTACTGTCTGGTCCTTAAAAAAGAGTATGCTGATCCCGTGCTATGGGATGCTCACATTATGCACAATTCTGGACGCAGTAGGTAGTATTCCACCACTTTCTCTTGTACTCATTATAGTATATTGGAATGGGGGTAAGTGAAAGTAATTTTGGAAATAATCTTTAATTCCTTCTAATTTATTTAAAGTGCAAATTGTTCATAAATTATGCAATTTTATAAGTAATAATATGTTGCTTACAATGTATTTCATAACAGTTCACAAAGCCATGGCTGAAAACTGTTCCTATTAAGATGAAGACAATTGCGCATAAAATGTATATACATGTAGGGATGTAGATAAATGAAGGAGCACATTGTTAGACTCACTTTATAGCTGAGGAGGCTGACCAGTCAAGTCATCTATTCGAGGCTGCTATAAGGTTGGATAGATGATAAAGGCAAGAGAATAGTAATAAAACAATTCTGAAGGTTGCTGTAAGTCCAGGTTTTCGTATGACCTACAGGTGATTTGTCCAAGCATGGACATCTGACCCCTGCCAGATCAATCATAGTAATTCTCTGGGATTACTCGATCTAGTACTAAGAAAGGGAGCCAGTCTCTCTAGGGACAGAAGTTGCCAAATCCAATCACCGCTCGTGTTGGCAGCCATGTTAGAATTTGGAGATAAGGGATGGAAGAGAGCCCTAGCAGTAGACCAGTCATTGTTGCAGCTGTCCCCAAACCCAGCTAATTCCCTTCCTTTCTCATGGTTTGGTTATTCAACGCTTTCCCTTTGTGACCCAGAAAAATTCCCCTATTGCTCACGTAAATTGGAGTCGCTTGCAACAGAATCCTAACACCCTGTGCACATTTTCCCACTACACTTCTTATATACCATCTCCCCTTGGGTCTCTGCACCTGTGGATTTTAGTCATACACAAACACACGCACACGCGCACACACACACACACACCCAGGTGTGACACCAGGCCAAAGCCAGCTGCTGAGCGAGGACCATAAACCTCAGTGCGGGTCTGGGTTGATACTAACAAGTAGCTGAACAGCGTTGTACCAAATCCACATCTTCACGGCAACAGCCAAAAAGAGCCCCTAAGAGCCCTCAAAAGTCTGATTCCTGATACCCCGAGGGCCCCACTGGCAGACTGTGAAAACCCTAGGGGCAGATCTTCATCTGCATAACCATTTGCAATGCACAATTTCCTTTTTACTCAGTTAGACTGAATTCAACTCGGTTTAGAATTTTCAAAGTTTTTACTTCTTGACTTCTCCTCCCTTACTTCCACCTTCCGGGTACAATTCCACAAAATGGAAAGCCATGTGCATCTCCACTTCCCTGGAAGTCTCACATCCCCGACGAGGTGTCATCCGTCTATAGTAAGGCTAACTGGGATAAGTTAACTCCTCAACTGCTGAGAAATTAAAAAAAAAAAAAAACACGCAAAAACACTGCTGTTCTGTAAAAATGTAAATATTGTTAGAGTTTCCCACTCCCTTCCCCATCTCCAATGCAGGCATGTAGTGTGTGCATGCACACACGTGCACACATACATACACACACACACACACACACACACACACACAGCCAAGCCATGCCTGGTTGCGAAAAGCCCACTTCCCACCACCCCTTCGCAGGCAGAAATGCTGGTATTCATAAGCTGTCACTCCGAGGAAGACAGCAGCTGTGTTAGTCTATGATTTATAGAACAGATTTGCATTTCCTTGCCTTTGAAGCTTGCCTATAATCTGCCACATAAATATTTGAAAGACGGGATGGTGGAAACAGACCTAAGCAGCTCAATCGAATACTTGGCAGGCAGAAGACTCGGGCTGGTATTCATTTCAAATGCCCTCATTGCCCCAGGCATCTTGGTAGGTGTGCCCAAAATTGAAATTCGCTGTTTAAACCCAACCCTACCATCAAAATCCCACTTAAAGGAAAAGCTAGAAGAATGCCCATTGGAAGGCAGGATTCCTTTCATGTCTGGTCTCTTGGGACAAAGGCCGGTCTGGCTCTCTTAAACTCTGCTCCAGGAAGAGAAAGCAGGGAGAAGTGTCTCAACCACTCCAGAAGTGCCACCTGGGCTAGTATGGACCTGAGCTCCTCCTTGCACCCCCAGCAACCCTCCGGCCATAGAGAGGCAGCTTCACCAGAGAGCAGGAACAGTTCTTTCCCTGAGACTAATTAAAGTTTTGGCTGCCCCTAGGGAAGCAGGGAAGCCTCAGACTTTCCATGCACCTCCCCCACAGCCCCAATCAATGCAGCATTTTTCAAAAACATAGTACAGAAAGTGCTACCTGGAGCTGTTATAGGCTTATATCAGGTGGCCGCAGTCAGAAAGCTCTTTAGGTCATGTGAACTCTGAGTCCTACAGTAAAAGCAATGATCAAAGTTTGTTAAACCTGTTTGTTTGGGCAGAAAATATGACTTTTCCTTCACAGCAGCCCTATTTGTATTCCATAGAATAAGTATAAAATAGAAAATTAAGCCCTAACCTGATTCAATAAATATGTGTTGACCCCCTGTGTGTGCTAGAAGAGGGAGTGATAAAGGTGGTCTTTGCCCCCAAGACAAACCAGAATGTTACCTCTTAGCAGAGGCCATACAAAGTTGGAGGGATCCGAAGGAAGAGGTGCTCCAATCTGAAAGGACTTTGTGTAAAACTCAGAAGGGGAGGGCAAAGATGAAGGGGCAGACACCCAGAGGGAAAGCCAGGGTCATGGCTAGTCCAGGTCTGGCATGAGGTCTGTGTGTCCTTGTCCACAGCCGCTCTACCTCTCTGGGCCTCTGTTTTCTCATCTGCAAAATGAGGTGGTTGATTCCAAAGTTTCATTCAGGCCAATAGTTCAGAGCAGGCTGGGGCTGGAGCCAAGGCTCAGATAAATCCGGACAGTGTCGTGACCTCCCACGCTCCCCAGATTTTTACCTAGATTTCTGGGTTGACATGTAGACTGAGGAACTCCAGGGAAAGAATTCCATGTCTCTATAGCTGGGGTCCCTGGTGGCTGCAGAACTTGGGATGGGAAAGAGGGAGGTGGAAGACTAATGAAAAACAAAACAAAGCAAAACAAAAGAAAGCTCAGCCTCAAGGAGAAAGGAGTCTGACAGACTCAGCAACAGGGTTCCAAGTCAGAAGGAAGCAGCGGTCTTTGGTCCAGTGTGGTGGCCTGTACTGGAATTAGCCATGCTGGAGGGAAACACATCTGGGGCATCTCATGAACTCCTAATCCCTGGGTGTCAAGCTAAGCCCACCCTGGGTCCCTGTAACTGTCGGCCAAGGATAAGGAGCTGTTCTTCTCCTCACAAGTCCAGGCAGAGCGCCAAGAGCTGAAGGTCCAGGAAGGCAAAGCAATCTGCAGGCGTGGGTGAGCCGTCCCTAAGGACTTTCAAAGAAACTGAGGGTATGAGAACTACTGAGCAGGTTGGTGTCCGGGGGCAGTGAGCCAGGGAGAGGGTATCGATGATCCCGTGGCTTCCTCTGAACATTCCATGAGTGGACACCAGCTTCACAAAAGTATGAAACAAAGCAGGACTTGAAATGGTGATTGCATTCTGGACAAATGACTGGCTGCAAGAGGAGGGAACAGAGACCAGTTTCCAGAGGAAGCACCATGAGAGTCTTTGATGCCAGTGCTGGGCAAGCGAGGAAAGAGGGGATGTCAAAACTCTTAGGCCTGGCGAGATCTCAGCAAGGTTTTCAGTGAAGGGCCAGGTAGGAAGGAAGAGAACTGCCAGCCCCTGCAATGGAAGAGGATGGTTCACCAGTCCATCAATCAGTCCTCGAACCCGTCTAGAAACGAGGCTGCTGAGCACACACCGGACCCTGCTTCCTCAGATCCTGGAGAAGCAGCGACATTGCCAGGGCTCCTGGTGGAGCAGCGGCCATCGGGGAGCTATGACGCATAGAAGAAGATGGGCACGAGGATGTGGACACGCATTGACAAGGGCAGTTCCATCATGACTTTCACCTGTCTTTGTATAACTCCAGGTGGATGTGGCCAAGGAAATCTCTGCTATACCCATTAGTGCCCGGAGAAGACTTTGATTCCATCCCTGGGCTCTTCATCAGAACCAGCAACTTTTTCTCTCTTCACAGGGCAGAGGCCAGAACCAAGCCCGTTGTCCTGTGGCCTCGGCAGCTGTGCCTCTGAGCTGGGTGGAGCTGCTGGTCTGGGCAAGAGAGGCTCTGGGAAACTAGGGCTGTTGGGAGGTCAGAGTGATTGCTGGAGATTTGATTCCCGCCTGGGCTGGGCACCAGGAGCAGCTTTGAATCAGTCATTAGGCCTGGACTTTGCTCCATTCACGCTGCCCCCTCCTCATTCCTGCCTCCGGGCCATTGTACTTGCTGTTCCCAACACCTGGAATTCTCTTCCCCCTGACCTTCCCCTCATCCGCCCCCTTCCCCATCAGAGGGGACTTGCCTCGTCACCCAGGCTAAGGCAGCCCCTGGTCACCCTTTGTTACACCACTATGAGACTTACAACAATCTATCATTATCTTGCTTATTCGTCTCTTTCCCCACTGGAATGTTAACTCCTATAGGGGAGGGGTCTTGTCCCTTTTGTTCACCAGGGTCCCAGCTTCCTGTACAATTTCTGGCACATGGGAAATACTTAAAATGAATCTTGAATGAATAAATATACCGAGGCAAGCGGCAGACCTGTGTTCCTTCCTTCCTGATAGGACCCCCATTTTGTTTGGTGATGTGTCCTACTCACAGCCATATCGTCACGGAGCCGTTCGGGTACTTCCTTTTCCTGTGCTAGTAAGAGGTATGAGAAAGGACTCATGACTTAATTCTGGCCAGAACCTTGAGCAGTGTGCTGAGTGAAGATGTGGGGTTTTATAAAAGGATTTTTCCTTCATTAAAAGCGGTGCAACGGTGGCTCAGCCGCAGAGTTCTCACCTGCATTGCCAGAGACCCGGGATCGATTCCCAGAGCCTGCCCATCGCAAAAAAAAAGTGAAGCAGGTAGGGTGCATGGCTGGTTCAGTGACAGACTGCTCAGCTTCCATGCGGGAGACCCAGGTTTGATTCTCAGACCATACACCCAAAAGAAAAAACAAAAAGGAAAAAAGCAAAGCAGGGGTGCAAGGTTAGTTCAGTGGTAGGACACTTGCCTGCCATGCAGGAGACCTGGGTTCAATTCCTGGTCCATGCGCTTTTGAACAAACAAGCAAAAACCCAAACAAACAAAAATTCAACAGATGGTGCTGCAACAACGGGCTACTCACATGGAAAAATAATGAAATGTGACCCCGCCATACAGTGCGCGCACACACACACACACACACACACACACACACACACACACACAAAAGTGAAGCAGACGCTGCTATAAGATACCTAGAACAGTTATTCCCAACTTCTGATGCCAAGGAGAGTTATTGTGAAGGAAAATGCAACTTGGTGAATATGGGTCAAAAATTTGAAGACACTGGGTCCCCTGTGACATTACTGAATTAACCATCCCTGGAGCTTCCCTATCTCTGGACTTCTTATTATGGGACATCATAAACATCCTTATTACAAAGCTATCGTGAGTGGCATCTTTTGTTCCCTGCAACCAAAGGCCTCCAAACCATAGACACTGTGTGGCATACACTTTCCTGCAGTCCCAGGGCTGCCACCAGCCTGTACGCTGCAACACTGGCTTTTATCCACAAGTTAGAAGGTCAGGTAAACATGAATTAGTAAACTAGTTCCCTCCTTTTTTTGTTTATTCACTCAACAAACTTCACTGAACACCCCTGTGTTAGAAAGGTATCAAAACCGAGCACTGTGTTAGAAAGAGACGAAAAAGGGAAGGCCCCTGCTCTGAAGGAGTCCAGACTTCAGTGTGAGAAAGACAGATAAACCAAGACTTACAGTCCAGAGAGGTCAGGCTACTTAGGGGGTTGTGTAAAGGCCCTGTGACAGCTGAGAGTAGAAGAGACCAGTGCTTAGAAGAGGGTAGGTGCGAGAGTGACAGTTTCACAAAGGAGACTGTATCTAAGCTGAGTCCAGGAGTTACTTGTCCCGGAGACAAGCTGGCCAGGAGTCTCTGAGACAAAGGAAACAACGTGCCCCCTGCCACAGAGAAGTAAACGAGCAAGCAGGCCACTTGTTAAGCACCTATAATGAGCCAGGCACTACGCTGAGTGCTGTGAAAACCTTGTTTTTTCTCTCTAATGCTTAAATATCTGTGCACGGCAAAAATACTGTTATCCCGATTTTATAATATGCCAACTGAGGGTCCTGACGGTTAAGTGACATGCCTGAAGTTCCAAAGCCAGTAAGAGGCAGAGCCGGCCTCTGGACCCAGGCCCTCTGTTTCAGGGTCTGTATTCGCTCTACCAGCCCAGCACTTCCCTCCAGCAGTGGACACTCCCCGGCAAGCACGCGCTTGCAGACTGGCCCAGTGACCTACATTGGAAACAGAGCATACCTTGGTAAGGACAGAGAAGTGAGTTAGCAGGTGGTTGGGAGAAGGTGAGCTAGAATAGAGAGGAGTGGTGAGGTGGGTGATGGAAACAGTGGGTGGAAAAGACAGAATGCTGGTGAACGGAAGGTGCCAGTCTCCCTTTCGTAATGTTTATTTTAAATTGGATTACTACACTCAGGGATGCCATCTCCTAACCTTTTCTTTTTAAGTCACGCTTACAGCTAATTATTAACCTAAAAACTTACCATCCCACACATTTTTTGATAACCAGCCTGCTGGGACTATCATACAAATGCCAAAATAAACCAAATCCCTCAGTAGTTGTGACTGGTCTTCCTGAAATGGTAATTGGCCAGCTACCCCCAGGGACACGGCTTCGAGAAGGCTGCTTTAAATAATGAACAGGCAGAGGACACAAATAGTCGGTCTCCAGGCACTGCGTGGCATAGAGTTGTCTGCAGATGTCCCAGGTCGGTCTGCTCTCTCTCTTTTTTTTTTCTTCAAGAAACAAGGGTTATGGCAGACTCCATAATCATAATAAAATAACAGCACCAGCTAATTTCCGGAGGCTTCAATCTCAGCAGGGAAGGATATAATATTGCAAGCCAGCAAAAGCCAAGCAAGTGGTGATACAGTAGTTCTGTTTTACATTACAGTAAATGTTACTATTTCTGAAGGGAATATCTGTGGAGCACTGGTGTAACCCATAGCAACCAGCTAATAAATTGTAACTTACACTGCCTCAGCTTATTGTAGGGGTGGAGAACAGCAGGGGGAGAAAAAAAAGACCAAAAGAGAAAAAAAGCTAATGCTGGCAAAAATGCCACATATTCCCCCTCTCACTACTTGCCCCCACCCCCACCACACGCAAACCACAAACGCAGGCTGCATCAGCATTATCTAGCAAAATTACTGAAGGTGAAGTGGGACAATTAGCAGCCAAGGTTTTAGAATTCTCGACCTTTGGGCTTATCTATATATACATGATGCCCCTTTTAAAGCTCAAAAGGTATGCTTTGAATGGTTCTGGCTCAGGACCCTGCTCTCTGCAAAGATGACCCTCTGCTTTATTTCACAGTCACTTTTGAGGATGACAGCCCACGGCATCGAGCTGGTCCATGGAGCCGAGCTGCTTAGTTCACAGCTTTGTTTTGTTTTTCTCTCTTCTTCTGTCTGCATATTGCCCCCATGCTTCAGACTCACCGAGGCCTCATGAGCCTTGCTTTTTGCTACCCTGAGCCTCCCTTTGGCTTCAAGTCCAGTAGATGCCTCCCATCCATTCTCCTGTTCCCGGAGCAATTCAATCTTTTACACCCTCAACCAAGTACCTCTGAAATATGAGCCTCGGATCCTTATTTGTAGAGAATTATTCATGGGGCACTTTGCGGCCTTCAGACAGTACGTTGATCTGTTTGGGCTGCTGTCAGTCTGTACACCCACCAACTGTCCATATGAACAGTGCTGAACTTGACGAAATTGTCCCATATCTTGAGCAATTTGCCTGGGGGTCCGTGACTGACATGCTTACTGCCTGAAATAGGCGTCCCTGAGCACCTCCGTCTGTCTAGCCCTCTCTGCCCTGTGGGGAGAAGGAGAAAGCCAGAGAGTACCCTGAGACTGAGGCGATAGGGCCCTACCCATCCCTTCCCCTAGGAGTCCTGTATAGGATAAGAAGACAAGCGTGGACTTGGAATCAGGCACCCACGATCAAGAACCAATTCAGGCACCTACTAGCTGGTTGTCACTTGGCAAAATCATTTTCCACCTGGGACCTTAATTCCCTCATCTGCAATGTGAGGCAGTCAGGATGTCCAACAGAAAACCCAGCTCCCAGCACTCTGCAAAGGGGGTACTATGCTTTCTCATCTGACAGTGGATAAGGTAGGCTCCAGATTTAGTTTCTACTTTTCTGTGATTGCCTTCAGAGTTGGTACCTGTTATTCCCAGAGGTAGTTTCTCTAGTGTGGCACTTGTTGCACGGCATTGTAAGGATTTATTTGTCTCCTTACCTAAATCTGATCCCCTTGAAGCCTTGTCTTACTTGTCTCATTTCACCCCTGTGAGCCTCCTGCTTCTAGCTCAGTGCCTGGCATTTTTGTGGGTGAATGAATGAGTGAATGCTCCTAAGTAGTCTCACTTTTTCTAGAATGAGTAGGAAATGAATAGGAAATTTGGGAGACACAAAAGCTGTAATATGTGTGAAAATGCTCTGTAGACTGTGAGCTGT
Source organism: Tamandua tetradactyla (assembly GCF_023851605.1). Taxonomy (NCBI): domain Eukaryota; kingdom Metazoa; phylum Chordata; class Mammalia; order Pilosa; family Myrmecophagidae; genus Tamandua; species Tamandua tetradactyla. Next base: position 4,271,106 of record NC_135337.1, read on the forward strand.
GACAAAAACAGGGTAGGCAATGTTACGGTTATTAATTATTGTGATCATGAAAGCGCCATGCTAGAGGAGTGGCCTTACCGGTGCTGCTGTGAGCTCCAAGGTATACTAGCAGCGGGGTTTCTGATGGGACAAGGGAAGAGAGATGGTTTTTCCAGGAAAAGTAGATTTTCAATCCTCAAAAAGTCTTTAACACCCACAGTATAATTATTAATTACAAAGGTCAAGAGGTATCTTTACAATGTCGAGGCTGATGAATACCACCTTACTCAAACAATTAAACATAGGGAAACTAGCTTATGGGGCTCTTCATATGAGTGGGCAAAAGCTCACGCTGTGGCTTGTATGGTATTCTTGCCTCAGACATTTAACTTGAATATAATGATGACGAAACAATCAGCAAAATCCAGATTGTGAGACATTCAACAAGACATCAAGATGAAATCTTTAACAATCTCAGTGTCATGAAAGACAAAAAAATAAGCCAAGAGGAGCCCTCTAGATTAAATGAGACTAAAAAGACAACCAATTGCAATGAGAGAACTTGAATTACAAAAATGTCATAAATACTTTTTGGACAATTGGATTGTATATTGGTTGATATTAGTGTATTCATGTTAAATTTCTTAGGTGTGATAATGGTAAAGTAAGAGAAGGTCCTTATTCATAGAAGTTATAGAGTGAAGTGTCATGATGTCTGGAACTTTGAAGTCATTCAGCAAAAAATAAAAGTATATAAACACACACACTGCATACCAATCATGCAAAGACACAGACAGAAAAAACAAAGTGTTGACTACTAAATCTAGTAGAGAAACGCATAGATGTTCAATGTACTATTCTTTCAAGTTTTCTATAACTTAAAACTTTTTCATTATATAAAGTGGTGGGAGGAGTCGAGCCCCTTTTCTCTCCCCTATTGTGACAGCCTTCTGGTCTCTCTCTATTGCCTGTCACTTGGAAGAAAGTCATCCTTCTTTGTTTAAAAAAAAAAAGTTGGGGGAGCAAGGCCTTTGGAAGAGAGCCCCCAAATCATTGCTCGTTTAGATGCTGTTTCAGAGAGTTACACTTTGTCCATTTTGATGCTCTCAATTTTTATTACCATGCCTTTGTCTTAAGACTTCATCAACCTAGGTTAAACCAGGGAAACTGGGGCAGCACATCAGAGCACCCTGTTTGTGAGGATTTATCATTCTTTAAATCTTTAATTGCAAGCAGGCGTGCTCCGTGTTCCCACGGGGCTTCCCGACTAGCCTCTTTCTCTCTCTCTCCCTCTTTTGCCTCTCTTCTTTCCTCCCCCTCTCATCTTCCCTTCAGCGACTTCAAATGCTCCGTGCATTTAGGCCCTGCTCCCCACCTCCAGCCCTGTGTATCCTAGATAAGACTTTCTTCTAGCAGAATCAAGGGGAAAAGCAGGATTGCAGCCTCCAGCGCCCACTGTCCATGCATGCAGACCCGAGGCTTAGGCAAGGAAAGGACAGACAGACTAAAATTTAGCCTTTGTTTTCCATGTCCGCAATAGAGACAGTATTTGGGACAAGGTACTAGTTGGGGGGGGGGGGGGTTTGGATCAAGAGAGGATTGGTCTGGCCCTGGTGGCTGCAATGCACAACAGGCCAAGCCTAGGCTGCTTGACCATCTGGGAGATTTCCTAGAAAGGGCAGATCCCTGCTGCTTCCTGTCCCGGAGGCGGGAAGATGCCAGCATGTCCTGCTGGGCACTGGCAAGCCGTCCTTTGCACTCCATGGCGTCCAGTCGCGGCTGTGCTCATTTATCAGATTACACACACCTCTGCGGGATTTGGTGTCTGGTGAATTCATTCCTCAGTCTTCCTCTAGCCTTTCTCTCCAAACAGGGTCAGGCTTTTTCCAAAGGTAGAGAGAGCGGAATAAGCGGATTATGGAGAGGCAGAACCCCTCCCCCGACTGGATGCTGCCTGAAATCTTAGGACAGTCAGGAATGACTTAGCCATTGGGTACAGGCAGCAAAGTGCCTTAGGGCCACGAAACTTCTAGAAGCCCAAGAGCATGCTTTAATTTCTTTTAACATCGGAAGAGAAGCAACGGCCTTTTAGGGTCAGAGATTATATTTGTCTTTGTATCAACATAGCCATAAAATATACTTTTTAATATTTGTATGGAGGAACCCCCTCCTCCCTACTTCTTAGGAAAAAAAAAATGCATGTGTCCCTGGAAAGGCATAATGTGGCGCTGGGGAGGTGGTCAGCCTTGTTCCCCCAACCCTCCCACCCTAACCTCCATCCAAAACGGTGCCTGGTGTGCTGTGCCTCCTTCCCTTTCTCTGCCCTGGTGCTTTCCCAGTTCCTCTCCTCAGTGCAGCTCCATGATTTCTGCTTTCATGAATCTGCAGGAAAATGAGAACAAATAAGGACATACAATACATTTTCCACAAAAGCCAGAAGACAGTTGTTGTTTTTGTTTCTCCTGAGGTTACTATGTCCTTCTTCTTTCATTCTCTTTTTTTACATCTTTGATGTGAAATCTTCTTTCTTCTATAAAATCCTGGTCATTCAGTTTAATTGAACACCATAAGTACATGGAACCTTGAGTAGGGCATGAGGTTTTGTTGGTTTGTCCAGACTGATGCCCCAGTAAATCCCAGGGTGATTTGAACAGTGAATAAAAAAAGTATTTGCAAAGTCCCCTGTGGGGAATGGTGAGAAAGGAGGAAATTCAACTTCCCCAAGTTAAATTCTTGATATTCTCACAAGCAGTGGGGACAACCAAAGCATTAGGCTGCATCCCCAATCTTGGGGTTTGTTTATATGAAACTTAACCCTGCAAAAGATAGGGCAAGCCTACTTAAAATTATGCCTAAGAGTCACCCCCAAGAGAATCTCTTTTGTTGCTCAGATGTGGCCTCTCTCTCCAGCCAACACAACAAGCAAACTCACCACTCTCCTCTGTCTATGTGGGACATGACTCCCAGGGGTGTGGACCTTCCTGGCAATGTGGGACAGAAATCCTAGAATGAGCTAAGACTCAGCATCAAGGGATTGAGAAAACCTTCTCGACCAAAAGGGGGAAAAGAGAAATGAGACAAAATAAAGTGTCAATGGCTGCGAGATTCCAAACAGTCGAGAGGTTATCCTGAAGGTTATTCTTACACATTAAGTAGATATCACCTTGTTGTTCAAGATGTAATGGAGAGGCTGGAGGGAATTGCCTGAAAATGTAGAGCTGTGTTCCAGTAGCCATGTTTCTTGAGGATGATTGTATAATGATATAGCTTTCACAATGTGACTGTGTGATTGTGAAAACCTTGTGTCTAATGCTCTTTTTATCTACCTTGTCAACAGACGAGTAAAACATGTGGAATAAAAATAAATAATAGGGGGAACAAATGTTAAAATAAATTTAGTTTGAAATGCTAGTGATCAATGAAAGCAAGGGGGAAGGGGTATGGTATGTATGAATTTTTTTTGTTGCCTTTTTCTGAATTGATGCAAATGTTCTAAGAAATGATCATGATGTTGAACATGCAACTATGTGATGATATTGTGAATTACTGATTATATCTGTAGAACAAAATTATCATAAGTTAAGAATGTTTGCGTTTGTTTGTTGTTATGTATTTTTTTTTAATTTAAAATTTAATTTAAAAAAATCCTGGTCATTTATTGGTCCTGCCTCTCACCCCGTCTCTCCCAGTACCTTGCCCCGATTTTGAGAACATTTTACTGGTCTGTGCAATCCCACACCCTGGGACACACTGGCTCAGATAACTTGAGTTTATCATTCAAGACTTACCTCTTACAACATTTCCTCTGATTGTCCCTCTCTGGCCCCCGGTTCAAGTCGGTCCCTGTCTTGCTTCCACAATAGTGCTTATTTCCTGCCGTCATGTCAGTATTGCTTTCTCACCTGTCTTCCCTGACATCTTCTCAAAGGCAGGGTCTGTACCTTACTTCTTTGTGTCTCCTCCACTTGGCACTGTGCCTGGCACACGGTAACTGCTCAATCAATCTTTGATGGATGAATGAAGAAATATACTAATTCCCAGAAAAATTAGGTTAATGGATGGAATCTCTTCAGCTCTTAGTTTTTTTTCTCTATATATTTTTTATTAAATCTTTGGCACCTGTTATTGCTTGTCAACTGGCCAGTGCTAGCAGATGACAGAAAGAATTAGCAAGTAGCAAATGAATATTAATGCAGCCAGACATAGCCAATGGTGCTTAGTTTGACAGCTTGTTTTTTTAATGGACAGGTGCTTGGGCTTATGGTTGTGGCTCTGTATTGTGTTTTAGTGTCTGTGAATATAATTAAACTTAACATTTTTAAGCAACTTAAGCATAAAGCAGCTAAATATATAATTTGTGCTAAATCATAGGCTGTATTTTGAACGTAACCATGCCAATATTTTGTGGTGTTCTGCAAAGGGTCCCATGACTGATGAGAGCCCCACTGAATGAAGATGTCTGAGACTAGAGGCTAGAGAACTACTGTGTAGTGTGAGTTTGGGCTCTGAGGTTCTAAAGGAAGAAACTTCTTCTGGGATTACCCTAAAAGAAGGGTGGAGGAGTGAGGAAGGGGTTGGGGAGACTTGTACAAGCCTAAGGCAAATGATCTGCCTTTGTCGCTGACTCCCATTGCCTGGGTCTGGGAATGTAATTCTCTCGTTTATTTTTTGCTGAGGCTTTAAGTACATCTACAGTAAATGTCTGTTTATATTCAGGGTGTGGTAAATGACTAAAACAATTGGTTATTATGGGATTAGAAAAAATGCCTTTGGTCCCTCTGCTAAAGATGAATCATACAATACTCAGCTCTGATCATGTTACTTAAGCTTTTTTTTTTAAATCACCATTTACAAACTCAGCAAATCCTAACTCCTTGGCCTGATATTTAAGGCTCCTGAAATCCTGACCCAATGTAACTTTCTACCATTACTTTCACTTCTCCTCTACGCATAATTCCAATTGATCACCTTTGTTATTACCATTTTCTATTTTCTAGCCCTGTCCTATCTTTCTCTCCATCCCCAGCTCCAAAAATTCTACCTGCCTTTCAAGAACCACCTTACATTCCACTTCCTTAAAGGAGACTACCCCAATTTCCCCATCTGCAGGTTATCACCCTTGTATTTGAGCTCCTCTATCTCTCTCAAGGTACTTAACACTCTGCTTTCTAGAATAGTAATTTCTATATTTTGTTTTATTTTATCTCCAGTCCACAATACACACACTTACTGATTAGAAGACATTAGTGGTAGGGGGTTTTATTCTTCTGTGTCTAATGCTATGCCTGGCTCAATGTCCTCATTTTGTCCATATTGCATTGAATTGAATTTGTACCCACAATAGGGCCAAGCTGAATTCCACATTTATTCGGCTGTTGTTCTGCATGTCAGAGTTTATCCAAATGTGAATCGTAGATGACCCAACCCAAAAAAGCATAGTCAGCAAGGAAAATATACAACGATATCTCATACACCAAGAAGTCTGGAGATGGGGTTGAACTCAATGGTTTAGTGATGTCCCTGAAGACATGCCATCTCCAGCACGTGACTGCCCTTTGTCCTGGTAACAGGAAGACTTGTAGATCCAGGCTTGACATACAGACACAGCGACGGGGGACAAGGAAAAGAAACCATTTCCCTCTACGATTCTCTCTTTAAGGTAAAGGAAAGCCTTGTCTAAAAGACTCCTCAGCAGTTCTCTCCCATATTGTTGGTCAGAATCACAGCACACATCCATGCCCAAAATGATCAACAGCAAAGGGAATAAAATTATCTGGATTAGCTCAGACTCATCAATATTCACAGTCCTGGACAGGGGAAAGAGTCAGATTCCCCTGAAATACATGACTACCACACCCCTCAACACACATGGACAAGGAGGAAGTAAGACGATCGTGCCAGCCAAAGTCTGCCTTTGTTATAGACCACCTCAACAGGACTCATGAGATGTTGGGTGATAATGGGTTGGATGGCAGCCTTCATTCTCCATAGGGAGATAAAAACAATGGCTGCCGTTTATTTCTAGATGAGAATTTCTTTTCTCCTTTCCCTCAAACCTACCAACATCCCTTACCATCCTCAAGGTAAGTCAGTGATTTTTCTGAGAAAACGTCAGTAAAGAAATTCCATATTCTTCTACCTACATCTACCCACCAACTTACATCAGTGTGCTCATGACCTGCTTTTGCTCTTACGTGATGAATGACCCATCCTTGCTCCCAGCGAATCCAGTTCCTGCACTTACGCTTTATGTTACATTCACACTCACCTGCTCATGGACATGGCTCAGAACATCTCCTTTCTTCCTCTGGCATCACTCCATTGTTATCACTCTACTAGATCATTCTCATTCATAAACAACTTGCTTTCAACCTTAAAGCACCCTCTCTTGACTTCATGCCCTTCCTTTACTATCAATTCATTTAGCTATTTTCTTTATGTAGGAATTTCTCAAAAGGATTATCTGTACCTGTGGCTTCAATTCCTCTCCTCCCATTTTCTCTTGAAATAAACACCCACATGTGGCCTAAGGGTACAACGGTTGAAGGATGGAAGGAGGAACTGTGGTGCATTCATACAATGGACTACTGAGCCGGCTGCAAGAAGGAATGAAGTTGTGAGGCATGCACCTAGCTGAATGAAATTTAAGGACTGTATGTTGAAGGAAATGGCAGAAACAAAGACAAATATGATTGTGCCTTACTCATATGAACTACCTATAATATACAAACTTGGAAAATTGAAGTTGAGAGCATGGGTTATCAGTGTAAAAGGCCCGAGATAGTAAGTTCTTACAGCAGTCACGTCTATTCAGGAGTTGTAACTGTTATTACTAAATTCTGAGATACTGAGCTATTTGTGTATAACCTAGTGGTTCCCTGAAACTTCAGGTGTTAATGTCACACCTGAGGCTCTGAGTTAGAGCACTGAAGCTATGAAAGTCAGCAGTACCCCATACAGCAGCTGTTTAAAAAGCAGGAAAAGGGATGAGACTTTGACTAGAGATATGAATGAAGCTGATCTGGATAGTATTAAGGGAAATCAGAATACAGTGTAAAGGATGATATCATTCATATTTTAAAACTTCAACTTCTATGTAAGACAAAAGGAAGGAATGTTTATTTGGTGCAAAATTTATATTTTAGGTTATCTAATTTAACTTGCATGATCAGTTTATTTGAACAATATAATTACATGGAATCTTGACTAGGGTGTGAGATCCTGTTGGTTTGTACAGGTTAGCGTGATGTCCTAATATGTCCCATAGTCATGTGGGCAGTGAGTAAATAAGTATTTGCAAAATCCCCTTGGGGGACTGGGGAGAAAGGAGGAAATAGTTAACTTCCCGTCTGGGGAATTCCTGATAATCTCACAAACAGTATAGGCTGAGCCATTGATCTTGGGGTTCACCCCTAGGAAGCTTATTTCTGCAAAGGAGAAGCCAAGTCTACTTATCATTAGGACTAAGGGCTACCCCCAGAGAACCTCTTTTGTTGCTCAAATGTGGCCTCTCTCTCTAAGCCAACTTGGCAAGTGAACTCACTGCCCTCTTCCCTATGTGGGACATGACTGCCAGGGGCGTAAATCTCCCCAGCAACATGGGACAGGACTCCCAGGATTCACTGGGACCCTGTATCATGGGTTCAAGTAAGCCCTCTTGACTAAAAGATGAGACAAAATAAAGTGTCAGTGACTGAGAGATTTCAAACAGTGTCGAGAGGTTATCCTGGAAGTTATTCTTATGCATTGTACAGCTGTTCCTTTGTAGTTTATGGTATATTGGAGTAACTGGAGGGATGTACCAGAAACTGTTGAGCTATGTTCCAATAGCCTTGATTCTTTTTTTTAAATTTTTTATTGATATATATTCACATACCTTGTCATCATCTGAAGTGTACAATCAATGGCTCACAATATCGTCATATAGCTGTGCATTTATCATCACCATCAACTTTATTCTTTTTTGTGAAAAATAACATATGTACAAAAAAAGCAACACATTTCAAAGCATAACAATTAGTTGTAGAACAGATTTTAGAGTTTACTACGGGTTACAATTCCACAATTTTAGGTTTTTACTTCTTGCTGATCTAAGATACTGGAGACTAAAAGTCATATCAATATAATGATCCAGCACTCATACTCATTTGTTAAACCCAAACTTCTCTGCATAACTCCACCATCATCTTCGATCTTCCTCCCACACTTTAGGGGTATTTGGGCTGTGCTCATTCTAGCTTTTTCACATTGGAAGGGGCTGTTGATGAATGGAATGGGGGATGGAACTAGCTGATGTTCTGGAGAGGCTGGGCCCTCTAGGTTTCAGGGCTGATTGTCCAGGAACCCATCTGGAGGTTGTAGGTTTCTGGAAAGTTACCCTAGTCAGTAGTCTTAGTTGTTGAAGATGATTACATACTATATGACTTTTACAATGTGACAGTGTGATTGTGAAAAGCTTGTGTCTGTTGCTCTTTTTATCCATGTATGGACAAAGGAGTAAAAGAATAAATAATAAAGAATAAATAGATAAAGGGGGGGATAAAGGGTAAAAAATTGCATAGATTGTAATACTAGGGTTCAGTGAGGGGGAGAGGGGAGGGATATGGTGTGTATGAGTTTTTTCTTTTTTACTTCTTCTTCTGGAGTGATACAAATGTTCTAAAAATGATCATGGTGATGAATGCACAACTATGTGATGATACTGTGAGCCACTGATTGTACACCATATATGGACATATTAGGACATCACACTATGTGTGTGATTTCTCAATAAAAATATTAAAAAAAATACATTAATTAAAAAAACAGCTCGTGATGGAAAATTTTGGTCATAGATGGTGGTGCTGGTAACACACCACTGAGGATGTAATTAACAGCACTGAATGATATATTTGAATGTTGCAAAAAGGAGGAAATTTTAGGTTGCTTATATGTTATAAGAATAAGAAAATTCAGAAAAGAAACAGCACCATAGGACTGTACAACACAGTGAACTGTAATTTAAACTATGGACTATAGCGAATAGTATAATTATAATAATACTGTTTCACCAACGGTAACAAAGTTACCAGACTAATACAAAGTGTTAATAACAGGCAAAACTGCTTCTGTAGATGGGAACTCTGCATTCTGCACGCTTTTTTGGTAAACCTACAATTTCTCTAACAAAAAATAAAAGCAGGGTGCACGGTGGGTCAGAATGCTTGCCTTCCATGCAGGAGACCCAGGTTCAATTCCTGGACCATGCACCCCTCTCCCCCACTCCAAAAAAAAGGAAATTAAATCGGGCAGGCCACGGTGGCTCACAGTAGGCAGAGTTCTCGCCTGCCATGCCGGAGACCTGGCTTCGATTTCCGATGCCTGCCCATGTAAAAAAAAAAAAAAGAAAAGAAAAAGAAATTAAATCAATCAATCATTAAAAGCACCCATGGAGGAAGTCTCCTGCATGCACTCCTTCCATCCCCACCCCAGCTCGCTGAGCTCCTTTCGGACCCCGTGTCATGTCTGTCCTCTTTTTCCCTTATAGTGATGACTGGATTCCCAGGCAGAAAAAAAAGAAGCCCCGTAATGAGCAGTAGTTGCAGAACTTTGGGAGTCAATGTAACCCCACCCCTTCTCTACCCCCAGCTTTGCTCATTCCCCTCCCCCACCGCTGGCCTCAGGCACCATTAGTCACCCGGATTTGGAGCGGAGCTTAGAAATCGTTGTGAACCCCCAGCCCCGGGGCCACCTCGGTGGGTGAGGATGAAAGAGAACCACGACTGGCTAACATCTGGTCGCCAGGAGCTGGCTGGGGGAGGCGCTACTGAATTCCATCGGCTGGCCATTGTTGCAGGGGCGGTGACTCTGGTCCTGTGACTGGTGCACATATGCACATATTTTTAAAAAAATTTCTTTCTTTTTTTTTAACAAGCTCAGACAGACGGCTGGAGTTGATAGTGTCTGGAGAAAAACAGCAACCCCTGTGTTTGAGTTATGATATGATAGCTCACAAAGAAAAGGGGCTTTGTTCTGTGGTTGGTTTCTCTAGTCAATTAAATGTTTAATATCTGCCATGAGGCCCTGCTGTTGAAGCAGAGATACTTTAGATATATTTCACAGACACATGTGGTTACTTAATTGAGGGGAGTCTCTCTTTTTTCTTGCTCTCTCTCTCCTGTACTTTCTCTCTCCCTTTCTTTCTTTCTCTTTCTACTTTCCTTCTCCCTTCCTCCCTTCGTTCTCCCCTCCCTTTCTTCCTTTCCTTTTTCCTCCTCTCTCTCTCTCTCTCTCCTTCTGCTTTCTCTCTCTCTTTCCTCCCTTCCCAATTTTCCTTTGTTTCATCTCTCTTTTTGGAGTTCTGTTCCTGCCTTCCTGCCCCTTCCACTGTCTGTAAATAGGAATTATACATGAGGGGGGAGAAAAGGAAAGATGAAAGTGTCATGGAAGTGTTGTAGAAATTATGAGTCATTAGAAAAGCTTGTTAAGCCTCACATGTGGTAATCTGTGCTGTGGATTTAAGGGCGCAGTGAAGGCTCCTAAATCCCCTCAGCCTCACTAAAGCCCCAGAGGAGATGCTGGCCCCATTACAATGCCCCAGGGGCCAGGAGGCAGTGCTGAAGTGTGGGGGTTGGGGGTCCCAGGCAAGGCAGCATGGTACAGGAGAGATGCCCATTACCAGGGCCCATGCGATGGGACTAAGGAGGGTGACCAGAAGTCAGGGCTCTGGAGTCCGCGTAGAAAGAAAGGACCTCTGAACCATCCACAAGTCTGTATGACGCATCCAAAACTGCTAAGCAAAGAGGCAGACATGGACAGTCACCTGATGAAAACGCATATAATGTCATAGGCTGCAGCAGCTCTTTATGTCCTTCTGGAAGTCCAGGGGTGGGGGCACTCTCTGTGGGCTATGGAGTATAGCACAGCGTATTTACTCATTTAACCACTCCTCACCAATTCCCTAAAGCTTTGTTGAGTGCGGACTGTGTGCCAGGCACAGGGCCAGGAGTGGAAGATACTGCTCCACGAGGCAGATTCTGACCTCAAGGGACTCAGGAGGTAAAACACTCACAGAAACTAATAATCCAAATCATGGAAAAGTACTACCCTAGAGGTTTGTCCTAAGCACAGAGTTGTCACAATGATCAACTTTATACTGGGAGAAGGAAAGCTGGGGCAAGGAGGCTGCACAAAGGAGCTGCTGCTTGAATTGTTCATGCAAGAAGGGTGGGAGTTTGCCAAGCCGAGGGGTGATGGAATGGGGAATGCACACTCAGCAGAGTAACAGCACATATACAGGCACATCCAGGAAGGAAGCAGGTGGGTGTTGTGGATTGAACTGACCTCTCAAAAAGATGCACTGAAGTCTCAATCTGCAGTACCTCAGAATGTGACCTTATTTGAAAACGGGGACATTACAGATGGAATTAGGCAAGTGAGGTCAGCTGGAGTAGAGTGGGCCCTTAATACAATATGACTATTGTCCTTATAAGAGAGGAAATATGGACACAGACACACCATGTGACACTGAGGCCGAGAACGCTATGGATTTTTGGCAAGCCCCTGCCAGAAGCCAGGAGACAGACGTGGGACAGGCGCTTCCCTACAGCTGCAGAGGAAATACCTTGATTTTGGACTTCCAGCCTCCAGAACTGGGAGACAGTGAGACCAAATCACAGGGAGTGAGACAGTAGGAAGGACCAAGAGCACAGGGGAACTGAAGAAAGACACAGAGGTGTGGGAGCCTGTAACCCATCCTAAGGAGTTAGAATCTTCTGGAAGCAACTGGTAGCCCCAGAAGGTTCAAATCTGCACTTTAGGGAGCTGGAGCGGTGGCCAGGTGGGAGACTTGACAATAGTCTAGAGACAGGTGGTGCAGGCCTGAACCAGGCGGGAGCCATGAAGGAACAGTCTGCTTCAAATGATATTGAGAATTGGCAATCCCTAGTTACCAACTGGATATGGACAGGGAGAAGTCTAAAATTAATTAAAAGGTTCTGATTCATAGGATGCAGTGAAAAGGGGTATCACTACCTGAGATGGGAAATTGAGGAGGAATAACTAGTTTAGTTGGAAAAATAATGAGCTAAGTTTTAGACAGGTTCAGTCTAAGTCTTGGTGACATGCAAGGAGAGCAGTTCAGAAGGCAGTTGGCTCAGTGAAAAGCTCAGAAAAAAAAAAGACTGGGATGAAAATGCAGATTAAGGAGTTGTCTACTGAGAGAGAGAAGTAGAAGCCACGTGAAGGGATGGGATCATCCAGAGAGAACACAGGGGTGAGGGGGTGGGTATTCTGACCTTTTCCTCATACTCCATCTTTCAAAGTATATCTTGAACTCACTACTTACCCCCATGACCACCATCTTAGTCCAAGCCTCCATCGTTTCTTGCCTGGGCCGTGCACTCACCATCCTAGTCCAAGCCTCCATCGTCTCTCGTCTGTACTGTGCACTCACCATCTTAGTCCAAGCCTCCCTCGTCTCTCGTCTGTACTGTGCACTCACCATCTTAGTCCAAGCCTCCATCGTCTCTCACCTGGGCCGTGCACTCACCATCCTAGTCCAACCCTCCATCGTCTCTCACCTGGATGGTGCACTCACCATCCTAGTCCAAGCCTCCATCGTCTCTCGCCTGGGCCGTGCACTCACCATCCTAGTCCAAGCCTCCATCGTCTCTCGCCTGGGCCGTGCACTCACCATCCTAGTCCAAGCCTCCATCGTCTCTCACCTAGATGGTACAGTCAGCATCCTAGTCTAAGCCTCCATCATCTCTCGCCTGGACCGTGCACTCACCATCCTAGTCCAACCCTCATCGTCTCTCACCTGGGCTGTGCACTCACCATCCTAGTCCAACCCTCATCGTCTCTCACCTGGGCTGTGCACTCACCATCCTAGTCCAAGCCTCCATCGTCTCTCACCTGGATGGTGCAGTCACCATCCTAGTCTAAGCCTCCATCGTCTCTCGCCTGGACCATGCAATCACCTAATTGGTCTCCTGGCTTCTTCTTTTGTTTTCTGATGGTGTATTTCCTGACCTTTTAAAAGTGCAAATTATGTCACGCCACTCTACAGCTTCAAACCATCCAGTGGTTTCCTCTGACACTTAGTCTAAAACTCAAACACCATAAGACCCACGTAACCTGAGCCTTCCTCTCTGAACTCACCTTCTACCATGCTCCCTCGTGTTCACTCTGCTACAGTCAAATTGGCTTCTTGTCTCTCAAACGTGGGAAGCTTGTGCTTGTCTAAGAGCCTGTGAAGTTGCCGTCTCACTGGGAAATGTTCTTTACCCAGCTCCTTCTCAGGGTTTTTCAAGTTTTCTGCCCAAATTTTCAAGTTTGCCTTGTATTTTTTTGAGCATAGCTGTTCTGTGAGTCGTGTTGGATAATTCCAATACCTCAGGGTTTGGGAGGCCTGTTTCAGTAGTCTCTTGTTTCTGCCGAGTCTTACTCATGCTGTCTTAGTTCCTGATTCCATCTTAGTCTGTCAGAAATTTCATTTGAAACTGTAGTTTTGGAATAATGTAAGGCTCAGGATGACTGCTTTCCTCCTGAAAAGATTCTCATTTGCTTCTGAAAGGTGCCTGATGCAGTTCTCAGTGTGGAAATGCCTTAACAAAGCCTGGGCTTGAGGGATCACGTCCCAATCAGATAACTCGAAGCCACGTCCCAAGTCTGAGTAAGAGCTGACTTACTTTTGGTTCACAGTTACGCCAAGGGTGTAGTTCTAGAGAAATCCCAGCTTCAAGTGTGTGTGTGTGTGCAGGGGAGGGTGGGGGAGATGGTGAGTGGTTTACCAGAAACCCCACCGTATTCCTGGGTGTTGAGTTTGTCGCCTTTGACTTGTGTGGCCAAAAGCTCAGCACGGTTTTGCAGCTATTTCTTCCACATCTGTACACGCCCTCAGGGCAACCGCGCCTTGGTGTGATGGTTCTCCTCTTCTAAGTTTTGCCCAGTAGTTCCTCACCACTTTAATAAGTCTGATGTTTTTTATGCTATTTAAATGTTGTTCGGTATTCTAGTTGGCCAATGTTTGGTGGGAACATCGGTTCCAAACTTCCTGGTTTGATAGTATCAAAATCAGAAGCCCTTCTCCTCCAGATCACTCATGATTCAATTCCTCATTTAGGTCTCTGCGTAAATATGATTTCCTCAGAGAAGTCTTTCCAGACCATCCCATTAAAAACAATCACCCTTACCCCAGCATTCTCCATTAACCAGCACTTCATTTTTCTTCAAAGCACTTATCATTATTTGAGATTTGATTAGATATTTCTTTGTTTACTTAGTTATCTTCTGTCTTCTCAACAAGAATTTATTTACTCCTTCATTCAACAAATATTTATTGAGTACTTCCTACATGTTAGGCACTATTCTAGACATCGGGGATGTACTAGGGAGCAAGAAAGACAAGATTCCAGGCTGCAGGGAATTTACAAAATATACAGACAAATTCAGAATGTAAACTCCACAAAGATCAGAAACTTGCCTGCTCTGCTCTCTACCTCAGGGCCTATAATAATGCTTCCTGTTAACTGATTAGCTTATAAATGAATTAATTTTAAAAAGGGAAACAAAAATCTTGTTCCAATATTGTTTTACTACTGGTATTTCAACTCTATTGCTTGTTTATTGAGTTTTTCCTCTTCAATATGTAGCAGTTCAAGCCTCCTAAGGGTTAAACAGACTTGCACGTTAGCCTGGAAGCATAATCACCATTTATGATGTTCCTATTATGGGAAAATATGTTCTGAGTTCCAAATAATTAACTTCCAAGTGAACTTTCTGGAAACTGTCAGCCAGGCTCATATATATTTGGGTGAGATTTCCCAGCGCCTTTGGAGCTCTTCTATAGAGAGAGGCAACATGCCAGGCAGTTCAGGCCAGCCAGCCCTGGCCATCGATGGGGTAACAGAAGTCTCGGGAAAAACACCCTCTCATCAGCCTGCCCTGCTCTGCCATAAACGCATGGTTTCGTTTTGATTCTTAGAACCCTTCATCTCTCTGCTGATTTTTTTTTTGCATGGGCAGCACCGGGAACTGAACCTGGGTCTCCAGCATTGCAGGCCGCCACTGAGCCACCGTCGCTCCACCCTGATACCTTTTCTTTTGTATGTGTGTGTGTGTTCCAATAAAACTTTATTTGAAAAAACAAGTGGCATAGTTTGCTAACCCCTGTAGGAAAAAATATCTAAAGTTCTAATTATATTTTATTTTATTATTTTTTTAAACTTTTTTTACTGTATAGTATAACAAGCAATAGTTTTCAAAGCACTCTTCAAAAAGTGGTTGCAGGGTAGATCCCAGAGTTTGTCATGGGCTACCATATGATCCTTTCATATTTTTCCTTCTTGCTGCTCCAGAATATAGGAGGCTAGGAGGGCTTAAATACTTTTATCATCACAATAAATTTTTTTTCCCCATGAGTAATAGCATATATACAAAAAAGCTAAATTTCCAAGCACAGCACCACAATTAGTTGTAGAACATATTTCAGACTTTGACATGGGTTACAATTTCACAATTTTAGGTTTTTACTTCTAGCTGCTCTAAAATACTGGAGACTAAAAGAGATATTAATTTAATGATTCAGCATTCATATCCATTTGTTAAATCCTATCTTCCCTATATAATTTCACCATCACCTTTGATCTTTTCATACCTCTCATTGGGGTTGTTTGGCCATTCTAAATTTTTACTATTGGAAGGTTCTGTCACTGATATGGGTTAGGGAGATGGAACTATCTGATGTTCTGCAGAGGCTGGGCTAGGTGTTAGGATGATACCTTCTCTTTTGCAAGAACAGAACTCTGGGACCAAACTAATAGGTTTTTTCACCAGAGGGACCAAGTCAATTCTTAAGACTCTTCCGCCTGGACACAGCATGGTTGAAATGGGAAGCCAGCCCTGGCAGCCAGAGCATTTAGAGAGAGAGAGAGATTGGGGGTCAGCCAGTTTGACTCAGAGAAGTCACTCCAATGTGACCAGTGCCGTGCCTTTCAGTCTGAGTTTGAAATCGTTGCCTACCCACGGGCTCTGGGTTATTTCAATTCTTCAGCAAAGGGAAGGAGCCCATAGAGGGAAAAGCACAGGTCATAAACCAGAGCTGGGTGTAAGAAGCAGCAGAGCCAAGGCTGTTGGTTAAAGTAATAATAATGATACAGATTGCTGAGATTTTGGAAAAGGGAACAGGAGAGCAACAAAATGCTCAAGGTTTAGGGGAGGGCAGGAAACCCGTCCGTGGTCAGGATTGAAGATCAGAATGGAATTCTGATGGAAAGGTGAGCTATTCTGGTTCTTTTGATCTAGGTGATAAGCTATGGAGTTGAAGGGCTTCTCAATCAAAATCAGAAATAGAGGTCGTGCTTATGGACCTGTGAAAATCTGTCATAATATTTTGAGTTGGAAGAACCCTGAGAGCTCATTTAGTCCAGTCCCTCACAGAATCAGACACTAAACCAGAATCTCCCAGGATGGGGCCTTGGAATATGTATTTTTTTAAAAGTTCCTGCAATATAAAAATACAACTTAAGCTGCTGAGCCTGGACTGGAAGTGAGAATTTCAGACTCCTGGACCCCTGCCCCTTGGGCTCTGAAAAGTACATAATTAGTGAAGATAATAGCTGAGCACTGAGAACTTGGTACCATCCACTTTCCCAAGTTTTTACCATATATCAGTTCATTTAATTCTTACAATATCCCTGAAAGCAGGCGCTACGAGGAACCTAGGGCAAGAGAGGCTAAGTAACTTGCTGAGTTAAATGTTAAAACGCAGATCTGGGGCACAAACCCAGGCATTCATCCTCAGATCCATTGTTCCCTGACAGTCAAGGGAATAAGCTCAAACAGTCTAGGGCTTTGTGGAGGGGAATATTAGCTGAATGGACTCTTATTTCACCCTCTGAGATAAACCAGTTAGTTGCTCGAGTCCCATCGGGGGCAACGCCAGAGCCTTCTCTACCGCTAGATGGTGCACCGCATGTTCTGGGAGCCCACCTGTGGGTAAAACCCGTGGGGCAACCCACACACCACCCAGATCTCAGGATATAATAGCAACGCTCTCTTTTTGGTAAAAGACAGATGGTATCCTGTAGGAGCTATTCCCAGTCTCCAGCTCTGGGGATCCTTGGCTGTGTAGGAGGGTAATCACCAAGAAGAAAACTTTGCTCTCAGGAGAATTGTTTGGTGGCACACTTTTAGCTCTGATTTGGCTGTTTCGTGAGAAAAGGAGGTTTTGCTCCTTTCACTCGGCATGTCGAAGAACATTAAGAGAATTAACAACGGCTGTTTGTGAACACATAGCGTGTCGAGCTATTCTAGACAAAATGCCTTGCCCTCGACTTTCAGTTGACAAAGGAGAATTTAGCTAATGCCTTCTTTTCTTTCTCTCTTCTTTTTCTTTTTTAATGGAACTTTACACCATTTGTGGTTTTCTAGTAGCCTCTCGATTGCAGCTACAATCCAGGGACCTCAAACTGAGAGAACCGCTTGATCATATCTTGTCCACAAACAATTTTGGGAGGTGCCATCACTCTATTTATTCTTAAACACTGGTTTTCAATGAGCAAAATTAGGAAGAATTCAAACAAAAATTTGGATTTCCTCTTCATTGCCTGGAAATCAGGCAACACTGGACCTTCATTTGCAAAGGCAATCTTTGGCTGAAGTTGCATAGGGGCCCCTTGGAGCTGGGCTGTCCTGTCCACCCCACACCCCAGCATTCCCTATTGCCCTGCTTCAGCCTGGCTTCCTGACGCTTCTGAGTTTAACTGCCCGGTGGAGAAGATTAAGGTGGCTTCCAAAATGTCCACAATTATGCACTCGATTCCAGACCAATCCATGAGGAGCTTCAAACTTCAAATGTAAAATGTTCTGAAGCAAGCTGCTATTTGCTGATTGAGGATTTGCACACCCTCCTCCTCTCCCTTGAGGTCACCACTCCTTTTCCTTTCAAGTCTTCTTTCCATTTCAATTCTCTTTCTCCTTAAGGGGCCCCTGTAGTGGCCATGTTCAGCTTTGCACTTCATTTAGTCCTCGCTGTGTCAGGAGGGCAGAGGCATTCTTTTAATGGTCCTTTTCTCTTCCCACCCAACAGTTAACCCAGTCGCTTCCACATTTACTGTGGAAATCAGAAGGAAGACTATGCTTGGAATCAGCCATGTCCTACCTGGGACGGTGATGGAAGTCAAGGGGTGAAAGTTCATCTAGAAGGATAAGGGGGTGTTGGTGCCTAGGAGGGAAGGTTGGGTGAGAAGGAAAAGAACTAGGAAGGTATCACAGGCGAAAGGCCTTCAAGGATGGAGGGTGGCAGAGACCTGGGCATGAAAATATGGCCTCAGAAAACGTGGCCATGGGGAAGGGGTGAGGCTGCTTGGTGAGCTCAGAGGGCTTCTTCCAAACTGGGATGAGGTGGGCCTTCTGGAAGACTCCTTGACTTCTCTCCTTCTTTCTCCCTCCATATCAAATTCTTCAGAAAATTCCATTGAATCTACTTTTAAAATACTTCTAGACTGCACCCACTTCTCACCACCTGCCTCTCTATCACCCTAACCTAAGCCACTTCATCTCTCACCTGCATACTGCGAGGGCCTCCTATTCAGTGCCCATACTTCACTTCCACCTCCCAGGGGCTATTCTTCCCCAGAAGCCAGAGCAATCCAAGCTGCTGCCTGGCCTGCAATAGGATTTGGCCTCCAGTGACCTCTGATCACATTCCTTCCTCTCCTTCTTTCTCTTGCCATTTCAGACACACCAATACATTTTCTATTCTCCGAGAATGTTGATGGTCTTTGCATTTGCTGTTCCTTAAGCTTCGAATGCTCTTCTTCAAGAAATCTACAAGGTTCACTCCCTCCTTTTAACCTGTCACCCTATGGG
Source organism: Tamandua tetradactyla (assembly GCF_023851605.1). Lineage (NCBI taxonomy): Eukaryota > Metazoa > Chordata > Mammalia > Pilosa > Myrmecophagidae > Tamandua > Tamandua tetradactyla. The sequence goes on from NC_135337.1 coordinate 4,289,937, forward strand.
AGAGGCCTCCCCTGACTACCCACCTAGAACAAAACCTTTTCTCCCTTTCCATGCCCCTCTCCTCACCACCCCCCAACTCTATTTCCTTACCCCATTTATTTTTCTTAAGAACACAAGTCATAGTATGTTACATATTTATTTGTTTCATGTCCTGTATTTCCCATTAGTATGTAAATTCTATGAGAGCAGAGACTTTTCTTGGAACATAGTAGATGCTCAATAAATAAATGAATGGGCCTAGCAGTCAGGGAGAAGTGAGAGATACCAAGGTCAGGATTGTCTTGGTGCAAAGAGGTAAAATTTAAGACATAAGAGATGATTTTTCAATATATGACTTTGAATGTGTGCTGAAAATTTAATATGACACAATGGAAGTAATTATAGTGCAACTATCACACGCAGGTCACAATGCCAAGAGTTGTTTGGGATAAATGATAATTAAACCATAGACCCTACTCTTAGGGAATTCACAGTTTAGCCGGTGGGGTGAGGGCAAATAAGACCCCTTACTGATCTTTGTATCTCCTACAGCATGTTCTTCATTGCCCTGCATATTGTGGGTATTGACTTTTTAAGTGAATCATCAGTATCTTCCTTCACTAAATCCTTTCACTGTCATACTGTCCAGTAGGGTGAAAAGCATCTTACAAACCCATAACTCCTCTCTGAGTTCTGACTGCTCCAACACCACTACCCCTGTCGCGTTTTGGAAATCTTCGCTTGGATGTCTCATGGGTATTCAAGCTCAACCCATCCTACCTTATCCCCATATCAAGATTGAAGTTGTAGAGACTGGGCCTGGTTTCTTGGCCTCACTCCTTACCTTCCGCCCGGCATCCCACACAGCCTGCCTTCCCAAATCAAGAAGACCTGCTCATTCCTCTCCGACTCTTGCTACTTCTGAAGTCCTACCCACCATCATCTCTGGTCTGGATATTCGGCAGCCCACTCCAGCCTCCTCTAGAACTCCTCCCCCTTTCCCTCTCCACACCTAGGCTAGAGCTGTCTTGAAATGGTCACCTGATAACTGTACCCCCCTCAGGACCTTCAGTGGCCCTCCAAACCCTGAACACATCACAGAGCCCTCCGGTTTCTGGCACCTGCTTTCCTCTCTGTTCTCATCTCTTGTCACTTCTTTCTTACAGTTAGTTTGGGACCAACAGAGCTCTCTGGTCCTCCAACCAGGCCTCTCTCTCTCGCGCGCGCCTCCGGGCCTTCACAGGTGCTGTATCCAGGCCTGTGACTCCTTCTTCCATCTCTGCTTCTTCCTCTGTTATGTCCTTCTTCCTCAGATTCTATTTAGTTTTCATTTCCTCTGTCCAGCCTTCCCTGACCGGACTGACCTGACCTGACAAAACTCTCCCCCCACCTTCACCTCCCCACATAACACAGGTGTGGGACCCCTCCATGCTCATGCTTCCTCCGCCATCTGTGCCTTCCTGTTCTACCTGTCTCATTGCCTGTCTCCCCACTAGACCACAGGCTGCAGGAGGGAAGGCCTGGCTCATTCCATTGTGGTTACCTTGTGTATCCCCAGCGCCTACCGGCATTTCTATCCTGTACATAGTGTGTGCTTGACTGACTGAATGAAAATGCATCTGCGTGGATAGGGCTAGTCCTCATAAAATAATAGCTTAAGGGGGTATTAGAATAGTTCAGTGGTAGAATTTTCACCTGCCATGCGGGAGACCGGGTTCCACTCCCGGCCCATGCACTTCCCCTGAAAACAAGCAAACAAACAAAAATTCAACAAATGGTGCTTCAATAACCAGGTACACGGAAAAAGAATGAAATGTGACCGCCGCCATACAGCATACAAACAAACAAACAAAAAAAGCTTCAATTTACAGAGTGCTTATGATGTGTCAGGCATCATTCTAGCCGCTTTACAAGTATGTCACGGCCATCTCACACAATCGTTTTAAGGATTAATCCCCATTTAAAAGATGGGGAAACTGAGGAACGGGGCCGTTACGGAACCAGGCCAAGCTGCGCAGCTAGGAACTGGAGGGCACCTCGGCTAGCACCCCAGGTTCTCGCCAGATCCCACGCTCTCAACTTCCAGCAAATTCCATCCTAGGGTGAAGCGCGCTCCGGCGCTCCGGCCCAGGAACCCATTCGATTCTGTCGAGGAAGGGCTTTGTTCTTGGTTCCCGGAGACAGGACGCGCTCTCGTGCGGCCCTCCTCGCGGCCTGCGGGTCCTCCTCGGGGCTCCGGGCAGGGCCCACGCGACTCGCCGGCGGCCCCGGAGCCTGCGCGCGGGGCCCTGAGGAACTTTCGCGGCCGCCCGGCGCACGTGCAGCGGCGCCCGGGGCCGAGCGTTGGGGGCGGGTCCGCGCGCCGGGCCACGCCTCTCGGAGGGCGGTGGGAAGGGGCGGCGCGGGGTTGGGGGGCGGCACTGGCGCGCCCGGGGCCGCCGCCCTCGCCTCGCGCTCCTCACGCCCCGCGCCGCCGGCCCGGCTGGAGCTGGAGGGGGCGGGGACTCGGGAGGGGCCGGAGCGCGGCTGCCGGAGAGGGAGGCGGCGGCGCGTCCCCGGGGGCGGGCGCCGGCACCGACCGAGCGACCGAGCGACCTGAGGGGCGGACGGACGTGTGAGCGGAGCGGGCCGGGGAGCAGGTCGGTGTCCGGTGGGGTCGCGGGCGGCGCCGCGGAAGGGGCGGCAGCTCCGGGAGCCGGGAGCGCGGAGGAGGGAGGGGAGGGGGCTCGGCGGGCCGGCGCCGCCTCCGCCTGGGGTCGGGCCCGGGACCCCCTTCCCCGGCCCCAGGATCGGGCGCGCCGCGAACCACCGTGGCGGCGGAAAGCTCAGTCCCCGGGCTGCTTCCTCACCCGGTCTCCTTTCTTTACAATCAGCGACAAGCGAACACCCGGGAAGGTGAAACAATAGCGGGGCCACCTGGGACGCGGCGCGCGCAGGGCGCCCCCGTTTGGGGCGGGGGCCGGGAGTGGCCCCGGGAGTCGCGGTCACACCTCGGAGTGGGTCCTTTCTCCGTTTGCCTGCACGGAGGGTGGGGCCACCCGCGGCCCGGGAGCCCTGGAGGAGGCAATGGGAATTCCCAGGAGTGAAGCATTTGGTGAAAGTATTTCAGGAACGTTCGGGCTTCCCACCGGTGTCTTGCTCTGGGTAGGGAAACTGAGGCTGAGGGAGATGTAACGACTTGCCCAAGGTCAGAATGCAAAGGATGATTCTTCTGGTCCAGTATCGGGACCCAGATGTCCGGACCAGCCCCGCGCTCTGCCGGTCTAGGTTTTGCGGCGGGTATGTTTGCTTCTGATAAATCTCTCTGTGTTTGTTTTAGAAATCTGCTGGCATTGTGGTGGCCGCGCTGCAGGGCTGCCGAATGCCAACTTGCCTGTCGCGCCCTGTGCGGGTCTGGGGCAGGTGGCAGCTCTGACCTACCACCATGGATGGAGATGGGCTTTTTGATGAAGCCACCAGAACATTCAGTGCCAGCCAGGGTGATTTGGCTGTCAGAGGCTTTGACAAAATCCGCCCGGTTCCCTCCAAGGAATCTGAATGAGGAGGATTCCAGACACCTTCACTGGGAAGCCAAGGACATTTCTGTATAATCAGTGGATGAAGGGATTTTCTCAGACTCTTTTTCTCCCTTTTCTTCGAGGATTAACCCACCGCAATCTACATTTCCAGTGGAAACTGCAAGGCACACGATGTGTCAGAAGCCTGAAGCCCCTTCAGAATTGGTGTGGACCCCACTATGCAGGGGAGTTTAACACATGCCACCTTCTCTGGCCCCTCCTGCTGATGTCTTCTCTTTAACCTGTTTTTCTTTTGAGTTAAATTCTTTTTCCGAAATCATCCTCTGGAGCTCTAAGTGGGCGCGTCAGGAATGAGAGATTAAAAAAATAAGAGATTAAGCCCTGGGAGAAGAGGAAGCACCCTGTGTTGTGTCTCTTCTCAGCTGCCGACATGAAGTGCTTTTTCCTGGTGCTGAGCTGTCTGGCAGTGCTGGGTAAGTGGCTCTGCTTATCAGTACGATCGATGGGAAAGTTTAACCTGCTGTTGGTTCCTGTAATTTCTTGTGGTTCTTTCCCATTAACACCAGGCTTTCAGAGACACCAGGAGGTAAGCCGGCGTGTGTGTGTGTGTGTGTGTGTGTGTGTGTGTGTCACAGGTTGGAGAAGAGTCCCAAGAGGTCCTTTTCTGACCCAGAAGAAATGGTATAACATTGTAAGAATGAGTGTTTGCTGTCCTTGAAGCGTCTGTCCTGTACCTTGGGGTTTGGTCTCTCATCTGCAAGCCTGTGGTTTAGCAACTCCATGTGGATTATGGACAAGTAGCTTGTAGTATTACACAGGTGAATGTTCAGTGTCTTCAGTTTCGTGCTTTCTGTCCTCATTCCTTATTTGGAATTGGCAATACTATTCCCACTATGTGTGGAAAATTGGTTGGCGGTGATGATGGTGATTTTTTTTTTTTTTCAAGCATGAAAGGTGAGTGGGTAGAACGGGAAATTGGAAGGATCCTTTGCCTTACTAAGTGGCCTGTAGACTAAAAATTTTTATGCGTATAAGCCATAGGCTCCCCTCACCAGAAGAGCTCAGAGCATAGTTCTGGGAGGAAGAGAGAGGGGCTGGAGACATTGAAGCTGTGTGGGAGGAGATGGGTTAGGATTGGTTTTTGTACCCTCGTAAAGTCAGGGTGCTTAGAGTGGGAGGAGGAAACTGTTGGCTCGGAGAGGTGAAAACTTGCACCTTGTTTAGGCATTTCCTCCCCATCAAAGAGGGCCTGCTCTGCCCAGTACTTATCCATTCCCAAATTCCAAAATATGTTTTGTGCCATTGAGCACCATTTAAGTATGGTATCTGAGAACGCGTCTTGGCTCTAGAATACACTCCTTAGCCAGGATCAGATGTATCTTCCTGTCTCCTCAGACCTCACACATGACATGACCCTTCCATTACCCACCCCAGGCTTGTGTCTCTGAATTTAGAAGGTGTCATCACTGTTATCAGTGGTTTTGCATCTTCAAATCTCAGTGTCTTGCCCTTATGGAATGCATCTGTGATCTGTTGGCAGTGGATGTTGCATTCATGCTTTGCCTGCATCCTTGCAAAAGTTAACAGGTGTGTGCAAAGAGAATGAACTTTGGAATTAGAGGAACTGAGTTCAGATTTCAGCCTCAACACAATGGACATCTGAGTCTCAGTGAAATGGGATGGTATGTCTAAGGGCTGTCGGACAATGAATGGATATGAGGTGGCCGAAGCATCTTGACTGTCTGGGGTAATATCTAGAACACATTATAATTGTTAAATTGGTCGTTCTCAAACTTGGGTGCACATTGGAATCAATCAGGAAACCTTTAAAAATCTTCATGTACTTGCCAGAATCCCAAACCAATTGAATCAGATTCTCTGGGAGTGGGATGCAGGCATCAGTCTCTCTTTTTTTTAGTTTACTCAGGTCATTTCAGCGCGGAGTTGAGTTTGAGAACCAAGGTGTGAGTTCATTAATGCTAGCCCCCAATGCCTACCTCCTCCCCACCTCTGCAGTCCCACAACCCTGCACCCCCAAAATGGCAGCAAATTTAATCAGTCAAATGTAGACACAATGTCCCTGTGTCTTCTTTATGTTCGTGTGGTCAGGAAGACAGGCATCTCTCCATTCACCAGTCCCTGAATACATATCAGTATTTGTTATGCTGCGTTTGTCATTCCTTTAGTGTCTGGGTTTAAATCAATAATTAGTGATTCATGTTGGAATGAGAGAGCACAAACAGGGAGAGCCTTCTGGGAAGTTTGGGCGTGGGATGGGGTGTGTGGCTAAGGTGGGGGAAAGGGCCGAGTGGAAGGGTGAAAGAACCACCGACGGGAAAACAGGGGAATGGGACCCTGGTGCCTTTTGTTTCTCCTAGGTGTTCAGGCAGCGCAGTGCTGGCTGCTCGTACCCTTGACACTCGCCTGTGGGGCCCTTCCAGGCAGAGAGGGCTCAGGCCCTGGCACCCGGAGCTCTCGCTCTCTTCCTCCCTCACCTTCCGTGTTCAGACAGGGGTCATAGGGGGAAATGAGCGTCAGGGTGGGCATTAAAGGGGAACAGTGTGGAAGGCCAGATGTGGGCAAAAGGGGGGCGACTTGGAACTCTGGGCATGCACATTAATCTTTGCCTCATTTGGGGCCCCACTGGTAGAATATCGTCTTTTCTCCTCACCTGGCGGCTCTCCGTGTGGCGGGGGAGGGGAGACTTGCTGCCGCTTTCTTAACCTTGGAGAATCAGAAGATGTTTGGGGAAGGAACAGAAGCCCACGTTGGGTTCTTATTTACTCCTTGGAGTCTGGTGGGGTCTGATGGATGAGTTGGCATTCTTGCTGTGTAATGTGAATGAATGTGTAATGTGAGTGAATCTGTATTGTGAATTTGCAATAACAGAGAGTTGTGAGATTTTATGCCCAGGTGGGTTGTACACCTGGAATGCAGTTGTGTTTGTTGTTTTAGTTTCCTTGCTGCTAAAATACATACCTTACAAACGGGTTGGCCTAAACAGTGGGAATTTATTGGTTTATGGTTCTGAGGTTAGGACTAGTCCAGAATCAACGTGTCAGCGAGGTGATGCTTTCATCCCGCAGAGTGTGGCATTCTCGGGCTAGCTGTGGAGATCTTCCATCCATGGCAATCTCTTCTTTCTCTTCCCAGCTCTGTTGACTTTAACTGCTGGCTGCTCTTGGTAGCTTTTCTCACTAATATACAGTTTCCTTGCTCGTGGTATTTCAGCCATGTTGGGTGAAGGACTCTCTCGTTAGTTTGGGTGCCCTAACTAATAGCATCTTCAGAGGACATGTTTACAAATGGGCTCACACGCATAGGACCAGGGATTGGAACCTGAATGTTTCTTCTGTGGGGGACGTGATTCAATCCCCAATATTTGTAAAAAGGAGGTGCTTTGCAAAATGAGACTTATACAGGTGCCAGCCTTCAGAACGGACAGAAATTAAGTTAGAAAACCCTGTGTGTGCAGGGTTAACCTCTGAGGCATTTGCAACTCTCTCAGCATCATTAGAGCTGTGTAGTTCAGCTCCCTTCCTTTGCCTGTGTCTCGAATTTGGATTGGATTCCTTTTTTCTGCCTCTGGATACTGATTCCTGCTCTTGTCCCTGTCCTGCCGAAGCTATGTGACTTTGTACCTGCCCCCTTGACCACTGTTTCTTGTATCCTCCTGTGGCAGCACTGGGTGCCCCAGCCAACCCAGGAGATTGGCTACCACGGCCACCCTAGCCTTAGTCTAGGCCTGGTTGGTCCATGAAGATAAAAGTTTCCACTGCCAGTGGTGGCGGAACTGGAGGGTGGGAGATGAGAGACAAATATAGGGCAGGTGTGAATGTGGCCTGAGTGTGAAAAATGGAACAAATGTGAAAAAGAGGGAATGAGGATGGAGGGGAGGGTGGTTGTGGCTGTGCTTGGTGGGAATCAGCTTGTATGAGTGATGTAACGTAGAAAGGTGACAGTGAAGTGAGAGAGACAGAGTAGGATTTGTGTCTGCAAAAATAGGAAGGGAAAACTCAGGTAAGATGAATATGAGCTGTAGACCCATGAAGCAAATTTTGATTTTGAGTGGTCCTTGGAGCCTTATGCCTCCCAGACCAGTGCTGATGTTGCAGACAAGATAAAATGGCTTTAAAAGTGTTAGCAGTGAAAAATGTCGGTGACTGGGACATCTCTAGATCAACACAAGAGAGCTCATAGATGGCTAAAGATCATTTGTGTTTTCCTCCAGCAGGAGAAAAGTTCATCCATAGAGTTTGGGAAGTCTTTTGTTTGATGAGGAAGTGATCACTAACTTCCCAGTTAGTTAGGGAAGGCTTCTTCCAAAAAGATTGAAAGAAACTTTGATGTGCTGATGGAGTGATCTCAGAAGTAGGACTGAGGCGATCAAAGGCAGAACAAAAAAGAGACAGAGGAGAGAAGTGGTGTGGTTTGGGGCAGTCAGGGAAATGGTTCCCAGGGAAGGAGAGGAGGATCGTGATTTTTGGATGCTCTGTCCCAGTGGATGTCCCAGAGGGAGTGAATTTCTCTTTACTGGGGACCATTTGATAGAATACATTTCAACTGTGAGAATCACTGAGCCACCTCTGGATAACCAGGGCGGTATTAAAGGGTCTCTGTCTTGGGCAGTGCAGCGGTGGCTCAGTGGCAAGAATTCTTGCCTGCTGAACTGGAGACCTGGGTTCGATTCCTAGAGCCTGCCCATGCTAAAAAAAAAAAAAAGATCTGTCTCCTACATTTTTTATTGAAGCAAGAGAAGACTAACATTAATACCAGCTGTCCTAACCCTTGCCCTTACTTTGCATCAAACCCTATCTTATTTAGTCCCCAAAATAGTCCTACAGGTGGATATACCTTATACCATTGCCTTTTTAAAGATGGGGAAATTGAGGTCCAGGGACATTATGTCATTTGCCTAAGGTAGATTGCTGTTTTAGGTTAGTATGGCACTCCCTGGAATTAGGGACCCTGGCTCTTTCCAACTTGTTCCGTGTACCTGGCCTCTGCTCTCAAGGTTATCGCATGGTCCAAGATGGCTGTTCTGGCTCTACACACCAGGAAAGAGGAAAATAGATGGAGAAGGGCGGGTTTTCTTAATTTAAGGGCAGTCCTGGGAGTTGCACTCATCACTTCTGCTTATATCCCTCCTAGCTGGGACTTGGTCCCACAGACGTACTTACCTGAAAGGGAGGCTGAGAAATGCTTGCTTTGTTTTGGGTGGCCATGTGCCCAGCTAAGAGTTGGGCCTTCCTTGCATTATTGTAGGGGAAGGAGAGAATGCATCTCGAGGGACAGCTCCTGGTCTCTGCCGTAGTCACAAGACTAGTAAGTGGCAGAACAGGTCACAGATTTTTTTTTTAAAGGACAAAATTACTTTATTTTTCTTTTTTAATAAAAGCATGTCCTTTATACTTTGTTTATCAAAGTCACTGAAATCATTTCGGAGACTGTCTTCAGGGAAACATCTTATAACATACAATTATGATTAAAATCAAACTTGTTAGAATAATGCCAAATACTTGAAACAGTTTAGCCAATGCATTTTGAAACAGTCATATACAATCTTTTGACAAAGATTAATGGAACATATAGGTATTATATTGCTCCCCCCCACCCCCCAAAATAGAAGGATTTAAACCATGTAGGCAGTTTGTCTTTATAGCTTTGTTAACTCTTTTAGGGGCATATTAGCTTTATGTATATGTCTATTAGTATAGGGTTCTGAGTGAGGGTGAAACCAGGAACAGGTTTCACAATCTTGTATAGCACATTAATTCAGAATATTTGGGAGGGGTTCCCAGTGCTTTTGCTGTTTGCCACTCTGTGACTGCTCCTCTATTCCCAAATGTTTTTTTTTCAAATTTTTTTATTAATTCTTAAAAAAAAAATAACAAACAAAAACATTCTTAACATATGATCATTCCATTCTACATATATAATCAGTAATCCACAGTATCATCACATCAGGTCACAGGATTTGAAGCCAGAAACATTTGGTTCCAAATCTTGTGTTTTTTTATCTGACCAGCTGCCCCTCTGTGAGTATGTCTAAGAAGTCTTTTTGGGAAGGCATGAGCTACACGAACCAAGTTTTTACGTGGGAAGCAACGTAAATCATCATGTAAACACTCAATGTGGGAATTTTAAAAGTAAAGGCCGTAATGGTTATGCTGCTTATTACATGCCAGTCACTGTGCTAAAAGTTTCCGTAGCATGCTCTTCTACGGAAAGTGCTTGGGTACTACTGTCTCCGTCCTGGCCATTACTGGCGCAAGTAGATATTCAGGTAAATTTGGTGAATGGATGGTTTCCTAGAGTAGGTGTAGCTCCTTTATTGACTCCGTTGATGAAATGAGGAAATTCAAGGCTCGGGGAGAGGAAGTAATCAAAGGAAGAGAGGTAGCAGTTGTCAGGGCCTGGGTTTGAAACCACATTTGTTTGATTGTAGAGCCTGAGTCCTTACTCAGGTCACCAGACAGGGATGCTTAGCCATTTTTGTGTACGTAACATGATAAAGAAAATGTATTGAGAAAAGCTGCCAAATTTGTGAGACAGCAGTATGTTTCTTTAATAACCCATTAAATCATGACATCTAGCAGCAGTTCTAGCAATTATTGTGAATTTGAAGTAATGGTGAGAGCAGACATCCTTTGAGGTGTCTCTGTCACCGGGGATGTGACGTGGAAGTGCGTGTGATTTCTCAGGTGGCAGAGTCACAGGCCCTGGACATGTTACCGTGTTAGTTGTCTACATTCATAATTAAAAGAACCTTTAAACTCGATGGAGGTTAGTGAACATAAGGATGTCATTTTTTCCCTCTCTCTGAGTTCACACGGACCCCTGTGAAGTTCGGAGTAAAGTTTAGTGTGGTGGTGGTCTGGGGAGAAGACGTCGCAGGAGAGGACATGCAGTGGGCTTTCTGGACTGGCGGGATTTGGATGGGGAGGATTTTCCGTTTCCAATCAGGGTCCTGATAATGCAGAAGAGTTAGCAGTCGGATGGTCCTGCAGGGGCCCGTTAGAGATTGGAGAAAGTGGCAGACCCTCCACCGGCCCACGTGGGGAAACTAGAGGCCGTGGCTCTGGTGGCTGGCCTCTGATGGCCCACAGCTTTGGGTGCCCTGGGCATCCCCACTTCTGGCCCCTTAAGGAATACTTGTGGTTCCTTTGGGAGTGTTTGCCGCGACGATGATTAGGCACCTGTTTTTCTGCCGCTTCAAAGTGGGCACAGCTATTCCTCGTAAAGGGTTGGTTTTTTAATGTACAGAAATACACGACACCTGCGTGTGAATGTCCCCTGATTTTCAAAGAAATGAGCGGTTGCATCAAAATCGAACTTATATGTGTGTAGAAAATCACATGTTGCCGAATTTCCTCACCAAAAGCCCTTTGTTAAGTGACTGATTTGGTGGGCCACAATGGCAGGCATTTAAGAACTGTGGCAGTGACCCTCCCATAACTGGAATCCTCAGTTAAGTGGGATTTTGTGTTTATGTTTGAACTCCACTTTCAGAAGGGTAAACATAAAAAAATAAAAAATCACAGGAGGTAGCAGTAAGAATGTATTCTAGAAATGAGCTCCCGTGCAGTCTTCAGCCCAGTCTCTCTATCTTCCATATTTATAATTATAGAAGCAGGAGAGAATCGGAGCCTGGGGCACTGCCCCATCCCAAGTCAAAGATTAAATTATATCAACTCTACCCGGGCTGAAATGTGGTCAGATGTATGTTAAAAAGCTTTAGACTAGGCTTAATAATAATGAGAGTTGAAACAACGTTTCTGTGCAGCCCCCTCTGTGAACATGTAATTAAATTCACTGGGCTGTCCTATTCCCTGTCATCCAGGTGACCTGGGCTTTGTAGAATAGAGTCCTGGTTCCTGCTCTCTAGGAGGTGGCAGTGGTTAAATAAACAGTTCATCGGTTTGCAGATGGACAGGAAGACACGGACATACATGTCTGTTGGGACAGGAGAGGCAAAGCAAGTTTGTTCTCTTTCATTTTAGCAGGAGTGAGCAGAGTTTTCTCTTTAGGAGCTGGGTGAGGCTTGGGTAGGTTGCAAGCGGTCGATCTGGAAAGGCCTCCCGGAAAAGCTGGACTTTAAGGCACATTTTAAATAATGGGAGAGTGGCATGCTGGCAGACATGGTGTGGGGCGAACACCCTCAGCACATCAGAGCGCTGGGAAAAGACTTCTGAGGCAGTGGGAGAAGCCTGAGTGTCCGTGGGTGGGGGTCTGACAGTGCTGGTTGATGGGAACTGGCGCTGTCATGCTGGCCTGAGCGCTGGGGTTTGGGGCCAGAGGTGGACGGAAGGCACCAGAGAGCCGTAGGTGGGTGCCCGGGTGCTGGGGGACAGGGTTCCTAGGAGGGAATCTGTCCGTCTCCCAGTGTTTTCGAGAAGTGGTTGAGGACGGTGATTGGCGTCTCCTGAGGGTGGGCAGTCCCAGAGGTGAGAGTGACGGTGATTGGCGTCTCCTGAGGGTGGGCAGCCCAGAGGTGAAAGTGAGGCCTGGTGGCCTGTCCTGTTCCTAAGGGGGAGCTTTTTAAAAAATAGTTTTATTGACACATCTTTGCACACACACAGTCCATGCTTGGGTGTATAATCGTTGGCTCACAATATCATCACGTGGTTGTGCGTTCATCACCATGATCATGCTTTAGAACATTTACATCAGTCCAGGAAAAGAAACCAAAAGGAAAAAGAAAAAGTTCATACATCCCATACCCCTTATCCGATACTTCCTCTGATTGACCACTAGTATTTCCACCCACCAAGGGGGAGCTTTTGTGTACCTATGGCCATATGATCAAAGCAAACGCATTCTAACAAAAATGTGAACCTGAGGAGCTTGGTTCCCAGTCTTATAGGGATTCCCTCCCCTCAAACTTTCAGTTCTGCCCCCTCCCCCCCACCCCTGCCAGACTTCACTTTGTTAACGCAGGAAGGGAAAAAAACCTGATAACAGTTGCATGCATATATTCTTTCTGATTTTGGTTCTTTGATGCAATGGAGGTTGCCCAGGCTTGCTTTAAGTTTGTGATATGCTTGTGTGTTTAACTCTGTTTTTACTGGAAACACAATTTTCTGAGACTCCTGAGAGCAGTCCTGCGTCTCCTGTTTTGTGTCCTCGCCTGGGGGCGGGTCTCTGCTCTCTGCACCATTGGTGGTGGTGAAGCCATGCCCTGAGTCCCGGCTGGCTTCCGACTTTCACTTCTCAGGGACTTACTTCAAACTCCCTCCTACCCCAGGAGTGCCGCCTGGTGAAATCTTTTGTTTCCCAGACAGCATTTATTAAGTCGCATTTAGCCTGCTCTTCCTATGTGATAACCAGTGTGATCGCTCACACTCGATAGAATTCAGCTCCAGGACAAGATGAGTTTGGGGCTGTGTGGGCTGCTGACTGAAGCCACAGAAGTGGCCCGACCCATCCGGCACGTCAGCCCTGGTTTGAGGTTTAGGGAGAGTGTCATCATTGTTAGGTGTTTGGCTTCTCGAAGGTGGCCAGCCCCTGGACCCCAAGAACCCCTAGGGGCCTTGGAGCCCCTCGGTGGTGTTTGCCCATTAATGGTGGATTGGTGACTTTGATTGGCTTTGCCCAGAAAGTCGATTCAGTAGGAAGAGGAACCGGAGACTTGAAGTTGAGCAATGGCCTTTGCTGCAGGTCAGACCACACCTCCTCTTTCCTGGCCAGGTGCAATCTGCACTTGGTTTAAAGCCTTCCAGGGAATGAAATTTCGCAACCTCTTAGGTGTAACACCCCTGTCAAGAAATCTTTATTTCTTGCTGTATATTTGATTTGAATTAAGTAATACTTTAGGTCAGCCAATAAAATGCCTCAGGGTAAAATGTCATATGAAAGAAAGGTGATGAGATTACTGGCTTTATTTAATTTTTAACTTTTGACTGAGGTAATGTGAATAATAATCCTGTGGTGAAAAATCTAAACAGTACAGAAACAGAGTGTTAACTGAAAGATCTCTACTCTGTCCCATGCTCCTTAGTGAGTTTGTATACGCATTTTATGGTTTAATGTATAGTCTTCCAGACCTTTTTCTATAAATATCTATGCATATATTAAAATATATTTCAGTATTAAATATAGATTCCATACATGGAATCATACAGAACATTGTTCAGCAACTTAAAAGGTAATTTACTTCACTGTTTTTTCAAACTTAATTTTACGGCCATGTTGGAACTGATTTAGTTCTAACTTGTTGAGGCTGTAATTTGTGAGAACATGGAGGAGTAGCGCACCCCATTCAGTAGTCACATAACAGAATAATTCTGCCTTGCTCTATCAGGAGAGTAAGAGTCATAATAAAGACACTGTCCTTAAATTCTGTTGTATTTAGTGAGAATAATTTACTTGTTCTGGCCGTTTTCTCCAGGAAACACAGAAATTTAACAGATTAAGCATGCCCACATTTTATTGGCTACTTCAGTTATAATTTTGAAATTACGTTGCATTAAAATGAGGCCTATTAAAATTTGTGAAGAGGACAACCATAACTAGTTGGCTTTGTCTGATTCCATCAGATATTCTTGTTTGTTCATAGACTGGGAAAAAAAATGAGAAGTTTTCCTGCATTTCCATTTCGAATGAACAGGACTAGAGTAGCCTCTAAGGTTGCTTACTACCAGCTCGCCATTTAAGACTTTAGCCTAGAGGAAGAATCCTTTTCCCTCTAGCCCTGAAGAAGCAGCTATTGCTGTAAAAAGATGATCATTTCAAAGTGCTTGATTACTTCTCAGGGTCACTGGTATGACTTTCTCCAAAACCCTAGAGCCAAAAAGCAGATTTCCTGGATGGTTCACCTTTAGACCTGATTTTTAAAATAGTTGCCACTTTGGAAGGATGGTTATTGGATTCACATATCCTGGTTAACTCTTAAACATCGTGTTTTGACCTGTTACCACACGTGGTCGTGAACTCTTGTTCTGTTGGAATCTCCTTATTCTTTCCTTAAGAAAAGGGTTTTCATTTGTTCATTCAACACGTATTTGCGCCTATTCCAAGCCCTCGTCGTTCTGTTACCTCAATTTAAAATCATGTGAACATTTTAAATAGTTACCTACCTGCTATGCTTTTTTAATCTTTAATAAATAGAAATTAGATTAATTTAAAATTTGACTTTGGGGAACGTGGGTTGTTTTCTTTTTTTTGCATCCCTAAGGTTGTTCTCTTTTGTTATTACTTAACATCATTTCTTCCAGTATCGTTCTCACCTCCAGTAGCCTTGAATTACACGTACCCATGGACCTTGGGACTGAGACGGTGAAGGCCATGGAGGCTGGTCCTGGTGGTGCAGGGGCAGAGTTCTCACCTGCCACGATGGGGACCTGGGTTCAGTTCCCGGAGCCTACCCATGCCAGAGACAAAAAAGAGAAAAGTGAATACCAGTGAGGGGGTCGGAGGAAGGAGGTGAGGGAAGTAGGTGGTAAGGGCGAAAATTCCTTCTCTCGAAGTTATGCAGTTTTTATACCCCGAGTCCTGAGTATGTAGACTGGCCTTCCTAGCTGCTGGGGACACTGTCTGTCTAGGGGAACTGGGAATATGATCCTTAGCTCTGAATTTCTGGGAAGACAGAACAAAAGAGAAATAGAAAAACCACACACTTCCCATCAAGAATGAAGTTTTCTCCTGAGGACCCTTATGGGGTGGGGTGTGTGTGTGTGTGTGTGTGTGTGTGTGTGTGTGTGTGTGTGTGTGTGTGTGTGTGTGCGCGTGCATTGTGGTGACGTGGGTTTCATCCCCCATCTTATACTCCGCCTTCCCTGCTGCCTGCGGCCCCCTCAGTGGGACCTTTCCCTGCGATCGTGGCTCTCTGCAGTCGCCGCTGTCTTAGCGCCGGGGCTCCTCCTGGACCAGCCTCGTCTGGGGTCGTCCCGACCTGGGGTGAACCCGGGAAGGCGGCATCTGCGGTTTCTCCTGTGTTCCTCCCACCCTCACAGGCGACCAGATGCTTCTCTCCCCTCCCGCCCCAGGTCCGCAGGCCGGCTCTGCCCTGTGGAAATTTCCACAGCCGCGCAGTGGGCAGCTGTGCTCCTGGGAGCCGCTGTGCAGGGCTCTGCTTCTACCCGGAGGCCTTCGTGGCTCTCCTAATCGGGTTTGTTTGGCCGTGGTTTTGTGTTTGTTTGGAGATGGGTGATCTGCAGGGAATTCTGCCTCACAGATGAACGCTTTTATCAGAGGCGTGATGGTGCAGCTACGTTCCTGAAGATGTCCCAGGCTTACCTAACTTTGACGACACTATTTAGAGATGATTTGCAGAACAGTTTCATAACATCTTCTGATGTTTCACCACAGAAAATCGTTTGCTGAACAGTTGTGCCGTCTGTCTGCTGGTATTTTGTAACACAGCCTGATCAGATTCTGCCTGCTTCTCCCCCAGCCCCTTCTCCTCCCTCTTCTCAGACGGGACCATTGCCTGCAGCTGCATCCACACCTTTCTCTGGCATCAGGAATCCAGCTCTTCTGAGCAAGCAGCAAATCCAGGCAGTGGGCTTCTAGACGGGGGAAAGTATATCAATGCCTAATGTGCCTCTAAACTTGGATTTATTTTGGAAGACTCTTTACCAATCTCATGCTTAATCCTTTGATTTTAAAGATGAATTTATTCTGCAGGTGAGGAAAAAAAGTAGGTTGGACCGGGTTGGGGAGAGAATAGGCAGAGGACTGAAAAATGCCTGTCACGAGATGAGAAAGAGACTCTGGTATATGTCGTCTTTGTTTTAGATAGAACATTACCCAATAAAAACATTTACCCTCTGACCACAGAAGAGCCGTGATGCTCTATATTCGGAAATTGGGGAGAATTGGACTTCATTTGAGGATAAGGCTAGACTCAATCTCTGCTTTGGGGGAAAGTAAGTAAATAGAAATGCTAGAGGGCTGTGGTGTTTATGATGAATATACAATTACTGTATGTGCCTCCTTGTCATAATTTATTCAGCAGCCCCTGGTGTCCTGGAGCGGGTTGCTGTGCCCATCAGAAATCTGACTCTGGTTTTCTTCTGCATATTTTCCTTTTTGCAAATGTGTAGGCATTCTGCTTTAATCAAGTCGGCTTTTAATCTGTGATCTGTAATGGGGATGACTGAAGTCATGTGGAGGATTTTAAGTAACTAATCTCTTAAGATATTCAGAGCATAATCTTCCCTCACTGATGAGCGTCCTGCCTGCATCCAAGAGATTTGCCAGGACCTGCGAAGGAGGCAGGAGGGGGACTTTGGCATTTTTTGGAAAGACTGGGTGTCCTCCTGTTGGCGACAGGTTTTTGTTTGTTTCTGGCATGGGAACTGGGCCTACTGGTCATTTGCCATGTCAGGAGAGCTCAAGACTCCCCATAACTGTGACCAGTGTGTTTCCACCTCTCTCTGCTGGTGCCCAGAACGTCAGGCCAGGCACGCGGGAAGGTGGCATCCAGGCCCGTTGACGCCTCTGAGTGTGGGCTCGGAGCTGGCTGGAGATGCTTCAGAGTAGATAGAAGAGGCCTGCAGCTCAGAGACCTTCACCAGCATTTTTCTTTATATCTGGTTTATCAAAGGATCAGGGGTGCAGGATCAAAACTTTTCATATAATTTGAAAATGACTTCATATACCTGCCATTTATTTCTAAATTGGATTGTAGTTGCTCTTTAAGTTTTCGTTTTCTTCTTTTCTATTTTCACCCACCTTTTGGTGTTAGCTAACCTTCTTGCTGCCAAAAGTGTCCTGCAAAAGAATTTGCAGAATATTATTCAAAGTGTAGGTTTTAATGCTTTTTTCTTAATATGATGGTAAATCCCACTGTCGACTAATGAAGAGAAATTAGTAAGATGTCTGAATTACCAAATATTTTTCAAGAACTTCATTATTATTACTTTTAAGTAAAGACTGTAACTCAGACTAGGCTAATAGAGTGCCTAATAAAGATCCTTGGGGGATCATGCTTTAGTAGAGAAATAAGAATGATTTGCAATTAGCATACCAATTATTTATGTAAATGGGGTTTCTGAAATACTAGATTGTGCTTGAAAATGGTTTGTTCTCTTAAGTATTTTAAATAGTCCCCATGAAACCCTGTATATGCCAGTGGTTTATATGCCGTATTAAAGACCTATTTTGCAAAGACCTGACTCAACTTTATCAGCAATATCAGAAATTCCAAGTCAGTAAAGTCCACAGTGCCCAAGGTTAGGTCAGCTCATAACTGTCAGATGCTTTCACAGCTCTTACATTTTTCCATTGTAACAGGAATTAATAAATTTAACAAATTTAATATGTCTACTCTGTGTGCTTGTCGGCGTGCTATATGGAGGGGACACAACTGTCACCCTGTGTAGCTGATGGACTAGCAAAGAAGTCAAGCAGCAAAAAAAATACATACACGTATAATTCATTACAGTAGTCAAGCTGAGACTGTACATTAAAAAATTTTTTTAAATTAATTTTTAAATTAAAAAAATATGACAAGAAAGAAACACAAACATTCTTAACATATGATCATTCTGTTCTACATATATAATCAGTAATTCACAATATCATCACACAGTTGCATATTCATCATCATGGTCATTTCTTAGAACATTTGCATCAATTCAGAAAAAGAAATAAAAAGACAACAAAAAAAGAAATAAAATGAAAACAGAAAAATAAAATTATACATACCATACCCCTTACCCCTCCCTTTCATTGATCACTAGCATTTCAAACTAAATTTATTTTAACATTTGTTCCCCCATTTATTTATTTTTATTCCATATGTTCTACTCATCTGTCGACAAGGTAGATAAAAGGAGCATCAGACACAAGGTTTTCACAATCACACAGTCACAGTGTGAAAGCTATATCATTGTTTAATCATCATCAAGAAACATGGCTATTGGAACACAGCTCTACATTTTCAGGCAGTTCCCTCCAGCCTCTCCATTACACCTTGACTAACAAGGTGATATCTACTTAATGCATAAGAATAACCTCCACGATAACCTCTCGACTCTGTTTGAAATCTCTCAGCCATTGACACTTTGTCTCATTTCACTCTTCCCCCTTTTGGTCGAGAAGGTTTTCTCAGTCTCTTGATGTTAATTCTCAGCTCATTCTAGGGTTTTTCTCAGTCCCTTGATGCTGAGTCTCAGCTCATTCCAGGATCTCTGTTCCACGTTGCCAGGAAGGTCCACACCCCTGGGAGTCATGTCCCACACAGAGAGGGGGAGGGTGGTGAGACTGCTCGTTGTGTTGGCTGGAGAGAGAGGCCACATCTAGCAACAAAAGAGGCTCTCCTAGGGGGTGACTCAGGCCTAAATTTTAAGTAGACTTGACCTATCCTTTGTGGGGTTAAGTTTCATGTGAACAAACCCTGAGATTGGGGGCTCAGCCTATAGCTTTGGTTGTCCACACTGCTTGTGAGAATATCAGGAATTCAACTCAGGGAGGTTGAATTTTCCCCCGTTCTCACCATTCCCCCAAGGGGGCTTGCAAATACTTTTCCACTCACTGATCAAATCACTGTGGGATTTATGGGGGCATCACTCTGGACAAACCAACAAATCTCATGTCCTACTCAAGGTTCCATGTACTTGTGGTGGTCAATTAAGCTGTCTATGTAAGTTATATTAGGAAATGCACTAGTCAAAATATAAATTTTTGTACATTATTTTTTTTAACTAATGATTTAACCCAGACTGTAAGTTCCATCAGGACAAGTTATGTTTGTGTTGCTTATCATTGTGCCCAGACCCCTCCTTAGCCTATTGCCTGGCATGGAGTGAGTAATAAGTTGAACTATATGGCATCATTTTCTTTTTGGTTTTTTGTTTTTCCTTAACTGTTTTATTGTATAGTATAACATAAATACAAAGCAAAAAAATTAAAAAAGCAATAGTTTTCAAAGCACTCTTTAAGTGGTTACAGGATGGATCCCAGAGTTTGTCATGAACTACCATGCAATCCTCTCATATTTTACCTTCTAGCTGCTCCAGAATATAGGAGGCTAGAGGACTTAAAATTTTCTTTTATCATCACAGTCGACTTTTTTCCTTCTTTTTTTTTCGTGAAAAATAACATATATACAAAAAAGCTATAAATTTCAAAAAAAAAGCACCAAAATTGGTTGTAGAACGTATTTCAGAGTTTGATATGGGTTACAGTTTCACAATTTTAGGTTTTTATTTCTAGGTGCTCTAAAATACTGGAGACTAAAAGAGATATCAGTTTAATGATTCAGCATTCATATTCATTATTAAATCCTATCTCCTATGTGTAACTCCACCATCACCTTTCGTCTTTCCATACCTCTCCTAGGGGTTGTTTGGGCTGTGGCAATACTAACTTTTTGATATTGGAAGGGTCTGTCACTAATATGAGGTAAGGAGATGGAACTATCTGATATTCTGGAGAGGCTGGGCTAAGTTTCAGGACATATCTGGACCAGGGACCCATCTGGAGGTTGTAGGTTTCTGGAAAGTTACTCTAGTACATGCAACCCTTGTGGAATCTTATATATTGCCCTAGGTGTTCTTTAGGATTGGCTGGAATGTTTCTGGTTAGGGGTTGGCAGGTTATGATAGGTAGCAAGGTTACCTGAAGCTTGTGTAAGAGCAACCTCCAGAGTAGCCTCTTGACTCATCTGAACTCTCTCTGCCACTGATACCTTATTGATTACACTTCTTTTACCCCTTTTGGTCAGGATGGAATTGTTGATCCCGTGGTGCCAGGTCTGGATTCTTCCCTGGGAATCATCTCCCACATCACCAGGGAGACTTTCACCCCCGGATGTCATGTCCCATTTAGTAGGGAGAGCAATGATTTCACTTAGAGAGACTGAGGCCACATCTGAGCAACAACAGAGGTCCTCCAGAAGTAACTCTTAGGCATGCCTATAGGTAGTCTAAGCTTCTCCACTACCCACATAACCTTCACAAGAGTAAGCCTCATGATTGAGGGCTTGGCCTATTGATTTGGGTGTCCCGAAAGTTTGACACAGTATCAGAGGATTCCTTGATAGTTCCATATTCTTTCTCCCCTCCCTCAGGGGACTTTGCCAATATTTTTTTGATTATCTGCTTAATATACTGTAGAATATTTCAAGGCATTACAATAATCTATACAGGATTAAACGACCTCTTTCTAATTCTGTGTTCCCTGTGTTTCAGGTGTTCAGGTGAGTATGCAGATAGGTTGAATTAGATTATGCACTGCAGAAAATTTCAGTTCCAGATCAAATAAACCTTTCTTCCATTGGTCTCAAAGAGTATGTGTGGTTCTAAAATACAGACACTGTCTTCCTTACCCCTATGTTCTGAATTACTTTAACCCCAACCTGTTTGGCTTCATTCTTATCTCTTAATATCAGGTTATATACATAAAACAGACTCTCAAAATCCAGAAGTAGTGATCACCGCTCTGGACTAAATGTCTGCTCTAAATGTCTGCTCTAAAAGCTTACAATCTAGGCCCCTGTTTTCTTATAAGCATTTTCTAAAGGAGACCATGCCATTGTTGTTATTTTGTTTTGTAGGTCAGAAAATGGTTGGATATGGGCAGTGTCATCTGGTTCAGCATAGTAGTTGCTCTGTCAATCAGTGAGGTCTTCTAGAAGCTGGGTTTAATAGTTTCCTCTAGCCAAGGAAACAGGGGCTATGGTATTTTTCTTTGTTTTGTTTTTTTTTTTGGCACAGGGAGGCACCGGGAATTGAACCCGGGTCTCCTGCATGACAGGTGAGAACTTTGCCACTGAGCCACCTTGGCCCACCCAGGGCTGTGTATTTGAAAAGGAATTTCAAAATTGTAAATAGGTAGGACCTGGGGACCTGTGAACTAGACATTTGGTATCAGTAAGACTTTAGAGCCTCCCATTCAGTATATTTTCTGTACAGTGCTTGGTACATTTTCTAGCTCAGGTGGAGGCCTGTGTGTTTGGAGTCTGTAGTGCTATCAGTAGCCAAAGAATCTGGGTGAGTTTTCTGCAAAGCTCAGGTAGAAGGCTAGGATAAGAGCAGGGTGGCCTGGAGGGGAAGAAGGGAGAGAGAAAGAACAACACAGCTGAAGGAGTCAAAGCCTGAGTGAAGGAATACTTATCTTTCCGGCTAGACCTCATGTTTTTGTGTTGATGCATCAGATGTGTGTGTGCCCCCTGTGCTCAGCTACTTGCTAGGCACCGACATTCTGGAGCCTCCTCTGAGCCTGGTGCTTCTCCCTGAGGGGCTGTGGTTGGACTGTGGACCACTGGCCCAGTGGAGGTGAGGCTGGACTGCGGGGAAGGCACCAGCTGGGCCTGGTAGGAGGAGCCCAGGGCTCTGGCCTGAGCCCTGCTCCCTCACTGTGGAACTGGGCGTTGGGCACAACCGAAAGCTGGGAACCGGAGCTTTCTAAACCTTCTCTGCTAAGAACCTTTCACATCTGTTTGAATTTCATGGTTCTGTTTCCAGTTTCTATGCACAAATGTCCAATTGTGCCACCCTATTATAATGCTCCCTATTTTCTCACACCCACAGGATAATTTCTAGTTCAGCTCTATTCCACAGCCAATTTGTTGAGCATCCTTATGTGCCAGTACAGGATGGGATGGCAAGTGGGGAAACACAAGTGTGACATTCATCTTTGCCTGTGGCAGACCTGGTTGGTTCCTACATAGCCGCCAGTCTTTCTTCCTGCTAACAGAGCCCCAGCTTGGTTTGAGTGCCACCCCTTCCTCACATCACTCAAGAAAGGTGACCCTGCTTCCAGGTCCAGGGTAAATAAATGCTGACTGATCTAAGCCAACCCTGGAAGCCCACTCCTCTTGCCAGTGCCCACTCCGCTTGCCAGTAACTAGTTTAGAAATGGGCATGAGACACAATTTTGGCCAAATTGCAAGGAGACGTCCCCATGGGCAAGGATTCTGGGAATGCTGTCTTCTTTCCTTAAAGAAACACAGAAGAAGGAAAAGCTCCTTTTCCCACTAGAGTCTTGGAAATTGGCGACTATCTTGGCACCATGAGGAAAGCAAGTCTCTTGAGACCGTCAGAGGGGAGAGATGGGAAGAACCGAGGTCCTTGATGGCTGAGCACTGAAGACCAAGGGATCCTGCCCCTGCACTTTTTGTCCTTATTGTGTACGTCCTTTAAGTTGGTATTTTCTACGACTCGCAGTAGGAGACAGCATGTATTAGAACAGTCCCGCAAAGGAGCAAAAAAAGTAGGCTATGTTCTTAGAAAACAGTACAATTCAGAGCATTCAGAGCATTCAGAGCCGCTGCTTAGCACTGTGGAAAAGCCAGAGAGGAGAGAGATGAGTATGTTGTTGAAAGAGTTGAGCGAAGAGATTGTATTTGGAATGGATCTTGCTTTAGGGTTAGGATTTGTATAGGAAGAACAGAAGGGCTTTCCAGCGGGAGGGAACTGCAGGAGCAGACCTGTGGAGACAGGGGAGAACATGCTACTTATGAGAACAGTGAGATTATATCCTGACTAATTCCAAAGGTGATTCTAGAGCATTTCAAACTGCAGGCTCAGACTTGATTTATGTACACAGTGGGAAGCGTTGTGAGCCCTTAAGCCAGGAAGAAGCTAAGAAAAGTGGACCTTGGAAGGAAGGAAAACACCCAAAGGACCCGTTGAAGCTTCTGAAATGATTCAGTGGTGAGCTGATGAGAATTTGGATTTGAGTTGATAGCAGTAGGATGGTGGGGGTGGGGTGGGGCTTGGATAGCAAAGGAAAGTTGTAAAGGAATAAAAGAACCCATGAAAGCAGGTTTGACTGAATGTTGAGGAAGGAAGAAAATTGGAAGGTGATTTTAAGGTTTTGAGCCTGGTGATTAGGAAAATGACATAACCTGGAAATTTGGGAGAGGGGATTGATTTTAGGAAAATGCTACCTGGTTTTTGCCATTGGAGTTTGGAGGTAATGGTGGAAGATGTAAGTAAGTAAATGAGACCTTGAATTGATTTGAAAATTTGGACCCGACATTGGGAATGAGAGAACAGGGCTTAAGATGATGCGACAGAGTCACCAGCTCACCAAATATCCACACACTCCTCCAAGTCTTCCAGCCTCTCTTGGAGTTTGGTTGGGCCTTGCAACTAGCGTTAGCCAATAAAATGGGAGTGGAAGCGACGGGTGTGGTTTCCTGACCAAGGTAGCTAAAAGTCACGTACCTCCTCCCTCTCTCCTTTCCCATTTCACGGCAGCCTTGTGGGCCAGGGTTCCAGATGGTGTGGCTCCACGGGGAGAAGGACACCCTCCCAGTGTCAGCCTCCGACTAATCTGCCTTGAGCCAGGAAATCCTTGTGGAAGTGCTGTTTGGAGCTGTGAGCAGGGGTCACTGCTAACTGCTGTCTGTGCAGGATCCAGGCGGTATGGGGTCTTTGGGTTAAAGTTTTCCTCCTACTTCTGACTTTATTTGCTCAGGGGTCTGCAATGCATGTGTTAGAGCTTGCTGGCCGACTTTCACAGCCCCTCTGATGCTCTCAGTCTATTTGGAGGACATGTTTATACCTTGGATCCTCAAAGCCCTTTGGCTTTCCAGGCAAGGGGATCCCTGGTTATGAGCTGTGGTGCATGAGATGGCCACGCCCTCCATGGGTTCCCAGTATGTCCAGTGGCTTGCAGAGGGGACGTCTTGGTGGCCAGTATTCACTGGTGACTTGCTTGAGCATGATAAACACCCAACTAAAACTGGAGTTTAGGAAAATGTTCTAGACTTGCAGACTGGACTAAGAATGAGTTGCAAAATGCACTTTTAAAATCTCTCCCATTCTCAAAAGATTAAAACTACGCTTTTTCTTAAAGGCTCAGGAATTAGGAGCTAGACCCTTAAAGTGTATTTCCTCCTTGTAACAATGTTGTATTTATTTTGCCTGGCTGACTCACTTTATTTTCCTAAGGGCAGAGGGCTCTGATTCGGTGCTGGGAGGCATTTGGCATCTGGTTTTCATCAGGCAGCGAGTAAAGTGCAGATGCTGAATTTGATCTTGCTTTTAAACAAAGCAGCGTTAGAGGCAAGGAAGAGGGATTTTTGAAGGGTGTCTCCCCCTGCTTTGTATGTGCTCTCCGGGGTGTCCTGTTTCTTGTCTAACTCAATACCTTGGCACCATAAATACCTTTCAGACTTGGGAGACAGCAGGCATTGCCCATTCTGGGGCTTTTCTTTATGAGTCTGAAAATCTAAAGACAGTGAAAAGACTGTTTCTCTGTTGAAAGGAAAGTTGACATTCTTATTTTTCCTCCACTTTCAACAACATAGGGGTAGGGTGTCATAAATCTTTGCTGATGTTCTGTTCCTAGTCGCTGCTCTTTATCTTTACCCAGTGCTGACCCTGCTTCCTTCTAACAGGCCTAGGAGATATTGGAAGGAGGTATCGGAGCCATTGTCACCCCATCCTTTTGTTTGTCTATCTGTCCCGCCAGCCATCTATCAATATCTTCCACCTACCCACCCTTCCATAACTATTTATTATTGAGCCAGCAGTATGATTTTGGGGAAAGTTACTTAGCTTCTCCAAGCTCCCATTTTCTCATCTAAAATAACAGGAGCTGCTCACCAAGGTTATTGTGAGAATTAGATGCGGCCATCCATGGAAAGCACAAGCACAAACTGCCTGGCACATAATAAGTGCACATTAAATGATAGCTGTCATTGTCGGTCATGTCACCAGCCTTGTCAGCTGCTGGCTGCAGGGTGCCTTAGAAACAGACTGGCCATTTGGAGACTGGATGTAGGCCACAATACATATCTGTCGAGCCATAAAGGCACAACCTTTGGACCACGTGTCTTCTCCCTTGGGATATCTTGCTGTTCTTGTTTTAGGCTTGGTGAGGCGATGGTAGCAGGGCTCCAGGAATCGCTGGGCCACTGACCACACACACTGACCCTGAGTGTTCACCAGCCTCGGACCCTCGGCAGCTGTGAGGTGATTCCTCACCCCACTGTGCATTACTGCCTGGGTCTCGTCCACCCCTTAGGTTCACGTTTTCTTGCCACCTCCCAAACCATTGCCCCTGAATGGCTGTCCAGCATCTGCGGGTAAACATGTAAACATTTTTCCTTCCACCCTCTCTCCATCCTCTCCAGCTCGTATTTCTGTCAGTACTGGTGTTCTCTTGCCTATTCTTTAGGATTTCCTTCGTTTTGATTTCTTCCCCTAGTATTTTCAGAGAGGGACATCGGTGTCATCCAGGGAACCAGGCTCTGTTTGAGGGAAAGAAGCCACGTTAGTCATTGAGTGTGAGGTGGCAGTAGAGTAACTAATTAGAAGCACCCGGGGAAGGTAAGCACTTTAGCGCTGGGCTGGTGAGGGAGGGAAGGTTTGGGGAATATACCTGAGCTAGTGTCCTTTGAAACACAGGACACAGCGTCCTTTGAAACACAGGACACAGGCAGGAATGGGCAGGTCAGCTTTCCCAGCCTGGGGCAGTGGCCAAAAGACCTGAAGGGCCCAGGGTGTGCTCCCTCAGCTTCCTTTGTTATTGCACCTTTGCTCTCCACCTTCCTTTTTTTTTTTTCACCACTGACAACTTGCTTGATTCTGCCTCTGGCAATCTTGATTACACATGAATATCTCCACCTCCACTTTCTGCCTTCTCATGCCGTGAATTGAGGGAATTCTCTCCTTCGCTGTTCACAAGCCGAAAACTGGCCCTGACTTGGCTGTTACATGAAGTATGCAAAGAGGAACTTTTGAAATAAAATTAAGCATAATAAAGAACTGGTGCCTTTAAGTTCCAGCCTTGTAAAGTTCGTAGAAGTCTTTCAGATCCATCCTATATACGACATCACCGCCCCGCATCTTCCTCCCCAGAATAATGACAGGGCATTTAACCAGAGGCCAGGCAAAGGACTGCTGCTCAGGCGCCTTCGGGAAGTGACAGGGAACTGCTGAAACTTGCGTTCCATGACACATTGCCCCGGGGTTCAAACAGCAGCAGGAACAAATGGCAGTGTCTTATAAATAGGAGACTTTGTCCAGCCCCAGCCAAGCTCTGTGTTTAAGCTGACGTGTGTAGGGCGCTGCCGCGGTTGTGGGAAGGCTCTCCTCTGATCCCTCCTTATGGTGGAGGAAATGAGAGCCCTGGAGGCCACAGCCCAGCAAAATTGCCACTCAGCAGGGGTCCGGCCCTCCTGGCTCCCCTTTTGTGCTCTGTCCCCAGTGTCCCCATAGTGGCACATCCCCCCTCCGTCTAGACCAGCCCAGTCCATCTGCTTTCCTGCCTGTCCCGCCCAGGCTGCTCCCCCCGCCCGCCGCCACCACCCCCTACTCGTCTCCTGACCTGTGTTGGTTGCAAGGCTTAAGGATCATTTAGAGTCACTTATTTGCACTCAGGAAGCAGAAGCTGACATGGAATTCCCACATCTTTCCAGTCAATCTGCGATCACCTGCTTTATGTGATTTCATTGTGACAGTTGCCCAGTGAGGAGAGGATCACGCAGCCCTCTTTACAGGTGAGGTGATTGAGTCACAGGAAGGTTGTGCGATTTCTCCGAGTCACAGCCAGCGTGGAGTGCTTCTCGCCCTTGTTGAGGAAAAGGAATGCAATGTTGTTTTTATCGTAGTAGAATTTACAATCAACAAACGTCACCAATTTTAACTGTATAGTTTGATGCGTTCTGACAAATGCAAACAGTCAGGTACGCGCCATCACAAATCAAACTTAGAATACTTCTGTCAGCCCCAGAGCTTCTCTTGTGCCTGTTTGCGCTCATCCGCACCCCTCCACCCGGGCTCCAGGCAAGCACGGATCTGATTTCTGTTACTACAGTCTGGCACCATCCAGAATGGGGGACACATGGCACCATGCAGTATGTAGCCTTTGAATCTGGCTCTCTCCTTCAACACAGTGCTTTTGAGACCCAGCCATGCTTTTGTGTGCATCCGGTCCCCCCCTTTTTTTTATTGCCAAGTAGAATTCTACTGTATGGTTATACTCCAGTCTGTTTATCCATTCAGCAGTTGGAGGTCCTTTGGCTTTGTTTCCACCTTTTGGCCAGAGGGAATAAAGCTGCACTAAGGTGTATGAGTCTTGGGTAAATACTTAGGAGCGGGCTTGCTGGGTCCTATAGTGAGTGTATGTTTAATTTCATAAGGAATTGCCAAACTGTTTTTGCAAAGTGGCGGCTTCATCCCGCATTCCTAACAGCAGGGTATCGAGCAAACATTGTATTTTTGACTTCTAATCTAGTGGGCCTTTCCTGTCATATCATTCATGCTTTCATTAGCTGCTGAGTTGTTAAGGCTGATAATCATGCTAATGTGTTCTAAGCCTTCCCTTTTTAAAGGGGATTTCTGGGAAAGTTTCACACGTGGGAGCCAGGAGAGGGTGGAGGATTTTCTTGAGGAGAGCTTTTAATCACCGGAGGCAGCCCTCTCGATGCCAGTCCCCTCACCCACACCCCCTCAGCATTCTCCAGGGCTGACTTTTCCTCTCCATCGTCACCTTGGTTTTTAATTGAAGCTCACCTGTGGCATTCCTTCTTCTGCGAGTGTAACACACTTGCAGCCTGTAGACACTGGAATAGTCTGTGCTTGTGCTGTTGACTTCCCCTGGGATCCTGGCTCCTGGCCAGAGCTGGAGTTAGAAACAGCCTCCCAAATCACACCGAGTACAGAAGCCCTGAGGAGCAGTGGGGAATGGTGGGTTTACTGCCTGGGGTTGCCAGTGGCTGTGTTTGCAGGCATGCAGGGCCTCGAGTGGGGTGGGCAGCTGCTTTAGGGTACATAGGGGGTCTGAAGCGCGCTGCTCAGAGCTCCTTCTAACAAGCAGTCAAGCACCTGCAGTTTCCTGCATTGCTTTCCTGTTGGGTCCCTGATGTTTTGAAAGAGCCCAAAACAGACAGGGGCGTTATCAGGTTACGGTTCTGCACTCGTGTGGCGTCTCTGCAAGTGGAGGGAAGGATTTGAGGCACATGTGGTGGTTGTTATCACAGAGTGCGCGCTCTGAGCACAAAGGATGACCCTTGTAGCATGTATGCTGGTGGAGCAGCCTCACCAAATTGGAGGAGGGCAGGGCAGGGACCAGCTGGTGAACTTTGCCCATAGGGCTCAAAAGAATCCCACGCTTGGAATCGGAAGCTCTGACTTCTTACCCGTTCCCTGACTTGGACTCACTTTGTGGTCTTGGATTAATCACCCCATCTTGCCGGACCTCAGTTTCCTCATTGGGAATTGGAAACAGGGATCCCCATTTCACAGCCAGGCTGGAAGGACTCAGCCATACCGTGTGCGGGCGAGCCTCCCGTAAAAGTGAAAGCCCTTCCTACATGCCTAGCAATATGAAACCTGGCCTCGGCCCCATTCGCAAGAGCATGCTGGGGCTGGGGAGGCAGCGCCACCAGGAGGCCGTCGTATGTTCCTTATGCCTTTTAGTGGCCTCGTCTGCACCCCAGAAGACTGGACATGGATAGGAGTGTTTGGGGCAGGCTGGTCCCTCGGGTGACTGTTGGCTGAGAGCTGGGACCACCTCTTAGCACCAGGCCTCAAAACTTCCTGCTTGCCTCCTGCAGGCTGTAGTAATAAATGCACAAAAGAGAGCAGAAGCACTGACTTGCAGCCGGAGTCTAGGACACAAAAGATCAGTCAGGGGCGTGAGTAAGGGCCATGGAAGGTCACACGATGAGTGTCCATCGTGAAGGGCCTCACATTACTTGATGACCTAGGGGCATGAATAGACAAGTAGCTGGGATTCCAACACTGAGGTGGTTCTACCCAGGAGATATTTTGAAGGGGGGGGGGAGGTGACAACAGCACTGGTTTGGGAGTCAGGAGGCCTGGGTGCTAAGCCGCTTTGTCAGCATCTAGCCGTGTGACCTTGGGCAGGTTGACCTCCCTGGGTCCTCAGTTTCCTTTTCCAAAAAATGAGGGGGTTGGCCTGGGTGCTCCGCTCCACAGCCATTGCCAGCTTGAACACTGCGTTTGAGGAAGGAGGTCCTGCAAACTGACCCTGCCTTGGCCTCCCAGCATCTCTCCCATCCACACTGTGCTTCTAGGACCATGACTGGCAAGCACAGATTGTTCTTCACCGCCTCTGTTGTTACTGGACATAAATCCCTGCGGTTAATGAGTAATTGCTGTAGGGGCAGAGGTTGGGGGGAGAGTGAAGACAGCAAGTGAAAAATGGGTGGGACAGATAGATTCCACTGTGATGAGATGATTTCAGGCAGCAGTAGGTAGAGAAACCTGAAAATGATTTTGCGAAGCGGTTTCTGCGCCATGGGCTTGCTGGCAGGTGGGCCTCACGGCGCCTGCTGACATCTGCCCCCCTGAGCTCACAGGAGCGGTGATGGATGACACTCTCACCAGCCTCTCTACCCGAGAGCAGCTCCCTGTCTCCCATCGGCCACACCCTTTGGTCCCCGGACATTTCAGCTGACAGCCTTGGAGTTCCAACTCCCAAGCCACTGACGTTTCTTTTTGTGGAGGCTTTTCCTTTTTCACACTTTCTTATTCTGTTGAACGAATCTGCTTCTCCTAACAGTACGGACAGGGGTTTTTAGCTCCCTCCCTGGTAAAGTTTTGTTCTGTCCCAGATCCAGCCTTATGTCTGTTTTGCTCGGGTGTATTTTGTGTGTCCTGGGAGCCCTGCCCCACTCCAGTGCCTGGCCCCTTCCCCGTAAGTCTGGCAAGTGCCACCTCGGGGCCTTTGTGTTCGACTGCACTGGGGGCCCCTGGAAATCGAACGTTATTATTCATAAGTACAGTTACATTGGAAAACTTATTTTTTGGTAATGGGTAATTCATGCACATATTAAATAGATTGGGGGGAACATGAAAAGAAATGAAATGTTCTATATTTCAAAGTAAAATTTTATGAAACAAAAAACTCAAGGGATTTTTCATGGTGCTTATTGATATCTATAGTACTCTGAAAATCTGACATTTTGTACGTGCTGCAGTGTTGTGAAAAAGTCCTTAGAAACACTAGTTTGACAAAGAACATCCCACACTATTCTGGCTGACGTCACAGCACACTTCGAAAGCTCTTCTCTGAGCTTCCTTTTCCTTTTGTCCTCTGCCAGCTCTGCCGTCTGTCCGTTCTGAAGTCGGCTATCTGCTGGTTTCAGTGCTCTCCTTTTTTGGACATTCTTTACTCTGAATGTTGCTGCTTTTCCTTCCTTTAATTTTTTTTTTTTATGGAAAATTCCCAAAATTTATGAAAGCAAACAGAATAAGATAATGAACCCCTGTGCACCCATTACCCAGTTTCAACAGTCAGCAGCTCATGGCCAGTCTTGTTTCATCTCCGCCCTTACTTGCTACCCTTTCTTCCTGTATTATTTTTGAAGAACCCCCAAGGAACCCTTATTATATTCTTATATGTTTTTGAAAACTTTTGTCTCCTACCTAGACTGCATTTATTGGTAATTTATTTTCCCATTTAAAATTAATTTTCTGAGCCACAAGGAGGTAACATTTGCCCCCATCAGATTGGTGAAAATGTAACAGTCAAACAATGCCAGGAGTTAACAGAGAGGCGACAGGAACCCTTCAGCGCTGCTCCTGGGAATGTAAATTGGTGTACCAGCTTTGCAGAGCACTTGAGGCAATGCTTTGAAGATACCCCTAGATGAACATGTGCAAGAATATTAGTTGCAGTGGAAAGTTGGAAACCACCTAAATGAATAAATAAACTGTGATAACGTCATACAGTGGACTGTGAATACAGCCCTTGAAATGAAAGCCCTGGGATAACATGTCAACAAGGATAACTCTCAAAAATGTTTTGTCAAGTAAAAAAAGTTGCAAAAGAAGCCCCCTTTGGGGAATGGTGAGAATGGGGAGAAATTCAGCTTCCCCAAGTTGAATTCTTGATATTCTCACAAGCAGTGTGGGCAACCAAAGCTATAGGCTGAGCCCCCAGTCTTGGGGTTTGTTCATATGAAACTTAACCCCACAAAGGACAGGTCAAGTCTACTTAAAATTTAGGCCTAAGAGTCACCCCCAAGAGAGCCTCTTTTGTTGCTCAGGTGTGGCCTCTCTCTCCAGCCAACACGACGAGCAGTCTCACCACCACCCTCCCCTTCTCTGCATGGGACATGACTCCCAGGGGTGTGGACCTTCCTGGCAACGTGGGGCAGAGATCCTGGAATGAGCTGAGACTCAGCATCACGGGATTGAGAAAACCGTCTGGACCAAAAGGGGGAAGAGTGAAATGAGACAAAGTGTCAGTGGCTGAGAGATTTCAAACAGAGTTGAGAGGTTATCCTGGAGGTTATTCTTATACATCAAGTAGATATCATCTTGTGATTCAAGATGTAATGGAGAGGCAGGAGGGAACTGCCTGAAAAGGTAGAGCTGTGTTCCAATAGCCATGTTTCTTGAGGATGATTGTATAATAATACAGCTTTCGCAGTGTGACTGTGTGATTGTGAAAACCTTGTGTCTGATGCTCCTTGTATCTACGTTGTCAACAAAGGAGTAGAACATATAAAATCAAAATAAATAATGGGGGAACAAATACTAAAATAAATTTAGTTTGAAATGCTAGTGATCAATGAAAGCGAGGGATAAGGGGTATGGTAGGTATAATCTTTTTTTTTTTCTTTCCTGTGTTCATTTTATTTCTTTTTCTATTGTCTTTTTATTTCTTTTTCTGAATTAATGCAGATGTTCTAAGAAATGATGAATATGCAACTAAGTGATGATATTGTGAATTACTGATTATATATGTTGATGTTTTATTTGGTTTCTTAATTTTTTAATTAATAATTAAAAAAAATAGTTGGTATAAAAGGATACTAATTTTTAACCTTTCAGAGTTTATTTTAAATAAAAGATACAGAATGATGTGAAAAAAAAGTTGCAAAAGGATGTTTACAGTGTAATACCACGTTAAACAGCATCAAAACATGCAAAAATCCTCTTATTTTTAAAAAATACATAGTGAAAATATTAAAAATGTGTCAGTAAAATAGATGGACCATCAATCTCCACTCCCTGGAGTCTGGACTGTGCATAGTCACTTCCTTCTTAAAAGTGCCCTTTGGAAAGGGGAAGAACGAACGACTTGACATTGGGGGAACTGGCCGCACTGCCTCAGCCAGGCGACTCAAGGTCAGAATGACCCGTTCAATCGTGTTGATGCTGGGTGGCCTTGACTGCGTGCAATTGGAGTGACACTCGACCGCGGCAGTCTTCCTCCCTCAGCCCCTGTTGACTCATGAGGAGTCCTGAGTCAACACATTCCAAAAATAAAAAGCAAATTCCAAAAGAGGAGCATCCTACGAAATCCCTGAGCAGAACCGCACAAAATCGTCAAGGCTGTCAAACATAAGGAAAGTGTGAGAACCGTTCGCCACCGGGGGACCCAGCTGAAGAAGACGCAGTCACTAAATGTAACGTGATGTCCCAGCCAGGTCCTGAACAGCAGACGGGCATGGGGTGACAACTAAGGAGAGCTGAATAAAACACTGACTTCAGTTAATAGTCATCAGTACTGGTTCTTTAATTGTAACAAAAGTCCCATACTAATGAAAGGTTTAATAGTAAGGGAAACTGTGCATATGTGGGAATAAATGGGAATTCTCTGTAGTCTTTCTCCAATTTGCTGGAAACCTAAAACTGTTCTAAAGAAGTCTCTTAATAAACATACACATGCGAATGTGCAAAACAGATAAATATCAGGTTCAGACTGTTGTGATTTCTGCGTTGGACGGAGGTGATGGAATTCGGAAGACAGTGACATAGGAACCTGGGTGAGCGGCGTCTCTAATGTTTTCTTTCCTGAAAAGAATTATCTGAAGCAAATGTGGCAGATGTTAAGATTTGACAACATGGATTGCACAGGTATTTGTCATTCTTTATACTTTTCTGTATGTTTTAAAATATTTCCTCATTAAACAATTAATTTAAAAACGGTGTAACTGCCCTTTATCTTTCGATGCGCTTGAGATGGTCATTGTCACATGATGTTGTATTGTCTGCCTTGAAGCTAAGAAACTTGCTTAGAGGAAATGCACTTTTTTTAACATTTGTTCCCCCTATTATTTATTTATTTTTAATCTGTATTTTTTACTCATCTGTCAATAGCATAGGTAAAAGAAGCATCAGACACAAGGTTTTCACAATCACACAGCCACACTGTGAAAGCTATATCATATTACAATCATCTTCAAGAAATGTGGCTACTGGAACACAGCTCTATAGTTTCAGGCACTTCCCTTTAGCCTCCCTAATACACCATAAACTAAAAAGGTAATATCTATATACTGCATAAGAATAACCTCCGGGATAACCTCTCGACTCTTTTTGAAATCTCTTAGCTACTCATGCTTTATTTTGTCTCATTTCTCTCTTCCCCCTTTCAGTCAAGAAGGTTTTCTCAATCCTTTGACACTGAGTCCCAGCTCATTGTAAGATTTCTGTCCCACGTTGTCAGGGAGGTTTACACCCCTGGGAGTCATGTCCCATGTAGAGAGGGGGAAGGCAGTGAGTTTGCTTGCCATGTTGGCTGAGAGAGAGATCAGCCACATCTGAGCAACAAAAGAGGTTCTCTTAGGGGTGACTCTTAGGCTTAATTTTAAGTAGGCGTAGCCTATCCTTTGCAGGGATAAGTTTCATATGAACAAACCCCAAGATTGAGGGCTCATCCTGTTGATTTGGTTGTCCCCATTGTTTGTGAGAATATCAGGAATTCTCCAAATGGGGAAGTTGAATTTTCCCTATTTCTCGTCATTCCCCCAAGGGGACTTTGCAAACACTTTTTTTATTCACTGTTCAGATCACTCTGGGATTCATCAGGGCATCACTCTGGACAAACCTAC
Source organism: Tamandua tetradactyla (assembly GCF_023851605.1). Taxonomy (NCBI): domain Eukaryota; kingdom Metazoa; phylum Chordata; class Mammalia; order Pilosa; family Myrmecophagidae; genus Tamandua; species Tamandua tetradactyla. Next base: position 4,324,152 of record NC_135337.1, read on the forward strand.
AAAATCTCATGCTCTACTCAAGGTTCCATGTACTTAGGTGTTCAATTAAACCATCCATATAAATTATATTAGGAAATGCATTAGTCAAAATATAAATTTTGTACCAAATAAACATTTTTTGCTATAGTCTCACACATAAGTTAAAGTTTTAAAATATGAATTACCATCTGTTTTCAGCACCCTGCAATATTGGCATTCCTTTGTTCTTCCTCATGTGAAAACATTTTTTAATTTGTGCATTTAGTCACTACCAGAGAAAATGCATGTTCTCTTTATCACCCATAATGAGAGTAGATCATGGGCCCCCAAAACCTAATGGATTTCTAGAGACTCACAACTCCAGATATTTTCCAGACCCTTTTTATGTTACATTGTGATTATATGAATAGTTAGAAAAAGCCAAGTAATGCAGCCCTAATGACGGGACTTAATAAGCCTAGGGAAGAAGTAATTGTATTTTATTTTCTTTTTCCTTTTGTAGAAGATTAGAACAGTGTGAATGGAGGAGGCAGACGAAGTGATCCTTTCTGGCCTCTTTGCAGGTGCGTCCTAGGTGCTGCTTTCCTCTGTAGTTGGTTAACCTGTGTCTCCACACTTGTAGTCTGCACTGGAGCAGGAGGACAGCTAGGGAGGAGACAGGTCTGGGCTGAGCCTGGAAGGACGAGTAGCTTCAGGAGTAGCTGAATAGATGAGTCCCAGGGTTTAAAGCAAGGCACAAAACCCTTGAAGACCTGGTCCCTCTCTGTCATAGCGTCACCTCTGGTCCCTGCCCACCTGTGTTCACTCTACCCTTCCAGCAAACCACACACCTGCTCTCTCTGGAAACTCACCTTTTGTCCACTGGCCTGGCTTTGCATGCATGTGTGTGTGTGTGCCCTGTCCTGTGACGTGGAATGAATGCCTTCCCTTTACTTGCCCCAAGGTAAGACGTCCCTGCCTGACTCCCAAGACTGATCAAGGGGATCTCCTGTGTACATCCTCCCTGTCTCCCTAGGGAGACCCTGCCCTCCCACACCCTCGTGCAGTCTCTTATGGCAGGTACATCCTTGTCTGATTTTGTGTTTAACTCTCTGTGGTCTCCCTACCTGTGACTCTCTTCCTGGCAGCGGTGTAGGTGGGATGGTTCACAGTACAGGCACTATAAATGTCCCTGGGCAGGTGGCTTACCTCTTGGTGTCACTCTCCTCACCTCCAGATGGGGATAAGAGCAGTACCTGCCTCCTGTTACTGTCGTGAGGATGAGATGAGAGAACGTGTAAAACATTTAGAGCAAGGCCTGGCAAGACTCAGTGCTGAGAGAGTTAGTTGATGCTTGTTATTATTTTCTCCTTTTCTTCTTCTTACTCTTACAAAGGACTGTGTGGGTTCTTTGCCCGATGTGCCTGGAAGAGTTAATTATGTGTCACTGGAGTTTTGAGAGAGAAAGAGAAAGAGCTTATAGTTGAGCACAAGGCAAGGAGATCAGAAGGCCCATGGGCCGTAAATCTGTCTTCCCCAGCTGGAGAAACTTTCTGTGTTCTGTACTCTTCAGACGAAGGCAGGCGAGCTCAGCATAATGAGGAGGTTAGAGGTAGTCTAATTAGTGAGCATGTGCAGATTGGTTACGTGCTTAGTTTAAGGTTTAAGCTGCCACATGTCAGCTGGGGCAATCCTGATGAGAATTGCGTTGGTTTAGTAGGATAACGTAGGAATTGGGGCAGTCAATTCTGGTTGACGTATATTAATCAACAAGGGGGCTGTGTGTAAGGGCATCATTTCAGATGGCTCCTTGCAAGGGCCTCTGGGTTGTAGTTCAATGAGTTGCAGCAGTTACAGGTATCTGCTTCTGGCTATTTCGAAAGGCTAACATACATCAAAGTTATAATTCAGTGAGCTATCACAGTTCTGGTATTTCTTTTGGACTAAAATACATTTATTTTTTGGTTGTACTCCCTTTTGCCTTCCGGTTTCCTCTTCCTTCTTGTTTTAGCTCAGCAACACAGGATGGATGGAGAACTGTGTAAGCAAAGACCTGTCGGTGTGAATGGCTATAGCAGGCTAGGGGGAAATGGCAAAAACCCGTCTGACCACATGGAGGATGTTTAGTGGCGACTGGTGGGAGCCAGATTGGAGTGGGGTGGATTTGGGACTTTAGTGCCAAGGGGGAGGGATTTGGACTTTAGTGATTGGTAAAGTGGAATCACAAGGGGCCTTGTTTTTATGGAGGAGGGGAGGGGGAGAAACTGCCATAGCTAAGAGGCCTTACTGGCTCTCTTTCCTTGGGTGTGAGTGGCGGTAAGGAGACCAGTTTTGAAATACTACTAAAGACTTTAAGATTAAAAGGATAGTTCTCGCCTGCCATGCTGGAGACCTGGGTTTGATTCCTGGTGCCTGCCCGGGCAAAAAAAAAAAAAAAAAAAAAGATTAAAGGGAAAGATACTTACCTGAATTGGGCAAGTAATGAGGGAGTGAGCAGAAGAAATCCTGGTGAGAAAGGAACAAGACTCATTGGCTACATGAAGAGACAAAGGGGAGGCATATTCCTTGGTTCTGAGACTTTTAGCCAAGCAGATGGGAAGAACAGCCAAAAGAGCGAGGGCAGCAGGCATAACATGTTTTTATTCTTTTCTTCAAAAAAATTTATTTTTTAATATGTATGGGATGACTTAGGATTTGGCATCAAATTGGCGTATTTATTTAGGATTCCCACTGTGGGTGCCAGCAAGAGGCATTGTGATCTGATACATTTGTGGGCAGGACAAGAGCAGTCAGGCTCTGTAAGCAGGGAAATGATGTGCCCAAGCACCGTTGTCAGGTTTTTCTGTCTGGATGAGCATGCTGTAGTAGTCTGTCCTTGAGCTTTCTGCATTTTTCAGATGACTTTGATTAAGGTATCGTCATCTACATGACTTTAAAGCGAAGAGACAGCAAGCAGGTTGGTTGGCAAGTGAGATAAATGATGACGGGCTGATGGTCAGGATCCCAGCGTGAAGTGGGGCAGGGAGAAATACGAGGGTCTGAATCCAGCCACACAAGTGTAGGAGGGAGATGCCATGGCAGGGAGTTAGGTTGTCACTTGGCACGAGTTAACCAAACAAAGCTGCCTTGTCTGCATGGAAAGGAGGCTAGTGTTTAGAACCAGGGGGAAGAGGGCCTGCTTTGCTCTGCGCTGCTCAGACCATATGTGGGGCACGGCACTCAGTTCTGGGCACCACACTTTGAGGAAAGACCAACTGCAGCCTGATTGTAAGAAGTAAGGAAAGAAACTGAATACGGGTCTTATGAGCAACAATTGAAGGCCCTGAGGCTCTTTAGCCTGGAGAGGAGAAACTGCAGAGGGACGCTCCTGTTTTCTTTACTAGACCACCATCTCCTTGCTGGTAAAGACTATTCTTGCACATCCTTCCATAACTGTAGTGCCTACTTCAGTGTCTGGTGCCTAGTATGTGCTCAGTTATTGTCTGTTGAATGAATTAATCAGAGATTGGGCTAGTCCACTTGGGCTTGTATTCGGGACTTCTGAGACCGATTTCAACTCAGAGTAAAGGAAAACTTTTTCTAATGGAGCTTCTCCACGTGGGCTGCAGTCAGTAGAGACCCTGCATCACATACAGATGTGCATGGGTACTGGGGAGTCAAGCTCAGAATAAGGACAGGGGTCCATAGGTGCAGGGGATTCAAGCTTAGATGAGTCGTTAGACCAGTGGGCCCAAGGATCTGTCATTCTTTGCATGAGTCAGAACTTTTAGGTGGGGGGTGGGGGGGAAAGAGTGTGGCTTAGTAGACAGCCAGGAGTGCAGAGATTTGTAAATGAATCTGCCAGCAAGCCTGCTTGCCAATTGCATCTCCCCCAGCCCCCCAACAATGCTTTTTATAATTTCTTGATAAAATGCCCTAATTTGAAACAGCATCAAATAAAATTTAAGTTAATAGTGTGAAGTGCAGTCCCATCTGCTCAGCTTCTTGGCCCAGTAGATCTGTGGAGCCATTTGTCACAATTCGTTTTAGAGCCAGGGAGAAAAATACCTCCTGGATGCTGTCCAGAACTTATTGTGGAGATGCTGTCTTTGGAATGTGGAAGAGGTGGGTGGTGAGAAAGCCAGTGTTGGGCAGAAGGAGGGCCCTCTGCTGGGAGGCAAGAGGTAGGGTTTCCGTTTCCTGTTGCTAGTTTGCTGCTGAGCTTGGGAGAGTTTTGCAGCTTCCCAGGCTTTGGTTGTCTGATACAGAGGGGTCTAGTCAGACTGCAGCCCCCCAGGGCCAGGGACCCTTCAGTTCTTTTATTCATTCAGCTGCTATGAAATTTTGAGCTCCTGCTCTGTGCCTGGCAGCATTCTAGGAGCCCAGGATCCGGCAGTGCCAACACACTTTCTAATTTTAAGACCTAGGATGCTAAGAACCTGATCACTCATCTCATTAATGTTATTGCAGAGTAGCCCTGACTCCCGGCCTGAGAGCCGTGACTGTGAAGACCAGCCTGAGCTCAGGAAATGTGGGCTCCACCCTTTTTTCCCCCCATGTGCTTAGTGCCTAAAGGGAATAGGGCCAACTCAGAAGGCCATGGGAACCAAGCGGTGAAGACTTGAATAGCTGGTCAGACACTTCAAAAAGGTACCTCTGATCTCCAAAGGAATTGCAAAACCTGTGGTGGAAAACTCTTCGTGGAGTGAGGCTTGTGGCATGGCAAGAGGCTTTGATGAGAGGCTGAGGGAGGCCGTCAGAGTGGAGTGAGGTGGTCTGAGGACTTGTGGGAGAAGTGTCGTTCTCTGAGTGCGTGTCATCGGAAAGGGGGTGCCAGAAGAATGACCAGTCTGTCCACCCCCCAGATATTTATTGGGCACCTGCTGTCTGAAAGCTCATGGGGCACACAAAAGATGAGTTAAGGCAAGTACGGCTCTGACTTCAGCTGCCCTAGGTCTGTCTAGGGCAGCAGGTGGGGAGATTGATTTCAGTGCAGTGTGAGCAGGCAAAGGGAGTGACTTAACTGCCCGAGGGAGTGAGGGAAGTTTCACAACTAGATGACAAATGAGCTGCTCATTTTGGTTACAGTGTGAACAGGGATTGGCTGGGTGTGGGGCAGAGACAAGGGCATTTCGGGTGAAGAGATTTGGAATGCTCTGTGAATTTGCTTTGATGTGTGCATGGAGGCCAGAGACCCTGCAACAGGGATATTTTCATCCTAGTCTGGGATGAGGGGGAATATGCTTCAGTATCAAAATAGAGGATGGCCAGCATGAAAAAATTGAAAGGGCAGAGCCCTGATATCCGTAAAGATTGGAAGAAGGATCGAAGGAGAAGGAGGAGTTGTAAGAAGATAGGAGTTAACACATGGCTATGACTGCTGAATCATTATTTTGGATATTTCTTTTAGTCTCCGGTGTCTTGGAGCAGCTAGATGGCAAAACCTAAAATTGTGGAAAAGTAACTCATACCAAACTCTGAAAACTGTTCTCTAACTATTTGTTCCAAAGTACTTTGAAATTTATTGCTTATATATATATATATTTCATAATAAAAATGTTGAAAAGAAAAATAGAGGATGGCCATTACGATGTTTGAGGATGAGAATTCTTTTTGTGTAACTTATCTGAAGTCAAGATCTAGAACATCGTGGGTGTAAAACAAAAAAATAGTCCTTTCTGCTGTGTGTGCGTGTGCGTGTGCGTGAGCTTCTGCTCTGGAGATGGTGAGGGTCTGGGAGGTGGCTGTGCAGAATGAGATAGAGCTGGGGCTGCAGGAGGGGCGAGGAAGAAGAGGCTGAGGGTTACTGTGAATATACAGCACCTAGGAAGCAGGCGGTGAGTGAGAGTAAATGAAGAAAGGGGAGATGGCGAGCGCAGACTGCTCTGTGCCTGGGTGAGAAGTGGGAGAGGCAGAGCAGAGGGATTGTTTTGAAAGAATGGGCAGTATGGGCGGACACCAGAAATTTTTTTTTTAATTAAAAAATTTTAAAAAATATAACAATATACAGACACCAAAATTCTTACCTTATGATCATTCCATTCTTGGTATATAAACGATAACTCACAGTATCATCACATAGTTGTATATTCATCACCATAATCACTTCTCAGAACATTTGCATCAACCCAGAAAAGGAAATAAAAAGAAAAAAAATTTGTAGTATCATACCCCCTCCCCCTCACCAGTCACCAGCATTTCAATCTACTAAATTTATTTTAACATTTGTTCCCCTTATTATTTATTTGTTTTTAACCCGTATGTTTTACTCGTTTGATGATAAGGTAGCTAGAAGGAGCAGCAGACACAAGTTTTCACAATCATAGAGTCACATTGTGAAAGCTATATCATTGTTCAATCATCTTCAAGAAACATGGCTGGCTGCTGGAACACAGCTCTACATTTTCAGGCAGTTCCCTCCAGCCTCTCCATTACACCTTGACTAACAAGATGATATCTACTTAATGTGTAAGAATAACCTCCAGGACAACCTCTCAATTCTGTATGGAATCTCTCAACCATTGACACTTTATTTTGCCACATTTCATTCTTTCCCCTTTTGCTGGAGAAGGTTTTCTCAATCCCTTGATGCTGACCCTCAGCTCATTCTAGGATTTCTGTCCTACGCTTCCAGCAAGGTCCATACCCCTGAGAGTCATGTCCCACGTAGACAGGGGGAGGGTGGTGAGTTTGCTTGTCGTGTTGGCTGAGAGAGAGAGGCCACATCTGAGCAACAAAAGAGGTTCTCTTGGGGGTGACTCTTAGGCCTAGTTTTAAGTAGGCTTAGCCTATCCTTTGGGGGGTTAAGTTTCATATGAACAAACCCCAAGATTGGGGGCTCAGTCTATTGCTTTGGTTGTCCCCATGCTTCAGACACCAGAATTTATTTAAACAAATATCTAAAATTGATGACTTGAGGGCTTGGTCAAGCTCACGTCTTGAAACTGGTAAGAAATAGGAACACGAAGTGAATTTGGGTTGGAGCCTAGGCACTGGGGATTCTGTTGGTTAGAGGCAGGTGTGCATTTATCTAGTGCTGTGTAGCAGACCACGCCAAACCTTTGTGGCCTAAAACTGAAATCATTTTATTCTCTTTCATGATTTCTTTTAGTCAGGAACTCAGGGGCTTGGCGGGGAGGTTCTGGCCCAGGGCCTTTCATGCAGTGAGATAGGAGCCTCAACATGCGGAGACTGAGCCCTCATCGTTCTCACGTGGCCGCAGGGCTTTCCCGGGTGCTCATTCCTGTGGGGTTTGGACTCCCCATACTATGGCAGACTCTGAGTGGTCAGACAGCTTACATGGCAGCTCAAGGCCCCAAGAGAGAGACCTGAGAATTCCAGGCAGAGCATTATTTGCCTTTTGTGACCAGCTTGAAGTCATATTCTCACTTCCACCTTAGTTTAAGCCCACCCTGATTCAAAAGGAGAACGCAGAGACCCCACCTCACTGTGCAAAGGACACGTGGGTTGGGAGATAGCGTTGCACCCAACTTTGGGAACTCCACTTTGGCACAGGTGGGGAAATGGCATGAAGGATTAAACTCCCAAACAGCAGTTATAGGTGAAGGAGAGAGAGAAGCATGGCCTGAGGTTTGGCGGGCAACCCGAGATACCGGCAGAAGGCAGGAGCGGAGGCGGCGAATGACTGAGGAGATGTGGGCTGCGGTGGAGGAGGAAGACTAGATGTTCTGGGCATGCAACCAGGCTTGCTGTGGATGCTCATGGCATATGAACGAATGCGAACAAGAAAGAGGTGGGTTTGGGCAGGACTGCATATCTCTTGTAATTTTAGTTTTCTCCACCTGGTTGAAACCTGGCCCTCCACTTCCCTCTTCATTTCTTTTCTTGGATTTTTAAATTTTACTGGGAGGAGTTTTAAAATATCTTCATCATTTTTTATTGTTACCGTGTTTTACTTTGGCATGGTATGCGTTTTTATTCATTTACTTTTGCATATGTAATGTGTGCACAAATAATGAAAAGAGTACAATAGGACATAAATAGTGAAAATTGAGTCTGCTTCTCATCCCATTCCTCAGGGACCACCCCGTTACTGGGTTTGTGGGCATCGTTTTGGAACGATTCTCTGCCATCGTTGCCTCTTTGATGCCAACAGTATACAGCAGCAGGGCTAATTCACTGCTCTTCCCTTTTGCCTTGTGGTTTTAGCCCCGAGAGTGTGGAGGTCCTTCCACAGCCAGCAGGTCCTCTCCAGACTGGTCCTGCCCACCTTCTTGAGAAGGTGGAGCCTGCAGCCTTGGCTGACCTCAGTGCTGGATTCTGGCCAAGCCTTTTCTGAACCTCCAGTTTTAAGGGATGCTTTCAGTTCACATCAGATTCATTCCACGTTGGCTCCTCATCCTTGCTTTTTATCATTTTTGAGTGTTCTTTTACCCCCAGGATCTTGACTCTGAAATTTTGGTTCTATCAATTCATTGTGACTTTCCCTGACACAAGGGTGTGTGTGTGTGTGTGTGTGTGTGTGTGCAAATGCTCGAAGAACCCAGGGTCTTTGAATCTTGGTATCACAGAATCACACAATCTTAGAGCTGAAAAGGAACTTTAAGACTTGTCTGTTTTATCACTATTTTCTTTCTCTTCCCTACCCCTCTCCTTCTTTTTTCTTCCTTCTTCACAGGAATTCAGTCTCAGAGAGATTAAAAGATTGTCTAAGCTACCCCACCCAAAACCAAAACAGCCCAGAACAACTCTGATACAGCAACTGGGGTGGTTGCTGACCAAAAACCCCTAATTCCTTGGAGCAGGAGAAGGGAAGTACCCAGTCTGGTCTGGCCAGGAGTGGTCAAGCCCAGGATATCCCACATCATTGGAGTGTGGGGCCTTGGCGCCATGCCCAGGCCTGGTGCGCACATCTCCTTAGCTGGCCTTCGGAGGGACCAGTGGCCGCTGAGCTCTGCACCCAGGTGCGGCTCGTAGAGACCAAAGGCTCGTAGGGACCATCTCTGCAATGCACAGCGTCGATCCCTAGCATTTAAAGCTGGTTTTTCTGTCCTCTCTGACTGTCCACAGAAATCCTTAGTTTGCAAGAAGCCTGACAAGATCAGCTGCAGGGACGAAACTCTCCATTCAGGTCCCATGTTTCTTTCTTCTGGAGTTTTGTCTTAGCAAGTAAATAAGATACTATAATTTATAGCACAGTAATCCCTACCCATGGAGATTTAAAGCTTTTTCAGAAAGCGCCGTTTATATCTGTTGCTTCATTTGTTCCTCAATGAAACCCTTTCTTTTTCTAGAGCTGCCTGACAGTTCCAAAAAATGGATTTAAACAGCTGCTCCTTTGCCCCTAAACAGTCCCTCTGGGTACTGGCGCTGAGCTCTGTTGGACAGGTATGGTGAGATAATCCTGTCGGACAAGGCCAGCTCTGAGTTAATGAGGACACTCTCTTTTCCGCCCCTAGAGCACAGATTTCCTTTAATGTCCTTCCTAAATTTGGAGAGTCAGAAATATATGACCGAAGAAGGATTGGTGGGCAGGATTAAAAATTAATCCTTCAGCATCACCGTGCCCATTTGGTGCCTTCCAGGTTTGCTTTCTCTTCATCCTCTCGGTTGCACATGGAGGGTGGAGGGCGTCTCCTTCAGTCGGCTGTGCAGTTAGTTACTCAGCAGTGGTCTTGGAAGTCAGAATTTCAAGAGGCTGCTTAAATCCTGGAGAATATGTCACCATCTGAGCCAGGCTGACCCTCCCCTCCCCACCCCTATACATGTGCGCGCACACACACACACACACACACACACACACACACACACACACACACACACACACACACAGATCTACTTTGGATATCTTGGTTGTCTGTCCTCTTAGTAAACTTTTTATTGTCTTCCCAAGCCTTTCACTGATTAAGTTGCTTAAGCTTAGTGTCCTTTGACTGCTGCCCAGGAACGGTCCCTGGCGTCTGTAAACTCTGATATGCCTTGACCTTTGTGGCCAGTCAAGCCCATTTGGGAGCTGTGAGGCCTTTAGATGGTGGGGGCGCTGAGGATGGAATGTCAGGTGTTTTTACTTGGCCTTGAATGAACTGTCTTGGCATCTTTCTCCAGCTGATCGATGGGTTTTCATGGCCTGTGGCAGTACCTCCCGTCTGTGCAGGCGTTCTTCTCTGCTCCCTTTGTGCTGCCACGAGCTGGCTGGCCGAGTGATTTCTACCTGCTTGTTGCAGGGCAGTCTCGAAAGTCGGATAGGCCCAGGGAATAGATTCCTGTCCAAAGATGACCTCATCAGCTTCCCTCGAGCTGACCGTTTCTCTATACCTGTTCACTCACCCATGCCTACCCAGTCCCCAAGCCAGGCCCTGGGAGTCACCCTGGATAGCTCCCTGTCCTGTATCCTCATCCTCCTGTGCTCTTGGCTGCATTTCCCTAGCATTTGTCAGACCGTGTGCCCTGGCCCCCAGTGAGCTGCTGTAGTTCAGCCCCTCAGCAGCTCTCACCTGGATCAGTGCAGGAATCTTCTGCCTGACCCCCTTTCCCATCCCTTCTGACAGAACCATCTTTCCAGGACACGATTCAGAATTGAAATTGCCCTTCCTTTCACCCCTCAGCAGCTCTCCACTGCCTGTGGGCCAAAGCCTGTACGCCGATCACACCCTCACCTGGCTCCTTTCTGCTGCCTCGTCTTTGTCTTCTTCCCTCATCCATATGCCTGTGACTGATACGTCCAACCCAGCAATGTCAGACTGCTATAGTTCTCTGGACCCTGCACATACTCAGGCTGCCCTCTGCATGAGATCTGCATAATTGCTCTGTCTCTTTCACGGAGAACACCTACTCATCCTCATTAAAACCTGACAAGAGGAACTTTTCTTCTGGGGAATCTTTCCAGATTCCTCATGATCAGAAGGGACCCTTTGCTTTGTGTCCTCCATGCATCCCTCATGGTACCACGAGTGCTCTACAGCCTCCACTGATACATCTGTCTTTTCCTCCTATAATGTGAGGGTCTGGGTCTTACAGTTCATTAGTGTAGCACGGTGCCTTACAAAGAACAAATCCCAGAAGTGTCTGTGGAATGAATGAAAAAGGAGTGTGGAGTCAGAGATTATGGGTTCTAGCGCCAGCTCTGCATATCACCATGACGCTTAATTTCTCTGAGCCTCACTTTGTTCATCTGTGAAATGGGCACAGTATACATCCCTCACAAGATGGCTGCGAAGTTAAAGTAACACAATGGTGAAAATGCTAGTATATTTCCAATTTGGCTAGAGCCTGGAATTTCCCTGATGATACTTGAAGAGAAGGCCTTAATCTCTGATCATCTAATTCATTACCACCTTGTACCTTTTGTCTCCTTCCAAAGAGGGTTTCCTTATATCACCGCTAATTAGGAGGGAGTGCCTGGGGAGTGTCTCACAGCATGTGGGCTGGGTTTGCCACTGGGAGGCAAAGGCTTTTGAGCCCTCATTGCTTTGCCAGACCATTCTGCAAATATTAAAAATGCATATCCTGAAGTCTCTGTTCCCTAAAGGTTTCCCCAAGGCCTAGGTAGGGTGGCCCATCCTGGGGATTTGAAAACAGCTCTGTGCTACGTGTTGTGCCCTTGGCCTGTTGTAGGGCAGCGACAGTCTGCATGCAAATGCTCAGCTTCTGCTTTCTCAGGATTCTTCAAGCCATCTGCCCTTCAGATGCCTCCTCCACACCCTGGAAGATGCTTCTCATGAGGACGGGTGGTATCTATCTCTGACGGGCAAAGCCATCCAGTTAGAAGAAGCGAGAGGATGGATGTGCTGAGAGTCTGAGGAGAGGATCAACATTGAATTGAGAGTTTAATAACTCAGAAAATAAGGAGTTTTTGAGGAAGGTGACTAAATAGCTTAAAGATAAAAGAAGATGAGGTCAAACCTGTTCCTTCTGCTCGAATAGAGGACAACTGGTTGGTTGATTGATACTTCACACACCTGCGAGGCTCACCTGGCCAGTCAGCCCTCAGCCAATTTCACCACCATTTTCTCTCCCTCCCCTTCCTCATGTTGCATCCGCCACCTCCGCCACCTCCCCTGCCACCAGCCTCAGGTCCCTTGGCCACCCCCCTTCTCCACTCACGTATCCTCTGATTCATCTGGACCAGAATAGTCACTCCTTTATGGCTCCTTTTGGGGTAGGAGAGGGGTAGGTGGTCTGTGAAATTGCTTGTGTTTTGTTCTAATTACAAAAGCAACCCATGCAGAGTACAGTGTGTCTTGGGAAATACAAAGTGCAAAGAAAATATAGTCACATATTACCTCACTACATGGTAGTATAATAAAAAACTTGCTTGGTCCTTGTCCCCAGTTCTTGGGAGGTAGCCTCTAAGTCTTTGGAATTTCCTGTGAAAGCAGTGTCACTGTGGGCCCTTGGACCATCCCTGATAGTGCGTATACCTATGAGATGACAGGTGTGGCTGACCACACCTGCGGTTTTAGGATATGGCTGACCACACCAGAAAGACCAACCATGTGGTTAGAGGGTGTTGCTTTGAGCCATGTCAGGCCAGTCGGAACTTCCTGTCCTCTGGGAGGGGAGGAGTGGCTGGAGATGGAGCCAGTTCCGTCCACTATGCCTACATAGTAAAATCTCATTTAAACTCGGGGCACTTGAATCTTGAGTGAGCTTCCATATTGACTGGTAAGATTTATCTCTGTGCTGAAGGGTGATGCCTTTTGACTCCCCAGAAGCTTGCCTTTGAGACTCTCCCAGACCTTGCCCTGTGGGTCTCCTCTTTTGACTTCTCGTTTTTTGTGTCCTTTTCTGTAATAAAACTATAATCCTAAATCTAGCACTTTCAGTGGGTTCTATGACTCATTCTGGAAAATTATTGAACCCAAAGGGGGTGATGGGAGCCCCTGGATTTGTAACCAAGTGGTGAGCAGTGTGGGAGGGCTGGGCCCCCAAACTTGGAGCAGGTGTCTGAAGGACAATCTTGTAGACCCTTGCCTTTATCCTGTGGAGTCTGGCCTAACTCTGGGGAGTTAGAGACAGAATTGAGTTCATTGAGTTACTGTAGTCTTTGCAGTTGGAGTCAGAAGTTGATAAGAAGTTTTTACAGCCATTAAACATACCCTTTAAATTCTTCTCATATCTTAGCCTAGTACTTTTCATGAACAGAGGTGTGTGTGTGGGTGGGTGGGTGGTGGTGTTTTTCTTTACAAAAATGTTTTCAACCCCTTTTATGGCCTTTTTTTAAACCTCATAATGTGCTTTGAACATTTTTAATTAATTAATTAATTTTTATTTTTTTAAATACAAAAAAACAAACGCAAACATTCCTATTTTGATCATTCTGTTCTACATATATAATCAGTAATTCACAATATCATCACATAGCTGCATATTCATCATCATGATCATTTCTTAGAACATTTGCATCAATTCAGAAAAAGAAATAAAAAGACAACAGAAAAAGAAATCGAAAACAGAAAAAAAAATTATACATACCATACCCCTTACCCCTCCCTTTCCATTGATCACTAGCATTTCAAACTAAATTTATTTTAACATTTGTTCCCCCTATTATTTATTTTTATTCCATATATTCTACTCATCTGTTGACAAGGTAGATAAAAGGAGCATCAGACACAAGGTTTTCACAATCACACAGTCACGTTGTGAAAGCTATATCATTATTTAATCATCTTCGAGAAACATGGCTACTAGAACACAGCTCTACATTTTCAGGCAGTTCCCTCCAGCTTCTCCACTACATCTTGAATAACAAGGTGATATCTACTTAATGCATAAGAATAACCTCCAGGATAACCTCTTGACTCTGTTTGGAATCTCTCAGCCATTGACACTTTGTCTTGCTTTGAACATTTTATAGGTGTGCATAAATATTTTCTTTGTGATTTTTAATGGCTGCGTAATATTTCACCACCTGGAGAAGTACTGTAATTTACTTCATTGGCTCACTATTAGTGGGCCCCTCTACTTTTGTGAACTCCCTCCCTGCCTCCCTACCCCTCCCCACCCTCATGGTATTTCTGTACGTTCTTCTAGCTCCCTTTGGCTCCCAGCCTCTCTCCCCAACACAGCCCGGGCACTGTCTGACTCTGTCCAGATTTCCAGTCTTCCTGCAGACCTTGCGGAGTCTCTCTACCCAGGTCTTATCCTTGAGTTCCTGCAGAATTTCTCCCCAGGTCTGGTGTCTGGGTTCTTGCAGAATTGCTTTGCTCTGTCTCCATGGTTCTGTTTTGTGCATCTGTGAGACTTCTATGTCTGTGCTCCTCCCCAAACCCCCAGTAAGAATGAGTGGGCCCTTGTTCACAGTCGGTGCTCAAAGCATGTTTGTTGAATTGAAAAAAATCCACAGATGAGGACAAAGTACTGGGGACCACATCACCCCAACTGAAAGTCAGCCTGGGGAGAAGGAGTGGCCTTGGATTGTTATTATAAGTAACAGCCGTGCAATTGTTGGGAAAACCTCAGAAGCAGTGGCAGGGTGCTCAGCAATTTATTTTTAGTTGAGTGTAGACATTCGTATATTATGTGTTTACATAATGTAGACATGTTTCAGGGTGCCTGCCCACCCACACCTGTGGCAGGTGGAATCCCACTGATGGGCTCTGCCGCCCTAAGTGGCCGTATGCTGTGTAACGTCATATAGAGGCCCAACTGTGTCGTCCAGTCTGTCTGGACTTGGGTGGGGTGAAATGCGTATCATGTATGACCCTAAAATCTGTAACACTGGGGGTCTGATTTAAAAAAATAAAAATAAAAAGGAGCTCAGCCAGAGCCCCCAATCTTGGGGTTTGTTCATATAAAACTTAACCCCACAAAGGATAGGTCAAGCCTACTTAAAATTAGGCCTTAGAGTCACCCCCAGGAGAACCTCTTTTGTTGCTCAGATGTGGCCTCTCTCTCCAGCCAACACGACAAGCAAACTCACCACCCTCCCCCTGTCTACGTGGGACATGACTCCCAGGGGTGTGGACCTTCCTGGCAACATGGGGCAGAGATCCTGGAATGAGCTGAGACTCAGCCTCAAGGAATTGAGAAAAACCCCTAGAATGAGCAGACTCAACATCAGGGGATTGAGAAAACCTTCTTGACCAAAAGAGGGAAGAGTGAAATGAGACAAAATAAGTGTCAATGACTGAGAGATTCCAAACGGAGTCAAGAGGTTATCCTGCAGGTTATTCTTATGCATTATGTAGATATCACCTTATTAGTCAAGATGTAGTGGAGAGGCTGGAGGGTACTGCCTGAAAATGTAGAGCTGTGTTCCAGTAGCCATGTTTCTTGAAGATGATTATATAATGATAGAGCTGTTACAATGTGACTGTGTGATTGTGAAAACCTTGTGTCTGATGCTCCTTCTATCTACCTTGTCAACAGACGAGTAGAACATATGGAATAAAAATAAGTAATGGGGGAACAAATGTTAAAATAAATTTAGTAGATTGAAATGCTGGTGATTGGTGAGGGGGAGGGGTGGGGGATATGGCATGTATGAATGTTTTTCTGTTTTCTTTCTATTTCTTTTTCTGAATAGATGCAAATGTTCTAAGAAATGATCATGATGATAAATATGCAACTATGTGATGATATTGTGAATTACTGATTATATATGTAGAATGGAATGATCAGAAGTTATGAATGTTTGCATTTGTTTGATGTTCTTTGGTATTTTAAAAAAATAAAAAAAATCAATGAAAAAAAAATTAAAAAGGATCTCAGCCAATGAGATTGCTCTCTGGGGAATTTGCACCAAGAGTCATGTTGAATAGTCGCTGTTGAGTGTGGCAGCATCAGTTAGGTATATGTGAGCTGAATTTTGGGAGCACAGAAACTGTGGCCAAGCAAAGGAAGCTCGTCCCTGAAGAGTGCAGTGGAGGTGTCCTGACGAGGGTGGCCTGGGTCATGAACCTTTTCCAGTTCTGGTCCTTCCCTGGCTTAGCAGGGGGTGTGGGGGGTGTTTTTCTTTACAAACCCCTGGGGTTGCTCTTCTCCAACCCCCCACCCCCACCCCCACCACACCCACACTTTTGGGCTGATTGAATGGGTCTTTGCTTCCTGTGCTGGTCCAAGCTAAGCTCCAAGAGTTTGCCCCCCACATAAGTGGAGGCAGTGCTGCTTGAGTGTGATGGCCAGCCCACCCCCAGTCCAACTGGAACCACATGTGAATGTGCAGGGGTTCTCCTCACCTTGGAGAGGTGGATACTCAGAGCCAGTTACCTGCTTGACTCATTGGCTCATTCACTCATTCATCCAGCAGCATTTACTTAAACATCTACTAAGTGCCATGCCCTGAGCCCAGCTCCGGAGGTACACAGACAGGTAACAGCCACTCGTAGTGCAGTGATTTTGTCACTGAGTGTGTCACTGCCTTCCTAAGACCAAAGGAATTTCATGGGGAAGGCTCTGGGGAGTGGGGGCTTCGGGGGAGTGGGGGGAAGAGGAGACAGGTTGATGTTTTGTGTGAGGAGTGCTTTCTGAGAGGGAAAGCTGAGGGCTGGCGCTGGAGTAGGAAACTGCTCCTCTGACGACCACCTGCTTCCAAACCCATGGATTCTGTGGCTGCCAGGCAGAGCCTGTTTTCTAGCTTCGTATCTCCATGGCCTGGGTGTTGGGAGAGAATGTGGGGGAACATGATATCAAAGGGCGTGACGACCAACGTCTCTTGAGCTTTCTGAAACCTTGCTGGCTACCCTTCCTGTCTGCTCTTGTTCTGACGCCACCCGAGATGCTCCAACGTTTGGGAGTTGTCCCTGGCAAGCTGCTGCCACCCTGATGCTGCCTGAAGAAACATTTTTCAGGCAACACCTGGACTTGTCATCTTCTTCCTGGATCATGAGGGCTTTGAAACGGACCCAGATGGGCCCAGGATGAAGACAGGAGGACGAGCAGTGGTCAGTGAGGAGGCTCTCTTGAAATCTGGCTGACACTCCCTTACCACACTAAGAATCCGAAGGAACTGGGTTCTCTGAGGCCCAGAAACAAAGCCTAAAATAACAGCAGGAGTAGCGATTATGAAATGTGTATTTGTGAGAAGGAAGAAGGCATTTGCTGATTCTGAGTGATGGTCTTTTTTACTGGAATTCACTCTGAGCTTGTGGTTCACTAAGTCCCTAGATGTAGACAAAAGTAAGAAACACACAAAACAAAAAACAAAAACAAAAACCAGCCTAACACTCGGGCCATTTCTGTTATCTTTGAAACTGGATGGAAGGAACCAGTGGTCAGTTGATTTAGTGTAATTACAGGGAGAGCATTTACAGGCAAGTCATCTGATCCCATCCTATGTTTTCCCCTCTAGCAAATGGGAGGCAAATGCTGGTACTTACATTCAATTATAACCAATTTCCTTGGACTTTGCTGCTCTGTTTCTAGGTGGAGCTGAGAAAAGTCTCTATTACTGTGGCCATGGGCATGGCTTAGGTCAGGATGCAGGGCTCCGCCTTGCTTCCTTTCCTTCCTTAGGCTGCTTCTTTGCTACCCTTGAATGGTGGTAAGATAAGGAGTACAAGAGCGTTGGTAGGACTCGAGAGGAGGAACAGAAGAATTGGGGCATTTTAGCTGGTTCTAGTGTCAGGTTGGTGGGATGAAAGAGCCATGGAAAGTGACAGGGTTTTCCTTGTGATTTTATTTTTTGTATGCTGTATGGTTGGGGTCACACTTTATTCTTTTTCCATGTGATTATCCTGTTATTGCAGCACCATTTGTTGAATTTTCTTTTTTTTGGTGGGGGGCAGGGATGGGGGGAATTGCATGGGCTGAGACTCGAACCCAGGTCTCCTGTATGGCAGGTGAGAATTCTACTACTGAACTACCCTTGGACCCCTTTTCCTTGTAATTTAAATGGTTATGGAGAGAGAATCTGGAGGATTGTATAAATTTGGGTGAGGAAGGACAAGAGGTAGGAGGTATGTGAAAAGGGAAGGGTTTGTTGGTTATAGCAAACAAATAACAAATCTCTATCAATCTGGGAATGAAACCTTGATGTAATCATATAATGGAATACTATGCAACTGTGTAAAAGTAAAGGACTAGAACTATATTCAGTCTCAAAAACATGAGGAAGAAAACCAAGGAAACTGCTCTGAGGCTCCTCTGAAGACCACCTGCTTCCAAACCCATAGATTCTGTGTCTTCTGGGCAGAGCCCGTTTTCTGGCTTTGTATCTCCATGGCCTGGGTGTTGGGAGAGAATGTGGGGGAACATGATATCCACAGAGGTGACGACCAACGTCTCTTGAGCTTTCTGAAACCTTGCTGGCTACCCTTCCTGTCTGCTCTTGTTCTGATACCACCTGAGATAGCGTAATTCTGCAGATGGGATGGTAATGTTTATGGGAAAAGTACTGAAAAATGTTTTTCTGTATATGTGATTACACACGTATATATGTGTACATATATATCTGTATGCAAAAAGGATTTTTTGAAAAGGAATGATGCATCTGTAAGTCACAGCGACATCAGTCCCTGGGAAGTGAGGAAGGAATCAAGATGGGCGAGGCAGGGGTAGTTGTTGACAGAAGAGGTTGAAGGCTTTGCAATATTCTAATTTAAAAAATATATTTTAATTAAATAAATATTATAATGTTTTTAACTTTGCTAATATTCAGATTTGCCATCAGAGTTTAGCAGTCCTCTAAGAAGACAGCTTTCAAGATTTACGAATGAGGAAATTAGACAACTGCTCAGAAATAGAGACCCAGCCGGGCGTTACTAGCTAAGTGTCCTGGTCTAGTTAGTACAATCAGGCAGCCTGGGAACTGATTCAGCAGTGTAGCTGTCAGAGGGGTCAGAGCTGGTGAGGAGTGAACTGTTGGATTCGAAGTCCTCTTCGGTGGTTCTGTAGCTGATAAGCCACACCTTCTTAGAATAGGCATCAATAATTTAACATTTATTAATCATCATTTTTAGACCAGCTCTATTTTAGTTACTGCTAGGGTTTTTAGAAAAGAAAGAAAGGATGATATTTTTGCCCTGGAGCTTAAAACCAGGCCAGGCCCTCTTCTCATCTCACTTGAATGCTAATTTGGACTCGCAGCTTCCAGTCCTGCCCTCTGCTCCGTCCTCTGCTCGCTGCCCGTGATGATTCAAAAACTCAGATTTTTTTTCTGTCTCCTGCCTTGGCTGTGCCAGCCTCTTTCTCAGCTTTGCGGTTCCCAGCTGAGGTGTTGGACCCTGTCAGTGGACCATTCAGTACCCTTAACCACTTGGCACTGCCTCACCCTCCCGTCATGAGCCACAACTGACCTGACTAAATTTCTTGGTTAATTACAGTGGAACGCTTTGTAATATGTTCATGTGGCATGCAGTTCCCCTCTCATCCTTCAAGACCCAATTCAAATATTACCTCTTCCATGAAGCCTTTTTCCACTTAATTTCTCCTTCCCAGGAGACATACACTTTTCACCTCACTGCCGTTATATCCTGTTATATAGTAATCGTAATTAGTTATGTGCATTTCTTTTTGCAATTGGTGGCTTAAGATAAAACTATGTTGTTATTCACCTCTCCTACACAATGCCCACCCTCGTAGCCCTTACAAGATAGGTCCTCAGAAATGGTTGGTTGAAAGTTTAGTTTATTTTCCAGTTATCTTTGCAGTGTAGTGAATTATCCCAAAACACAGAAGCTTTAAACAGCCATTTTATCACGCTCATGGAATATGTGGGTCTGGGAGTTGGCAGGGCACAGCAGGGATGGTTTCTCTCTGCCCCTCAATGTCTGGAGTCTCGGCTGGGAGGTGGCTCACAGTTGAGGCTGGAAACATCTGAGCGCTTGTTCACTCCCGCGGCTGGTGGTCGATGCTGGTATTAGCTAGGAGCTCTGCCGGGACTGCGGACTGGAGCGCCTACCCATAGCCTCCGTGTGTGCCTTGGGCTCCCTGATAGCATGGCAGTCCCAGCGCAGTTTTTACACGACAGCACAGGGCGCCAGCTAGCAAGGTGGAAGCTGCATCATTTTTAGTACCTACCCTTGGAAGTCACACAGTGTCACAAACCTGCCCGTATTCAAGGGGGGAGGAATTAAATTCCACCTCTTGATAGGTAGGGGTGTGGCATAGTTCCATTGTAGAAAAGCATGTGGGACAGGAGATAATGTTACGGTCCTGTTTGGAAAATACAGCCTGCCACCAGTTGTGGGAAGAGTTACTTATGCAGCTGGAG
Source organism: Tamandua tetradactyla (assembly GCF_023851605.1). Lineage (NCBI taxonomy): Eukaryota > Metazoa > Chordata > Mammalia > Pilosa > Myrmecophagidae > Tamandua > Tamandua tetradactyla. Next base: position 4,344,205 of record NC_135337.1, read on the forward strand.
CTACTGTAACCTACAACTGTGACAGTCGGTAGCTTAACATTAATTGAGCACTTATGTGCCAGGTGCTGTGTGCTTTAAATGTAGTAAATTGTTGACTCCTTCAGCAACTCTACGAAGTTTATACCACAGTGAGGAAAATGAGACTCAGAGAGGCTAAGTAATCAGCCTAAAGCGTTACAGCTTCTGCCTGTGCTGTGGGAGGTCAATGAAGGGGAAGATTCCAGAATTAGCTTCGTTCTTCAGGTTTGCTGCTGGGCTGTGGCACTGTATACATCATGGAGCAGCCAGTGGCTGTTCTGAAGAGACAGTTTTGATTGAAGGAAGGACTCCGATGTGTGTCCTCGTGCCTGGGTCTTGAGCGGCTGAAGCTGAGCTGTCCTCGCTTGCCCTGTGCCTTCTGGATCTTCGTTGGGTTGGAGGAGGGCTGAAACAGTGACCTAGCTAGGGTTGTCTCTGCTGAGTGCTTTTCCTAAAGCCGGTGCCGCTACTCTGACTTCTTTTACTCACCCTCTCCTTACCTGAAGCCCTGCATCTATAAAGTAAAAGCCATGGTTCTTGTGAAGGGCCCTGCTGTGTGTCTGCCTGTCCCCTCCCGGAAGGCGTCAGGGTGTCTGAGCTCACACCGCTTCTGGTCCTCCCTTGGTGGGACTCCCCAGGCACCGTCACTTGATGTGGTGTCCAGGTGGCCCTTCTGCCTGCTCTCTGGGGAGCCTTAGGTTTTGTGAAGCCCTGGGGTGTCCGGTCCCCACCTGGACGGCCTGCTGTGGCAGCAACCACCCATGCCGCAGTGGGTCCGGAGGCTGGGCACACTTGCTGTTGTAGGCTTGAGGATCGTTGGGCAAGGAGATGCCGTGAGGCTCACCATTACTTACCACCTGTGTTCACTGGGCATTACGAGGAGCCACCGACTAAGAAAACCATGAGTCACGTTCTGTCTCATGGAGAAAGTTATTTAACCTTAAAAACCATTTTCTTGCCTGTAATGAAACTGACCTCATTGGCTTGTTGTGGGGATTAACTGAGAAGATGGAGGTGGAACCGTTTTACGGCAGTGGCCGGCATGCAAAGTGCTAGTCGTTGTGACCACTGACCTCTTCATTTAAAAGCGGCACACACTAGTTTATTTAACAAATGGGAAAATAGAGATCAGGCAGAGAAAGAGGGGCAAACGCATCCGTATTCTCAAACCTTCACTGATTCCGCTGATTATCATTAATATTTTGTTTGGTCATTTTTCTAGCCAGTTTTTTTAAATGTGATTTTTTAACTGCATATGCCGTTTTGCATTTTAAAATGAAGTTGCATTTGAATGTTCTTTTTTTTAAATTTGAAAATAATTTCTTTTTTTATTGAGGTAAAATGCATATAACACAAAATTCACCATTTTAATGATTTTGAACTCTATAATTCAGTGCCTTCCTGCACATTCTCAGTGCTGTACAGCCATCACTACTAATTACAGAGTATTTTCGTCACCCTAAAGGGAGTCCTGTCCCCACCAGCAGCCACACCCATCACCCCTTTCTCCAGCCACTGACAACTACTGATCTGAATTCAGTGGCTTTGGATTTGCCCGTCAGTGTTCTGGCACATCAAAGATGTTTCCTGTTTTTAGACTGATATCTTACATGGGTAGAAAAGAGATGAAATTTTAAAATATTCCTGCAGAATTCCTAATAGCTGGGTGCCGAATGAGCCCTGGGGATTGTTCAGGCCACAGCTGGAAGGGGAGATATGGAAGGGAGAGAGCCTTCTGACACGCTGACATGCTCCGTCGTGCATCTTAAACTCCGAAATTGGATCCTGTGCCTAGAGATTTGGGTCCTGGAGCCCAGGCACCCTCCCAAAAGTGCACGAGAAACTGACTTTCACAGGCACAGTGACGCCTGCTTGCTCACTGACTCCTGAGTCATATTGAACCAGGGGGCCAGGTTCATCTAGGACGAGAGCACAAAGGGAAAAGTGGCACATCCTTGGACAAGCATTATCTCCAAAAACTTAAGGGACACCATGGGTTTGTGTGTGTGACATACTGGGGACTGTCAGAACTAAATCTAAGAGGATATAGCCTTGCTCACTGACCATTCACTGTCTCAGGACATCATTCTTAATCTTTCTTTGGGTTTTGAACCCCGTTGAGAATCCTTTGAAGCTTGCAACCCTTTCCCCAAAAACACACACACACATGTGACACAATATTGCATTCAATCTTAAGCCCCCGGCTGTCTCCATTAGTTATCTATTGGTGCAAAACTAATTACCCTAACACTTAGCAGCCTAAAACAACAGTAAACAGTTATTATCTCACACAGTTCTGTGCATCAGGAATTCAGGAGCATCCAGCTGGGTAGTTCTGTCCTGGGCTCTCCCAGGAGGTTGCAGGTAAGACACCAGCTGAAACTGAAGACCCTGGGATGCTTGATTGGGCTGTAAGTTCTGCTTTCTGGGTGGCTCGGATGGACCTTCCCCAGGGGGCTGCCTGGGTGTCCTCGTAACGTGGCGTTCGGCTCTCTTCAGAGAGTCTGATCCAAGAGAGTAAGGCAGAAACCCCGGTGTCTTTTTATGACTTGTCCTTGGAAGCCACATGCCATCATTTGTGCATTTCCTACTGGTCACACTGGTCAGCCCTGTTCAGTGTCGGAGGGGCCACACGGGCATGGGTGCCTGGAGGTGAGCCTCGGTGGGAATCACCCTGGACTCTGGCTACCACAGAGGGTCCATGGATTAAGGTTAAGGCTCTGTAATGTTCAGATTAATATTACGAAGAGTATAATGTTCATTCCTCCAATAAATATTTATTCTCCTCCCACTACAAATCAGACATGGTGTTAATGCTAGATTCAGAGTCAAATAAGATGCAGCCACAACCCTCATCTTGTATGGAATATGAATACATAAACAAGTAATTACAGTATAATGAAGAGAAATGCCCGCATAATCCTCTGAACCAAGTGGGAGAACACAGGAGGGAAATGCCCTCTTTTCTTTGGAGTGTAAGGGATTTGAGGGGTCTTCATAGGAGTGGCATGTGAGACAGTGTATCATATCTCGTACACTAGGGGAAGGGAAAGGATCGGGACACAGTTTGCATTTTGTCATGATTTTTTATGGTTGGGAGGGGAGCCAGGTGGATAAAGAGAATATTAAGGAGATAGGGGTCAGGGGCTTCTAGGGGCAGTGTGAGGGAATCACGACTGCTGAAGCTGCCAATCAGCCGATTAAAAAAACCATCGGTCACCACCGTTGCACCAGCCACAAGCCTTCTTTCGAGATCCAGACCTAGATTTAAGGCAGCTTTTCTAAAGATGCAGCCGGAGACCACCTGCATGTGTCACCTGTGAGTGCCAGGGCCCCACTGAGACTTGTGGAATCAGAATGTAGGTGCTGGTGGAACGCTGTGGCTGGGGCTGAGCTCAGAGCCCCCTTGAGGCACTGCGTCCGTGCTGCGGGGAGGAGAGGGCAGGTGGCATCAGCCGCGTGGTGGGGACAGGGCAGGAAGAACGAGTCGGAACGCCAATAGAAAGACCATCTATGAAATGAACGGAGTTCCAACTACCAGGACAGTCTTTTAAAACGTTTTTTATTGTTAAATATAACATGTGTACAAAGAAAAGAGAAAAAGCAATGATTTTCAAAGTATACTTCAACAGATGGTTGCAGAACAGATTGCAGAGTTTGTCATGGGCTACCATTCCACTACTCCAGGTTTTTTCTTTCTAGCTGCTCCGAAACACTAGAGGCTTGAAACACTAGAGGCTTGAGAAGATACATTGTTTTCCTTTTTGTGAAAAGTAACATATATATTTCAGAGTTTGGTATGGGTTGTGATTCCACCATTTAGAAGTAGGCTTTACTTCTGGCTGCTCTAAGATACTGGAGACTAAAAGAAATATCAATATAATGATTCAGCACTCACATTCGTTTGTTTAATTCCACTTTCTCTGTATAAGTCCACTGTCCCCTTTGATCTTTCTCTCATTCCTTAGGGGTATTTGGGCTATGCCCATTCTAACTTTTTCATGTTGGAAGGGGCTGTCGATAATGCGGGGTAGGGGGATGGAACTAGTTGAAGTTCTGGAAGGGCTGGCCTCTCTGCATTTCAGAACTTATCTGGTCCAGAGACACATCTGGAAGTTGTAGGTTTCTGGAAGTTACACTTTGTAGAATCTTATAGAATGCCTTAGGTGTTCTTTAGGATTGGCAGGGATGGTTTTGTTGGGGTTTGGTAGGTTATGATAGGTAGCAATGTCTTCCGTAAAGGTGACCTCCAGAGTAGCCTCTTGACTGTATGTGAACTCTCTCAGCCACTGATACCTTATTTGTCACACTTCTTTTCCCCCTTTTGGTCAGGATGGCATTGTTGATCCCATGATGCCAGGGCCAGACTCATCCCTGGGATTTATTTTTGTTTATAATAGCAGAGAGGGGGGCGGGGAGGGGACCTGAATACCAAACATTAGGGGTACTTGTTACGTAAATTATGGTTTTATGTAGCAAGGACTAGCCAACACCAGCCAGTCACCTTTTTTTTTAGTATGACCAGCATGAGCTAAGAGTGGTTTTTTTACTTTTGCAAATGGTTGTTGGAAAAAAGATATCAAAAGACTAATACTTTGTGATGTGAAAATTATATGAAATCCAAGTTTTAATATGTATTAAGTTTGTGTATATCTTTATTTTATGGGTTGGCCATGACTGCATTTACATACAAGGGGAGGGTTGAGTAGTGGTGACACAGACCATATGTCTGCAGAGCCTAAAATACTTATTTTGACTTTCACAGAAAAAGTTTATTAAGCTCTCTAAATAGTAGAAGATTCTATATATAATCTAATAATGTGAAATGACATTCAAGATATGTTAATTGAAAAAATAGTTATGAAACAGTATGTGTAGTAAAATTCTTCTTCCAATTAAACTAAATATATATATGCCTAGAAAAAGAGATTGCAGAAATGCTAAACCATAAACAGTTGTTATCTCTGTATGGTGGGATTGTGGTTGATATTTATTTTGTTTTACCTTTTTGAAGTTTATAAATTTTACACAGCACAGATGCATTGTTTTTATTTTTTGATTATTTTTTCCCTGATTGTAAAACTAGTACATACTCATTGCCGAGAACTGGGAGAGAGAGTACAATGTAAAGGAAAAAAATAGAAATGACCTGTTATCCATCATCCAATATTTCTTTTTGGTCGTTTTTCAGGCAAAAGAAGTAAAATAATATGATACTAGTACATCATATTGTATACAGTTATATAAATCTTTAAATTTCCTTTTTTTTTTTCTGTATGCTATGGTGGGGTCACATTTCATGATTTTTCCATGTGAGTATCCCGTTATTGCAGCACCATTTGTTGAATTTTTGTTTGTTCGTTTTGCTTGTTTGTTTTTTGGGAAGTGCATGGGTCAGGAATTGCCCACATGGCAGGCGAGAATTCTACCACTGAACTTACCCTTGCACCCCTTAAATCTCCTATTTTCAAACTGCAGAAGTGATATTTTCTTATTTCAGAGAATTCAAAAATCACAAGAAGGTCTCAAAGTAAAAGAAACTATTAAAAAACAGTGGCAAGGGGGGAAGGCCTCTGTGGTTGAACAAGTAAGGGAGGGGCCGTGGGCTCAGAGGACGCCTTGGTCAGTTTGGGTTGGGCCTGATTAGGGGCAGTGGTGACTCCGAGGAGGGCAGTGGTGACGGCCGTGCCGGGAGACCGTGCTGCAGAGCTCCAGGGTATGGTGGCCGTTAAACTGCTGAAAAGAAAAAAGGTTAATTTTTATTTCTGCCTTCCAGTGGAAGAAAATGCAGAAGCTGTTTAATCAATGGCTGACAGTGGGACTGGGTGTGTGGTTCAAGAACAGTGGGGCATTTACTTGTCACAGCTGTTTATGCCCTCGTCAGGCTTGGGGGAGGTTTTTTTTTTGACCCTGGTGCTCTGGCTCCTTCCAGCTACTTAGCACTGTTTACCTTTCAAGAGAGGTGATGTTTATTATCAGCTGATTAAGTGCTTTTGTGAGGTCTGTAAATAGAAAGCCTGCTTGTTAAGCTTGTTACTGCGGCACTACAGCCAGTATCTGATGGGTCTCAGCTACTTTCCCGTGCCCATCAGAAGTCTAGGGAAGAATGAAACTTCTTGAACCAAGTCAGTCCCTTTTTTGTAGAAGGGAGGGGCTTAAAGCTACTGAGAGGTTTAAATTAGGATATGTTTAATTTGGGTACCTGGCTCATACTGTATAGATCCCATAAAGCATTTTTTTTTATTATGATCATTCCGTTCTACATATATAATTAGTAATTCATAAGATCATCACAGTTGCATATTCATCATCATGATCATTTCTTAGAACATTTGCATCTATTCAGAAAAAGAAATAAAAGACGACAGAAAAAAATTCATACATACCATACCCCTTACCCCTCCCTTTCATTGATCACTAACATTTCAATCTAAATTTATTTTAACATCTCCTCCCCCTATTATTTATTTTTATTCCATTTGTTTTACTTGTCTGTTGATAAGGTACATAAAAGGAGCATCAGACACAAGGTTTTCACAATCACACAGTCACACTGTGAAAGCTGTATTATGATACAATCATCTTCAAGAAACATGGCTACTGGAACACAGCTCTACATTTTCAGGCAGTTCCCTCCAGCCTCTCCATTACATCTTGACTAACAAGGTGACATCTATTTAATGCGGAAGAATAACCTCCAGGATAACCTCTCGACTCTGTTTGGAATCTCTCAGCCATTGACACTTTATTTTGTCTCATTTCCCTCTTCCCCCTTTTGGTCGAGAAGGTTTTCTCAATCCCTTGACGCTGAGTCTCAGCTCATTCTAGGGTTTTTCTCAATCCCTTGATGCTGAGTCTCAGCTCATTCTAGGATTTCTGTCCCACGTTGCCAGGAAGGTCCACACCCCTGGGAGTCATGTCCCATGTAGACAGGGGGAGGGTGGTGAGTCTGCTTAAAGCATATCTTGACCCAGGCACACAGTAGAATCATTTGGAGAGCTGTTTTTAAAAACCTTTTTTTTAAATTGTGAAATGTAACATATAAATAGAAAAGCAATACACTTCAAAGTACATTTTAATAACTGGTTATAGAACAGATTCCAAAGTTTGGTATGGTTTACAGGTCCACAATTTCAGGTTTGTCCTTCTAGCTGCTCCAAGATCCTAGACACTAAAAAGAAATATAATAATTAAGTAGTCATACTCATTTGTTAAATCCCAGCTTCTCTGTTATAACTTCGTTCTTTGATCTTTCTCCCAGTCTTTAGGGATATTTGCATTTTGCCCATTCCAGCTTTTTTCGTGTTGACAGTGTAGAATAAGGGGATGGAAGTAGTTGATGTTCTCGGAGAGAACCTCTGGGTTTCAGGACTTACCTGCCTGAGAACCATCTGAAGGTTTTATGTTTCTGAAAAGTGAACCTGGAGTGTGAAACTTCTGTAGGATCTCACATAGAGCCCTGGGTATTCTTAAGGGTTAGCAAGGATAATGTTGGTTGGAGTTTGGCAAACTGTGGCAGTTAGCAGTCTCTAACTGAAGCCTCTGTAAGAGTAGCCTCCAGAATAGCCTCTGGGCTCTATTTGAACTCTCTCAGCCACTGATACTTTATTTTGCTACATTTCTTTTCCCCATTTTCGTTAGGAAGTCATTGTTGATCCCGCAGTACCAGAGCCAGGCTCATCCCTGAAAGTCATGGCTTACATTGCCAGGGACACTCATATCCCCGGATGTCATGTCCCACATAGGGAAGGGGGTAATAATTTTCCTTGCAGAGTTGAATTTAGAGAGGCCACATCTGAGCAATGAAAGAGGTTCTCTGGAAGTAGCTGTTAGGCATAGTTATAGGTAGGCTTAGCTTCTCCACTACAGAAATAAGTTTCATAAGAGCAAGCATCAGTCAAGGGCTTGGCCTATTAACTTGAGAGTCCCTAATGCTTGAGAGAGTAACACAGGTTTCACCTGGGGAGCTTTTAAAACTCTTCATGCCTAGACTGTACCCCAGACCAATTACATTGGGGTGGGGGCCAGACACTGTTATTTTTTTTTAAGTTCCCCAGGTGATTCCAGCGTGCGTCCAAGGTTGAGAAGTTGTGCCTTAAGGGACATGTTGGCTCTCCCTTGTCTTGCCCTCAGCCCCATCTGCAGGGGAGGGGGGTGGTTGCTGCTGTGTGGTTCTAGAGTACCGAAAGGCAAAGGAGGCCTAAATTTTGTCAGTGTCATTAAATTGTTTTCAAAGTGCTATGCTTTTCAGGAGTTCTGCAAACATTGGATTCAAATGTAACTGTATATATGTATTTTAAATATTTTCACTGTATACAACAAAAAAATACAAATATTTTTGACATGCAAACATTCTATACATGGTGTACAATCGTGTACTCACAATATCATCACATGGTTGTGTACTCATCACCATGATCACTTTTTTGAACATTTGCATCTTTCCAGCAAAAGAAATAAAAAAATAAAAGATAAAAACTCATATATGAACTCATGTAGATAGTTTGATTGAATGTCATAAGTACTTGGAATCTCAGGTAGCACATGAGATTTTGTTGGTTTGTCCAGAGTGATGCCCCGATGAATCCGAGGATGATTTGATCAGTGACTGGAAAAGTATTTGCAAGCCCCCTTCGGGGAATGGTGAGAGTGGGGAGGAATTCAACCTCCCCAAGTTGAATTCTTGATATTCTCACAAGCAGTGTGGACAACCAAAGCTATAGGCTGAGCCCCCACTCTTGGGGTTTGTTCACATGAAACTTAAACCCACAAAAGATAGGTCAAGTCTACTTAAAATTTAGGCCTAAGAGTCACCCCCCAAGAGAGCCTCTTTTGTTGCTCAGATGTGTCCTCTCTCTCCAGCCAATATGACGAGCAGTCTCACCACCCTCCCCCTCTCTGCGTGGGACATGACTCCCAGGGGTGAGGACCTTCCTGGCAACGTGGGACAAAGATCCTGGAATGAACTGAGACTCAGCATCAAAGGATGGAGAAGAACCCTAGAATGAGCTGAGAATTAACATCAAGAGACTGAGAGAACCTTCTTGACCAAAAGGGGGAAGAGTAAAATGAGGCAAAGTGTCAATGGCTGAGAGATTCCAAACAGAGTTGAGAGGTTAACCAGATTAAGTAGATATCACCTTGTTGTTCAAGATGTAGTGGAGAGGCTGGAGGGAATTGCCTGAAAATGTAGAGCTGTGTTCCAGTAACCATGTTTCTTGATGATGATTGAACAATGATATAGCTTTCACAATGAGACTCTGTGAATGTGAAAACCTTATGTCTGATGCTCCCTTTAGCTACTATATGAACAGAAGAGTGGAACATATGGAATAAAAATAAATAACAGGGGGAACAGATGTTAAAATAAATTCAGTTTGAAATAGTGGTAGGTGAAGGCGAGGTATGGTACGTATAGTTTTTTTTTTTTCTATTATCGTTTTATTTCTTTTTCTAAATCGATGCAAATGTACTAAGAAATGATGAATATGCAACTATGTGATGATATTAAGAATTACTGATTGTATATGTAGAATGGAATGATTTCTAAATGTTTTAATTTTTTTTATTAATAAAAAAAAATCCAAAAAAAAACCTCATATATGCCATACCCGTCCCTCTCATTGACCAATAGTATTTCCAGCTACTCAATTTATTTTAACCTTTGTTCCCCCTATTATTTATTTACCCATATTTTTTTACTCATCAGTCCATAGGAACATCATACACGAGGTTTTCACAATCACGCAGTCACGCTGTGAAAGCTATATCATTATACAATCATCTTCTAGAAACATGGCTATTGGAGCACAGCTCTACATTTTCAGGCACTTCCCTCTCGCCACTCCAATACACCTTAAACTCAAAAGGGCTTATCTGTATAATGCATAAGAATAACCTCCAGGATAACTGCTCAACTCTGTTTGGAATCTCTCAGCCACTGACACTTTATTTTGTCTCATTTCACTCTTCCCCCTTTCGGTTGAGAAGGTTTTCTCAATCCCTTGATGCTGAGTCCCAGCTCATTCTAGGATTTCTGCCCCACGTTGCCAGGAAGGTCCACACCCCTGGGTGTCATGTCCCACGTAGACAGGGGGAGGGCAGTGAGTTTTCTTGCCGTGTTGGGTGAGAGAGAGGCCACATCTGAGCAGCAAAAGAGGTTCTCCGGGGATTTTTTCAAATTTAGGAAGAGTACAAATAATCAAAATGTTACACATCAAATATAACATGTTGGAAATTATTAATGTATCGTCTTCACACTGGTTGTAAATATAATGAATGTTATCAACCACCCGAATGTATAAGATAAATTCTCACATATCGCGATGATCTGTAACCTTCTTCCCCCACTCATACTCTTCCTTTTTTCAGTTTCCCTCCTTCCTTTATGGGTTAGTCCCCATTTCCAGGATTTGATTTTGCTGAAGCCAGGATGGAGTTTTGTTTTGTTCAGAGAAAAGGTTTTGCATAACGAAGGTTTGTAAAGCATAGGGCTTCCCTTGCAGAGACCCTTTTTTTTGAGGTTAGGTTTGCGGATTAGATCAGTTTGCTTCTAGGCAATAAGGGCTTAGAGCCTTATTGAACTCCTTGCTGTTTACCTTCAGGCTGGTTTACATTGGGGCAGCAGTGATTCCCCTTTTTGGGTAAAGGGGAAGCTTTCAGGGGTTGGGATGCAGCTGTGGGTGGAGGTTGCTGAGAGAGATGGTGCCATCATCGAGATGCCCTTGAAATGTCCTTGGCCAAATCCTGTCCCCTGAGGATCCAGAGCCTTAGAATGCTCCAATCAGAAGAGATTTGGCTAGCAACTCTCCTTACCCAGTGCTAACTAACTGTGAGCTAAGCCCAGCCCTGGGGGCTTTACAAAGTTACGCTATTCAAACCATTCAGTGAGTCTGTGAGGCATGTATTATTATCTCCACCGTACAGATAAGAAAACTGAGGCTCAGAGAGGTTAAATAACTTGTCCAAGGTCAGTAAGTGACCAAGCTAGAATCAGGATGTATGCCAATCTGCTCCGAAGCCTGTGCCCTGAACTACTAGAGCACACTTCCTTCTTAGAATTCATTTCATCAGATGGGAAGATCAAGGTCCAGAAAAGAAAAGCAACTCGTCCAAGATGACTTGGCCAGTTCCAGTTACTGGCTAAGCTGCAGCTGGATCTCACCTGCCAGACCTTGCAGTTGCCAAAGAGGTTCAGAGGAGCGTTGCCTCACCCCTACCCCTTCCCAGCGGCTGAGGCACGACGGGTGTGCTGGCATGGAATATGTTAAATTTACCGTATCTCACATGTTTAAGTCTGCCACCCTCCCCCCCTCCCCATTGGTCTGCAAGGGGATTCATGGGCAGGCAGGAGCGACCACCGGAGACCGTATCCCAGCCACATGACTGTGGCCGAATCAGGGCTGAGATCTCAAGGGCAGCCTGATGTCCTTGCTCCAGGTTTTTTCCACACTGCCCATGTCCACTCCGTTGTCAGTTGTGGGAATCTGGGCAGCAGGGAACTGCTTCAGCCCTCGACACTCAGATTTGCATGTGTTCAGCTTAAAACAGCAGCAGCCTGCAGGCGCTCAGCTTTACCTCCATTCATGGGGAAGAGGAAGTTAGGAATGCTTCCTAGGATTCGTGTGGGGAAGCAACTACGTTTGAAAATGAAGTGTGCAGTACTAAGAAAAGGGCCCCAAGCTTTTCCCCACCTGCTCTCTAATCAAGGGCGGAGCTTGGAATTTCTGCCTGATTTGGAGACGGTTTCTTTTATTTGTTTTCACACAAATTTGTGCCGAGGATTCAACATGTCCTGTTCATTTTACTACAGATTTGATAAACAGCATTAATACATACACATGAAACTGTCTCATAAATGACAAAGAAGGACTAAGTCATTTTCCCAAGGGCCAGCCGTTGACTAAGTAACAAAACCTTGTCCTTGCACTATCACCTTCCCATCTATGTAAATTAGGGACAGATTTACTGCAGAGTGTTTTAATTAATATTAATAGATCACAGAGCAGCTCCGAGAGAGTCAGTAAGTATTTGTATTATCATCCTGTCACCCAGATAATAAGCTCTGAGAAGTCAGCGCCTCATTGGCCTCTGGGGTGGGAAGGTAACCGAGCATGCTGTGTGTCTGTCCCTGCAGGTGTGGCGTCGGCACAGCGGCAGGTTTCCGTCCAGGAAGGCCCCCTGTACCGCACGGAGGGCTCCCACATCACCATCTGGTGCAATGTAAGTGGCTACCAGGGACCTTCCGAGCAGAATTTCCAGTGGTCCATTTACCTGCCCTCGGCCCCCGAGCGTGAGGTTCAGATTGTCAGCACCATGGACTCCTCCTTCCCTTACGCCATCTACACCCAGCGCGTCCGCAGTGGCAAGATCTATGTGGAGAGAGTCCAGGGCAGCTCGGCCTTGCTGCACGTCATGGACCTCCAGGCCCGGGACGCCGGGGAGTACGAATGCCACACGCCCAACACCGACGAGCGGTATTTCGGGAGCTACAGTGCCAAGATGAGCCTTGTGGGTAAGGAGGTGCCGCTTTCCAGTGGCCAGTGCTCACTCCTTTTTTTTTTTTTTTCTTTAACACTCTCCATTGGGAAACATAACACATATATACACAAAAGAGCACTAAATTTCAAAGTGCATTTTAACAAGCAGCCTTAGCATGGGTTTCAGATATGGGTATGGGTTACAGTTCCACAAGCCCATACTTTGTCCTCTAGCTGCTGCAGGACACTGGAGCCCAGAAGAAATATCCATCAGTTTCCTGATTCAGCAGTCATAGCCATTTGCCAACTCCCACCTTCCCTGGCACAACTTCTCCCTCTCCCTTGATCCCCCCTCCCCTCCCCCAGAGATACTTGGGCCGTGCCCCCCTCCCCCCTTCATGCTGGAAAGGGGTGTTGACAACATGGAATAGGGGATGGAGCTAGCTGATGCTCCCACAGGCTGACCCCTCCAGGTCCCAGGACCCATCTGGCCTAGGGACTATTCGGAGGTTGCAGGCCCCTGGAAAGTAAAGTGCATGAAGTGTCCATGGACTCTCACACAGAGCCCTCGGCGCTCACTAGGGGCAGCAGGAACAAGATTGGTTGGGGTCTGGGACACCATAGCAACCAGCAGTATCCAGCCGAAGCCCACAGAGGGGCAGCCTTCACAATAACCTCTCGACTCTGTCCAAACGCTCTCAGCCACTGACCTCTCATCTTGCCACGCTTCTTCTCCCCGCCGTGGTCGGGAAGGCACTGTCAGTCCCACGATGCCAGGGCCATGTCTGTCCCTGGGAGTCACACCCCACGTTGCCACAGAGCCTTCACCCCTAGGTGTCATGTCCCATGGAGGGGACATGGCAATGCTTTGCCTTCAGTTCCTCTTTTTTTAAAAATTTATTTTCTTCAGTGCTTGCTCATATATGCAATTTTGTCTTAAACTATGCTTTGACTTTTAAAACAAATATAACAAAAACTTTTCCAAATGTTTTAGAAGTTATCAAGGCAGCATGAAGTGGGAAAAAAAAATTTTGTTGGTCTACTTGTAAATAAAAGGAAGCTTAAAAAAGGACCTAGTACAAATGTTAAAGGTTTCAGAGAAGGCCAATCCTCCAGCTGGCCGAAGGGGGTGTGAAAGTATAAGTCAGGACATTTGTGGTAGATGATTTGAATCAATGATGAGAAAAGCATAGCGTATGACATGGGCTGGAAGGGAGATGACAGCCTTTACTGGCTCTGGCCTGAATGGAGCATTGCCAGAACTGGGGGTGAACGGGGCTGCAGGTTCTCGCTTGACCTTGAGTGCGGTTGTGGGTCCTTTGGCTGAGTGAGAAAGGGCTTGCTGAGAAAGGACTTGTAAAGCAGCCGTCTTCCCTTGAGCACGATGCTCCCTGAAGGAAGTAGGGGCGCACACAAGGGGAAGGCAGCGGGCAGCTTTCAGTGTGGATGACACTGGACCACAGGGCTTGCCAAGGTGACAGTGTCAGCACTGCCAAGGCTGTTTGTTTTTCTGGCCACGTCTTAAGCAAGAAGTCCTGGCGGTTCTTTTATGCATACAAGTACTGCCCTTTGTTTACTTTTCTTTTCTCTGACAAGTCTGTATCCAGCTGGAAGCCTCTGAGGCCCAAACAGTTACAATTCTTCCAATTCTGAGATGAGTGCAGCTAGAAAACACAGCCGAGCTGTGATTGAGTTGCCCTCATCTGTCAGAGGGATGTTGCTGTTTTATCTCCTGGAAGATGTAAGGGTTGGAATAAAATTCTGACCGAGAGACCATAGGGAAAATCTTGTCACTTGCTTGAGTCATATCCATCTTGTGGTTTGACAGATGAATTATATGAAAATCAAAAAGCATTTTAAAATAGGGCATGGTGATTCTTTTCTGTAGCAAATAGTGTCTTAAAAATAGCTTTCCTAGAGCATTGCATGACTGAAGTTATGCCAGGAAATGGGGAAAGGAGAAGGGATGGTGGGAAGAGAAGAAATGAAAAAGTTTTACAGATACATAAAGCTAAAAGTTCCAGGAGCAATTTCCATTTGCTCCTGAAATGGAAGTGAAGTGAAGAAGTGAAGCCAGAGTTTCTCGAACGGATACCGACATCAACAGTAAGATCTTTTGACCTAAAAGAAAATTCTTCTGACACGGTATTTTCGGGAAATTCATTTAGTATGTAAAAAGAAATGCAACACACATTTTATCTGAGTGTTACCGAAAATACTAAACAGGTAAGTGCCAAAAAATGCATTCCAAATTCAAACAGACAGCTTTTTCGGTTTATGTACCATCTGGGGTTATCTGTGGCTGCGCCGAAGGCTGACTCTGTTAGGGATGTAGGGAGGGTGATACCTGCATGGAAAGGGGGCTCAGCCCTTGGTAGGGGTAAGGTTCTGTGGCTTTGTGACCGCACACTCTCGGGACGTTTCTGTGTTGCAGTGATTCCTGACTCCCTCCAGATCACCGCCACACCCCAGACTCTGCACAAAGTGGAGCAGGACCCTCTGGAGCTGAGCTGTGAGGTGGCCACGGAGACGTTGCAGCACAGCCACCTGTCCGTGGCCTGGCTCCGGCAGAGAGGCAGCGAAAAGCCCGTGGAGGTCATTTCCCTGAGCCGAGATTTTGTGCTTCAGTCCAGCAGTGAATATGCCCAGAGGCAGAGCCTGGGAGAGGTGCGGCTGGAGAAGCTGGGCCGGTCCACCTTCCGCCTCACCGTCTTCCACCTGCAGCCCTCGGACCAGGGCGAGTTCTACTGCGAGGCTTCTGAATGGATCCAGGACCCGGACGGGTCGTGGTACGCCATGACCAGAAAGCGCTCCGAGGGGGCCTTCGTCAACGTCCAGCCCACCGGTCAGTCTCTCCGGTCCCCAGTTGATATGTGGTGGTGAGGACTGTCAAACACGGGAGGGACTGGGGGACCCCTTCTAAAAGCAGAACTGGTTTTCACGCACAGTTACGTGTCGTCCTGCCCCAGGATCAGAGGTACCTGGAGGCCGTGCCGGGCTGGACCAAATCCCACTTACAGACATGTTTTCTTTGGCCTGCACGGTGTTTTTTTAAGAAATATTTTTATTGACAAAACAAAACAACATACAGACACGAACATTCTTAACATATGAATGTTCCGTACTTGCTGTATAATCAGTGCACCATCAGTGGCTCACGATATCATCACATAGTTGTGTATTCATCACCACGATCATGTCTTAGAACATTTGCATCACTCCAGAAAAAGAAAAAAGAAAAAAACTCATACATACCATACCCCTTACCCCTCCCTCTCATTGACCACTAGTGTTTCCAACTCGACTGCATGGTGTTTTAAAACTTCTTGAATTAAAAAGTGGAGTTTTTACAACTCTGTTGGATGACCCTGACCTCCCTTTCCCACTTCGCCATGGTGGCTGCCCTTTGATGGGGGGTTGTGCGTTCTATTCTTTGGGTCCCAATGCTGTTTGATTTGTAGGAGACACTTGTGATCATTAGCCCTCCATCACAGGTACAAAACTTTGGCTTAAATTACCCAAATGCAGCCAGCTATGACTATGACTGTACAAATTATTTATATTACTTATGATTTTTCGGGTGGTGCTTTATAATTTCCAAAATGCTTTTTCATGTATGACTTCACCAGTCCCCTTAGAAGTTCTGGGAGGTAAGTAGGTCGTAGTGTTCCCACTTTATAGGTGAGGCTCCCGAGTACAGGTTACCTATGGGCCCAGGAGGAGTGCCAGCTGGTTGACGAGGCCCACTGGAGAGTACCGGGTTCTGCCATAAATGTTTTCTCAAGTAAAAGATCTGGGAAGGAAGTTCCCCGACTGCCCTGTGTGAGTTGTTTTGAGCTAGAGCAAAGTGATGGTAGCGCTGCGAAGTGCAGGCCCCCCTGAGTCCTACAATCTCAGACTTCGCTCTCCAGGCCCCCGAGTCCAGCCAGGCCTGGGTCAGAGTAGCGGCTGTTAGCTAGGTGCCTCTGCTGGGCCGGGCAGCCGGGCTCTTGCCTGGGCCTTTGGCTTCCTTGCTGTGGTTGGAGCAGGGTGGTTGGTGTCACTCGGGGGTGCCATGAGTGACCTGAGAGTCTTTGTGTTTTTGGTCACTGCTGGTGAGTGGGGTTGTGGCTGGTGGGAAACGAACCAGGGGCGTCTGAGATGCAGGTGGCACTCCCCTCTCCAAGACCTACCCGTTTGCTGCCGTCTGCCACTTGGTCTTTTCAGTAACTCCAGAACAGTGCTTTATCCCATCTAATAGTGCAGATTCCCAGGCCACATCCTGCATGTCCTAGAGGCTGTGGGGGTGGGACCTGAGAAGCCGGACGCACAGTGCTCTCCCCAGGTGGGTCCTCCTCTTTCTGCACGGCGGTGTACAGTGCTCTCCCCGGGTGGGTCCTCCTCTTTCTGCACGGCGGTGTACAGTGCTCTCCCCGGGTGGGTCCTCCTCTTTCTGCACGGCGGTGTACAGTGCTCTCCCCGGGTGGGTCCTCCTCTTTCTGCACGGCGGTGCACAGTGCTCTCCCCGGGTGGGTCCTCCTCTTTCTGCACGGCGGTGCACAGTGCTCTCCCCGGGTGGGTCCTCCTCTTTCTGCACGGCGGTGCACAGTGCTCTCCCCGGGTGGGTCCTCCTCTTTCTGCACGGCGGTGCACAGTGCTCTCCCCGGGTGGGTCCTCCTCTTTCTGCACGGCGGTGCACAGTGCTCTCCCCGGGTGGGTCCTCCTCTTTCTGCACGGCGGTGCACAGTGCTCTCCCCGGGTGGGTCCTCCTCTTTCTGCACGGCGGTGCACAGTGCTCTCCCCGGGTGGGTCCTCCTCTTTCTGCACGGCGGTGCACAGTGCTCTCCCCGGGTGGGTCCTCCTCTTTCTGCACGGCGGTGCACAGTGCTCTCCCCGGGTGGGTCCTCCTCTTTCTGCACGGCGGTGCACAGTGCTCTCCCCGGGTGGGTCCTCCTCTTTCTGCACGGCGGTGCACAGTGCTCTCCCCGGGTGGGTCCTCCTC
The DNA here is from genome assembly GCF_023851605.1 of Tamandua tetradactyla. Lineage (NCBI taxonomy): Eukaryota > Metazoa > Chordata > Mammalia > Pilosa > Myrmecophagidae > Tamandua > Tamandua tetradactyla. The sequence continues at coordinate 4,361,683 of NC_135337.1, forward strand.
TTTCTGCACGGCGGTGCACAGTGCTCTCCCCGGGTGGGTCCTCCTCTTTCTGCACGGCGGTGCACAGTGCTCTCCCCGGGTGGGTCCTCCTCTTTCTGCACGGCGGTGCACAGTGCTCTCCCCGGGTGGGTCCTCCTCTTTCTGCACGGCGGTGCACAGTGCTCTCCCCGGGTGGGTCCTCCTCTTTCTGCACGGTGGTGGCATTCTCTGGACAGCCGGTGGGTGAGTGGGTCGGTCCGAGTGGGCGCCCCTGGATCTGCTCTGCAGGAACCAGAGCTGTTCAGAAGCTTCAAGTCTTCTCATACTAGGGCATCCTCGGAAGAGGCTTTATTTTATATTTATACTTTTCCTTCCTGGATGGTTTTAAGATCAGCTTCAACTGTCTCGTCCACATACTATATCTTAATACTTTTAAATTAGGTTGCATCAATTAATCTTCTTTATTTTAATCTTGCCGATTTGGAATTAGGATGTTTTGAACTTGTCATGCAGGTACATCTGTTTCAGTTACTGCTGAAGCAAATACCATGCGATGGTGTGGCTTAAACGGTGAGGATGTATCACCTTTTGGTTTGGGGGATTAAAAAAAGTACAAATCAAGGCATCATCAACGTGATGCTTTCTCCCCAGTGAATGTGGCATTCTAGGGCCGGCTGCTGGTCATTCTCGGTCCTTAGTTTGTGATATAGCAATGCACATGGCAGCCTCTCCTGACCTCTCCACTCTTCCAGGTTTCCTGATTTCACTTTCGGAATTCCTTTGGCTCTCTTCTCTGTCTGAATTCATTCTGCTTATAAAGGACTCCAATAATAGGATTAAGACCCTGATTGGACTGGTCCACACCTTACTTTAAGTAACCTCATCAAAAAGTCCTCCCTACAATGGGTTCACACCTGCAGGAATGGATTAAAGAACTTATTTCTGGGGTACATACAGCTTCAAACCACCACAGTATACAAACTAAGCCAGCAAGGATTCTGTGGAAGCTAAAAAAATTCTTTTTGAAAGTTGATGACTTCACTCCATATCCTTTGCTATTCAGGTTCCGTGGTAATATCCTGACTTTGCCCTTCTCATAGGTCGTTTCTGTAGACACTTTGTGAGTCTCTACAGCATGGCAAGAGTAGTGATAGGCACTAGAAGAGTCAAAGGTGAAGGACACCAGATCCCTCCACTCAGGGAACTTGCAGACGTGAGAAACAGAGCTGAGTGCTCTGATAGCATTGTGTACGAAGTGCTCTGGAATAGAGTAAATAGGAAGTGCTCTTGCAACAATAAGTTTTCCATGGAGAGGATAGTTGTTAAGACAAATCCTGAAAAAACCAGTGAGTTCACTAACTTGAGCTGAGCCTTGAAATTCAAGATGGTGGCAGGAAGAGAAGCATAAAGTTACAAAATTATTTTTACATGTTTGGCCAACAGAGAGCGATGATGAGATCTGGGTATGAGTGATGAGAGGACAAAGGAAAGGTGGCCTGAAGTCCCAAATGCTACAACATGGAGCTTGGATTTAACTCTTTTGACCAAGGGTTTTTTTGTTTGTTTTTTGTATGCTGTATGGCGGGGTCACATTTCATTATGTTTCCATGTGAGTATCCTGTTACTGCTGAATTCCTGTTTCTCGTTCAGTGTTTTTGCTTGCTTGCTTTTTTAGGGGAAGGTGGGAGGTGCATGGGCTGGAAATTGAACCCGGGTCCCCTGCATGGCAGGCGAGAGTTCTGCGCTGAACTACCCTTGTACCCCCCGCCCCCTTGACCAAGGGTTTTCAAACCATTTTATCCTGAAACCATAGGAGCCTGGAGACCTTAAAGGTTCCTGGGGAACTGCATGTTGGTGTGTGTGTGTGTTGTGTGTGTTCATTTGTATGTGTGCATACTGTGGGGTGCTGGGGAAGGGATGTGAGGCCTGTGTGCTCCACCCTAGTTTCATCCGAAGGTTCTCTGGATTGGTCATTAGAAGACACGTCTGAGAACTGGAAGCCCTGTCCTCCCTGCCCCGACCCTCTGCCCCCAAGCCTGAAAACCACTGTTGCAGACAGTTCATGGGTGGATAGTGATTTTAAAACACAATTAGATATGGGTTGTAGAAGGAAAACTATGGAGGCTACCTGGAGTTTTATTTAAAGGGCAGGTATAAAGTAGAGAGGCCACGTAGGTATTCGAGTCCAGGAAGGAGCTAGTAAGTGCAGGACAAGGTGAGTGGCGGTGACCCGAAAAGGGTGTCATGGATGCTAGAGGCAGGCGAGCGGAGAGCACAGTGGGAGCCTGGGTCCATCTGGCTCTGAGCCTGATGTAAGACTCTTGGGTAGTTCCTTGGTAGGGGGAGAGGGAGAAGGAAAGGTAAGCAAGGAAGTGCGAAGTCCTACGTGAAAGTCTCTGCTTCCCCACTAGTAGCAGGAACTGGTTGTCTTTTGTTTTTTGTAAATTTTGGTCAAAGAGCCTCTCCTTTAAGGAATTCTTACAGGGAAACTCAGTGTGTAAATCACTCAGTATAATATTGGGCATAGGGTCTGGACTTGGGTTAGCAGTTGAACTTGGGAGTGATGAAAGGCCCAGGAAAGGCCTATAGGGTAAAACTAGGAAAGCACCCAGGAGAACAGCAGTATAAGAGGTGGTCAGAGGAGTAGTTTCCAGTGAGTGAGTGAGTGAGAGAGAGAGAGGAGGGGGGAGGATGGGTGGGCAGAGAGAGAGAAGAAAGAACAGTCAGAGCAAGAGAAGAAGCAAGATGGTGAACGCTGTGGGACCCGAAGTCCAAAGACTGAACCCCGTTGGGTGGGGCTTGAGAAGAGCTTTGGCTGCAGTGGTGGTTGTGGTCAGGATTATGGGTGACATTTGCTAGTTCAGCAAAGTGTGGGAGGAGGGCCAGAAGCCGGATTTCAGCGGTGAAGAATGAGGGAGCAATGTAACAAGCATAAATCAATTTCTAGAAGTTTAATTGATTGGTTATAATCAAGGGCAAATTGCTGTGCAGAAAAGGGAGTGGGTACACTGTAATGATTATGCTTTAACCTGAGATTATGAAGGCATCACCAAGCAGGAGGGATCCCCATGATATAAGAGTCTGTGGCTGCCAGAAGTAAGCCACAGTTGCAGCCTGCCTAATTCTGACAAAATGGTAAGGTCTGAGACCTAGGGCACTTACATGGAAGGGATGCTTTTCTGTTATTGACATCGGGTTATAAATTACTGTAATTTGGCTAACCAAAGAACCAACATCTGGGCCATAACATGACACAGTCCCATGTGGGTGTGTTCTTCTAGACAGAGGGTGGAAAAGCAAAGCCTGCTTCTTTCGATGCATGTCTCCTAGGACTGGTCTCTTAAGGGGGAGCAGAGGCAGCAGCTAATATATTAGAGGTGAGCCCCTGGAGTCGTTGAGTATAGATGGTTCTGTTGGGAAGTTTGACTAGTAAGGGGAGGAGTTAGGAGAATAAGACCCTGAACCACATGGGACGGGGACGAGATTGAGAGCTAAAGAATTGGTGCGTATAGAGCCATGCTTGGGCTGGAAAAAAAAGAGAATTGAAGCAGTTTACTCATAATTCCTGTATTTCCTCAACAAGATAGGATTCTCAGCTGCTTGAAGAGTGCATGGGATAAGGAAATGAAAATTGGGCAGAGGTCTTGACGATAGTGGTAAAAGCCTGGAAACACCACTAATAGCAAGGCAATCAAGGTTGGAGCTAATCAGTTTACAAGGAATGAAAACATCCCTGTAATGTGATTTCCCCCTCAGTAGTCTCTTTGGAGTAATTTAGAGCTCGAGCTTGGAAGGAGGAGGCATGTGGGCAATGGACCCAGCTATAGCACCCCCCACTCCCCAGGGTTCTGTGGTTCACTTTTTAGGACGAAAAGTTTTCTTCAACTCTCAACTCCTTTGTCTTATACCCTGCTTCTGGCCTGGGTGCCGATGAGCTCTGATAATTCTCTGGTGGGATTGGCAGTCACTGTGCTAGCATTCCAGCGAGTGCTGTGAGCTCCTGGTGGCCATGAGGCTCTTACGTGGTTTAACAGTAGGCTCTACAAAGGCAGCTTGGATTTATCGACCATTTCAGGGGCTGAAGTAGGTTCTTTCCCTCTCTGTCTGCCTGAAGATTTGGTCTGATGGATGGTAGACTAGAGAAAGGATACTAGTTTTCATTTTTTCCTCAGTGATTTTGTTAGGGTTTATCTTATGTGTGTTTTTTCACATGGAGTGGAGAAAATGTTTCAATTTATTAGTCTTTGAGTATCTGTTAATATTGGGTCCAGCACCTAGGCCACCCTGTAATTGTGTCCTATAGACCCCAGGTGGGGTAAGTCCTTCCATCCCTGTTGAAAATCTTTAACCCTGGTGCCTAAATGGAGTCCTGAGAGTAAGTATCAAGGCCTTTCCGATCTGCCGCTTAAGTGATAGGAGTTCCTTACTGACCTTTGGGGTTCTGGTCTAGGGTTTTATAAGGTTAAAACAGGGAGGCCATTGGTCAAGGCTGGGGACGCTCACTCCTTAGACGGTCTGAACCCAGCGACCTGGTAAGCCTTTGGCTTTCTCAGCGATATTCGAGGGCTTCCTTGGAGCCTGGTCTGAGTTGGATTTTCCTCTCGAGAGAAGCGCTGTGGTGCCCGCCCTCAGTTAGCATCGTAAGGAGGGACCCGGGACGTGCGCGTCTCCCGCGGCGTTCACCCACGTGCGCCCTTGCTGTCACTTTCTCAGACAAAGAGTTTACGGTCCGGCTGGAAACGGAGAAGCGGCTGTACACGGTGGGGGAGTCGGCGGAGTTCCGGTGCATCCTGGAGGCGCAGAACATTCCCGACCGGTACTTTGCCACCTTCTGGGCCTTCAACAGCTCCCTCATTGCCAGCGTGGGGCCCAACGCCGTGCCCGCCCTCAACAGCGAATTCGCCCGTCGCGAAGCCAGCGGGCAGCTCAAAGTCGCCAAGGAGAGCGACGGGGTCTTCGTGCTGAAGATCTACCACCTCCGCCAGGAGGACAGCGGGAAGTACAACTGCCGCGTGACCGAGCGGGAGAGGACGGTCGCCGGGGAGTTCGTGGACAAGGAGAGCAAGCGCCCCAAGAACATCCCCATCGTGGTCCTCCCGCTCAGTAAGTAGAGACGTGCCGCTCTCCTCTCCGCCCGCGGGGTCCCAGAAGCCAGCATCGTTTGAGGGAAGCTGGGGCTAGGGAAGAGTAGCTGTGGGGTGGGGGTGGGGGACTCAGAGGGTAAGTCGGAGCTGGGAGGAAAACCGTTTAGTCGCTCTTCCTGCTCTGACTCGTCGGCCCCCCTTTAGCAAACCCCCCATTGGGGAGGCGCCGGAGCCCGTGCGCAGGCTGGAGATGGGCACGCGCGGACGCCTGCTCTTAGCAGCAGTGCCAGCTCAGCGGGGTGGAAAACCAGGAGTCCAGGAGAGCTGTCTGCTCCTGTGGAGGAATTAAGTAGAAATGGGAAGATGCCTGTCTTGAATTCTCTTAAGGAGAGTTGGTCTTTTACAGGAGAATTGTAAGTCATACATTATGAAGGGTCGGCTGTCAGGGTTTTGGGAGTATAAAGGTTGGCATCTTCCTAATGATTTCTTCCCCATTGGAATTGTGTTTTAAATGCCCGTGAATGCAATCTCTCACATCTTCCCGGAGTGTAGGCTTTTGAAGAAGTTTAGCCAATTTCCTAGGTTACTGAGGTGGGCTCCTCCCTCCCTGTAAGCTGGTTTATCTGGGTGGAGACTCTGGAGACATCTGTGTTTTTGGCTCATGCTGTGTTTATTCATCCACTTTATCAAAATGCTCTTGTAAATATCGTTTTAACAGAAATATCGTATAATGCCCTTGTTTTGAACAAGATGGTGAAGTTTTTAGACTAACCTTTAACCTTTTCTCAACTGCTCAAACTGCTCTTTCTCTTAACCTTATAATGATTTCTTTTACGTTTTTATTTACACTTTCAGATTACTTAGATATTTCGCTTCAAATGTGAAGGAAAAAGTAGACACAGAGGTCTGCCATTCTTTCTTTTTTTTTTTCCCTCAACAGGATTATTTTCTTTCATGCTTATTAAAACACCCCCGCCCCCATCATCTTGAAATTCTTTTGTTTCTCAGACACTTTTTTCCTACAATGCCTAGCATGGTGCTTAGCATAGAGTAAACGCTTGCCAACTGTTAGTAGACTCAATTGCTGATATGATGTGAATGCCCATTCTCACTACCGTTTTCCTGTCACTCTGTGCTTGCCCTAACCACCGATTCTCTACTTTTAAATCTGCAACTAATTCCTCATTGTTTTGTAACGTTCGAGCGAAGGGCAGCCACACCATCCGCTATATGCCTTTTGTACTAAGAGATTTCCCCCAACCCCTTCCTAGAATTTGTTTGATGATCTGTGGCCTGCTGTATTGCTTTTCCAGCAGATAACTGGGTAGTTAAAGTCCCCCAGCACCACCAGCTCCTGTCCCAAGGCTACTTGGGTAAGTTTGCAACATCAATCACATCGGTAATGGTGATAATACCTTGGATTTTAATGGCGCTTTTCCTCCCAGGAGCCCAAAGTGCTTTTGCGTATATCATCTCTTCTGCCCCTCCTTCCACCGCCCTGGAGAGGTCTGTGTCATCCCTATCCTACAGGAGAGGGGCTGGATCAGTTCTCAGTCACTGGGCAAGCTTCCATTGCTTTAGAAATATTTGCTTCTAATGCCACATCCGTTGCTTTGTGCTTAGCCTGTGCTACACAATCAACTTCTTGATTTGAAATTTCATTTGTGAACATGCACTCAGATTCTCATGAGTTCTGTCCTGGTTTTCATTCCATCCAGTTAGTTTGAAATTGTTGGCTGGCTTTTCGGAGGCCTGGGAGCCCTCGTAAATGGTCTTTATGAGCAAGGTCTGTATTTGCCTTTGCCAGGGCTGCCCGGTCTCCTCTGGTAGCTCCACCTTCTAACTGTGCCGTTTTCCCAGGCCTCCTTGAGCAAGCACCGAGCGGTGGTCCTCCCAGTAAGAAAGCCATGTCAGGGGGCAGGAGGGGCTGGGTTGATGTCCCACCAGTCCTTCTGCTTACGACGAGCAAAGGGACTGCCTCCCTTGACGCTGAAATTGCCCCGTTTAATCCCTTACTTTGAATTGATAGTCGTAGGGATGAGTTTTTAATCTAAAGAGGAACATTATCATTATTATTATTGATAATGATGAAAAATAATCCTCTCAGTGTGAACTAAGAACTCCGAGTTTAAAGAGTTGGAAAGTAGTGGGCCTGCACCTAGGACCCAGGTCTGCCTGACTCCACATCCGTGCTTTTAACCACTGGTGCTGCATGTGGTGATAAATTCAGAGCCTCACCAGCTTCAGTAATCAGTTGTCTTGGCGTTACTTCTGGAGCAATTCCCTCCTGGGAAAATTGCTTCTTCCTACCTTGTCCAGACCCTTTCTTTATGTGAAACAAGCAAATGTGGAATGAGTAGCCAGCATACTCAACCTAACAAGAACTATATATTGAGGCTGAGTGCTTATCTTTGTTTATTCCTGCCTGTGGGGAAAATACAGGGGAGGAAAATTTGATTAAAATGCACTGTTACGTGTATATGTTGCTTCCCCTCAATAATCGGACATGTCTCTTAATCTGGGATTTGATTTAATTGATTGGTTTAAAATTATCATATATTTCATGTGGGTGGTACCCAAAAGATTGGAGCCAAATTCATTATGATGCTTTGTGTTTCAAAGACATGGGGGCTTATAGAACTCAATATAGACAATTATGCAAAATAATATGTGCATAATTAAAATAGAGGGGACTATCCATGGTGCATATAAAAACAATGAGTCCCTGGGAATAGTGAAATTAATGATGATCATGATGACCAATTTTTGAAAATGCACTGTGTATTAGGTGATCGATAGACACTGTTTCATTTGCTTTTTAGTTTTTTTAAAACTCTGCAATATAAGTAGCATTCTCCTTATTTTATAGAGAAATTGAGACATGTAGAGTTTCTATAAGCATAACTTATCTGGGTATGTTTATGTAGCCAAGCGAGCAGCAAGGTCTTGATGGTGGCAGTGAAGGTGGTAGCACCTTTGTCCCAAACTTGGGCAGGGTACTTCGCGGTGGAGAGCCGTGGAATCTCAGGGCTCAGTGTGGAGAATGTGGACAGGCGGGCTGAGTGGTGGATGACAGCATTGTCTTTGGTTCATTCCTTCGTGTTAATGTAAGTGGGAAAGCTCGCTCCCCACGTGCTCTGCCAGCCTGGACCATCTGTACTCCTTTATTATCCGAACTCCAGCACGCTTCATCTTTCAAACACTTCCCATTGCTGTTGTTTTTTTTCCTACTTCTTCATATTGCCCTGAAGGATTAAAAAAGCACACTATGAATGTTCAGTTTTTATTTGACTGCTGTTGTAGCACCTAATGCTGGAAAGATTGAGGTGAGGTAGATTTTGGAGTTCCTCAACTTGGTGAAAATCAAAGAGGAACAGTTCTGAACCACAACTGCACAGTTTAATCAATAGATTGTTTCACACCCTAAACATAATGCCACCGTGTCACCGTGTTCTGTTATGCTGGTTCTAACTCAGTCGCAAGTCTCAGGACTCCGTTATCCCAATCCTCTGCACACAGCGAAGAGCGTCTTAGCTTATCCGATCTAAATCAGGGAGCAATGCCCAGAACCCGCCAGGGCCTGCAGCCCCCAAGTGTCAGAGTGTTTCTCATTCTCTGAGGTTCGCAGGCCCTGTGCATGATTGAATGTGCACCCATCCTCCTTTGACATCTGTAGGGAGGATGCAGTGGAGACCATAAAGCCCCCACCTTGTCCCTCTCTTCCTGTTCTCAGAAAGCAGCATCTCTGTGGAGGTGGCCAGCAATGCCAGCGCCATCCTGGAGGGCGAGAACCTGCACTTCTCCTGCAGCATCCGCACAGCGGGCCAGCCGCAGGGCCGGTTCTCTGTCATCTGGCAGCTCGTGGACAGGCAGAACCGCCGCAGTAACATCATGTGGCTGGACCGGGATGGCACCGTGCAGCCTGGCGCGTCCTACTGGGAGCGCAGCAGCTTCGGTGGCATCCAGATGGAGCAGGTGCAGCGCAACTCATTCAGCCTGGGCATCTTCCACAGCCAGAAGGAGGACGAGGGCCAGTACGAATGCCACGTGACCGAGTGGGTGCGCGCGGTGGACGGCGAGTGGCAGGTGGTGGGTGAGCGCCGGGCCAGCACACCCGTCTCCATCACGGCTCTCGGTAAGCCTCTGGCGCCTTCGGGTGGGGACTCAAGGCGGACTGCACCCGAGTCCGGAACCTCGTGCCGACTTCTATCAGTCGGGGTCCTAGCAGGAAGCAGGTGGCACCTTCCAAAGGGTTTGACTGAAGGGACCCTTTACAGACGTGTGGCAGGATTGAGGGCACCAGCGAGGGATGGCAGGCACCCAGGGACCAGCCGCGGCCTGGAGCTGTGAGCACTCCTCAGGCTGGGCAGGGAGGGAGTAGAGCGAAGAGAGAGCAGGGCCACCCGGCAGGAGCTCTGGCCATTGGCAGGGGAACACGGTCACTGCCAAACTGTGGCCTGGACAGGTGGGGGCGAGGGCCTAAGTAGCCCAGCTTCTCTCCTCCTGCCCCCCAGGTCTCGGTGCCAGTGCTGTCAGGAGGTAACTTTCCATTTCCTGAAAACCAGCACAGGGGAAGGCAGAAAATTACCCATCACTGTTTATTTAGTATTTATTATGTTCCTGGCCAAGACTTAGCACTTACCCTCAATTGTCCTTTTAGATCCTCACCGAGCCGGGAGGTAGTGCCCCCCCGGTTTTTTTTTTTTTTAATCTTTTTATTTTATTTTTTTAAATACCAAAAAACACAAAGCAAATGCAAACATTCCTATTTTGATCTTTCTGTTTTATATATATAATCAGTAATTCACAATATCATCACATAGTTGCGTATTCATCATCATAATCATTTCTTGGAACGTTTGTGTCTATTCAGAAAAAGAAATAAAATGAAAACAGAAAAAAAATTTATACATACCGTACCTCTTACCCCTCCCTTTCATTGATCACTAGTATTTCAAACTAAATTTATTTTAACATTTGTTCCCGCTATTATTTATTTTTATTCCATATGTTCTGCTCATCTGTTGACAAGGTAGATAAAAGGAGCATCAGACACAAGGTTTTCACAATCACACAGTCACATTGTGAAAGCTATATGATTATTCAATCATCATCAAGAAACATGGCTGCTGGAACACAGCTCTACATTTTCAAGCAGTTCCCTCCAGTTTCTCCACTACATCTTGAATAACAAGGTGATAGCTACTTAATGTGTAAGAATAACCTCCAGGATAACCTCTGGACTCTGGAATCTCTCAACCATTGACACTTTATCTCATTCCGCTCTTCCCCCTTTTGGTTGAGAAGGTTTTCTTAATCCCTTGATGCTGAGTCTCAGCTCATTCTAGGGTTTTTCTCAGTCCCTTGATGCTGAGTCTTAGCTCATTCTAGGGTTTCTGTCCCACGTTGCCAGGAAAGTCCACACCCCTGGAAGTCATGTCCCACATAGACAGGGGGGAGGGTGGTGAGTTTACTTGTTGTGTTGGCTGGAGAGAGAGGCCACATCTGAGCAATAAAAGAGGTTTTCTTGGGAGTGACTCTTAGGCCTAATTTTAAGTAGGCTTGACCTGTCCTTTGTGGGGTTAAGTTTCATTGCCCCCTGTTTTTTAACAAACTGAGACTGAGAAGTTACATAATTTGCTTGAGGCTGCAGCTTTTAAGTGACAGACCCATAACCACCCCCAGGAAAGTGGCAGTCTATCTTAATTTTTTTCAAAGCCTGTGTTTTTAATCTATTCTGTATAAGGGCCCAATTTAAGAAAGCCATTTCCTCATTAGTGTGAAATTAAAAGATACCTGGAGATTTGCTAAAACCAAAGAATATTAGATTGGCTTCTCATGGCGTAGTGGAAAAGGCTTCTAGCAGCATTTATCTGTCTAATGTAATTGATATATGAAATTTTGGAAGACCAGTCTTCTTCCTTGCTGGGAAAGTAACTTATCATGCCAGTCTTCTTGTTTCTCAGGAGGCAATGGCATCTGTTGTCCTCAGCAACTTTCTGTCCCACTCCCCAGGACCGATCGCCCCCCTTCTGCCGCAGGGAGGGCTGTGGTGCGTCTAGACCACCCCAGTGAAGAGGGCAGCCTAGAGTGGTTTTGTCTAGACTGAGTCCTCCATTTTTCCCCTTCTGAGATTAGATTCGCTTTCTGAAAGGTTAATCCGAAGATTGGCCTGCTTTCTGCAGTAATCATGCAGCTTAGATTTCTGTCTCTAAAAACTTCGTCCAGTGATAAAGTTTCCACGATCAGCTCGACCCCTGCTTAGCATCTCTGTTGACCTGAAACTTGTGAAGAGTGTTCCGGGAGCCCTGGAGTGGTAGTTTTTCCCCATTTTGTTAGTTTAGGAATGTCCGAGGATCAGGTAGAGTTAGCCGGTATTGCTTCTCTAGAAGTAATTTTACCGAGTCCTGTTATCCCCTGATTTTTCTGTGCTCAGTGTGTGCCCAGAGGTGCCCACAGCCAGAGCACAGCAAAGGGCTCCTTTGCCCTGGGATCTGCGGGACCTGTCTCTACACCCTGGGGGCACTGCTGGCCGAAGCCCCAATGGGGTGGCCGGAGGGGTTTGGGAGCGGGCACTCCGGAGTAAGGTCATTTTCTGGTGTAAACAGCTACACATACATTTTCATCTTGATACGCTTAGGTTTGAAGGAAGCTGGAGGGTGGCAAGGACAGGGCAATCAGATGAGACAGCAGATGGGAAGAGCTTCAGATACAGTTGGGCCATGACCATCATTCACTTCTTAATGACCACTCACCCAGGGCAGCGCGTGGCTCTGTGTGCTGTGGCCTGTGAACCCGGCGAGTCCTGGCTCAGGCCTGCACGTGTCCGTGTCTCAGACGCTGTCCTGCCCTTGTTCAGGCTGGAGGCTGGTCCTGTCCCCAAGGTTCTGTGTTGCTTCTCTAACAGATGTGTGCTGCACACAGATGCTCGCCCGGTGACCAGCTTGACTGATAAGTGACTGCCACAGCCCCTTAATGTCTCAGGATGGGGTCTTTTTGTTTGTTTGTTTGTTTGTTTTTTATTAAGGCTAAATAGAGCTAGCTTGTGAAAATAAGATTGAAGATCCAGATTTTTCAGTAAATTGTGGCTCCTTATTTGCTGACCTGACCTCATTCTGTGTCTACTCTTTCTTTTATGTCCATTTTGCTTCTTCAACCAAATATATATTTAACAAAATGTAGTATATCCTATATGCCAGGTACTATGCAAATATTAACGTGTTTAGTTTTTATAAGAACCCAGTTTATAAACGGGGACACCGAGGCATAGTAACTTGCTCAGTGTCACACAGCTACTAAGTGTTCACAGAGGGCAGCTGCTCCAGAGTCTACACTTTTTCCATGGCATCATGCTTCCAACGGGTAAAGCCTAAAGGTTAAAAGTAGGCTTTGGAATCTGTTACACACGAGTTTACAGCCTGACATTTACTAGCAGCTTGATGTTGGACAACTATTTTAACCTTTCCGTGCCCCAGTTTCCTCGTCTGCAAAAATGGAAGGATAAACAGACTGCTCTGCAAGAGCATTTTGCAGATTAAATGAAGCATAGGGAAAACAAAGCATTTGGCATCATGCCTGGCACATAGACAGTGCTCAAGAAATGCTGGCTGCTATTAGTTGTGGGATTACTGTGACTGTATTAATAGTGACTAATTTCAAGGCTGAAGGAACTCTGAGATCCTAATATTGAGGAGTCAGTAGAAGGGGTTAAGGATGCTATTTAATAAGGAATGCTGAGAGACTCATAGTCTGCTGAGAATGCAGAAGTCTGAACATTGAGACCATTATCCCCGCTTTGCCTGAGGTCCCTACCTGCTGAAAAACAGCCCTGCCTGCTCTGGGCCCCTTGCTACTTCTCTTCGCCCGGATTCCATGAAGAAAATGGAAAAGGGGCTGGAGAGCAAGGCAGAGCTGCCCATCTCTCAACCCGGGAGACGCCTCTGCCCTCTGCCTCCCTCTCCCCTGGCGCCGATGCACCAGCCCGCCAGGAGAAGTGGTGTCCGGGGCACACATCCACTTCACATTTAACAAAGGCCAGCTGGCTTGGGCACTTTTCTTCTCGTATTTTAGTGTGGCATCCCAAAATTTCTAGTAATGACCCTGCCTGCAGGGATCCTTTCTTCAAAGAATGGTATATTCAGTTCCAGGGGAGCATCAGACTCAGATCCGTCAGAAAGTCTCTCCCAGGGGTCTCATTGAGAAGGGCACAGACCTGAGCTAGTGCTGCTCAAAGAGAATCTCCGTGGGCCTCTTCCTGTGGGTCTGGTTATCTGTTGGGTTTGTGTCTCCGAGTATCACTGGCCTGTGTATCAAAAGAAAAAGCTCAAAAGAGATACCTGGGGGCTTTCACTCTACTCTGTTCGCTTTAGCCAGTAACCCCATCGCTGATGTCCCGCTGCCTCGAGAAAGTCAAGTGTCTCCTCTGGCGTGAAGCTCTCTCTTCTTTCTCCAGAAACAGGCTTTGCAGTCACTGCCATCTCACGGACACCGGGCGTGACCTACAGCGATTCTTTCGACTTGCAGTGCATCATCAAGCCCCATTACCCTGCCCGGGTCCCCGTGTCAGTGACCTGGCGCTTCCAGCCAGTGGGCACCGTCGAGTTCCATGACCTGGTGACCTTCACCCGGGACGGAGGGGTTCAGTGGGGGGACAGGTCTTCCAGCTTCCGAACCCGAACCGCCATCGAGAAGGCGGAGTCCAGCAACAACGTCCGCCTAAGCATCAGCCGAGCCAGTGACACGGAGGCGGGCAAGTACCAGTGTATGGCCGAGCTGTGGCGGAAAAACTATAACAACACCTGGACGCGGCTGGCGGAGAGAACCTCCAACCTGCTGGAGATCAGAGTGCTGCAGCCAGGTGAGGACCGCGGACTCGGGTGTTTGTTCTTTTCGGCATCTGTGGGTGCTTGTGCTTACACGCATGGTGAAGCGCGAGGAGGGAAGAAAAAGCATGTGCTAGGCCCCTGAAATCGCCTCCTTCATTTACCAACCTTTCATTTCGAGAAATTTCAGATCTATAGAAAGTTGCAGGAATTCTGCCGTGAGCCCTCGTATTCTCTTTCATAGGTGAGCAGTTGTTAACTTCCTGCCACATGTATTTTCTCCCCATGTGTGCATTTTTGTAGTTGTTGTTGAACCATTAGAGAGTAAGTTGCAGATGACTTGACACTTCCTTCTAGATACGTCAGCAGGTGTCTTCTAAGAACAAGGACATTCTCCCACCTAACCACCCCCCACCATCGTAGTCTGAAAATTTTATTTTGTTATAGACCTGTTATTTGCGTTTTCCCAGTTATCCTGGTGATGTCCTTATAGATGTTTTCCCTTCTAAACCAGGACCCATTCAAGGATCACATATTGTGTATGGGTGTCAGATCCTCTTTAGACTCCTTTAGACTAGAGCAGTTGCCCAGCCTCTGTGTGTGTGTGTGCATTGATATATGTGAAGTGTTCCACTGTTTTGCAGACACCTGCACCTCTTAACCTCATCTTCTATAATCTTCACAACGATTATGTGAAAGAGGTATTATTGTCCTATATTCACAGACAAGGAAACTTAGAGGGGAGAGGGAAGTTAGCAGGCACTTATTGAGCATTTGCTCTGCAGTAGGTTGTTTAGGGTTAGTTACTCTATTGGAATTTCACAACACTTCTACAAGAGGCCGAGTGACTTGCCCAAGGTCACATAGCTAGGAAATGGAGGAGCCAGGATTTGAACCCTTACCAGTCCTTCTCCAATGCCATTTCCTTGACCCAGGTCCTGCCCAAGTGCTGAGTTTGTTTCCTTTTCCTCTGGGAGCTAAGTCTCTCTCAGAGCGGATGGTAAAGATGCACTGATATGGTGAACTTGAGTCAGGGGACTTCCCACGAGCACTCCCCTTTGGCAGGCTCTTCCCCTAAACGAGGTGAGTTGTTAACTGTGTGCCGCCCTCATGGTTTTCCTCTGTGTCTGTCCTGTACCCGCTGCTGTGTTGGAAGCTGGCGGACACTGGAGCCTCAGCGTAGGCTCTGACTCCCTCCATCTGCCCAGCTGAGGTCAGGAGGAGCGGACACTCACGCAGAGGGTGGGGAAGGTCAGACAGGAGGCAGCTCTGCAAAGACTCTCTTCTGACATCACGATCCACCTACTTTGCAAAGTGGTGTGAGGGCCTTGCTGAAAGGATTTGCCTGCTAACAGCTGTAGTTGGGCCCAACCTTGTCTGCTTGACCTCTTCAGGAGGTTACAGGCGGGTTTTCAGTAATATCAGATTAAATAACGGTGATTTCTGAGTTTATCCTTTACCTCTTCTGCCCCCAGCACAGGGTCCTGTTCTGTACTCTGAGTTTGGAATAAGTGTGTTGTAGAAATGATGAGACTATTCTTTGGCCAATTAGAGCCCAAATTGGACTGACAAGAGGCTATTCTGCTTAAGTGGATTTTCAGGTTAATTGAGGGTTAAGCAGAGACCCCATTTTTTTGTGATATTTTGCTATGGAAAATGCTGATGTGCCGTACTTGCCTGCCTTACTGAGAACATCAGGTTAGTAATTGCACCTTTTGTTGCCTCTCCTTGCCCTCAGGGTCAGCCTTCTGAGCCTGAGTGCCCGTCACATGGTTTTGCGGCTATAGAAGGCGGAGGAGATGTTGACCCCATCTTGCCTTGACGTTGTCTTTTTAAATAAATCCCTTATATTTGCTTGTTTCTGTTACTGTTTGGAGTCTAAGACTGGAGAGCCTATGGGAGGTCTAAGGAAGATTCTAGATACTTGGGTTCCGTTTCATTGATGCTGTCACTTAATATGTCACAAAAAACATATTAAGTAGCTCTTGGGTACCTGGCTTTGCTCTTAGTACCTTGCTGATGCTTTCCTTTTAAACTCATGCAGCTTTCTAATGATGTAATTGCCCATATTCCCAGTTTGCTAAGGAGGAAACCAAGCCTTAAAGTGGCTAGGCACCTTGGCCATGGCCAGCCAGCTAGTTAAGTGGCAAAACTGAGATCAAACTGAGATTGGAGGCCAGGTCTTTCTGACTTCCGTACGTTGCATTTTCCAGTGTGCTCTAGTGTTGCCTTTTGGGTAGAAATAGTGGCTGGAAAGTTAGGGGACCAGAGATCCACTCTGAGAACTGTCTTCCTGTCTTGTGTTGCCAAGATCGGTTCTATTTGGTCTTCACTGTGAAGTGAGGATGAGCAGGGGTTGGCATAGCAGAGTTTATGGGGACAGTTGCACCTGGCTGTGGTGAGACCTCGGCCCAAGATGCAGCAGTAGTGCATGCTCAGGGTGGACACTGGGCAGAGTGAAGGGGATGCCTGAGGCCATACCTGACTCCCAGGCAGCTGCCTCTGTCTCTTTTACTATCTCTTCTTGATTACATGGCTACGCACTTGGCACTTAACATGTTCCAAAGGACTTCGTCCTCGTTTTTACTCTTTTTGATACTGTTCTGGTTGGTACTGTGCTTTTATTTTGGGGAAATGGATGTTGAGAAATCCATGTACTAAGGAACTGACTGTGTGCTGGAGGTGGTATTGGACGTTCGGTGTATTTCATCTCATATCATTGCTGCAACCCTTTGAGAAAGGGTTTGTTTTTCCATTTTATAAATGAGGTAATCGAGGTTTGGAGAGGGTCTAACTTGTTCATATCAGATAAATAGGGAGGGGGGAGGTTGGGATTTGAAGCCAGATCTATCTTTTTTTAAAATTTTTATTAATAAAACAATGTACAAGCACATACATTCTTAACATACAAACATTCCAGATATGATGTACAGTCAGTGGCTCACAATATCATCACAGAGTTGTGTATACATCAAGGCCAGGTCTGCCTTTTTTTTTTTTTAAACATAAAAAACACGAACATTCTTACCATATGTTCATTCCATTCTTGGTATATCATCAGTAACTCACAATATCATCACATAGTTGTATATTCATCACCATGATCATTTCTTAGAACATTTGCATCAATTCAGAAAAAGAAATAAAAAGAAAAAACTCATACATACCATACCCCTTACCCCTCCCCTCTCATTGACTGCTAGTATTTCCATCTACCCAATATATTTTAGCCTTTGTTTCCCCTATTTTTTCCTATACCCCTTACCCCTTCCTTTCATTGATCACCGGCATTTCAATCTACTAAATTTATTTTAACAGTGTTCCCCCTATTATTTACTTAAATTTAATCCATATATTTTGCTCATCTGTCCATACCGTAAATAAAAGGAGCATCAGACACAAGGTTTTCACTATCACACAGTGACATTTCAAAAGCTATGTCATTATGCAATCGTCTTCAAGAAACATGAAGGCTAGGTCTATCTTAATTTAAAGCAGTTATGGTGCGGGAAAGAGACCTTCTCTGAAAGTCATAGAATGGGAAATTATTTTTTCTGCATTCAGTGAAGGGTCTCACTTACGGAAGAGGTTCCTCTTTGTGGGTCACTGACGTGCGGGCTCTCGGCGTGGTCTCATCTCACCGGTGATCGTGGCAGTAGCAATAACAACAAAACAATAACAATACAACTAGTATTTATTTATTGAGCACTTCCTTGTGCCTCTCACTATCTCGAACGCTTTTCATGTAGTAACTTTCCTAGTCCTTACTCAATTCGTGCAGCACCACAAGGGGGTACTGTTTCGTTCCACTTTACAGGGAGGACACGGAGACACACGTTAAATAAGTTGCCACAGATCCATAATGAATATCAGCACACCGAAGGAAGCGGAGTGTGAGAAGGATAGAGGGAGGAGGGTTGGGGGCACAAAGGAAACCACAAGGAAAGCTAGATGGTAGAGGCTGAGATGGTGTAATCTAGGAATGCCTAGAGTGTACAATGATAGTGACGAAATGTACAAATTAAACAATGTTCTTGCATGAGGAAGAACAAAGGAATGTCAGTATTGCAAGGCGTTGAAAATAGATGGTCATTCATATTTTAAAACTTTAACTTATGGGTGAGACTAAAGCAAAAAATGTTTATTTTGTACAAAATTTATTTTTTGACTGGTGCATTTCCTAATATAACTTATATGGACAGTTTACTTGAACACCATAAGTACATGGAACCTTGAATAGGGCATCAGATTTTGTAGGTTTGTCCAGAGTGATGCCCAGATAAATCCCAGAGTGATTTGAACACTGAATAAAAAAGTATTTGCAAAGTCCCCTTGGGGAAATGGTGAGAAAGGGGGAAAATTCAACTTCTTCATTTGGAGAAGTCCTGATATTCTTGCAAGCAGTGCCAAATCAATAGGCTGAGAACCTCAGTGTTGGGGTTTGTTCATATGAAACTTATCCCCAAGGATAGACTAAGCCTACTTAAAATTAGGCCTAAAAGTCACCCCCAGAGAGCCTCTTTTGTTACTCAGATGTGGCCTCTCTCTCTTAGCCAACACGATAAGCAAACTCTCTGCCTTCCCCCTCTCTACGTGGGACGTGACTCCCAGGGGTGTGGACCTTCCTGGCAACATGGGGCAGAAATCCTAGAATGAGCTGGGACTCAGCATCAAGGGATTGAGAGAACCTTCTCAACCGAAAGGGGGAAGAGTGAAATGAGACAAAATAAAATGTCACAAAATAAAGTGTCAGGGGCTGAGAGATTTCAAACAGATTTGAGAGGTTATCTTGGAGGTTATTCTTTATGTATTATATAGATGACCCCTTTTTAATTTACGGTGTATTAGAGAGGCTAGAGGAAAGTGCCTGAAACTATAGAGCTGTGTCCCAGTTGAAGATGACTGTATAATGATATAGCTTTCTTAATGTGACTGTGTGATTGTGAAAACCTTGTGTCTGATGCTCCTTTTATCTATGGTGTGGACAGATGAGTAAAACATATCGATTAAAAATAAATAAATAATAGGGGGAACAAATGTTAAAATTTAAAATATATATATAGGGTAGATGGAAATACTAGTGGTCAATGAGAGGGAGGGGTAAAGGATATGGTATGTATGAGTTTTTTCTTTTTATTTCTTTTTTCTGGAGTAATGCAAATGTTCTAAAAATGATCATGGCGATGAATATACTACTATGTGA
This sequence comes from Tamandua tetradactyla, assembly GCF_023851605.1. Taxonomy (NCBI): domain Eukaryota; kingdom Metazoa; phylum Chordata; class Mammalia; order Pilosa; family Myrmecophagidae; genus Tamandua; species Tamandua tetradactyla. Next base: position 4,380,771 of record NC_135337.1, read on the forward strand.
TGACATTGTGAGCCATTGATTGTACACCGTGTATGGAATGTTTGCATGTTAAGAATGTATGTGCTTGTATGTTGTTTTATGAATAAAAATTTAAAGAAGAGGCAAAAAAAAAAAAAGTGACAGGGCCAGGATTCAGATACAAGCAGTCTGACTGGGTGTCTGAGCTCTTATTGTATTACCATATTTTCTAGATGCTTGTTTTTCTTCGCAGGAATCCTCTTTGGTATATGTACTTTTACTTACTCTCTCCTCCCTCCAGCTCATCAGCACCGATTTCCTGATCCCTTTAATAAATTTTTGCATTTTTTCTTTGGGAGTCTGGCTTACAAGGCACCTCTGGAAGTTCCTTGATACAGTGTGCTAGCTGTGTAGGAATTTCGTTCTAGTTTTTCAGTTTCTTCCGACTTCTGCCACAAGGTGGTGATAAGATTTGGCGACATGAGAGCACAAAACCAGTGCCTTCCCTCCTTGCGTACCTTGCCCCTCAAAACATGGATTCCCCTGCCCCCTCCCTCTTACTATTATTTTTTTAAGAATATTTTTAAGAATAATCTTATGCTAGAGAAACCCAGGTACTGTTGAGCAACTCACGCTGGTGAATTTTTTTCTCCCTTTTTTTCCTTACGCTGGTGCGTTTAATTACCAGCCTTCCACTGCTGTGAGGTCACCTGCTCCAGGCCAGTCCCCGTAGGGCCAGCGGCTCACCCTAACTGCTGTGCAGCATCGTTGGTTCTTCAGCTGTCGGATGGTTTGATCGACTTGTGGATCTGTTATTGAGCATCCCTCTTCTGTATGCACACTTCCCCAGGAAAATCATCAATGAATGCCGTCACTCCCAGCTTACTGTCGATTTAGCTTAGTCTTACTCCCACTGATTGCATAGTGAGACACCCCACCCCACCCCCAGGGACATTTAGGCAAGATTTTAAGCCATTCCAACATATTCGCTTCTTAATTCTTAAGCAGTTTTTTCTCTTTTAATTTTGATAGATCATTTCGCTTCCTTCTGGTTTTCTTTAGCACCAAAAACACCCTCCCCTTCTATATTTCTAAATACAGAAGCAATAAGGGAAATGTCAGCACTCATTTTCCAAATGTTTATGGCCATGTCTTGGTCTGGCTATTAAATATTACACAATAAAATCGACGAAGCAATAAACAAGCTTCCAGGAGGACGGTCTTCGGTGGCGGGGCGCCCACTTGTCAGTAGTCTGTTGGGATTTCACTGATGGGTAGTCAGAATGAATATTTAATGCCCTCTGAATGTTACTAAATCAGGTTTCTTCTATTTCTTTTTGCTGACCTGGCAGACTGGGAAGGCTGAGGGCTTTTTCTTTGGCAAGTCCAGGGCATGTCGTCATTCAGTAGGCAGACTGGTGGCACTGCTTTCTCAGGAGAACCTGGGAGTTCTCCGTCATCTGCGTGGCTTCTGCCTGCTCACTGCTCCGAGACGGAGGGGCAGAGAGTGCAGGACACTGAAAGGTCTCTCCAGTTCCCGCTTGTCCTAGTGGTAACAGCACCTGTGCCTGCTGTTGGCGTCAGTGAGCAAGTGGCACGACGGGGAGCAGACAGGTATGGAAGGGAGGGTGTGTCCCGTTCACGCCTAATTAGCTGTGTCCACTGCTGAACCTTTTCTGTTTTCCCACCCCCTGCCCCACCCTCCCAGTCCCTTCTGCAAGCGTGTTTGAGCACGGGATCTGTGCCAGGCACTGTGGGTGCTGAAGTTGCAGAGGGATGTGTCATTGTTCCTGCCCCGAAGGCTGCCTGTAGGAGGCGGCAGAGCTGGGATCAGAGTTGCTCAGCAAAGAGCTCCAGGTGTGGTGGCAGAGCTGGGCTGGGCACGGGGCATGGAGACTAGGGACGCGGTGGGAATAGGTAGGGGCATTTCACCACGGAGCAGAGGGCGAATCAGAAAGTCATGGTAGAGGAAGCAGCATGTTTATCTTATTTTTTTAACTTTATTTATTGTGAAAAATAACATATATGCAAAAAAGCAATACATTTCCAAGTAGTTATACAACAGATTTTTTTTTTTTTTTTTTTACATGGGCAGGCACCGGGAATTGAACCCGGGTCCTTGGGCATGGCAGGCAAGCACTCTACCTGCTGAGCCACCGTGGCCCACCCTACAACAGAGTTTAAAGTGTGGTATGGGTTACAGTTTCATGATTTTTCATTTTGTCTTCCAGCTGCTCCACAACACTGGAGACCAAGAGAAATATCAATATATTGATTCCGCAGTCATATTCATTTATTAAATCCTATCTTTTCTATTATACTCTTCCTTCTCTCTTTTTTTTTTCTCTTTTGTGAAAAATAACATATATACAAAAAAGCAATAAATATCAAAGTACATTGCACCAATTAGTTGTAGAACAGATTTCAGAGTTTGGTGTGGGTTACAATTCCACAATTTTAGGTTTTTATTTCTAGCTGCCCTAAGGTACTGGAGACTAAAATAAAAATCAGTATCCTGATTGAGCGCTCATGCAGCACGCTTACTCTGATGTGGCTGAAGTGTGAGGTCCTGGAGGGGTCACGTCCAGGTGAGCTGGCAGGAGCTAAAGCTCGGAGAATCGCCACAGCCAGTCGTTAGAAGCACAGACTCTGAGGTCAGACACCCTGGTTTGAACCCCAGCTCTCCCACTTACTAGCTGTGTGACCTCGAGTGAGTCTCTGTCTTTAAAATTGAAGATAATATTTCTATCTATTTCATAGGGTCAGTGGGGACCAAATAGTAAATATTTGCAAAGTGCTTAGACTGATGCTCAACGCATAGAAAGTACTATTTAAAAATTTGTTAAGTAAATAAGAGTACTCTTAACTGAGGAATTAGGAATTTATTCTGCAGACCTCTGAGGTCATACTTTTTTTTTATAACAATTTGTAATATTCCGTGTATTACCCTGAAATGAAATTAATAGGTGATGCAATATATCTGTCTACTCTTACCATTTTTTAAAATTGATGTAATGCCCTAATTGTGGAAAAAAGGAGGAGTTTTTTTAAAAGTCATTCATAATAAAATAATGTTTTTTTAAATTTTTATTAATAAAACCAGTCAACATATAATATGAACATTTTTTCATCACATAGTTGTATATTCATCATCATGATCATTTCTTAGAACATTTGTATCAATTCAGAAAAAGAAATAAAAAGAAAATGGAAAAAAATTCATGCATACCATACCCCGTACCCCTCCCTTTCATTGATCACTGACATTTCAATCTACTCAATTTAAAGGAACGTATTTTGACCAGTCAGTGCTGAGGGGAACCACACTGTGTGGTACGCCAACGCGGTCCTGCCAGGTGAGGTAGAGGCGCGTGCTGACAGCTGCCACCTGCCTGTCTGAGCCCTGGTGGGGTTTTCTGAAACCCTGAATAACTCTTGGCAGAATTCTGAACAAAACAAAGGAAACATTTCCCTTGATTCGTGTATTAAAACCATACCAAAAAAATAAAAGCAGACTTTTGTGCTTATATGTTAATTTCTGTATTAAAACCATACCATGCACTTCCCAAACAAACCAACAAGCAATGAAATGAAAAACCAAACCAAACCCAAAAAAATTTCAACAAAGGGGATATTCACATGGAAAAAGACTGAACTGTGACCCCCCCCCCCCCCCGCCATACAGCATACAAAGAAAAAAAAATTAACGACAGCAACAAAAAAGACCTTTTGTGTTCATAGTAATATGAAATTAGGTTCTGGTCTCAGATAATCATGAACAGATTTTCCCCTCCGCGTGATTGCCATTTGAAAGGACATGAGACAGGGTTTTGAAGCATGTTGCTGTACCGGGTGGAGTTTTATTTTTATCCCTGGCTCTCGGGCATCAAATACACCACCCCCACCTTCCCACCAATGCCCAAAGCAAAGACCTGGCCCCCCGGTGTTCCTGGTGTCCCTGGGGTGTCCCCAGGTGTCTGTGGCGCCTGTGAGAGCTGTGTGTGCCCCCCTCTGCAGCTAAGGATGCACTTCCTGGCTGTAGCTAAGTCTGCAGATGGCAAGCCTGCCACGCTGGCCGATTATAAGAATCTGGGAAAGGTGATCACGGGCTGAAATGGAGCCTGGCTGTGGGGAGAGACAAGAGCCGGGAGCCTTGGACGTAGGGCTCCAGGGTGTATGTAGCAGCTGCCACTGGTGGATCCTCTGCTGCCTCTCCCCCCCCCCACTCTCTCCCTTCACTCTCCCGGTGTCCTGATTACCTGCCGGCTCCCTCCACCCCTAACCTTCTTACAGAACAGTGTCTTCCTTCTCACCCTCAACCCCCTGGCTGCCCCTCTGTCCTCACCTGCCCACTGACTTCTGCTCGCACCACAGCACAGCACCTGCTGTGTCTCGAGTTCTACGGGGGCTTCTCAGACTTCAGCGTGCATCAGAATCACCTGGAAGGCTCGAGAAAAGGCAGGTCGGCAGGTCGCCGGCCCCACCGCGGCCTTTCTGACTCAGCTTTCATGAGCCCCTGGGGTGGCGGCGCTGCAGCTCGCCTGGCATCCTGATGCCAGGCCTTCAGGCTCTCCTGTTGGGCTTCACCCAGCACGCCTGGCCTCTCACTCATCCCTGAGTCCAGGGTGCAGAGAAGTTCTCACCTCCGCTCACCTGCCCCTCTGCCTGGGTTGCCCTTTCACTCTCCTCCTCGACCTTCTCAGCAACCACGCACTTCTTTTTCAGGACCTAGCTCAGATGTCACATACTTTTTGAAATGTTCCCTCCCTCCTATCGCAATCCAAACTAACTGCGCTTCCTTTATGTTCCCCTATCCAATAAAGGGTTCACCCGCTGTTCAGTCCCCCACTTACTTACTTTGTTTAGTAGAGGATTGGGTCATGGTCCCTGCCCTGAAGAGGCTTACGATTCAGTAGGAAAGACAAGAGCTTTGAAAAATTAACTGGACCACAAGGTAGAATATAGCAGGGTTCTAGCAGGTCTTAAGGGGATCCTCCATGGAGGAGATAAGTGAGTTTGAGTGAGAAGAATGTGCAAAATGCACAGTCCACGGGGTGGGCGGGCCGGCCGATGAAGCAGCCACCCTTTCCTGCGCCTAGTCCTTCCCTCCCTCCGGCCTCTCTCATCTGTGTGGCCCTGCCCCGTGGTGTGAAAGGCAGTGCCTCCTACCCACAAAATGCTGGGTTCTCCAGGTTTTGATGAGAAGTCCAGGAAGGAAACTTCCCAACTGCAGAAAGAGGGGCCCTTCCCAAAAGGGGCCCAGACCCTGGCCCTGGCAGTCTGGAGGGGCCGAGGCCATGCCGCTGGCCGAGGGAGCCGTCTCTCACAGGCAGGGCTGACCTTGCCAGGCTCTCTGACCCTTCTTCCTGCCTCTTGTTGGGTTCTTTCTTCTTCAGTCCTCAGCATCTCTCACACCTGCATGTATTGCCTCTCGATGCCGGTTCACTTACACAGCCCACACCAGAGTTTCTCGGGCTTTGACATGCTGACTGCTTGCAGGAATCTTGCTAAAATGCAGACCCTGATCCTGGAGGTGTGGGGTGGAGCCTGGGGGCTTCCCGGATGACGTCAGTGTGGCCAGCGAGATCGCCCCTTACAGGGGACAGTTCTTGATGCAATATTGAGCCTCAGATTTGGGACTGGACACAGAAACCAAAAGGGAATGGAAATTGCTAAAGTTTACTGAGTGTTCACTATATGCCAGGCTCCGTACTAAACTCTTCCTGTTGATGATTGCTTTTATCTTCTGCAACACTCCTGTGAGGCAGGTAACGGTATTGTGTTCATCTGTCACAGAGGGGCTGGGTTCTCCCACCTCTGCGGAGGAGGGGGAGGCCTGCCTGGCACCCAGGACGTGCCTGCTGCAGGAGCACGGGATGCTTCCTCATTTGTTGTGGTGGCTCCACCCTTCCTTGGGCTTCAAGAAAGGCCCCCCTGCCCTTGAGATGTAGAAGAAATTCAGAGTGTAGAATAGGAGCTAATTCCTTGCCCACCCATCAGACATGCACAAAATTTTCAAAAACGCCTCTCTTTCAAGCTTCTAAACACTTCATAATATTTTGATGTGGGAAGGAAAAAGAATGCTTTGAAACATTTATTTTCCTTGGATTCTTGCTCTCAGACCACATGACCGAATGGAAGTTTAGTCATAGGATTCGAGTTTAACATATGCAGTTACTATAGCAATTGAGGTTTCCTTAGTAACGATTGCAAAAATAATCTGGGCCCAATTAATAATACATTTTAAATCTCTTTCTGCTTTACACTGAACAACCCAGATTTTTGGCCAAGTACCAGATAATTCAGGTGGTGTCGTTTGTGCTGATATAGATATCATTTGCATGTGGTGAATTGGGTTGGAAGGGAATGAAAAGGGAATTGGTTGCTTCAAGTATTATAGGAATCCCATCTGAAAAGTTGACTGGCACGCTAGTGTGAATCTAGTTTCCAGAGCTTGGGAGCTTAATGCTAAAACCTGCCCTGGATTCAGAGCATGCCCTAGGGGATTTGCAGCATTTGAAGAAGGGAGAAGGCAGAAGGGGGCTTGTTAACAAAAAAAATGAAATTGGAAAGGTAGGGTACTGGGACGCGGAGATTCTCAGCGATCGATGCTTGTTGTGTTCTCAGTGGTTTGAGAAGGTCTGTAGGTGTGACTTCGCTGTTGCCTGATTTGCCCCCGGGAGACGTGTCCTCAGAGCTGCTCTGGCAGTAGTGACATTGAGTGTCGGGCTCCTACCACAACTTGGTTTGCTAAATCCTCTCAGCCCTTGGAAACGTGTCTGTGCATCACCAGGGAGACCAAGTGATCTGGAAAGACCAAGCGGCTTTCCAGAAGTTTCGGTTGTCTTGTTGCATGGGACTCAGTCCTTGACACTGCCCTTCTACCCGCAGCTCCGGGTGAGCCCGCCAGCCAGGGCGCGTAGAGGAGCTCAGCCCAGCGCCTGGATGCAGTTCTCAGGCCTGAGGCCACACTGTGGCATTCAAGACAGGAGATGGACGCGCAGGGGCAAAGGAGACTCGCCAGGGCCAGCCTGTCCTGCCCGCCCCCCTCTAGGCCCCAGGCCAGTTGGCACGTGCCCAAGTGACTCTCCCAGCCTGCAGTCCATTCCTTGCCCTGTGTTTCTTTCTCTGCTGAAGCGTGATTTGGACCCTGTGCCTGAAATGCGAAGTTTGAAGAGAGAGGTGGGGATGGGATACCGGTTTTACTATCAGCTCCCTAAGAGGAACTTGGAATTGTTTCTTTTCTCTTCTTTTTCAGTAGGGGAGGGCAGAGGGAGAACAGAGGAAAGCAGAGCCAAGTAAAGTAATGATGGAGTGGGTGAGATCTCAAATTACCTTCGTAAGATAGATTTCATTAGAGCTTGGCTTCTGGCCATCTTAGAGGTGGACATAATCATCACTTAGCAGGTAGGGTGCACTCCGGAGTCTGCTCTTCCTTCTGGTTTTGGAGCAGGATGGCAAAGGGAAGGAGAGACTAGAGTTGATTCTGTTCTTATTTCTCACCGTCTTCTCAGCCTCTCCACCCTTCCACATCCCCACAGGAACTCCACCCAGCATCCTCTCCTACCTGCTACCACATTTCTTCAGCGCCTCTCCTTCACTCACCTATTTCAGCAGATGTCCATGGAGTGCTTTCTGGAGCCCAGGCCTTGTGCTAGCTCTGGGGGTGACGATGCCTGCGTTTCCTGGGAATTAAGCTCCTGTCAGGGCTGGGATTCTGGGATTCTGTCTTAACCTTAAGCACCCCCAGTCTTCCACTTTGTGTGGGGCACAGAGTAGGCACTCAGTAAATACTTGCTGATTGCCAGGAAGCGTCTTTGTCTCTCCTCTCATTGAGTTCACAGGCTAGGGCCGAAGGGAGAGGAGCGGTGAGGGCAGGCAGCTTCGTGAGCAGACGATGAAGGTCTGGGGGGCGCATCTAACCCAGCGGGATGAGGACTCTGTACTAGGAAAAGGAATTTTTTCCTTTATATCCTCTAGATACTTGGGAACCATTAAAGCTTTATAAGCAGGGAAATCTTATGCCCAGATTTGTGTTTTAGCTGCATCACCCTGGAGGCTGCAGGGCACCAAGGGTTGCAGGCAGGAGACCGGGGAGAGGTGGTGAGGCCCGAGTCAGGTGTGGGACCAGGAGGAGACAGACGGAGGCGTGTTTTGGGGTTATCGCATCGGTTCGGTGCTGCCTTCCCCACACCAAGGCAGGTTCTGGAGGAAGCCCATCAATGCTGAGTCCTCTAGGGATTGTGACGGACGAAAACAGGCTGGGGGAGGGCTGCGTTTCCAGGGGCACATGGTGGTTCTACTGAGCGCTGCCTCTTTCCTTGGCAGTGACAAAGCTGCAGGTGAGCAAATCAAAGAGGACCCTGACACTGGTGGAAAATAAGCCCATTCAGTTGAACTGCTCAGTCAAGTCCCAGACCAGCCAGAACTCCCACTTCGCCGTCCTCTGGTATGTCCACAAGCCCTCGGATGCTGACGGCAAGCTCATCCTCAAAACCACCCACAACTCCGCCTTTGAGTACGGCACCTACGCCGAGGAGGAGGGCCTGAGAGGAAGGCTCCAGTTTGAGAGGCACGTGTCCGGGGGCCTGTTCAGCCTCACTGTCCAGAGGGCCGAGGTCAGTGACAGTGGCAGCTACTACTGCCATGTGGAGGAGTGGTTGCTGAGCCCCAACTACGCCTGGTACAAGCTGGCCGAGGAGGTGTCCGGACGCACGGAAGTCACTGTCAGGCAGCCAGGTAAGGACTGGCAGGTGCAGCTGGCTGGGGCTGGTGGGATCCATACAGGACACCGACTAGGGGCAGGCGGGGCCACGTGTGATCAGTCTCATGGGATGAGGCTGCCCGCAGGGCTCACACTGCCCATGGGCGCAGGTCCAGACACTGTCACCTGGTGGACTGCAGGTCCTTCCACTTGACCGGGGGCACACTCATAAAAGCATCCTGGACTTTGCTTCAAGTTCAGTACGTTCTCCGAGGAGGAGGCTGCAGAGGGCAGCTGCGGTTGCAACTTGAATCTCTTTCTGGCTTTGCACTGTACGTCCTGGATCCTCAGGCGGGCTCCACACTCAGAATTATTGCCTGGAAGGCATTTTCTGGCTTCCTGTGCTGGCTTCCCCCTTCTTCTTCTCCTCCCATCTCCGGTTCAGACAGTCCATCTCCCACATGGAATCACCACGTGGGCCCTCTCTGATCCTGTGGGCGCTGCCCTGATTCTGCTCCCGGACGGATGCCGCCGACCCTCTGGTGCAGCATTCTCAGGGAGGCCCCGGTTCCACTTTGGGCAGCCGCTGACGCCCACTCCAAGCCCCAGCCCATGCCTTCCTGATGCCCGTGGAGGTGCTGACTCCCGCCCCGAGCCCCATCCTGTGCCGTTCCTGATGCCCGTGGAGGTGCTGACGCCCGCCCCGAGCCCCATCCCGTGCCTTTCCCGATGCCCGGGGAGGTGCTGACGTCCGTCTCTAGCCCCATCCCGTGCCTTTCCCAATGCCCGTGGAGGTGCTGACGCCTGCCCCGAGCTCCACCCCATGCCTTCCCGATGCCCGTGGAGGTGCTGACGTCCGTCTCGAGCCCCATCCCGTGCCTTTCCCGATGCCCGGGGAGGTACTGACGTGCGCCTCGAGCCCCACCCCATGCCTTCCCGATGCCCGTGGAGGTGCTGACACCCGCCCCGAGCCCCACCCCCGTACCCTTCCTGATGCCCGTGGAGGTGCTGACGCCCGCCCCGAGCCCCATCCCATGCCTTTTGCTGCCCTCTCCACCTGGGCTGCACCTCTCCTGCTGCTTCACCCGTCCTGTTGTCACCTGCCCAGTACCCCATCCTCCATTCACACCAGATGATCCTCCACATACCACGTCCCCTAGACAGTGCTCAATCTGTCTGTCCGACTTCCCTGGATCACCGGAGGCCTCACAAACGCATTGTTTTGTGGTAGTTTCTTTACTTTCCTTCTCCATTGCTCTGTGAGCACTCTGAGGACCCAGCTGTGTCTTTACATCTTCAATCACCGGGATGGCATTCTTAATAAATACCGGCTGAGTGAAGACAAGCGGTTACTCTCCTTGAACTCCCCAGGGCATCTGCACTTGCAGATCTCCCAGCTAGAACATGCTGACCGTAGAGACTCTCTTATCTCGGTCTTCCTCAGAGAAGTGTTCCTCGGCCACCTTAGCTAACACAACCCAAAACACCGACTGCCTTTCCCCAGCCCTTCCTCACACCTAGCACCCCTGGCATTCTGGGTGCTTACTTGTGCATTTACTTTGCACTGTTGTTCTCTTCCGCTGGAATTGAAGCTCTGTGAGCACATGCAGGGAATTCGTCTTTGTCACTGCTCTGTTCTCCCAGGAGGCCCCAATAAATACCTCTTCAGTAAGCAAATGGAACCAGGCACGGCACTGCAGCTGTTGCCTGGCCCATGCTGGATGCAATGGGATTGCGCCCCTCTTTTTTCGGGGATGATAGGTTTCTATAGCTGCCCAATTCTATAGCTGACCAATTTTCATTGGTCTCACAGTGCCATTTCATGCTAGCCCTCTGCTGACATGTTAACGGGAAGCTCTGATCTAAAGTGATTCCTGTTGGCATTTCCAGCGACCTATATCCTGATGCCGGGCCAGTCCCTGGGGGTTCTGAAAACCGAAGCTGGTCATTAGGCCCACAGAGTTCTTTTTTGTTCTATTCTTCCTTTCTGTTTTCAGTTCTGATTATTTTTTTCTGTTGTATGAAAACGAGCCCCTTTCCCCATTTCCTCTTTAGTCATCACGCATCCTTTCCCTGCCTCATTTGCACCAAAACTGATAGAGTCTTTTGGATCCTAAATTTATCAAGGGATTTCCCCACCCGAGGCTACAGCCTTACATTAAGCCTAGTGGAACAGTGCAAAAGGACCAAATCCTTCTCCAGACGTTTAGGGAAATCTCTGTTTATGCTGAATATTAACACTACATTCAGAAAATTCACAGGACCCTGATGAAAACAATACATGTCCCTTTTTCAGCTGAGGTTTTGGGTTTGTATATTTTCTTTTTTGGGTTTTCTTTCCTGCTTTTAGTTCTTTCACTTTATTTTTTTTTGCTAATGAGAAAGCAAATTTTTTCAGAACTGTTAGAAGACACACAAAAACACAAAGAAGAAAACAGCCATCTTTCAACCTAGAGATAACCAGAGTTAACTTCGTATATATGTATGTATGTATGTATTTGGATGCTGGTACTTCTAAATATCTTTTCTGTAATTTTTAAAGTTTTGACCTTTTAACCATGAAAGTGACCACCTGCATTTTAAAACAGTGAGATGGTACTGAAATACACTGCCTTCCTTCTCAGACACCACTCAGGAAGGGCTGCTTTCAGAGGTGCTCCTGTGCGTGTACTGTTCCATAGCTCTTACATCCTTCTGGTCCAGGTAACCTCCTGAGGGTCTAAATTTGTGAAGTGTCTGAAATCATGGACATGCCAGCACTAGTGACATTTTTCAGCCAGAAGTGCATCAGGCTGCTTGAGTTTTCAAACCACCCAGTTCTCTCCATCAAGATCAGTCTTTTCTTTAACTTATCAGTTCTCTTCCCACCTTGAGAGAGAACCCAAGGCTTTTTTTTTTTTTTTGTAAGGAAAATAAGAATGTGGTTCATAGGGCCAACTTCTGAGCACGTTAAGCTAGGTCTCCTTTACAGTCCTTTTGTGGCTCCAAGCCCAGCACGTTCTGGTCACTTTTGAAAGTTGACCCTTTCTAGAATAGTCGTCACTATGTCCCATTCATGCTACTGTCACCCCCGCCCCCATGGCCACCCCCTGCAGTCAACCCTATGCTTCATTTTAATTTCAATTTTAATTTTCCATCGTCATTTGGACCCTCAGTGATAGATACAGCTCCTGCTTGTCCTGTGAGCATCTGAAGAGATGGGGGCAGCTGTTCCGGTACCGTCTGACCCACGGAACCGAGGCACCTGTGCGCACGCAGTCTAGGGACTCAGGGTGCGGGTGCCGCGTCCGAGGAATGACCAGCTCGCTGTGTCTGTGTTGGCAAGGCCCCGCTCACCCACAGCCCCCACCCCCCACCCGTGCAGCGGCGCTGGGCGAGGGGCCGAGTGTGCCCGCCGCCTTCCTGTGGCTGACGTCTGGCTCTCTGTTGCAGACAGCCGCCTGAAGCTCAGCCACGCCCAGGGGAACCTGTCGGTGCTGGAGACGCGGCAGGCACAGCTGGAGTGCGTGGTGCTGAACCGCACGAGCGCGGCCTCGCAGCTGGCCGTGGAGTGGTTCGTGTGGAAGCCCAACCACCCCGAGCGCGACACGCTTGCCCGCCTCAGCCGGGAAGCCACCTTCGGCTACGGAGAGCAGGCGGCCAGGAACAACCTGAAGGGGCGGCTGCACCTGGAGAGCCCGTCGGCCGGCGTGTACCGGCTCTTCATTCAGAACGTGGCCGTGCAGGACAGCGGCGCGTACAGCTGCCGCGTGGAGGAGTGGCTGCCCAGCCCCAGCGGCGTCTGGTCCAAGCGTGCCGAGGACACTTCTGGGCAGACGGCGGTGACCGTGGTGAGGCCAGGTGAGCGCCGCGGTCCCCAGGCTGTGTGCCTTGCCTGGTAGCTGCGAGGCTGGGTCGGGGCAGGTGAGCATCTGCACTGTACGTTCGTCTTGACGGTTGTCTCAGCTCTTCTCCTGGCGAGTAGGAGGCTGCACGGCTGGCTTTGGCCTGGAGGGATTCTGTTTCTTCACTAGAATGAGAGCTGGCAGTAACGAATTATTCCAGAGCGCAGACTATTTTCTTTTAAAAAAATGCATTTTATATTTGGATGAGCAGTAGGATGTTAACGAATATCTCGAAACACCCATGTGTTTTAAAAATTCATTGAGCTGTGTTGATGTGAACTTTCAAAGGGAAAAAATGATTCACATGCTTTAAATGGAGAAAAATGAAGGCTCTGAAACCTTCATTCTTTCACTTCCTAATTTTATTGACACTAGCAACTATTCTAAATGGCGTTTTGCTTTTTTTGGTCTTTATTGCTGTTTCTAAAGTACCTAATGTGTCTAATTCCTCCTAGGTATGATTGTTGACACTTTTTTAAACATAAAATTAAGAACTTGAATGTGCAGGATTCCTGTGTCCTTTCATAGCATCACCTCTTAATTTGCCCATGTCAGAGCAAAAGTCACCATCTCTCCTTAAGGACACAGAACGGAAATGAATTTGCGACCTACATCAGTGTGAACTCTTATTTCTTCTGAGCATCTTGATGCTCATATTTGTGGCCTTTGGGCTGTAAGAATTTTTCTTAATGTCCTCCTGTTTGAACAGAGCAGCTGTTTTCGTTGGCAAAGCACTAGAGGTCAGCCCCACATGTGCTGGAACACTCGTGGGTGAAATTAGTACAGCCTTTGCTGCAGGAAAAGGGTGTTATCTTGCTCGCCCGTGTGTTGCCTAAACTGGAGGGAAGTTACCTCTAGTTCACATTACTCATATTTCCCGCAAGCTGAACATAAACTCCAGCAAATACTCCCCCAGAGCCTCCTTTTTCCCCCCTGAGGTACAATTGTGAAGGTCTGGCAACTCTATCCCTTTTACCCCGAATTCCACCCATTTTGCAAATAGCCACACTAAGGCAGTGATGGACATTTATTGAGTACCAGCTACATCCTAGCTACAGTTAGGTGCTTAATGCTCTGTCCTTGCAACAACTTTGAATGGTAGGTGCTGCTGTACTCTTCTGCTAACGAGGTATCGCCACACGGCTAGTAGGAGCAGGTGGGCATGGTCAAGCAGGCTTCCTCCCTGCCGCACTGGATGCTTCCGATGTGGCCCATAAACCTGTCTCGGTTCAACTGGCCTCAACCGACACCCCCACCTCCCTCTCTCCATTTAAACATTTTATTTGTGATAGCATGTATATATATAGCAACATAACATTTCTCATCTTAGCCACTTTATGATTCAGTTGCATTAATTACATTCTCTAAGTTGTTCTGCATATTGTTTTTAATTCTGTTACTTTGGAAGATTTTCCCACTTCATGCAAATAATATGTAACCTGTTTGTAGTTTAAATTTAATTATTGAATCACAAAATATGTGTTTACTTTCTTCTGACATCCATTGTCGGTACAAGTCACGTTTTGACTTTATTTTACCCAAGGAATTTTTTTGACCTTTTCTATTGTGAAATATAACATATATACAAAGAAAAGATAGAAAAAAGAATAATTGTCAAAGTGCACTTCAACAAGTAGTTACAGAACAGATTTCAGAGTTTGTTATGGATTACCGTTCCGCTAGTTCAGATTTTTCCTTCTAGCTGCTCCAAAACACTGGAAGCTAGAAGAAATGTCAATATAGTGATTCAGTGGTGTTACTCATTGTTAAATCCTATTTTCTCTAACTCTTCCTTCTCCTTTCATCCTTCTCCCAGTCTGTAGGGATCTTTAGGCAATGTTCATTCTGACTTTTTCATGTTGAGAAGTGGTGTTGGCACTAAAGGGTAGGGGAATGTAACTGATAATCTTGGAGGTGCTGCTCCCTCTGGGTTTCAGGATTTATCTGGCCTAGGAACCCTTTGGAAATTGTAGGTTCCAGGAAAGCAAACAGTGCATGGAACTTTTAAAGAGTCTCAGTGTGAGCCCTAGGTGTTCTTAAGAGTTAACAGGGGTGATGCTGGTTGGGATTTAGCAAAGCATGGCAATCAGCACTATCTAACTGAAGCTTGCATAAGAGTAGCCTCCAGAATAGCCTCTTGATCTGTTTGATTGCTCTTGGCCACTGATACCTTATTTGTTACACTTCTTTCCCCCCTTTTGGTCAGGGAGGCATTGTCAATCCCATGGTGCCAGGGCCAGACTCATCCCCGGGATTCACACCCCACGTTGTCAGGGAGACTTTCACCCTTGGGTGTCATGTAGCCCAAAGTAGCGGGGAGGATAATGATTTTCCTTACAAGAATTGGGCTTGAGAGAGAGAGACCACATCTAAGCGACATAAGAGGGTTCCCAGAAGCAACATTTATGCCTCATTATAAGTAGTCTTAGCTTCTCCACTGCAGAAATAAGTTTCATAAGGGCAAGCCTCAAAAATCCAGGGGTTGGTCTACTCTACTGGTAGCCCCCAGTGGTTGAGAGGGTTTGTGGGGTTTCCCAGATGGGGAAGTTTAATAGTTCCTTTTTTTTTTCTTCAAACCCTCAAGGGACTCTACTAATAATTCTTTTTTTTTTGCACAGGCAGGCACCGGGACTCAAATCCGGGTCTCTGGCATGGCAGATGAGAACCCTGCCACTGAGCCCCCAGGGCCTGCCCTCTACTGCACCATAGTCTGAGATGTATCTGGGTATTGCATGAAGCTATACAGAATTATGAGGTCTCGTTCCCTTTCTGCACTCCAGGAGTTTGGATTGTTTAAATGAGTGATCCAGTCAGGTTGATTTGGATTGCGTGTTACAGAAAACTTAGGTTCTAGATGTCATAAACCTCTCTGCCTTAGGTAAGGGTCTAGAGTACATGCATTAGCATCTGTTACCCTGTATACTGCTTTATCTTAATCCTAGCCAGGTTGGCTTCATTTCTATCTCTAATTGAGGCCTGATCTCTTTTTCAGTCATTTTAACTGTTATTATATACAGCTATGCCCTCTTTCAGGGCTGCAGCACTCCATTTCTGGGTCTTACATGTCACATTGTTGCTGAAAGTTCCAGGGAAATGCCTGCGGATACACTTACAGCTCGGTGTCTCAGAATCTAGAAATACACTTGCAACTTTAGATTAAGTGCTATAAAGGTTTACAATCTAGGCTCCTATTTTCTTATAATTGTTTTCTGAAAGAGACCTTAGCATATTTGTGCTTTTGTTTTTGGCTCATTTTGCACAGCGCTTCGTCTCCAAGGTTTATTCAGTTCATTGCATGCCTCTCGACATCCTTCCTTTTTGGAGCTACACCATATTCCATCATAGAAATGTATCACAGTTTGCCATTCTGCTTCCCGGTCATTATACCTTTTGGCTGCCTCCATCTAATAGGCATCATGGATAATGTCCAAAATGAACAAACCATGTTTTACAGAATCTTTACTTGGTATGCAATCAACAGCACTCTCAATTTTAGACAGTTTTCATTGGTCTGTAGAGACAAAGAACCAACAAACACAGCCTCTCCAAATATCAAATCAAAACTACCCCTTATTACTTGCCCCCCCCCCAGCACCACCAATTAATTGCCCTGGTAATGGTGTGGTTGTGTTGATGACTTCCTGTTAACTACTGGCCATAGCATGCAATATTAGTTTTTACGCTATACCTCTCTACTGCTGACTCTAATATCAAACCTTTGAAATAGATCATACAAGAACTTGTTTATAATTATAGATTTGATCAGCAGGATACATGGCACTAAACATTCCCTTTCAGTCATATTCACCTTCAGTGTGGCAATGTTACTTATAACCCTGCTAATTAGTTACCCTCACTTCTGTCTGTTCCTTTACACTTAGGTCCAACCTCATTGGGAAGCTTTTCCCTCATCTGTAGCTTCTATGTACCTCTAAGTCTGCTATATTCTACAGTGTAGCCTCTGAGATTACCTTTCCTAGATTCATAATATAAAGTATCTGTCCTCTTGGGTCTGACTTATTTCACTCAGCATTATGTCCTCAAGGTTCATCCACATTGTCATATGCTTTGGAATCTCATTTCATCTTGCTGCTGCATAATGTCCCATCATATGTATATACCACATTTTGTTTATCCACTCGTCGTTGATGGGCATTTGGATTGTTTCCATCTTTTGGCAATTGTGAATAGTGCTGCTTATTGAACATCATTGCGTAAATGTCTGTCATGTCACTGCTTTACCCAAGGAATTTAACACTGGAAATAAAGGAAAAATTATAAGGAAGAGACATAAGAATAGTTCAGGTCCTAAAGTATGCTAATGAACACATCTGTTTGCCTTTGGAACATACTGATTCTCCTAAAATTGATTTATTTAAACATTTGTTGAGTATTCAGGTGTGTGATTTTAATTGCATAATTAATATTGGTGAGGCCCTTTTATTTCTTCATAGTAATCAACATAATAAAACACAGTAGTATAGAATATGGCAGAAAGAATAAATTTTCCTTCCTTCCTTCTTCCTACCTTCCTGCAGTTGTAAAGCAGAAAAGTATAGTTTTGAAATGAAAAGTTATCTATAATCTCACCACTAAAATATCCACTATTAATAATTTGATAGATGGTATATATTCTTTGGTCTTTTCCTCATGTCTTCATATTTGGCATCTGTCTGCCTCTCTTTTGCTTGTTCGCTCATTCAGCAGTCAGAATCTGATTATTTAATGTGACTCTTTTCTCCACTCACCATTCTCTTTTGGGCATTTTTCCATGTCATTAGAACCGCTTTATAAACCACCACTTTTACTGGTTGCATAACATTCATTGGGTGTACTTCAAAGGTCTTTTCTGAGATAGATGTTGAACATATACAGGAGCTGAAATATTATAACTCTAAAAGTTATGGCATGTAAAAATTACCGTCTGTGAATTTTCTACAGGATCAAATGCACGAAAAGTATAGCTGAGTAGATTAGTAGTTGTGTTTTGTCAGGCAGCTGGGGAAGAGAGAAAACCACACTGGTTATACACAGCCCGGGAGTTGGCCAAGGTGACAGCCGTGGGGCTGTAGCATCGTGAACGGGCCAGAGATGGACCTCACGTGGATCACCTGTTAACAGCTCATCAGGAAGATGGGGGGCCGTCTGGGAGACCCAGATTGATAGAGGAGGCCTGTGAGCAGGGAGGAGGGTTGTAGGAATGTGGAAATTAATGTCATTCAGACAATGTGGATTGACTCATTCACGCAGCCAAGACCCTCGAAGTGTCCAGAGAAAACTGTAGGTGGTTAGAAGAGAAGAAAGTGAAGGGGGAGTAGACAGGGGAGGGAACCTTCTGGAGGAATGGAACGTATGATGAGGTCCCTGACCTACTGACACCTTGTCGTAACGGGTTGATCACATCATACCACCCAGAGCCACCTCCTTTGACACATCAGCCAGTTGCGAGGAGCTTTGGGACGCTGTGCTAGGGAAGGAAGTACCGTGGCTCGTGCCTCCTGCCAGTCTGTGTAGTTTCTAATGGCCTGGAGGGGTGATGCATCACCCAAAATGCTTTCTGGGAGGATAAGCTGATGAGGAGAGGGAGTTTGAGTCACCAGGGAACTGACTGAATGTTGTCCGTCCCTCTGTGTTCTGTCCCGAGCGCACGCCTCTCCTGTGCGTGCTGGGCTGAGCTCCATGCCCACCCCCTGCCACCCCCTGCAGCTGGTCCCTGGAGCCCAGGTGCTGGTGGTGGGCTCTGAGGCTCCAAGTGGGCGGCAGTGGGTGTGCAGGGCCGTGGCAGAGCCCCCCGAGGACAGCGGGGCTCTCAGCTTCGTGTTCACCTGTGAGTGGCATATTAAGCCAACTTGTTGAAAACCCAGGTGATGCTTGGTTTTTGTCTTGGTAGAATCTGACTTGGTGTCTCTCCTTTTGTCGATGTCCCATTGGCATCTTTTATGAACATTTCAGAAACCGAGCCAAGGTACGGCCTTTGAGGAGCTTGAGAGTGAATTATTTGTGGAGAACCTAAAATAAAGAAAAAAGGGAGGAGAGAGGGAAGGAAAAGAGATGGAAGAGGGGACGGGTGGGGTGAAGTGGGGTGTAAGGGTAAGAGGAGAAGGAAGAGGAAAAGGAGAAAAACGGGGAACGAAAAGGAAAAGAAAGGAGAGAAAAGAAAGAACACAGACTATTGGGACCTGTCTGGTCGGTCTGTGAGCAGCGACTCAGCGTGGGATGCCTCTCAGGGGTTATGCCTTGTGTCCCACCTTGGTCTGGTGAGACCCATGCCATACCCTCACCTGAGATGCCATTCACACTCAACGTAAGGGGCTCTTTCGGGTTCGTTCTTTGTCTTTTGACTTCTGGAATGAGCATTCATCTCCTTGGGATTCGCTGTGACTCAGGCAGCAGTTTATGTGCCCACAGTCTAAAATTCAAAGGCTAAGAAAGGGGTTACAGCGAGTGAAAATAAGTGTGCTTCCTTCCCCAGATCCTTATAACCAGCCACGTTACGAGCCTCTTGTATATTCTTCTACAGATGTTTTATACACATGTAAATAGTTATGCGCGCGCAAATAAAATACGCAGTCCTTTTCTGCCTAGAGCACACATGGCGATGTCTCTTGAATCCCCTTCCATATCCCTGCACCCAGCGTCGCCTCATTCATTTCAGCAGCGTATCGTATTTTATCGAACGGATGTTACTAGACTGAATTTGGCAGCGGGTGTTTAGATTGTTTTGTGCAAAGAAATGAAAGCCGCCTCCTCGCGCTCATGTGCCCCTTGTCCTCCCCAGATGCTGCCCTGCAGGTGGACACGGTCGTGCCCAATGCCACGGTGTCGGAGAGGGCTGCGTTCCAGCTGGACTGCAGCATCGCCTCTCGCTCCAGCCAGGACTCCCGCTTTGCTGTGGCCTGGTATTCCCTGAGGGCTAAAGCCGGAGGGAAAAGGGGCAGGCGTGGTCAGGAAGGAGAAGAAACGAGGGAACAGGAGGAGGACGAGGAGGACGAGGACGAGGACGAGGACGAGGAGGAGGAGGAGGGGGGAGAAGGGGCCCCGACCGAGCGGGTGGCCCTGCTCAGGGTGGGCCCGGACGCCGTCTTCGGCCCCGAGGGGCGGCCCTGGGAGGGCAGGCTCCGCTTCCAGAGGCTGTCTCCGCTGCTGTACCGGCTCACCGTGCTGGAGGCCAGGCCCCACGACACCGGCAACTACTCGTGCCGCGTGGAGGAGTGGCTGCCCAGCCCGCAGAAGGAGTGGTACCGGCTGGCCGAGGAGGAGTCGGCGCCCATCAGCGTCCATGTTCTGGACACAAGTACGTTTTTCCAATTCACAGAGGGAGGGTGTGTCGCTGCTGATTGCAGCTGGGCCCGGAGGAGCAGTTCAGAGCTTGACTCTGGGTGAATAAGCAGGTTTTCCCAACCATCGTGCACATTTATGGGGCGGATTTGAGCTGTGGCAGGATGATGTCCCAGCAATTAAAATGATGATGTACCGTTTCATCTTTATGATAGATTTGATGCTCCCCCAGATTCTGTTTTAGGGAGATTTCATTATATAAGCATATCGTTAGATGTTATTTTGTTACTCTGTAGAAGAGTGTTTCAGATTCATAGGAGGAAGTAAAAATGAAGCTGGAGTACCCCACGCTTCCTTCCTCTTGGCCTCGAGGATCATTTTGCCTCAGGTTGTATTTTGGAAGTTGACTCGGGGGTTAGGTGGATTTTGCTGGTGGGTTGGAAAGGTCAGCTTAGAGAGACAATAATCTTACAAGAGAGTGGGAAAGAGGTTAGGTGCAGCCCACCTGCCACCAGCCTTTCCTACAGATTGGTCTGCAACTCAGAGTTTCCCCTCTGAGGGTCTTTATGACCATGACTAGAGGTTAGTGGAGATAATTGGGGGCCTAATGTATTCATTCTGACAAGGCACTCTTTTGGTTGGCCTTTTGTCAGAACGTAGAATGTCAGACTGGAATGCTGCTTATCATGGTAGAACCAGCCTAATTAGCTTAGCAAAAATAAAACCTTTGCTAGAATTTTTAGCTTCTTCTAGGTCAAAGCATTTTACCTAAGCATATTTACCTAAATAATCTTGATCTGAGTTTTGCCAGCGTTTCTCTTCCTTGGTCCTTCCTGCTTACAGTGTATTTGATAGAACCATACGGAATTGAGTTTTGGTAGGTCAAAATGGCTGACTTTTGGCAATTCCGTATACTTCAGAAATCTCATCAGTGAGTGTATGATGTTTTCTTAATTCTAATAAGCAACAGCTATACAGTTTGAGGGAAAGCAGAAGGAAACTAAATCATACAGAGATCATCTACTGAACAGCCTGCTGCCCAGAAGTAAAAGGGAAGGTATTTATGCCACATTTTATCTGCCCATTGCAAATGTTCATATTTATTAAACTTCATAGAGAATAGAGATCATCCAGCAATGCTGTTTTACAGAAAAATGTAGATTCCCAGAGGCTGGGCACCCCAAAGTCCCAGTAAGCCATAGAATAGTCCTCAGCCTAGGCCTCTGGGCATCTGGTCTCTTTCTCTCCCACATCCAGGTATAACTAATACTATGCGCTGGGCTGCCATAGACAAACTGTGGACACGTATAAATGGCTAGTAATGGCATTTTAATTGATAAAATTAATCAAGTAAGCCCCATTCGTAGTAAGACTGCTGGGAGAAGCTGGAAGGGAGAGTGTACGTTGTATTTCCAGAGAAGGACCTTTGTTGCAGGACTGAGTGCAAACAATGCATAAAATATAACCATGCAGGAGGCTCAGACTGAAGTGCGGTTAGTTCCTTTTCCCTCACAGATGCAGTCCCATTCGCCATCCCTCAATTACATTTCAGGACGTGGCTTTCCTTGCCGTAATCATGTCTCACAATGGAAAATGCGGGCATTGCTTTGTTTGAACTCACAATTGTGCCTGAATTGGAAGAGCCATTGTTGTGGGACTAAGAATAGAAGTGTCATCGCCCCCCGCCCCCATTTGGGGTGGGAGGAAGATGCATGGCGATGGGGGCGCGCCCTTGGGTCTGGTGAGGTCATCAGGGACAGATGTCACAGCCCGGTGCCTGAGCCCTAATTGTCTTGTCTCTCGCGATCCAGGCGCCACCCTGCAGTCCCTCATCTGCTCCAACGACGCCCTAATTGTCTTGTCTCTCACGGTCCAGGCGCCACCCTGCAGTCCCTCATCTGCTCCAACGATGCGCTCTTCTACTTCGTCTTCTTCTACCCGTTTCCCGTCTTCGGGATCCTCGTCATCACCGTCCTCCTGGTGCGCTTCAAGAGCCGGAGCTCCGGCAGGAACTCTGATGGGAAGAACGGGGTGCCCCTGCTGTGGATCAAAGAGCCGCACCTCAATTACTCCCCGACGTGCCTGGAGCCCCCGGTGCTCAGTATCCACCCAGGAGTCATAGACTAAGGGCGATGGACCCGTGGGTGTTGGCCGTGGGGCAGCTGGGGCTCGTCCTCGCTGCCTCTTCCTCTGTGACTGCCCAGTGACCGCACCCAGACTCTGCAGTGCCCAGTGACCGCACCCAAACTCTGCAGTGCCCAGTGACCGCACCCAAACTCTGGAGTGCCCAGTGATCGCACCCAGACTCTGCAGTGCCCAGTGACCGCACCCAAACTCTGGAGTGCCCAGTGACCGCACCCAAACTCTGGAGTGCCCTTGCTGCAAGCTGCCAGACTTGAGAAGTCTCACAAGTTCCCCGTGAGTCATGGAGACAGACTGCCGTGAGCCGGCACCCAGCAGATGGGCCTGTGCTATCTCTCTGTTGGTTGGTTAGCTCTTCGCACACGGATGTCGTGATCCTGCCATTATAGGTTTCTTGTTTTTGTTTTTGGTAATGTTGTGAGTGGCTCCAGGTGCCACATCTACTCACTGATTTATATCGTATCCTCAGATGTTTCAGGGGTTCTTATTCTTTGTAATGTTCTCTTTTTAAATCCCTTTGGTTTAACCTTTTTGGATTTCATAATGTCGTGAACTAATTTCTCCTACGTACAATGACTGCGAAAGGAAGGATGAACCTTCTAAGCAACAAGGCATCTCTTTCGCGCCTTTCTGTTTTTGCACACTTGAATATTGCCACCCACGGATCAAAATACACCCGAACATTTTTTTACTTTCTTAACGAGACTTGAAAATTGTGCGTAGCGTAGACCCGATTTGTAGTTCATTGTTTCCCTCAGCTGGAGTTGTTAGAACCACTTTGTAATTAAGATGAAAGCATTGAATTTTGATTCAAAGAACTGTGTACGTAGAAAAGAAATCCTGCATAGCCTCATTAGGAGTAGATGGTGCCCGGCCAGTCTGCAGGGAGGCAGGAAAAGGCTTCATCCCAACCTTGCCAAAAAATAAGAAAACTTGCTTAGAGAACAGGTCAAAAGCTCCAAACAGCACAAATTTTCCAAGCCTATGTGTGCATGCTGCTTTTCCCAGCTGCTTTCAACAACTACTGGCTTTCAGATTGATCAAAGCCAGTGATTACAGAAGGAGAGGAAAAAGGCCGGGTGTTGTTGGCTTGATTTGTTCTGCAAGGACAATCCCTAACTGGGAACTGGGTGCAGGTGGGCTTCTGCCTTAGTGGGCTTTGCCAGACCCGTAAGGGAGAGGATCTGGTGAGCTCGGAAGTGAACTGAGCACATGGGACCAAAGCAACCTCTGTCTACACCCGGAGGAGGGCACTGGGGCAGCCAGCAGCTAAGTTTGTGAAGACTGGGGTGGTGCAGGGTGTGAGGGGCTTTCCAGGGCCTAACAGTGAAGAGTGGGGAAGAATAAAAAACTCCCTGGAAGTGTGAAGACTAGGTTTTTCTTTCTCTTTCCAGTAAGATTTTAGTCAAAGAGATTGACATCTATCTTATTCACCATTTATCTCTCCCTACATCTCACTCTCTGCCCTAAGAATATCAGACAAGGGGAGGTCTAAATGCAGCCTCTCTTTAAACCTTTTAGCTTGCCTAATCACAGCAAAAGGTGATCCCAGCTCTTCCCTTCCTTGGTTCTTGGGTGTGCTTTTGGTTATTTGGTGGCTCACTGCTATCATGGCTTTTTACTTTAGCGCACCCTAAACCCAGCGATGGCTGGTGCCACCCCTGTTACATTAGTGTTGGGCAATACGCTTGGGTACCTTGGATCATCATCAGTTGCAAATATTTCCTTTTGCTCACCCCATGAGGGTGCCTCTGTGCCCCTCGTCTTCCTATGTTATGCTGGCCAACACTGCCGTCCCCGCTCTTTGAACATCACATCTAACGAGAGATTCCAGAGAAACTTTGGCCTGAAACTGAACAGACTCCAAGGGAGGCCGTGGAATTCCCGGGGCATGTGGGCCCTGCTCTCTTAGGGGTCTGCAAGTGTCCGAGTGGGCAGCGTACTCATGGGGTTTGCTGAGCCACAGCTGAGGGCAAGTCAAGTGATTATCCAGCCCTCCCTGACAGGCTTAAATAGACCTGCCTATTTTTTTCTCCCAAATACAAATACTCTTGGTCATTTATTAAGTTTCAGCAATACTTTAGATGTAGAGAATAGGCTTAGTGTTGAGGAGAGAAGGCAGTCTTTGGCCCCATTTCTTTCATTTCAGGGCTGTGGGCTTCCAGTGAGAGAAAGCTGGCTCCTGCTGTGTAGACCAAGTCAGTGAGGAGGGTACCTTTTCCTCCGTCTGCGTGGAAAGAGGCCCCGTGACTGCATGGGACTGGAATGTGTGGCTAAGTTCTGAATTCGTAGTAGTTCACAGTTGTAGAAGAGTAGTTGCCCGTAATTAAATATGTCAAACAGTTGCAGGATATTTGAAAGGAAAAAAGAAACCGAAGCCAGTATTTTAATAATTGTTTTGTTTTTCTGGATATTTTCTACTGGGCTGGGGATGCCATCAACAGCCAGCTTTGTGTGAAAAACCCCAGGACCTTCTTTGGCCATTTCAATGGAAATGTGGAGTCCGGATGAATGGGAATGGTGCCCTCTAGTGGCAGCGACGCCTCATTGCACACCGCCTCGCAGAACTCGAGTCTTCTGCGTCAAGGAGAGGAAAACGCTGAATACACTCCTGACTGATCTACGTCTATAATGTTGCATTTATTAAAAACAAACAAACAAACAAAAAAAACAAAAATCACACTGTGCTAAGCCCATTCCAGGATATGGATATGATCACACCCTCTTTCACCAGGGTGTTTCTGTAACAAGTTTTCATGTTCTTTTCAAACAATGGTTTCTCTGTGTTAATTGTGGAAGAAAAAAAGAGATGGGCTAAAAAAAATTACCCATGCATGATGTAGAGAACTGTTGATTTGTTTTGGATTTTGTTTTTGTTTTTTTAAAGGAAAACTTTGTAAGATGTTGCACTAAAATGTTTTATATACACTTCAGAGACCTGTAGTAAATTATGTTGAAAATACGGCTGTTTGCAGTGACTGGAATTGGCTGTCCTACTTCCCCCCTCACTTAACCCACCACTTTGCTCTTGGGCACTGTGCCCTGGTGCACAACTTCCAGGGTTCTGCCTTTGGCATTGGCCTGCTAGGCCCAAGGTTCATAGAATTGTGACCTCTTTCTTATCACTCCCCAGCCCCGCCCCTCCCCCAGCCTAAGTGAGTTCCTTTGTGCAAATTAACAAAAACACCTCCTACTCAAAACACTTCACTGCCATCTGCTGAAAATGCAGATCTGCTGAAAATGTGTCATAAATGCACACTTTGATCCTGACCGTGAAGGCTGTCCTTCCTTTGGAGTTGGGCAATGCGTAACATACCTGCTGGCTAGATGGGCAGGCTCAAAATGTAGCATTTGTGACTACCAGTCTTTTGATGTGTTGTTTTGTTTTGATGCTAGGGACAGGGGAGCTAGTGGGGAAGGAGAGCAGAAACATGGGACATTCTTTTTGGCTAGCAAGACCACACCGTCTTTCTCAAACTATGCAGTATTGCCATGACTGAGAAATACTCAGCAAGCATTTTTCAGGACTGAAGTGAGAGCAGAAGCTGTGCGTAGTATACTGCTCAGTGAGACTGCACAGTACACCAGTCTCTGTTCCCTGCACAGCTCCACAACACGAAGATGCTGGGATGTTTTGGAGGAGTTCACCACGCCTGTAAATAGAGGAGACAGGCAGAATGATGAAGGTCACAGCAATGATACATGATTAGTCAGAACCCATTTATAATTCCTTAAAATTCACAGAACAGGCAAAAGGAACAAGATAGAGGGTAAAAAGCAGATGGAGGTGCTTTTTTCTTTTTCTTCGTTTTAAAGTCCAAGCCAAGGCTTAAGTGTATGTTTTCCTCTGCTCCTCAGTCCCATTTACTGCATCCTTATCAACTTCTTGCAGCTGCTGGCTTGGCCAGGAGTTGAAAATATGTCTATCTCTTGGTTGCCCAGAATTGCTTCATGTTGTCTTATGCATTATTTTTGCCTAATTTTTTTCCCCAAATGTTTCTTTCTGCCAGGGAACAAAAGGGAAAATAGATTGCTCTCTATACCGTTTGTGCAAATCAACCCAGTGTTTACATAGATGAAGTATGTGCAAGATTACTCATGAGACAAGGGCAATTTTCATTTTGCAGGGTTAGAAACCGTGTTTTGCTTACTAGTTCCGTGGATTCCTAAACCTCCTGGATTAGTTGCAGGAATTTGGCAAAAACTAAAGCCTGAGTACCAGAGAGTGGCATAACAGGTGAGCAATGACCCACGGTTACATGAGCAGGCTGAGTGAGCCCTCTTTTCTTACCTCTAAAGCATGAGACCTACATTGACGGGGAGATAAAACTGGCTCTCTCAACCCAGGCCACGAGATGAAAAACAGGTCCAGCTGTCCCGTTGGTGGCAAGTTCTCAGTACACGAAAGGAGCCTTTTTGGCTGCCTGTCTAAGGCATAGCAGGGTCCAGATTTTCTGAGCCATGTTTGATGCATTACGTCTGCTAGAGGGGGCATATAAGCGCTTCTACAAATGCTTGATGGAGGGCAGTGTGACGGTGGCTCAGTGGCAGAATTCTCACCTGTCATGCCAGAGACCCGGGTTTGGTTCCAGGTGCCTGCCCATGCAAAAAAGAAAAGAAAAAGAAAAATGATTGATGGAAGCACAGCATTCCTATTAACAGACGGGGCAGCAAGACTCATTTGTGGAAAGACAGGCCTCAAAGGAAGGCCGAATGAATCATTCCTCACCCAGTGCCCAGAGACTATGACCAGGGCAGTGTACCCCCAGCCCCAAGGTGACTGGGTGGTCTCCGCAACCCAGCTTCTGCGGGCGAGTCCGAATAGCAGCACACCTGTGAACCCAAGCCCACTCACCACATCCTGCTCCTGGATGAAAGCATAAGCATGAGGCTTTGGCCTGGGTCGGAATCCCAGTTCTACTCCCTTGTTGTGTGTCCTTATGTCTTTAGGCAAGCCATTTACCTCCTCCGAGCCTCAGTTTCCTCATCTGTAAAAACAGGGACAATGATAGGATTAAAGGAATCTGGTTATGCACTTAACACAGGGCCTGGCATTCAAGAAATGTTTGTTGAGCCACTTTCAGTGAGTCTCAGGTGTTTAAGGCCACACTCTGACTCATCCATCCTTTACAAATTGACTAGTTCCTTCTTGCCCAAGGCAGAGGAAAAACTTGTTTTCCTCACATTTGTGCTACATACTGCACCTGTCTTTCTCAGTATCCATAGATGATAGAGAATGTCTTAAAGTAGCAGGCTTCATGATACAGAACATTGGTTCCAGAAAATTTGATAGTGATAGCTTTAGGATTTTATATCTACTTTAATAAATAATTTATGAATTCTTGTAGTACGGTTTAAAGGGCTTGAGTTGAGTGGTTTTGGAGTCCCCACCTATGGATGATGGAGGTAACAGCACCAGTGAAGCATATTTCCACCGAGTTCCATAATTCACAAGGTGTTCTAATGTTTATTAGGGTAGCAGGGAGGTTTGTTCACGGGAAGAGGTAATTCCGCCTACAAGGTAACCAGAAGTTCTTTGTATTAATTCTCATTACTGGGCAGGGGTATTTCTGGTGCTTTTCTCTGAAGTCAGGCAGGCGAATATAAGGAGCTGGTTCTGGGAACAGATTTGGTTTGAGGTCTGGGCTAGTTTGCAGCTGTATATACCCCAGAAAAGGCCATGTTATTTTAATCCATTCCTGTGGGTGGAATCCTACTATGGGTAGGCAATTTGGTTAGAGATGCAACCCATTCCATTCAAAGTGGGTCTAAATTATTTTACTGGGGCCCTTTATGAGAAGGTAAAGGACAGAAAAGGCTGATGGAGCTTAGAAAAGAAAAGCCCCCGTGAGGCTAAGAGAGGACCAGCAGGCCACGGGCCTCCCCGTGTGCTACAGGTGTCCCAGGTGCCAGGGGCCTGATTTCAGAGTCCAGGTATCACCCTATCGATACCTTGAGTTGGACATTTTCATGGCCTAAGAACTGTAAATTGTGAGTTAATAAATCCCCATTGTAAAAGTCAACCCCTTTTGGGGGGAGCCAAACAGTGGAAGGACTTGATGTGTCAGCACCATTCCCTGGAGGAAGAAGAAAACACAGGACGCTGAGAAGGGAGAAACCAAAGGCCAAGGGAGTGTTGAGGGTCAGGCTTAAGGAGAAGGCGGGGCATCTCACCGACCTACATGAACGAGGAAAAGGAGCTGCCGTAGGCGCTGCACCAGGTGATCCCACACATTCTAACAGTCGGTTAGAACGTCCCGTTTTCCTTGTCATTGATTTTAATATGTGAGAAAAGTGGTGCAAAGAGGCTGAGTGTCTTGCCCAGTGGCCTTCAGCCGAGTTACTAGCAGGAAACGCCAGCTCCGCGCCGCCGCTGCTGGAAGGCACTGAAGGCAGAAGTGCATTCGGGCCTCCTGCCTTTCTTGGGCGGAGTCCCTCTGTCGCCACAGGGCCGCGGCTCTGGGGGAAGCGACAGCCCGCCCCAACCGGAGTGGCGTCCACCCCACCACAAGCGCTAGGGAAAAGTCCCCGGGACACCCGGTTTTGGGACAGCCGGCCGCCGTGAAGGCAGGAGGGGCCCCCGGGCGGCGCGGCGGCGCGGGCTGTGCCGGAAGGCCCGGGCGCAGGGCGGGGTGCGGGGGGACGGCGAAGCGGCGCGCGGCAGCGTCCGGGGAGTGGGTGGGGAAAGAGGAACGACGTGGGCGGGAAGTGGCGCGCCGACCCGAGGGCTGACGGGGCTTGGCTTTACCTTTGAGGAGCGGTGGGAAGCGCCCGGCGCCGGGCGCACAGGCCTCCCCGAAGCGCTGCGGTCGCAGCGAGCGTCCCGGGCGGAGCATGGGGGTCTTCGGCGTGCTCTGCCTGCTGCTGCATTTCGGTGAGTGGCCCGGTGGGGACCGGGCGGCGTCGGGGTGGGGAGGGGTGGGGTGGGGAGGTCCGTGGCCCCGGGGGGACCCCCTCGCCACCCGGGCTGGCGCGGAGGCGGCTGCGGGCCCCGGAGAGAGGCGGCCAGCGCGAGCCTTTGCAGGCCGAGGAGCCGCCACTCCTGCGAGTCCCCTGGGTCCAGCCCCGAGGGAGGAAACTTGGTTTGTCCCGGCGGCGCCTCGCATCCTGTCGGCGAAGGAGAGGTGCCCGGGAGCCTAAGTCCGCTCGCCTCTCCGGCGTGGGGGGCTTTCTCCTCTCTTCGGGGTTCTTCCCAGAACCTCCTCAGCCCGGCTCACCTCCCCACCCGGCGGGTCCCCCGGAAGGGTGTGACACTTCTCTGAGCCACAAGTGAACTTGGCCGCGGAGCCGACGGGGCCGTCCCCCGGCCTGGGCCGCCGGGTCCCGCGCCTGCTGCAGGAAGAAGGCTGGTCGGCCGGGTTCCCAGCTCCGGGGCCCCGCAGGCCCGAGGTTACCCCCCAGCCCACCCCACCCCGGGCTGCTGGCACCTTGGGGGGCGTCGGGGCTGGAGTGGGGGTGGGGGTGGGGGTCGGTGCTTCTCAGAATTGCCCCGCAGGCCGCGGGGGACAGGGGCCCGCGAGAAACGGGAGCAGAGTCGCCGCCGCCCCGCGCTCCAGACGGTGCCTGGGACCCTTTTCATTTCTTCCCGCTTCGGTTACATCCCACCACAGCCCCCCGCTAAATAGGGATCATTCTGTTTCCATTTTTACCTCCCTGCTCTCATCAGCTCCTCCACCCATTGGCCCCTAGTCACGGCCAATCCCCCAAGTCTAGAACTAGCCCTTTACCAGTTCTTCCTTCCTCGAGGCTCTTCTCACTGTGGGCTTGTCTGCGGATGTCTTCTGTCCGTCCGTGCCTGGGCTCCGCGTTTGTTGGGTGCGCATTCGTGGTGGCATCCGCCTGTGGGGCTCAGCCCAGCTTGGGGGGATTGAGGCATGGGCAAAGGTCCCTGCATTATCAGGAAAAGCAGCGAGTGTTGTGGAAGGGCTCTGGGAGTGCTTAGGTGCCAAGGCTTCGTGAAGAGAGGGTGTTTGAACCTGGAGTGTGAGGAGGAAGAGGGGTAAGACGGGCGGGGGACTGTGCAGAGCGGACTAGGACGGCAGAAGGTGTGCCCAGGAGGGCGTCTGGCTCTGTGGCCCAGCCCTGAGTGCCCCTCTCGGGACCTTGGAGTCTCGTGCAGCAAAGGAGAGCTGTTGCTGAGCTTCCTGCCGTCAGAGCCACGTGGGAAAAATAACCACATCAGTGGCAAAGAGGAAGGGATTGTATCACAGGGAAATAGGAGGCAGGGAGGTTTGAGAAAGGAGAAAAGATGCATATAGAAATTGAAGGGGTGGAGCGACTGCTGTCCGAATCCCCTGGTCTCTCATTTCCTGGACCCAGAGCATGCCTCTGATACGAGTGCTCTCCATATGCTACAAGTGCATGTTTTTCACCAGGCCCCCTCTGTCCCAGGAGATTCGAAGGTGATTTCATTCAGCTCGCGTGCATTTATCACCTGCTCTGAGTAGGCTCAGGACAAGCCTGAATGGTGCTGAACCCGGGCCAAGCCTGCCGCACTAGGAAAGCTGTTGAACAGTGATTAACTGCATCTGCCCTAGAGGCTGATGCCTGCCCTCAGGCCCTGGCCAAACCTGTCACCTGAGTAAGGGGCCTGTGCAAGTTCTTTGCCGTCTGTGTGCCTCGATGGGATACAGAGAGGGATCGTGAGAGCTTATATGAGAGAAGGGTCAGAACACTATCTGGTCGGTAGAACGGTTGTGGACAGTCACTGAACAGACATTTTTTTTTTTTTTTTAAAGGAAAGACAGAGAGAAGGAAGGAAGGATAGAAGGAAGGAAGGAAGAAAGAAAGGGAAACATCTTTTAAACATTTTCTTGTTTTATTGTATTCTGTTTCTCCGTTTTTTGTTACATGGGCTGGGGCCGGGAATCGAACCGAGGTCCTCCGGCATAGCAGGCAAGCACTTTGCCCGCTGAGCCACCGCGGCCCGCCCTGAACAGACATTTTTTGAGTGTCGTCTGTGTGTCAGGCATTGTCAAAGCAGTGTACAACAAGGAACGGACAATCCCCTGCCCTCATAAAGCCCAGATTATAGTGATGGGGAATGTTAGTAAATTAATAAGTAAGTGAACATTTAGCTGCTGGGTGGTAAGAGTAACATTTTTTGCTACATTTGATAAAAGTATCATCCATTGCTGGATGATAAACATTCACTTCTTATTTAAAAAATTTTTTTTAGCCTCAAGTTTTATTTTCGATCATCTTCATTTTCCTCTGTAATAAACTTAATGGGTATACCCATTTGGTCAGATTTATTCATTCTTCAGCAGTTTAAGCATTAAACAACGACAGTCTTTAACTTTCAATCCTTGATAGTGTGGTAGTCATTAAATAAGAGATTGTTTAGCTTTCTCAAGGAGAAAAAATAGCCGAGGAATAAGATAGCCTCGCAACACAATATTTTTGGGGGTTCTGGGTGGCGAGGAGCGGTGCTGGGGCCGTAAGTTGAACTCTGGCCTCCCACATGGCAGGCAAGCATTCTACCATCGAGCCACCCATTACAATACAATTTTAATACAGAAGTTTTACTGATACTTGGACAATTTCTATGATGTGAGGAAAAAAATAACAATAGTGTTTGAAATGTGGCCAGTCTTCTAAGTCAAGAGCTATGATCCATTGTTCAATCCATTTCAATATCTGATTTCTATTATTCTTTAGTTCTTCTGAATTATTACTGGGTAGCTGATGCACCCTTTCTTCACTGCAGGATGCTGTGGCTTCTTCATAAAGAACTTGAATCACACTGAATATTATCTTGTAGTTTCTTCTCGCTATAACTCCTTGTTTCGAGTCTTTTGTACAGTATGCTGTTATCCATTCTCAGCACAAGAACTATATGAAACCAGGGTTCAGGGAAATCACAACCTAGTTAATCAATAATAACTCCAACTACTTTAATGTGGCATTCTAACTCAGCTCCTCTGTCTTCATCTAAAATGGGGCAGTCATACTCTTCATCATAGCCATCAGGTAGTTTGCCCTTCTTTAGCTAAATCACCACATTAGTGTATTTCACTCCTGATCTTGAGGCAAGTTCTTTGCCTGGTGTAGTTTTTCCAGCCTTTGGTTACCAGTGAGCAGGATGTTTGGCTGCAGCATGGCTCTCACCGCAGTGGCTCCAAGCACCAGACTTGCACGCCTCACACACCAACATTTCTTAATTTGAGATTAGTAAAGCAGAATGAAGGGAAGTGGAAGTGGTTAATATTTTTAAATTTTTTGGAATTTTGGAAAATTTTGAAGTGTTAGAATAGTTGCAAAAATAATACAGTGAACAGTCAAATCACCTTCTTCTTGAATCACCAGTTAATGTTTTGTCACATTTGTTTTACTTCTCTCTTTAAACACAAATACAGGTTTTTGTTTGCTTTTATTTATTTATTTATTTTTGCCAAACCATTTGAGAGTGCAGACCTAGTATCACCTCTCCTATAAATCCTTTAACTCGTGCCTCCTAAGAACAAGAGCATTCTCCAACAAGCCACAAAATTGTCACCACACTGTGCCGGTTTGAAACTGTTCTGTACCCCAGAAAAGCCATGTCCTTTAATCCTTGTTCAGTATTAAAGGACAGAATGTTTTTTATTGTTTCCATGGAAATGTGACCCACCCACTTGTGGCAAGAAACTTTTGATTTCATGGTTTCCATGGAGAAGTGTCTCCACCCATTCAAGGTGGGGTTACTCACTGGAGTCCGTTAAGAGGGAGCCGTTTTGGAAAAAGCTTTTCAGAGCAGCAGAGCCCACAGAGCCAGAGACCTTTGGAGATGAGAAGCGGAGGCGTTGCTGGGGGAGAGTTTCATGAAACTAGAAGTGGGGAGAGAAAGCTGGCAGAGGTTGCCTTTCCTTCCCAGCTGAGCAAGAACCCTGACCTTCATTGGCCCTTTTTTTGGAGTTAAGATATCTTTATCTGGATGCCTTAGTTTGGACATTTTCATGGCTTAGAACTGTAAACTTACAACTTAATAAGCTCCCTTTTTAAAAAGCTGTTCTATTTCTAGTATATTGCATTCTGGCAGCTTAACAACTAAAATACACACACGGGAAATTTAACATTGATACAGAACTATTTTCTGATACAGAGGACAGAAGCCAATTCTGGATCATACACTACATTTGGTGGCCATGCCTTTTTTAGTCCCCTTTAGTCCAAAATTGTTACCACTGTTGCCACCTTTTTTGGGGGGGTTGGGGGTGGGGGTACTTTATGACGTGGCCATTTTTTTAAATAATTTTTTTATTGTGAAATATAACATATATACTAAAAAGTAATAAATTTCCAAGGACATTATAACATGTAATTATGGAGCAAATTTTAAAATTTGGTATGGGTTATAGTTCGATGATTTTTAAATTTTTCTTCTAGCTGCTCTGAGACCAACAGAAATATCAATATAACGATTCAATAGTCATACTCATTTGTTATATTCTGTTTTCTGTTATGTTACTCCTTCTCCTTAAATAACATATATACATAAAAGCAATAAATCTCAAAGTACATCGCACACTTAGTTGTAGAACAGATTTCACAGTTTGGTATGGGTTACAGTTCCACAATTTTATGTTTTTCTTTCTAGCTGCTCTAAGATACTGGAGGCTAAAAGAAAATATCAGTATAATAATCAAACACTCTTACTCATTTCTTAAACTCAGCCCTCTCTGTATATCCCCACCATCACCTTTGATCTTTCTGCCACTCTTTAGGGGTATTTGGGCTATGCCCACTGTAACTTTATCATGTTGAAAGGGGCTGTTGATAATATGGGATGGAACTAGTTGGTGTTCTGGAGAGGCCGGCCCCTCTGCATTTCAGGACTTACCTGGTCCAGGGACCCATTTGGAAGTTGTAGGTTTTGGAAAGTTACCCTAGTGCATGGAACCTTTGTAGAATCTTTTTTTTTTTTTTTAACTTTTTTTTTTTTATTGTATAGTATAACATATACACAAAGCAAAGAAATAAAAAAGCAATGGTTTTTAAAGCACTCCTCAACAAGTAGTTACAGAACAAATCCCAGAGTTTGTTATGTGCTGATATGATTCTCTCATATTTTTACTTCTAGCTGCTCCAGAATATAGGAGGCTAGAGGGCTTAAATATTTTTTTATCATCATAATCAACTTTTTTTCCTTCTTTTTTTTGTGAAAAATAACATATATACAAAGAAGCTATAAATTTCAAAGTACAGCACCACATTTAGTTGTAGAACATATTTTAGAGTCTGATGTGGATTACAATTCCACAATTTTAGGTTTTTACTTCTAGTTGCTCTAAAATACTGGAGACTAAAAGAGATATCAATTTAAAGATTCACCATTCATATTCATTTGTTAAATCCTGTCTTCACTCCGCTATCACCTTTGATCTTTCCATCCCTCTCTTTAGGGGTGCTTGGGCTTTGGCAATTCTAAATTTTTGATATTGGAAGGGTCTGTCACTAATATGGGGTAGGGAGATGCAACTATCTGATGTTCTGAAGAGGACTCTTGCCAAATAGGAATTCTAAACCTCCTTTTAACTCTTGTCCCTCTCCCCATTATTTACCTCTGCTGTTGCTGTGATAATGCTGATGGTTTCCTTTTTTTTTTTTTAATTAAAAAAATTAACTAACACAAAAATAGAAATCAATCCATTCTACATATGCAATCAGTAATTCTTAATATCATCACATAGGTGTATGGTCATCATTTCTCAGTACATATGCATCGATTTAGAGAAAGAAATAGCACTACAACAGAAAAAGAAATAAAGTGATAACACAGAGAGAAAACACAAATAAAAATAAAAAGTACAAAAATATATAAGAGAAAAAAAAAAACAAAACAAACAAACAAAAAACTATAGATCAGATGCAGCTTCATTCAGCGTTCCAAGATAATTACATTACAATTAGGCAGTATTGTGCTGACCATTTTTTTTTTTTTAGACGTCATACCATTCTACATATGCAATCAGTAATTCTTAACATCATCACATAGATGCATGATCATCTTTTCTTAGTACATTTGCATCGGTTTAGAAGAACTAGCATTATAACAGAAAAAGATATAGAATGTTAATATAGAGAAAAAAAAATAAAAGTAATAATAATAAGAACAAAACAAACAAAACAAAACAAAACAAAAACCTATAGCTCGGAGGCAGCTTCGTTCAGTATTTTAACATGATTACTTTACAATTAGGTATTATTGTACTGTCCATTTTTGAGTTTTTGTATCTAGTCCTATTGCACCGTCTGTATTCCATCAGCTCCGATTACCCATTATCTTACCCTGTTTCTAACTCCTGCTGAACTCTGTTACCAATGACATATTCCAAGTTTATTCTCGAGTGTCGATTCACATCATTGGGACCATACAGTATTTGTCTTTTAGCTTTTGGCTAGACTCACTCAGCATAATGTTTTCTAGGTCCATCCATGTTATTACATGCTTCATAAGTTTATCCTGTCTTAACGCTGCATAATATTCCATCGTACGTATATACCACAGTTTGTTTAGCCACTCGTCTGTTGATGGACATTTTGGCTGTTTCCATCTCTTTGCAATTGTAAATAACGCTGCTATAAACATTGGTGTGCAAATGTCTGTTTGAGTTTTTGCCCTTAATTCCTTTGAGTAGATTCCCAGCAATGGTATTGCTGGATCGTATGGCAATTCTATATTCAGCTTTTTGAGGAACCGCCAAACTGCTTTCCACAGTGGTTGCACCATTTGACATTCCCACCAACAGTGGATAAGTGTGCCTCTTTCTCCGCATCCTCTCCAGCACTTGTCATTTTCTGTTTTGTTGATAATGGCCATTCTGGTGGGTGTGAGATGATATCTCATTGTGGTTTTGATTTGCATTTCTCTAATGGCCAGGGACATTGAGCATCTCTTCATGTGTCTTTTGGCCATTTGTATTTCCTCCTCTGAGAGGTGTCTATTCAAGTCTTTTTCCCATTTTGTAATTGGGTTGGCTATCTTTTTGTTGTTGAGTTGAACAATCTCATTATAAATTCTGGATACTAGACCTTTATCTGATATGTTGTTTCCAAATATTGATTCCCATTGTGTAGGCTGTCTTTCTACTTTCTTGATGAAGTTCTTTGATGCACAAAAGTGTTTAATTTTGAGGAGTTCCCATTTATTTATTTCCTTCTTCAGTGCTCTTGCTTTAGGTGTAAGGTCCATAAAACCGCCTCCAATTGTAAGATTCATAAGATATCTCCCTACATTTTCCTCTAACTGTTCTATGGTCTTAGACCTAATGTTTAGATCTTTGATCCATTTTGAGTTAACTTTTGTATAGGGTGTGAGATATGGGTCTTCTTTCATTCTTTTGCATATGGATATCCAGTTCTCTAGGCACCATTTATTGAAGAGACTGTTCTGTCCCAGGTGAGTTGGCTTGACTCCCTTATCAAAGATCAAATGACCATAGATGAGAGGGTCTATATCTGAGCACTCTATTCGATTCCATTGGTCGATATATCTATCTTTATGCCAATACCATGCTGTTTTGACCACTGTGGCTTCATAATATGCCTTAAAGTCTGGCAGCGCAAGACCTCCAGCTTCATTTTTTTTCCTCAAGATGTTTTTAGCAATTCGGGGCACCCTGCCCTTCCAGATAAATTTGCTTATTGGTTTTTCTATTTCTGAAAAATAAGTTGTTGGGATTTTGATTGGTATTGCATTGAATCTGTAAATCAATTTAGGTAGGATTGACATCTTAACTATATTTAGTCTTCCAATCCATGAACACGGTATGCCCTTCCATCTGTTTAGGTCTTCTGTGATTTCTTTTAGCAGTTTTTTGTAGTTTTCTTTGTATAGGTCTTTTGTCTCTTTAGTTAAATTTATTCCTAGGTATTTTATTCTTTTAGTTGCAATTGTAAATGGGATTCGTTTCTTGATTTCCCCCTCTGCTTGTTCATTGCTAGTGTATAGAAATGCTACAGATTTTTGAATGTTGATCTTGTAACCTGCTACTTTGCTGTACTCATTTATTAGCTCTAGTAGTTTTGTTGTGGATTTTTCCGGGTTTTCGACGTATAGTATCATATCGTCTGCAAACAGTGATAGTTTTACTTCTTCCTTTCCAATTTTGATGCCTTGTATTTCTTTTTCTTGTCTAATTGCTCTGGCTAGAACCTCCAACACAATGTTGAATAATAGTGGTGATAGTGGACATCCTTGTCTTGTTCCTGATCTTAGGGGGAACGTTTTCAATTTTTCCCCATTAAGGATGATATTAGCTGTGGGTTTTTCATATATTCCCTCTATCATTTTAAGGAAGTTCCCTTGTATTCCTATCCTTTGAAGTGTTTTCAACAGGAAAGGATGTTGAATCTTGTCAAATGCCTTCTCTGCATCAATTGAGATGATCATGTGATTTTTCTGCTTTAATTTGTTGATATGGTGTATTACATTAATTGATTTTCTTATGTTGAACCATCCTTGCATACCTGGGATGAATCCTACTTGGTCATGATGAATAATTCTTTTAATGTGTTGTTGGATACGATTTGCTAGAATTTTATTGAGGATTTTTGCATCAATATTCATTAGAGAGATCGGCCTGTAGTTTTCTTTTCTTGTAATATCTTTGCCTGGTTTTGGTATGATGGTAATGTTGGCTTCATAGAATGAGTTAGGTAGTTTTCCCTCCACTTTGATTTTTTTGAAGAGTTTGAGGAGAGTTGGTACTAATTCTTTCTGGAATGTTTGATAGAATTCACATGTGAAGCCGTCTGGTCCTGGACTTTTCTTTTTAGGAAGCTTTTGAATGACTGCTTCGATTTCTTTACTTGTGATTGGTTTGTTGAGATCATCTATCTCTTCTTGAGTCAGAGTTGGTTGTTCATGTCTTTCCAGGAACCCGTCCATTTCCTCTAAATTGTTGTATTTATTAGCGTAAAGTTGTTCATAGTATCCTGTTATTACCTCCTTTATTTCTGTGAGGTCAGTAGTTATGTCTCCTCTTCCATTTCTGATCTTATTTATTTGCATCCTCTCTCTTCTTCTTTTTATCAATCTTGCTAAGGGCCCATCAATCTTATTGATTTTCTCATAGAACCAACTTCTGGCCTTATTGATTTTCTCTATTGTTTTCATGTTTTCAATTTCATTTATTTGTGCTCTAATCTTTGTTATTTCTTTCCTTTTGCTTGCTTTGGGGTTAGCTTGCTGTTCTTTCTCCAGTTCTTCCAAATGGATAGTTAATTCCTGAATTTTTGCCTTTTCTTCTTTTCTGATATAGGCATTTAGAGCAATAAATTTCCCTCTTAGCACTGCCTTTGCTGCGTCCCATAAGTTTTGATATGTTGTGTTTTCATTTTCATTCACCTCGAGGTATTTGCTAATTTCTCTAGCAATTTCTTCTTTGACCCACTCGTTGTTTAGGAGTGTGTTGTTGAGCCTCTACGTATTTGTGAATTTTCTGGCACTCTGCCTATTATTGATTTCCAACATCATTCCTTTATGGTCCGAGAAAGTGTTGTGTAAGATTTTAATCTTTTTAAATTTGTTAAGACTTGCTTTGTGACCCAGCATATGGTCTATTTTTGAGAATGATCCATGAGCACTTGAGAAAAAGGTGTATCCTGCTGTTGTGGGATGTAATGTCCTATAAATGTCTATTAAGTCTAGTTCATTTATAGTAATATTCAGATTCTCTATTTCTTTGTTGATCTTCTGTCTAGATGTTCTGTCCCTTGATGAGAGTGGTGAGTTGAAGTCTCCAACTATTATAGTATATGAGTCTATTTCCCTTTTCAGTGTTTGCAGTGTATTCCTCACGTATTTTGGGGCATTCTGGTTCGGTGCGTAAATATTTATGATTGTTATGTCTTCTTGTTTAATTGTTCCTTTTATTAGTATATAGTGTCCTTCTTTGTCTCTTTTAACTGCTTTACATTTGAAGTCTAATTTGTTGGATATTAGTATAGCCACTCCTGCTCTTTTCTGGTTGTTATTTGCATGAAATATCTTTTCCCAACCTTTCACTTTCAACCTATGTTTATCTTTGGGTCTAAGATGTGTTTCCTGTAGACAGCATATAGAAGGATCCTGTTTTTTAATCCATTCTGCCAATCTATGTCTTTTGATTGGGGAATTCAGTCCATTGACATTTAGTGTTATTACTGTTTGGATAATATTTTCCTCTAACATTTTGCCTTTTGTATTGTATATATCATATCTGATTTTCCTTCTTTCTACACTCTTTTCCATATCTCTCTCTTCTGTCTTTTTGTATCTGACTCTAATGCTCCCTTTAGTATTTCTTGCAGAGCTGGTCTCTTGGTCACGAATTCTTTCAGTGACTTTTTGTCTGAGAATGTTTTAATTTCTCCCTCATTTTTGAAGGATAATTTTGCTGGATATAGGAGTCTTGGTTGGCAGTTTTTCTCTTTTAGTATTTTAAATATATCATCCCACTGTCTTCTAGCTTCCATGGTTTCTGCTGAGAAATCTACACATAGTCTTATTGGGTTTCCCTTGTATGTGATGGATTGTTTTTCTCTTGCTGCTTTCAAGATCCTCTCTTTCTCATTGACCTCTGACATTCTAACTAGTAAGTGTCTTGGAGAACGCCTATTTGGGTCTAATCTCTTTGGGGTGCGCTGCACTTCTTGGATCTGTAATTTTAGGTCTTTCATAAGAGTTGGGAAATTTTCAGTGAAAATTTCTTCCATTAGTTTTTCTCCTCCTTTTCCCTTCTCTTCTCCTTCTGGGACACCCACAACACGTATATTTGTGCGGTTCATATTGTCCTTGAGTTCCCTGATATCCTGTTCAAATTTTTCCATTCTTTTCCGGATAGTTTCTGTTTCTTTTTGGAATTCAGATGTTCCATCCTCCAAATCACTAATTCTATCTTCTGTCTCTTTAAATCTATCATTGTAACTATCCATTATTTTTTCTATGTTTGCTACTTTATCCTTCACTTCCATAAGTTCTGCGATTTGTTTTTTCAGTTTTTCTATTTCTTCTTTATGTTCAGCCCATGTCCTCTTCATGTCCTCCCTCAATTTATCGATTTCATTTTTGAAGAGGTTTTCCATTTCTGTTCGTATATTCAGGATTAGTTGTCTCAGCTCTTGTGTCTCATTTGAGCTATTGGTTTGTTCCTTTGACTGGGCCATATTCTCAATCTTTTGAGCGTGGACAGTTATCTTCTGCTGCTGGCGCCTGGGCATTTATTCAGATTTCTCTGGGTGTTGGACCCAGCAAGGTTGTAAGATTTTTCTGTGAAATCTCTGGGATCTGTTTTTCTTATCTTGCCCAGTACGTGGCGCACGTGGCACACGTTTGTCTCAAGTGTTTGGAATGGGTCTCCCCCAGTCACCGATCTCCGTGGCCTGGGGCTTTCGGATCCAA
The DNA here is from genome assembly GCF_023851605.1 of Tamandua tetradactyla. Classification (NCBI taxonomy): domain Eukaryota; kingdom Metazoa; phylum Chordata; class Mammalia; order Pilosa; family Myrmecophagidae; genus Tamandua; species Tamandua tetradactyla. Next base: position 4,421,101 of record NC_135337.1, read on the forward strand.
ATCTCTCCGTTGGTTCAGGGGCCGCGCGTGGTGGAGGCGTCAGCTGCCGCGGCTTGAGGGGACCCTGTGGCTGGTTGCGGGCCGCAGCGGGCCTGAGGGATTCCCCACCGGACCAGGAAGCCTCCCGTGGGGGGGGGCTTCCGCGGCTTGGATAGCCCTCCTATCTGAGACTCGTATCCGCGGACTCGAAGCAGAGACTCGAAGCCGCCCGCAGAAGAGGGGTGCCACCTGCCTCGGCTTGGGAAACTTGCTTCTCCAATACTCTCAGCCGGCCCGGAAAGGGGGGAGGGAGTAGCTCGGACCACCGCAGCTGCCGCTGATCGGGAGATCGCACGCCGCTCGGGGGTCTCACTGCAGCCGAGTCTCGCAGTCAGTCTAGCCAGCCCAGACTTTGGATAGCCCTCTGATCCGGGACTCGTAGCCGCGGACTTAAAGCCGAGACTCAAAGCCGCCCGCAAAAGAAGGGCGCCGCTTGCCTCGGCTTGGGGAACTTACTTCTCCGATACTCTCAGCCGGCCCGGGAAGGAGGGAGGGATTAGCTCGGACCGCCGCAGCTGCGGCCGCTCGGGGGTGTCGCCGCAGCCACGTCTCGCAATCAGACTTGCCAGCCCAGACTTTGGATAGCCCTCCGATCCGAGACTTGTAGTCGCGGACTCGAAGCCGCCCGCAAAATTGTGGCGCCGGCCGCCTTGGCTGGGAAGCTTGTCTCTCCGAGTCTCTCAGCCAGCCCCGGAAGGAGGGAGGGATTAGCTCGGACCGCCGCAGCTGCGGCCGCTCGGGGGTCTCGCCGCAGCCAAGTCTCGCAAACAGACTTGCCAGCCCAGACTTTGGATAGCCCTCTGATCCGAGACTTGTAGTCGCGGACTCGAAGCCGCCCGCAAAAGTGTGGCGCCGGCCGCCTTGGCTGGGAAGCTTGTCTCTCCGAGTCTCTCAGCCAGCCCCGGAAGGAGGGAGGGATTAGCTCGGACTGCTGCAGCTGCGGCTGCTCGGGAAATCGCCCGCCGCTCGGGGATCTCACTCACCGCAGCTGAGTTTCGCAGTCAGACTAGCCAGCCCAGACTTGGTTACGCTGTGTGTCCATTCCCTGCTGTAGCCCCGGGAGTTGTTTTGTACTGTTTCTGTTCACCTATTAGTTGATTTGGAGTCGGAGGAACTAAGACGCATGTACCTTACTAAGATGCCATCTTGGATCTCCTCGATGGTTTCCTTTTGAACATAGCTCATAGCATGCAATAGCAGTTTTCCCCCTATGCCCTGGACTTAAACACTCTTTGTACAAGAATCATATCTTTGAAATAATCTTACAGGAATTAATTCATATTTCTGGTGTCAGTGGGACACAAAGGTATATACAACCCCTTTAAACTTGTTCATCTTCAATGTGGTAATATTACTTATAGACCCACTAGAGAACCACCTTTAAACTCCTGTCTATTCCTTTACATTGCAGTTCAACCTCACTAGCTAATGGTTCACCCATCTCTAGCTTCTCTGTATCTCTAGGTCCCCTATATTCTGTATTATAAGCCTCTGATTGTACCTGTATGCTGGTCATAAAAGTGGAATCATACAGTATCTATCCTTTTGTGTCTGGCTACTTTGCTCAGCATTATGTCCTCAAGGCTCATCCCTCTTGTCTTGTGCTTCAGTACATCATTTTGTCTTACTGCTGCATAATTGTATGTATATGCCACATTTTGTTGATCTACTTGTTTGTTGATGGGCAGCTGGTTTGTTTACATCTGTTGGCGATTGTGAATAATGCTGTTGTGAACATCGGTGTGCAAATGTCTGTGTCGTTGCTTTCAGCTCTTCTGGGTATATACCAAGTAGTGCTATTGCTGGGTCATAGTGCAAACTTGACATTTAGTTTCCTGTGGAACCTCCAGAGTCTTCCATAGTGGCTGCACCATTATACATTCCCGCCAGCAGTGCATAAGTGTCCCAGTTTCTCCACATCCTCTCCAACATTTAGTTTCTTGTTTGTTTAATAGCAGCCATTCCTACCAGCAGTGCATAAGTATCTCAGTTTCTTCACATCCTCTCCAACATTTGTAGTTTCTTATTTATTTTATAGCAGCCATTCTTTTTTTTATTCTTCACCATAATAATTTTTATGAAGCATAACCACATATAAACACAAGCATTCTTACCATATGATCATTCTATTCTTGTTATATAATCAGTAACTCACAAAATCATCACATAGTTGTATATTCATCATTATAATTTCTCAGAACATTTGCATCAATTCAGAAAAAGAAATAAAAAGAAAACAGAAAAACATTCATACATACCTCACATCCCACCCCTCCCCCTCACCGATCACCAGCATTTCAAACTAAATTTATTTTAACATTTGTTCCCCCATTATTTATTTATTTTTAATCTATATGTTTTACTCATCTGATGATAAGGTAGATAGAAGGAGCATCAGACACAAGGTTTTCACAATCACACAGTCACATTGTGAAAGCTATATCATTATACAATCATCTTCAAGAAACATGGCTACTGGAACACAGCTCTACATTTTCAGGTAGTTCCCTCCAGCCTCTCCATTACGCCTTAACTAAACAGGTAATATCTATTTAATGCATAAGAATAACCACCAGGATAACCTCTCAACTCTGTTTGGAATCTCTCAGCCATTGACACTTCATTTTGTCTCATTTTGCTCTTCCCCCTTTTGGTCGAGAAGGTTTTCTCAATCCCTTGATGCTGAGTCCCAGCTCATTCTAGGATTTCTGTCCCATGTTGCCAGGAAGGTCCACACCCCTGGGAGTCATATCCCACGTAGAAAGGGTGAGGGCATGGAATTTGCTTGTCATGTTGGCTGAGAGAGAGAGAGGCCACATCTGAGCAACAGAAGAGGTTCTCTTGGGGGTGATCCTTAGGCCTAATTTTAAGTAGGCTTAGCCTATTATGAGTTAAGTTTCTTATGAACAAACCCCAAGATTGGGGGGCTCAACCTATTGCTTTGGTTGTCCCCACTGCTTGTGAGAATATCAAGAATTCTCCAAATGGGGAAGTTGAATGTTCCCCCTTTCTCACCATTCCCCCAAAGGGACTTTGCAAATGCTTTTTTGTTCACTGTTTAAATCACTCTGGGATTTATCGGAGCATCACTCTGGGCAAACCTACAAAATCTCATGCCCTTCTCAAGGTTCCAAGTATTATAGTGTTCAATTAAGCTGTCCACATAAGTTATATTAGGAAATGCACTGTTCAAAATATAAATTTTGTACCAAATGAACATTTTTTAATAGTAGCCATTCTTATAGATGTTGGGTGATATCTCATTGTAGTCTTGATCTACGTTTCTCTTATAGCCAATGAAAATGAGCATCTCTTCATGTGCTTTTGAGTCATCTGTATTTGCTCTTCAGAAAAATGCCTGTTCATGTCTTTCGCCCACTTTATAATTGGGTTGCTTGTTCTCTTGCTCTTGAGTTGTATGATTTCTTTGTATATACAGGAAATCAAATCTTTGGCCATTTGTGATTTCCAAACATTTTCTCCCATTGAATTGGCTGCCTCTTCACCTTTCTAACCAAGTCTTTTGAAGTGCAGAAGCATTTGATGTTGAGGAGTTCCCATTTATCTATTTTTTCTTTTGTTACTTGTGCTTTAGGAAAGTTTATGAAACTACCTGTTATTACTAGGTCTTGAAGATGTTTCCCTTATTTTCTTAAGAGAAGCTTTATGGTCTGAGTTCTTATATTTAGGTGTTTGATCCACTTTGAGTTAATTTTTGTGTAGGGTGTAAGATAGGGGTCCTCTTTTATTCTTTTGGCTATTGATTTCCAGTTCTTCCATGTCCAATTATTGAAAAGACTATTTTGTCCCACTTCAGAGGATTTGGGGGCCTTGCCAAAAATCAGTTGACCATAGATTTGGTGATCTATTTCTGCACTCTTGATTCAGTTGCATTGGTTAGTGCTTCTATCTTTGTGCCAGTACCATGCTGTTTTGACCATTGTGCCTTTATAATAGGTTTTAATGTCAGGGAGTGTTCATCCTCCCACTTCATTCTTCTTTTTTAGGATGGTTTTAGCCATTCGGAGTATCTTTCCCTTCCAGATGAATTTGGTAGCTAGCTTTTCCAAATCTTCAAAGTAAGTTGTAGGAATTTTGTTTGGTGCTGTGTTGAATCTATATATCAATTTCAGGAGGATTGATATCTTAACTGTATTTAGCCTTCCCACCCATGAGCAGGGAATGTCTTTCCACCTATTTAGACCTCCTTTGATATCTTTTATCAATGTTATGTAGTTTTCTGTACACAAGTCCTTTATGTCCCTAGTTAAGTTCATTCCTAAGTACTTGATTCTTTTAGTTGCTATTTTGAACGGAATTTTTCACTTAACTGACTCATCAGCTAGGCTATTGCTTGTATATAGAAATGTGCTGATTTTTGTACATTAATTTTGTATCCCACCACCTTGCTGAATTTGTTTATTAGCTCAAATAACTTTACTGTAGATTTCTCAGGATCTTCCAAGTATGGTATCATATCATCTGCAAATAATGAGAGTTTTACTTCTTTCTTTCCAATTTGGATGACTTGTATTTCTTTGTTCTGCCTAATTGCTCTAGCTAGAACTTCTGGCACAATGTTGAATAACAGTGATGACAGTGGGCATCCCTTGTCTTGTTACTGATCTTAGGGGGAAAGCTTTCAGTCTCTCTCCAGTGAGTACGATGTTGGCTATAGTTTTTCATATATTCCCTTTATCATACTGAGGTAGTTACCTTTGATTCCTATTTTTTGGAATGTTTTTATCAGAAAAAGATGTTTAATTTTGTCAAATGCTTTTTCAGCATCAATCGAGATGATCATGTGATTTTTCCCTTTTGATTTGTTAATGTGCTGTATAACATTAATTGATTTTCTTGTGTTGGACCATCCTTGCATTCCTGGTATAAACCCCGCTTGCTCATGGTGTATAATTCTTTTAATGTTTTGTTGTATTCAATTTGCTAATATTTCATTGAGAATTTTTGCATCTTTGTTCATTAGGGAGATTGGCTTGTAGTTTCCTTTCTTATAGCATCTTTACCTGGTTTTGGTATTAAAATATTAGCTTCATAAAATAAGTTAGGTAGAATTCCTTTTTCCTCAATTTTTTGGAAAAGTTTGAGCAGAATTGGTGTTAGTTCTTTATGGAATGTTTGATAAAATTCCCCTGTGAAATCATTTGACCCTGTGTTTTTCTTTGTAGAAAGATTTTTCATGATTGAATATCTTTACTTGTGATTGGTTTGTTGAAATATTCTGTTTCTTCCTGAGTCAGTGTAGCTTGTTGGTGTGTTTTCGGGAATTTGTCCATTTCATCTGAGTTGTCTAGTTTGTTGGCATATAGTTGTTCATAGTATTCTCTTATGATTTCTTTTATGTCTTCAGGATCTGTGGTAACACATTCATTTCTGATTTTGTTTATTTGCATCCTCTCTCTTTTTTTCTTTGTCAGTCTTGCTAGTGGCCCATCAATTTTATTGTTTTTCTCAAAGAAGCAACTTTTGGTTTTGTTGATTCTTTCTATTGTTCTTTTGTTGTCCCATTCATTTATCTCTGCTTTTATTTATGTTATTTCTCTTCTTCTATTTGCTTTGGGGTTAGTTTGCTGTTCTTTCTCAAGTTCCTCCAGTTGTGCTGTTAAGTCCTCGATTTTTGCTCTTTCTTGTTTTTTAATATAAGCATTTAGGACAATAAATTTCCCTCTCAGCACAGCCTTTGCCACATCCCATAAGTTCTGATAAGTTGTATTCTCATTTTCATTCATCTCCAGTTAGCTGCTGATTTCTCTAGCAATTTCTTCTTTGACCTCACTCGTTGTTTAAGGGTGTGTTATTTAATCCCCGTTTATTTGTGAATGTTCTCATTCTTTGGTGGTTATTGAGATCCATCTACATCCCATGTGATCAGAGAAAGTACTTTGAATGATTTCAGTGTTTTTAAATTTGTAAAGATCTGTTTTGTGCCCCAACATCTGATCTATGCTGGAGAATGTTCCATGAGCACTAGAGAAGAATGTACATCCTTGTGCTTTGGGGTGCAATGACCTATATATGTCTGTTAGGTCTAATTCATTTATCAAGTTATTTAAGTTCTGTTTTTCTTTGTTGATCTTCTGTCTGGTTGTTTTATGTATAGAGGAGAGTGGTGTATTGAAGTCTCCTACTAATATTGTTGAAACATCTATCATTCCCTTCATTTTTGCCAATATCTGTCTTGTGTACTTTGGAGCTCCTTGATTTGGAACATAAACATTTATGGTTGTTATATCTTCTTGGTGAATTGACCCTTTAACTAGTATATATAGTGATATAGTGACCTTTTTTGAAGGACATTTTGGCTGGGTATACAATTCTTGGCTGGAAGTCTTTCTCTTTCAGGATCTTGAATATATTATACCAGTGCCTTCATGCCTCTAGGGTGCTAGTTGAGTAGTCTGAACTCAGTCCTATGTGGTTTCCTTTGTATATAGTAGATTGTTTTTCACTTGCTGCTTTCAGGATTTTCTGCTTCTCTTCAACATTTGACAGACTGATTGATATGTACCTTGGGAAAGGCCTATTTGGATTTATTCTGTTTGGAGTTCATTGGGCTTCTTTGACTTACGTATTTATGTCCTTTAGAGGGTTGGGAAGTTTTCACCCATTATATCCTCAACTACTCTTCCTAGCCCTTATACTCCTCTCTTCTCCTTCTGGGACACCAGTGATTCTTATATTTGTGTGCTTTGTTTTGTCTGTCATTTCCCTGAGTTCCCATTTGATTTTTTCCATCTTTTTTGCCATTTGCTGTTTTGAGTTTTCGAAGTCAATTATCCTGTCCTCTATATCACTTATTCTTTCTTCTGTCTTTTCAAATCTGGTGTTGTGTGCCTCTAGTATGTTTTCTATTTGGTCAACAGAGTCTTTAATTTCTCTGATATCCATTATTTTTCTATTTATTCTTTCAGATTTCTCTTTATGCTCTTCTACTGTCTTCTTGATCTTCTTTATGTCATTTGCTCTCCCACTTATTATATTAAGTAGAGTTGTATGAATATCTTTGATTAGTTTCTCCAATGTCTGTGTCTCCTCTGATGTTTTAATTTGTTCATTAGGCAGGGCTATATCTGTCTGCATTGTGATATGTTTAGTGATTTTCTGCTGTCTTTGTGGCATGTAAATATCTTGATTGATTTACTTTGGGAGTTAATTTCTTTCAGTAGTCTAAAGCCTTTTGTTTGTTGGATTGTTGTACAGCAGGGAGCAGGGCATGGGGTGAGTGCAGTGATTTGTTTCAGGCAGGTATAGGCGCAGGTTGTGGATGTTATGCTGATGCTTGTGAACGTGGGCACCCAGGAGCCAGTGAGGACGTAGCTGTGTGGGTGCACCAGTCTGGGGCACACAACCCTGATATGCGCCGGTGTAAGGCATGGGGCCCTTTGTGCACATGCGTAGAGCTGTGGCAGCAGGTAGGCGTTATGCCTTTGTGGATTGGGGGCAGATGTGACCCACCTGCACAGGTCGGCATTTTTTCAGAGCTGGGAAGTGAGGCTGAGGGCCGTGTGCATGCGTGGTTCTACGACTGCTGTAAAGTGCAGTTCCCAGAGCTGAATGACCTGATTGGAGGCCTGTGCACTTGCCTGTGCCTGGGAGTGCCATAAATGGATGTGCAGAGCTCAGGAGGAGTGACGTGAGTCTGTGAGATACTATGGGCAGACTGGCAGGGTTAGCCTAGGTATGGAGATCAGTACCTGCAGGCTTTATGCATTGGCAACAGCCTGTAGGGAACAGGGAGGCGGAGACAATCTCGGGAGGGGTGCAGGAGAGGTGGGTTGGGCTGTACTTGGGGTGGGGGGTGGGGCAGGTACATGTACTGGGGCCTGGTGGGGTGGGGTGCCTGGAGCGTGGGGAATGGGAGCTGGTGACGGGGTTTGGGTGCATGGGGTATGGGGTGAGTCGCCTGTCATGGGGCTGTGCTGGTAAGGCTAGTATGCCCAAGGAATGTGGCCTGGCTTACTTCCCAGTCCCAGGCTCCTGTCCGTGCACTCCTGCTGGCTCCACGCCTCCGCACCAGGTTCCAGCCTCTCAGCTCCTTGGCTTCTGCAGCCAGGGCTACAGCATATGGTGCAGAAGGCTCTCCCAGGTCAGCTGCACTCCTGAATTGCCACCTCAGTTGCCATCCTGTCCCTTCTCTGTCTTTTCCGTGGAGCAGGGCTAATCTTGAGCTACTCTGGTCATCTTCCCGGAAGTCTGATATGGCCATTTTTTTGAGTCTAGCTCAGTTGTTTTATAGAATGTCCCTCGATTTGGATGGTCTGGCTGTTTCCTCATGATTAAATTGTGGTTGAAAGCTTTTTTGGCAGAAATATTTCATAGGTGATGTGTTATGTCCTTTCCAGTGCATCACATCAGGAGACAGATGCAATCAGTTTGTTCCATAATTGGAGATATTATGTTTGATTATTTGGCTATAGTGAGGTCTACCAGATGTCTGCATTGTAGAGGTACCTTTTCCCCTTTGTAATTAATAAGTGATTTATGAAATGATGCTTTAAGAGTGTGTGGGCATCCTGTCCCCCAATAGTCTTTCATTCAATGGTTAGTATCCATTGGTGATTTTTCCCAGTGTCAATTATTATTGAAATATTTCTAAATAACAATTTTTCTATTTCTGTTTTTGTATACATTTATAAATTGGCATTCTTCAGTAACAGAAGCTTTTTATCTTATTTTTAAAATTAATATGGACTTATGGATATGTTTTTAAAATGTCTATAAGCCATTGCTAATGTTATGTATTTTGATGATCAATTATCCCAAATTTGGGAGGTGAGAACCATCTCAAGCTGGCATTGCTATTTTTTGTTTGTTTTTAACATGTTCTCATCAGTATTTTAGCACTTCCTTACTTTCTGGCGCAAAAAGATGTTCTGGATTTATTTTGTACTTTTCCTGCCTCAGCTTTGTCATAATAAGATTCCCTAGTTCCCTAGTGAGGGGTGGTAGTTAGAAAACAAAATCTGGGTGCTCAATGTGCTCACCCTACTGGGGATATTTCCTGCCAGCTTTCAGAGCTAGGAAATACGGCTTTTACAGAGTCTCGAGTTTATTCTCATAACTTTATGTCTAATCCAACAATTCAGTGTCCTTCCTTGTCCTCCACTCCATTTTCCTGTTTCCCTTTTTTCAATGAAAACTCTCTTCTTGGTAGCATCAATATATGTTTCTAATGTTATATTAAACACAGAGTAGTTTCACAATTGCTATCTGATACAACTGCCAACCACAAACTCCACATACAACTCCAGATTTCTTAGCAGTTGTTTTTATTCTTCTTTGAAGATGTATACCGAATTCAAAAGTTACTTAGATTAATTCTTTTTCCTTTCTGTGGTTATCTGTTTTACATACTGAACCTATTTCATATACTGAAAATGCTAACGTAAATTTGCATTTTTTTCTTTTTATTCATTTTTGAGTTTTCTCCCTTGATTTAATTTACTTTTTAAATATATAAAATTAATATATTTAAATATTTAAAATTTTAGTATTCATGTGTAACTGCTCAGAGGAGTCTTATCGTACCCTCCCTATTCCCCCTCAGGTCTGTTACATCTCATTTGATTCTGTTTCATCTTTCTCATCTTTTTGCATAGATAAACAGATGCGTATGTTTCCTTAATCCCCCTTCATAAACAACAGGTAGCATACTGTCTGTACTCGTTTATACCTTCTCTTTGTCATTTAACTATATATCCCGAAAGTCATTCTGGTATTGGTTCTTAGAGATTTCTTCACTCTTTTTTTTTTTTTGCAGCAGCAGCAGTATAGCCCACAAGGGGTGAGTCTATGATAGTTTATTCAGCGGCTCTTTGGTGCTTTGTATCTTATATAGTGTGATCAGGGAGGGTTTCTTGAATAGGGTGACAGGTGACCATCGGAAATGAAAGGAAATGAGGAAGCAGACTGTGCATATTCCAGGCACAGAATACGGTAGTGGTAAAACCCTGAGGTAGTCTTCAGACACTTAAGGAACTTGAAGGGGAGACCATTGTGGCAGAGAGTAGTAGGAAATGAGGTTGTGAAAGGAGTCAAGGCCAACTCTTGTAGATGGAGTAAAGACGTGGACATTTTCACTTCAAGTGAAATGGGAAGCTACTGGAGGGTTTAGAACATAGACTAAAATTATGGTGACTTGAGGTTTTTTTTTTTTAATTGTACGAAATAACATATATTCAAAAAAGCAATAAATTTCAAGGCACATCACCTAAATTAGTTATAGAACAGATTTTAGAGTTTGCTATGGGTTACAGTTCCAGAACTTAAGGTTTTTACTTCTAGCTGCTCCAAGACGCTGAAGAGGAAAAGAAATATCAATATAATGATTCAGCAGTCATGCTCATTATCTTTTGTGTTACAACTCCACCTTCTTCCTTGATCTATCTCCCAATCTTTAGGGGTATTTGGGCTATGGCCATTCTGACTTTTACATGTTAGAAAGAGCTGTCGATAGTATGGGATGGGGGATGGAACAGGTTGATGTTCTGAAGAGATTGGCCTCTCTGAGTTTCAGGACTTATCTGGCCTAGGAACTCATTTGGAGGTTGTAGGTTTCTCGAAAGTAACATAGGCATGGAACCTTTGTAGACTCTCCGATGACGCCCTAGGTGTTCGTTAGAGTTGGCTGTAATGGTTTTGGTTGAGGCTTAGCAAACCATGATAAGCAGCAATGTCTAACTGAAACTTGTGTAAGAGGGACCTTCAGAGTAGCCTCTCGACTCTATTTGAACTCTCCTAGCCACTGATAGCTTATTTGTTACGATTCTTTCCCCTGTGTTTCAGGAGGGCATTGTTGATCCCACAGTGCCAGCGTCAGGCTCATCCCTGGGAGTCATCTCCCACGTTGCCAGGGAGACTTTCACCCCTGGATGTCATGTCCTGTGTAGTGGGGAGGGCAGTGGTTTCGCTTGCAGAGTTGGGCTTAGGGAGAGAGAGAGACCACATCTGAGCAACACCAGAGGTCCCCTGGAAGAAACTCTCTTAGGCATAACTGTAGGTGGGCTAAGCTTCTCTGCTACATAAATAAGCTTTACAAGAGCAAGCTCAAGATGAAAGGCTTAGCCTATTGATTTGGGGATCCCTAATGTTTGAGACAGTATCAGGTGTTTCCCCAGTGGTAAAGTTTAATAGTCCCATATTTTTATTCCCGCCCCTTAAGGAACTTTGCCAATACTTTTTTTTTCAAGTATCTGCATTATTTATTTAAAGTGTTTTTTAAAAGACAGCTTGAATACAATCCTAGCTTATCATTAAAATATATATATATATATATATGTATATGTATTCTGTCCCAGAAAACATTTAAGATAGCTAAATTGTTGCTTACTATGTTATGTTCTAGTTTTTAGACCTACAAATAAGTTGTTACTAGAGCAAATTAAAATATCACTAAGGTGAAAAATTATTATAGAAGCAATACAAAGTGGTAAAAATGAAAATTTCAGTATCTTACTGAATCATCCATAATTCAAGACTGCCCCAGATATTTGCTTTTGCACTCAAAATAGGAATAATGATCAGATCTTACTAATATACAGTTATGTAGCTGATTGAAGGAAAACAGGGACACACATAATTGATCCTTATTCTGAGTTAGAAGTAAAGCTATAAACACCTGGAAGAAATCTTCATTAGTGAGTAGACCCTCTCATAAAGGTCTCCATTTTCTTAGTAAAGAAAACGTAAATAATAAAAACTGCTGGTTAAGGGAGGGGAAAATAATAATACTCAATATCTGTATGTATATATATATATACTAATTATAAGGACCTTTTTATATTTTTTTGGTCCTCACAATCGCCCTTTGTGGGACAGATTTCAGTTATTCATTCTAATGAAGTATTTTCTCCATAAACACTGAAGGATGCCAAGAAAAGTTTGCTCTTGGACGTAGTTTTCATGTATTCAAAGAATAAGTGAAAAATATTCCTTTTCTAACCTTACTTTCAGAAATTACATTAGATATTAATTTTCAAAATCCATCCTTCAGAGAGGAATCAGCGGAATGGTAAATGCTTCCCTATAAGGAACAGGAAAAGGTGAATGAACGTCCCCCAGCCCAGACGCTTTGCACCCCAAGCACCCCCCCAAGCACATCTCAGTTCCCCTACCCCCGCCTTCCTTACACCAGTCAAACACGTCCCCCAGAAAAGACGTGTCCTTTTACGTGGTCCAATCTTATGGAGGCAGCCATGTTTCTTTTAATCCTGATTCAGTATTGTTGGGTATAAACTCTGATGGGATTATTTCCATGGAGATGTGTCACACCCAGTTGTGAGTGGGACCTTTTGCCCTGCGCCTTCCCATGAGATGCTAAATAAGCCAGAACCCACAGTTTTGCCCTGGAGAAACTAAGTGAAAGCCCACAGATGCTAAGAGAGGAAACCACAGGCATCAGAAACTGGAAGCAATAGAGCTGGAAACAGGGACCAGTAGATGCCAGCCATGTGCCAGACTTTAGCCTTTCTTGAGTCAAGGTATCTTTCTTTGGATGCTCAGTTTGGATATGTTTCCGGCCTTAGAACTGTAAACTTGTATCTTAATCAGCTCCCCTTTTAAAAGCCAAAAAAAATTCATCCTTCATAGAGAAGGCAAGAAATTTCTGATGTCCACCTTTGGATTGGTTAGGGATTCCTGCTGAGTAACATTTTTAGTCGAGAGAAGTGCTTCTTTGCTTTGCTCCCATTCTTTGAAGAGGAAATGGGTGTTGGCTGTCCAGCTGTAGGTGTTTTGCAAATCAGTGCTAGGCTGTTACCTTTGGAACCAACCATATCATGACTTAGGCTTGCAGAACAAGGAACCTTTCTCCCTGGTGACTTCGGGCTGAGGTTCTTTCTAGAAGTGGTAGATTATTTTTCAGTGCTGATAGAAAGCTTCAATACGTTTAACTGTTCTGTGGCATGTTTTATAAGCAATCAGCAATACATTTTTGGAGTCTTTGTACTTTTTCACAATTTGTACTTCTTTAAAATGAGTGTATATTTTTTGCTTCTTGAAGAAGTTTATGTATTTTGGGTGTCAGTTTGGACTTGGGTTTAAGACACACTCAACAGTTATCCAGCACCAGCAACTGGAAACAGTATGGACACGTTTCTTTAATATAGGAAACAGCAGGCCTGGCATGGGCAGCTTGTAGTTTCCCCCACTGCAGCCTCACGATAGTGGTTCTACCTCATCCTGGCAGCCGCCACCACTTCCACGCTGCGGAGACCCCACGAGAAAAGCTGCCAATACTTTTTAATTATCCACTCAGCATACTCTGGAATGTATCTGGGCATTACATTAAGCTTTATGGAATCACAAGCCCTCATGCCCATTCTTGGCCCCAGGTGTTAGGGCTGTTTTAATGATCTATCCAGACAGGTTGAGTCAGATTAACTGCTACAGAAAATTTATGTTCTACACAAAATAAACTCTCTTCCTTTGGTCTCACAGAGTAAGTGAAGTTCTAAAATACGTCTTCCTTACCCCCGTGTTCTAATTTACCTTAGTCCCGACTGGATCGGCTTCGTTCTTACCTCTAATTGAAGCCTGATCTCTTCCAGTTTCTGTAACAGTTGTTGTATGTGGCAGTGCTGACCTTCAGAAAAATCTTCTACTTCGAGTCTTAGATGTCACACAGGTACCCGAAGTTCCAGGGAGATACCAGGCTATACATGTATGGCACAGCCTCTCAAAATCTAGAAATAACAATTACCATTCCAGATTAATTGTGACTGCTATGAGAGCTTACAATCTGGGCCCCAATTTTCTTATAAGTATTTTCTAAATGAGACCATACAGTATTTGCTCTTTTGTTTCTGGTTTATTTCAATCCCATAATGTCCCACAGGTTCATTCACAGTGTTGCATAGCTCACGACTTTGCTCCTTTCTGTAGCAGCACAGTATTTGATCATATGGTATATGCCACAGTTGGCCTTTTCTTCCTCTCAGTCAGTGCATCCTTCAGCCACCTCCCTCTGTTGGGCATCATATGTAATGTCCGAAGTCAATGGACTTGAGTTTTTAAAAGAATTCCACTGGCGGCTGGGTAGAGAATAGTCCATAGCAGGGAGCAAAGGCAGAAGCAGGGGCACCATTGAGAGTCAGAAAGGACTGTCTTAGCTGGCAGTGGAGGAGGTGAGAAATGGGAGGTATCGGGGTGCCTTTTGAAGGATAAGCCAGCGAATTTGATGCTGGATTGCATTACATGGAGTAACGTGTGGACAGGGCGTTAGGTTGTGCCGGGCACAGAGTAAAGGCTGAAAAATAGGAACTGTTTTATCCCTCAGCTATTTTTGGCAGAGCCTTCCTTCTCTGCCGTTGACCTTTTACAGATGATTTATCTTACCAGCCATCACCCTAGCTGGATTTAGCTTCCTTGTATGCAAGAACTGAGTGAGTCACATATTTAAAAACTATTTCCTTTCATTGTTACGTGTTAATGTTTTTTAATGATGCAGGTTAAGCTTGCATTTCAGATGATAAAGTGCTCCATTTTAACCCAGAGATATTATGTGGCACTTGTTCATATGTTTGGCTGAAATCGAGATTCAGGTAGCCTGTATTTCTAATTAGACAAAAAAAAATCTTAGTAAAAATGGTGTTGAATATTTCAATGGCAGAACTAGACCTGTTGTTATATTAGGGGTGGGGGGTGGGGGCGAGTGTCTATAATGCTTATATGCTCAGGCACCAGGATGCTTTGTATGCCAGGCACCAAGAGGAATGTTTTTGGTGGGTTTTATTTGTTTGTTTCCATTTAATTGCCTCACCAGTTTTATTAGATAGGACCCGTTAAGGAGGCCAGGAGGCTTAGTTAGGTTAAGAACTTGCCCAAGTTCACCCAGCTGACAGATGACAGCATGTTTGAGCACTGGTCTGTCTGACTCAAGACCTCGGTGTGTCCTTAACCACTGGGTCCATTCCCAGCAGCAGAAACTCCAACTTTTTGTATAAACTGGTATGACTATAATTGGTCTATTCTAAATGACATTGCACATGATTTGGCTAAAGCATGTAAATTATATAGGACAGTGCAATAACCAATCATGTAAGATTGCATTCAGCATCACAGTCTATAATAGAAAAATTGAAAACAAAAAAAAGAAACAAAGACTTTGGGCCATAGAATTCAGAATGGTTTTATCAGTTTATTTATATATTTATTTAATATTATTAACATTTTGCCATATTTATACTCTCTCAACACACTTTACTCCTAAAACATTTGCACAATCCAAATAACATTATAAGATCTAAGAAAATTAATAATAATCCCATATTATCATTTAACTTCTACTCTTATTCAAATTTCCTCAAATATTACAAGATCATTATCATTTTTATGAAAACAGGACACAATCAAGTTTTACTCTTTGCATATGTTGCTATGTTTTTGGTTTAATCTGGACAGGCATCTTGAGACTTAGAAACCCCTTTTAAGTTTTTAAGACTAGTTTTAGGAATTTGTTTTACTGTCCTCTTTTTTCACTTGTTTCCCTTAAGGACTGGTTTTGAGGGTAGGCATTGGTTTTTGTGTGTTTAAAAGCATAAATCAACCCTTATTTACACGTTTTCTGTCTTTTGATGTCGTCTCACGTTGTTTCTTCCTAAGTGCAAGAGTTCTTAAAGCTTTTACTGGAGGAGTCAGGAGAAGCTTTTACTTGAGCCCCTTAGTTCTGCTGTTACAAATCAAACCTACCATGTCAGGATTGTAATTGAAAGTAGGATACAAATTTTTCTCTTTTCTCAGACAAGTTTAGATTGACATTTGAGGCTTTCCCCAGAATAGTGCTGGAAAACATTTTAGCATTTCCTCTTTGGAGACTACCTTTAATGCCTGACACTTGCCTTGAAGGAAAATGCCTTTTAGTTAACTTAATAGGCACAGAATCTTCTTTGGCCTCTTTCCTCCTTTTGATTGCCTTCCTTTGTGCCAAAGGGCTTTCCCAGTCTCAGCTGATACTTGGTGTCTGTGCTCAAGAGATATTATTAGCCCAAAGACTCTGGAGGTCAAACAGAAACCAGTAGAAGTGACTGAAACCGCATGCCCATAATCACTGAAACTTATGGGTGTTCCCTGCTCCCAGCAGGGGACCTTTGCTCTGAGGATTTTCACTTGTGGCCTTGAGATGTTCTAGCAACTCAGTATTCATCAGGGGGAATCAATTTATTTTGATAAGGTTTTTTTTTTTTTTTTTTTTGATAGGCTTGTTCTCAAGAAATAAACTGATGTTGGGTCCTGGTAATTTCACTTCTTCTTGAAAATGCTCCCCAAAATGTCTGTTGACATTAGTGTCCGAATTTCTATCAGACTCACTGGTCTATAGATTCTGAATATTTTTCCCATGTAATAGTTAAAAACTGGAAAGGAAAAAAAAAGGAAGTTAATAGACATTAAGGAAATAAGAAGTTCAAATTCATAAGAAACTAATAAGTCTGTGCCACCTTATTCCTCAAGGCAAGTGTGGCTCTTAGATAGCAAAAGCAGTGAAAGGAAAATGTGGCTTTTGAGCAGTATATCGGTGTCTTGAAAGGACAGATTAGAGTAGCACTGCCCAATGGAAATATAATGTAAGCCACATCTGCAATTTTAAACTTTCTATTAGCCATGTTTTTTAAAAGGAACAGGTGAAATTAATTTTAATGTTTTATTTAACCTAACATAGCCAAAATAGTTTCATGTTAACATGTAATCAGTAATCTCAATAAGAATTGTTGAGCTATTTTACCTTCTTTTTTTCATAACAGAGCTTCAATACCTGCTGTGACTTTTACACTCACAGCACATCTTCTTTGGGCTGGCCACATTGCATGTGCTTCCTTGCCAGACGTGGCCCTGGCACCCGTATTGGATTGCCTGGATCTAGGGGAAAATGTCTTGGGTAAGTGAAAGAACTTTAAGGGCAAGAATAAGGAATTGTAGGAAAATATTTTAGCGTGACACCAGATAGGAATACTCAAAAGGAAGCGATGTAGGGAACCAGCCTTTTCCTTCTGGGTGAACTCTTTGAAGTGCAAGGAGCGTCTTGACAACTGAGGGCAGTTTCTGGGTCTGGCAGGACTGATGTGAGTTTCTGGGTCTGGCAGGACTGATGGCCTGTTGGGAGTTAGTTGGGTACAGTTTAAGTCTAAAATAGTGCAGATGTAGCTGAGACCAGCAGATTCCTGTCTTTAGCAATTGTGAAACTCACTGACTGGGGCTGAGCTTACGGTGAAACAGACAAAGAAAGGCAGGGATGGCTCCAATCAGCAGAGGCTTCTCTCATGGCTCATAGTGCGGGTTTGGCCGCTGGATGGCCCTGGCCCCCCAGCTCTGCCCTGACCAGCTTCGTGAGCTCGGCCAGCTGCTCAACCTCTTGGTTTCCTCACCTGTAACCTGGTGGTTCTCACTCTTAGGGATGTTTTTGCCCAGATAATCTCACAGCTCACTCCCTTCCTTCTTCAGGGTTCTGCTCACATTTCACCTGACCGCCAACCCTTACCCAATAGCGAAACCCATCTGCTCTTTTTTGGGTACAAAAATGCCCCCAGGGCCCTGCTATCTCTGGAGTTGAACTGGGCTCTAACCAAATCACCGTTATTGTGTCATACATTCGGGGGAAATAATCAAGGTTTATATATTCGGGTACTGAAACTTTTAGGGGATTTTTTTTTCTTCATTGAATGGTGCTTTACCTTAACTGTCAAAATCTGCAAGCAATTTAGAGCCTTGAAAATGTTTAAGAGAGAGAGAAGAATTTTAAAATCTAATTGTTTCTAAGAAGAAAAATAAAACCGGAAAAAAGTTTCCTTCAAACCCCAGAAGGGGGTGGTTAGATCATCTCTAAGAAATGGCATCAATGTAGAAGTTGCATTTCCTCAAATCTTAGGCAGGTGTTAACTTCGATTAGAGGATGACATGAAAGGGTACAGTTTGTCTGGTGTGGTTCCCTGTGTGCCACAACACTTAGTAAGTGAAACCTGGTTAAACTTGAAGGCGAAAGCTGTAGACAAAGGGGAACGTTGCAAAAGGGACAGTTGTGGGGCTTGGGGTTGGCTGGGGAGCCAGAGAAGAGGAGCCTTCACATTCTCTCATCTTTTTCTAGCGATGGAAGAAGTCCGTGGGTCTGAGAGGAATCTGTTTTGATTGTGTTTGAGGGTTTTTTATCAGTTGGGGATCTCCAGAGAAACAGAACCAGCAGGAGATTTTACTTATTTATCTATACATCTGTTAGTTAATTATGAGGAATTGGCTCACGTAATTATGGGGGCAGACAAGTCCAAATTCATAGGGCCGGTTGGAGGCTCGAAATTCTGATAAGAGTGATACTGAATTTTTGCGTTCAGATCCCTTAGGCTAGCAACTCAGGAAGGATTTGTGGGTGTATGTAATCTTGAGGCAGAATTATTTCGAATATCTGGAACTTTCAGTTCTTGCTGTTAAGACCTCCAACTGATTGTCTGAGGCCCACCCCCATTATGGAGGGTAAGCTCCTTTACTTAAGGTCCGCTGACTGTACATGTTAATCCCATCTACAAAATACATGCTCAGTAACAAGGCCAGTCTTTGACCAAATAACTGAACAATCAAGGTGATGCATAAAGTTAACCATCTCAGGCTCCCAGGGCATTTTATTTTTCAACTCCAGTTAAATTTCTCCTCCACACCTCCTGACTGAGGTACGGCTCTTTAGCAGGTTCCTTAGCCATTTGGAGTCTTGCAAAGCTCAGGGTTTGGGGTGACTGTTGAATTTTGCTGTTCTCTCAGGGAGCCCTGCCTTTTGACTACATTTTAATTGCATTTAAATCACTTCAGTTAATTCGCTCAACAAATATTTGAGTGTCCTTCATATGCCAGGCAATGGGACACAGCAAAGAACGAGACGGACCCCATCCTTGTCCTCGCAGGGCCAGCCTAGCAGGGGTGCACCCTCGGCTGAGGTCTGAATTAGTTGCCAATTTTTAAGAATTGCGTTTTCACACAAAATTTGAATATACAGCTTTTCTTGAAAAATTAGAAGACCTGGAAGCATTAGGTTCTCCTTTTCCATGTCCACAGGAGTGGAAGCTGAAGAGCCTTTCCCTGTAGGCAGGGCACAGACTCACAGGGTCTGCAGAGTTCCCACCACTCCTTGTATGTCCCACCTGGCTCCTTTGCACCTCCCTTAGTGGGATGCCTGATCTTTACTTCATTGCTGCACTTGCCTCTGTCATCCTTTATTTCTTACAGGCTTCTCAGTGGATCCTGTGATTTTATTTCATTCTGACTGTGTTCCTTGTTTTCATTTACAGAGAAGGGTCTGACTTTTCTTCTTCCCTGCATTAGAAATCTCTCTTTGTCCACTTCCCCTCTTCACTTTTTCAAATCACACATTATACTTGCCGTGACATGAAAAGTACAGAATCTTAGGTCTTCCTTTCTATTTCGTTTGCTTATGAAACTAGGTCTCATTGTCTTTTATAACATCTAAAGTTGTTTTTCAGAAACCACCATCACCAAACTTGGGTTTGAATTTGAGTAACCATGCAACATTTGGGGATTTAGGTTTGTCGCTATCTTGCTCAATCAATCTTTATCAGTTTCCTCAGGTAAATGCTGGGGCAGTGAATTTCCTTAATGACTTTCCCAGTCCTGACATCAGTCCTTCTGGACCACCAATCTTGGTGACCCACCTGGAGCCATTTGACTTTCTCCCTCCCAACATCCTCCTCTTCCCATACGTTCTATAAATTGTATCTTGAGAAATCCTGTATTGTGTCTTTAATAGCCATGTGCCATACATTAAACCAAATAAGAAATGACACTGATTAAGAGCACAACTTTTGGAGCCAGATTGTCTGGGTTCGAATACAGCTCTACCAGTTAACTAACTATGTGACTTTGGGGAAGTCACAACTTCTCTGTGCCTTGGTTTCCTCATCTGCAAAATAGGGTTGACGATAACACCTGGCTAATACGGGTTTTAAGATGACTCAATGAGTTCCTATTTGTGAAGCTCTTTCAACAACACCTAGCACATACAAATGCTATATAAGCATTTGATAGTTAAACTAAAAATAGCAGTTAGTCTAAATCTCAGGAACTGAGTAAAAATTTGCAGAGGAAATCATGATCAGGAATCAAAGTCCCTTTCCCCATTAGCCCCATAGTTATGGCATCCCTAGTTTCCAAACTGAAAATCAGGATATACCACATCTGTAAAAAAATTGGGGGTCCACTTATAAATTCAAGAGATAGATGTAAGAACTATCAAAATTGGAGTGTAGTGAGGATTTTTTTTTTGAAGGAAGTGATGCAAAGTATTTGAAATCAGAGCTGCTTTTACATATGTGCTCATTCTAGATGTAGGGTTGATTAGGTATTAGGTACCCTCATGTCTTTAAAAAAAAAAAGACTATTCTTTAAAACGAACACACCTCCAGTTGTTAATAAGGTTTTGGCTATCATGGAAAATCTGTTTAGGTGATGACTGATGAATCTTTTCTTCCTCCTCCTCCTCTTCTTCCCTTCCTTTTCTCTCTATCTCGACAGCCCACAAAGGCCAGCCCGCCCCCCCCCCCACCCCCCCCCCCGAGGATTGGCCTTTCCTTGCGATGTCCAGGGTTTGGGCAACTCAAGCCAATGAGGTTTAACCCGTTCCCCCCCACAAAACCTAGCATGGGCAGGCTCCTCGTGGCCCCACTTCTGACTACTCACTTGCTTTATTTATTTCTTTATTTTTTGGCAGGGTGGGGGGCGGGGCACGGGCAGGCTCTGGAAATCGAACCCGGGCCTCTGCATGGCAGGTGAGAAGTCTGCCACTGAGCCACCATTGCACCGCCCTCACTTGCTTTTATCTGCACAGCTGACTCCCTTCCTTTGCTACTGTTTGTTTGTATATTCACTTATCAGTTTATCATGTGTCTTCATTTGCCAGGGCAGCTGTAAGAAAGTGTCACAGACTGTTGGCTTCTGACGGGTGCACGGTGTTCCTTGGCTTGTGGTGGTGTAACTCAGTTTCTGCCTCTGTCGCACAGCTGTCGCTGTCTCTGCCTCTGCTTTAGTTTGTAAAAGCTGCTGAAATGCAAAATACCAGAAACAGAACGACTTTTTTTTTACTTTTTTAAATTGTATAATGTAACACACACATATATATATATATATGTAACAGAAAAAGGAAAAAGCAATAGTTTTCAAAGCACTCTTCAACAGGTAGTTACAGGACGCATCCCAGAGTTTGTCATGGGCTACCATACCATCCTCTCAGATATTTCCTTCTAGCTGCTCCAATATATAGGAGGCTAGAAGGAATAAATGTTTTTTTATCATCCCAATTGACTTTTTTGTGTGTGGAAAATAACATATATATGAAAAAGCAATAAATTTCAAAGCACAGCACCACAATTAGTTGTAGAACAGATTTCAGAGCTTGGCATGTGTGCTGGTTTGAAAGGATGTATGTCCCCTAGAAAAGCCATGTTTTAATCAAAATCCCATTTCGTAAAGGCAGAATAATCCTTATTCAATACTATATGTTTAAGTCTGTAATTAGATCTTCTCCCTGGAAATGTAACCCAATCAAGAGTGATTGTTAAGCTGAATTAGGAGACAACATGTCTTCACCCATTTGGGTGTGTCTTGATGAGTTTCTGAAGTACTATAAAAGAGGAAACATTTTGGAGAATGAAGACGATTCAGAGAGAGCAAAGCAGAACGACACAGCCACAAAAAACAGAGTCCACAAGCTAGCAACCTTTGGAGATGAAGAAAGAAAATGCCTCCCGGGGAGCTTCATGAAACCGGAAGCCAGGAGAAGAAGCTAGCAGATGATGCCGTGTTCGCCACGTCCCCTTCCAGATGAGAGAGGAACTCTGACCATGTTCACCATGTGCCTTTCCAGATGAGAGAGAAACCCTGTGTTTGCCATGTGCCTTCTCACTTGAGAGAGAGAGACCCTGAACTTCATCAGTCTTCTTGAACCAAGGTATCTTTCCCTGGATGCCTTTGGTGGGACATTTCTATAGACTTGTTTTAATTGGGATGTTTTCTCGGCCTTGAAACTGTAAACTAGCAACTGTTTAAACTCCCTTTTTTAAAAGCCATTCTGTTTCTGGTATATTGCATTCCAGCAGCTTGCAAATTAGAACAGCATGAGTTTCAGTTCCACAATTTTAGGTTTTTATTTCTAGCTGCTTGAAGATACTGGAGACTAAAAGAGATATCAATTTAATGATTTAGCATTCATATCCATTTGTTAAATCCTATCTTCTCTATATAATTTCACCATCACCTTTGATCATTCTGTCCCTCTCTTTAGGGGTATTTGGGCTATAGCCATTCTGACTTTTTCATGTTGGAGGGGCTGTCAATAATTTGGGGTAGAGAGATGTAAATAGCTGATATGACTTTTAAAAGGGGGAATTTATTAAGTTGCAAGTTTACAGTTCTAAGGCTATGAAAATGTCCAAATTAAGGCAAGGCTATGAAAATATCCAGTGTAAGGTATCCATGGAGAGATAATCTTGGTTCGAGAAGGCTGATGATGTTCAGGGTTTCTCTCTCAACTGGAAAGCACATGGGGAACATGGCAATGGCTGCTGGCTTTCTCTCCAGGCTTCTTGATTCATGAAGCTCCCCCAGGGGCATTTTTCCTTCTTCATCCCTAAAGCTCTCTGGCTGTGTGGCTGTAAAACTTTTTCCAAAATGGTTTCCTCTTAAAGGGCTCCAGTAAGCAACTCCACCCTGCATGGGTGGGGACACATCTCCGTGGAAACCAAATAATCAAAAGTTACCACCCACAATTAGGTGGGTCACATCTCCATGGACGCAATCAAAACATTCCCATCCAAAAATATGTATTAAAGATGAAAGAACTTGGCTTTTCTGGGGCACGCAACAGATTCAAACCAGCGCAGCCTCTTTGTATCCATATTTCCTCTCCTTATAAGGACACTGGTTGTGTTGGATCAGGGCCCACTCTCATCCAGTTTAGATAAGATGTATGTTCTTATTTCCAGTGTGTTCCAGATTTCCCCATACACAAACATGTGTGATGTATGAAGTGAAATCTCATAATCACCACACTCCTAGCCTTTAGAAGTAATTTTAACTAATAACATCTCTGAGGGTCCCGTTTATAAACAAGTAGTTCACATTCACGCATCCGGGGGTTTGGGCTTGAACCTGTCTTTTTAGGGGACACAGTCCAGTTCATAATGCTATATAAACACGTACTTGAGACCTAGCACTGGAGATTTAGCATTGTGCTAAGCCTTGGAAATAAAGAGATGAATAGTGAATAATTCCTTTGCTTGGTGAAGTTAGAACCTAATATGGGGAAATCTGGAACATACTGTCTTAGGGTCTATGACCTGTGAGAAAAACTCACTCTTCTTTCTCTTTGTTCTCCTCACTGGAAATTATATCAGCAGGTTATTTTAGGGCAGCCTTGGAAGTGCAACAGAAAAGACTTTACTACTGTAGGAAGGAAATTATGTACTTAGCTATGCACAGAAAGTTGATACTTGCTTTGTGGACATTTCTCAACATTTATCCCTCTTGGTTGAATAATTGTATTTTTTTAACTTATATAATTTTGCATTATAATAGTAACAAGAGATTTGATTTGAAAAGTAATACTCATTTCTCAAAACCAAAACACAAACATGTTTAGTGTATGAAGTGAAATCTCATAATCACAATCCTAGCCTTTAGAAGTAACTGTTCTTAACAATTTAGCATGCCTCTTTCCAGACTAAAAAGGGAGGTGGGAAGTTAGTAAATATATAGGTAACCATATATCTCTCTATAGTATTTTTTTCTCATCTTTTTTTAAAAAATATTTTTGTTGATAAACAGCATACAAATACATTCTTAACATATAAACATTGCATACATGGTATATAATCAGTGGCTTACAATATCATCACATAGTTTTGTATTTATCACCGTGATAATTTCTTAGAACATGCGCATTGCTCCAGAAAAAGAAATAAAAAGAAAAAAGAAAAAACTCATACATACCATACCCCTTACCCCTCCCTCTTGTTGACCACTAGTATTTCCACCTATTTTAACCTGTGTTCCTCCTGTTATTTGTTTTTATATATATATTTTTATCCTTATTTTTTATTCATCTGTCCATACCCTAGATAAAGAGAGCATCAGGCACAAGGTTTTTACAATCACACAGTCACACTGTAAATGTATCTTCATGCAATCATCTTCAAGAAACAAGGCTACTGAAACACAGCTCTACAGTTTCAGGTACTTCCCTCTAGCCACTCAAATGCACCCTAAGCTGAAAAGGGATATCTGTATAATGCCTGAGAATAACCTCCAGGATAACCTCTTGACTCTGTTTGAAATCTCTCAGCCACTGACACTTTATTTTTATTTTTATTTTTTTTTATTAATTAACGGAAAAAAAGAAATTAACCCAACATTTAGAAATCATACCATTCTACATATGCAATCAGTAATTCTTAACATCACATAGATGCATGATCATCATTTCTTAGTACATTTACATCGGTTTAGAAGAACTAGCAACACAACAGAAAAAGATATAGAATGTTAATATAGAGAAAAAAAATAAAAGTAATAATAATAGTAAAAAAACAAACAAACAAACAAACAAAAAAAACCTATAGCTCAGATGCAGCTTCATTCAGTGTTTTAACATGATTACTTTACAATTAGGTATTATTGTGCTGTCCATTTTTGAGTTTTTGTATCTAGTCCTATTGCACAGTCT
Organism: Tamandua tetradactyla; assembly: GCF_023851605.1. Lineage (NCBI taxonomy): Eukaryota > Metazoa > Chordata > Mammalia > Pilosa > Myrmecophagidae > Tamandua > Tamandua tetradactyla. Next base: position 4,445,861 of record NC_135337.1, read on the forward strand.
GTATCCCTTCAGCTCCAATTACCCATTATCTTACCCTGTTTCTAACTCCTGCTGGACTCTGTTACCAATGACGTATTCCAAGTTTATTCTCGAATGTCGGTTCACATCAGTGGGACCATACAGTATTTGTCTTTTAGTTTTTGGCTAGATTCACTCAGCATAATGTTCTCTAGGTCCATCCATGTTATTACATGCTTCATAAGTTTATCCTGTCTTAAAGCTGCATAATATTCCATCGTATGTATATACCACAGTTTGTTTAGCCACTCGTCTGTTGATGGACATTTTGACTGTTTCCATCTCTTTGCAATTGTAAATAACGCTGCTATAAACATTGGTGTGCAAATGTTCGTTTGTGTCTTTGCCCTTAAGTCCTTTGAGTAGATACCCAGCAATGGTATTGCTGGGTCGTATGGCAATTCTATATTCAGCTTTTTGAGGAACCACCAAACTGCCTTCCACAGTGGTTGCACCATTTGACATTCCCACCAACAGTGGATAAGTGTGCCTCTTTCTCCGCATCCTCTCCAGCACTTGTCATTTTCTGTTTTGTTGATAATGGCCATTCTGGTGGGTGTGAGATGATATCTCATTGTGGTTTTGATTTGCATTTCTCTAATGGCAAGGGACATTGAGCATCTCTTCATGTGCCTCTTGGCCATCCGTATTTCCTCTTCTGGTAGGTGTCTGTTCAAGTCTTTTTCCCATTTTGTAATTGGGTTGGCTGTCTTTTTGTTGTTGTTGAGTTGAACAATCTCTTTATAAATTCTGGATACTAGACCTTTATCTGATATGTCATTTCCAAATGTTGTCTCCCATTGTGTAGGCTGTCTTTCTGCTTTCTTGATGAAGTTCTTTGATGCACAAAAGTGTTTAATTTTGAGGAGCTCCCATTTATTTATTTCCTTCTTCAGTGCTCTTGCTTTAGGTTTAAGGTCCATAAAACTGCCTCCAATTGTAAGTTTCGTAAGATATCTCCCAACATTTTCCTCTAACTGTTTTATGGTCTTAGACCTAATGTTTAGATCTTTGATCCATTTTGAGTTAACTTTTGTATAGGGTGTGAGATATGGGTCTTCTTTCATTCTTTTGCATATGGATATCCAGTTCTCTAGGCACCATTTATTGAAGAGACTGTTCTGTCCCAGGTGAGTTGGCTTGACTGCCTTATCAAAGATCAAATGTCCGTAGATGAGAGGGTCTATATCTGAGCACTCTATTCAATTCCATTGGTCGATATATCTATCTTTATGCCAATACCATGCTGTTTTGACCACTGTGGCTTCATAATATGCCTTAAAGTCAGGCAGCACAAGACCTCCAGCTTTGTTTTTTTGCCTCAAGATGTTTTTAGCAATTCGGGGCACCCTGCCCTTCCAGATAAATTTGTTTATTGGTTTTTCTATTTCTGAAATATAAGTTGTTGGGATTTTGATTGGTATTGCATTGAATCTGTAAATCAATTTAGGTAGGATTGACATCTTAACTATATTTAGTCTTCCAATCCATGAACACGGTATGCCCTTCCATCTATTTAGGTCTTCTGTGATTTCTTTTAACAGTTTTTTATAGTTTTCTTTATATAGGTTTTTTGTCTCTTTAGTTAAATTTATTCCTAGGTATTTTATTCTTTTAGTTGCAATTGTAAATGGGATTCGTTTCTTGATTTCCTCCTCAGCTTGTTCATTACTAGTGTATAGAAATGCTACAGATTTTTGAATGTTGATCTTGTAACCTGCTACTTTGCTGTACTCATTTATTAGCTCTAGTAGTTTTGTTGTGGATTTTTCCGGGTTTTCGACGTATAGTATCATATCATCTGCAAACAGTGATAGTTTTACTTCTTCCTTTCCAATTTTGATGCTTTGTATTTCTTTTTCTTGTCTAATTGCTCTGGCTAGAACCTCCAACACAATGTTGAATAATAGTGGTGATAGTGGACATCCTTGTCTTGTTCCTGATCTTAGGGGGAAAGTTTTCAATTTTTCCCCATCGAGGATGATATTAGCTGTGGGTTTTTCATATATTCCCTCTATCATTTTAAGGAAGTTCCCTTGTATTCCTATCTTTTGAAGTTTTTTCAACAGGAAAAGATATTGAATCTTGTCAAATGCCTTCTCTGCATCAATTGAGATGATCATGTGATTTTTCTGCTTTGATTTGTTGATATGGTGTATTACATTAATTGATTTTCTTATGTTGAACCATCCTTGCATACCTGGGATGAATCCTACTTGGTCATGATGTATAATTCTTTTAATGTGTTGTTGGATATGATTTGCTAGAATTTTATTGAGGATTTTTGCATCTATATTCATTAGAGAGATTGGTCTGTAGTTTTCTTTTTTTGTAATATCTTTGCCTGGTTTTGGTATGAGGGTGATGTTGGCTTCATAGAATGAATTAGGTAGCTTTCCCTCCACTTCAATTTTTTTGAAGAGTTTGAGCAGAGTTGGTGCTAATTCTTTCTGGAATGTTTGGTAGAATTCACATGTGAAGCCGTCTGGTCCTGCACTTTTCTTTTTGGGAAGCTTTTGAATGACTAATTCAATTTCTTTACTTGTGATTGGTTTGTTGAGGTCATCTATTTCTTCTTGAGTCAAAGTTGGTTGTTCATGTCTTTCCAGGAACCCGTCCATTTCATCTAAATTGTTGTATTTATTAGCGTAAAGTTGTTCATAGTATCCTGTTATTACCTCCTTTATTTCTGTGAGGTCAGTAGTTATGCCTCCTCTTCCATTTCTGATCTTATTTATTTGCATCCTCTCTCTTCTTCTTTTTGTCAATCTTGATAAGGGCCCATCAATCTTATTGATTTTCTCATAGAACCAACTTCTGGTCTTATTGATTTTCTCTATTGTTTTCATGTTTTCAGTTTCATTTATTTCTGCTCTAATCTTTGTTATTTCTTTCCTTTTGCTTGCTTTGGGATTAGTTTGCTGTTCTTTCTCCGGTTCTTCCAAGTGGACAGTTAATTCCTGCATTTTTGCCTTTTCTTCTTTTCTGATATGGGCATTTAGGGCAATAAATTTCCCTCTTAGCACTGCCTTTGCTGCGTCCCATAGGTTTTGATATGTTGTGTTTTCATTTTCATTCGCCTCGAGGTATTTACTAATTTCTCTTGCAATTTCTTCTTTGACCCACTCATTGTTTAAGACTGTGTTGTTGAGCCTCCACGTATTTGTGAATTTTCTGGCACTCCGCCTATTATTGATTTCCAACTTCATTCCTTTATGATCCGAGAAAGTGTTGTGTATGATTTCAATCTTTTTAAATTTGTTAAGACTTGCTTTGTGGCCCAGCATATGGTCTATCTTTGAGAATGATCCATGAGCACTTGAGAAAAAGGTGTATCCTGCTGTTGTGGGATGTAATGTCCTATAAATGTTTGTTAAGTCTAGCTCATTTATAGTAATATTCAGATTCTCTATTTCTTTATTGCTCCTCTGTCTAGATGTTCTGTCCATTGATGACAGTGGTGAATTGAAGTCTCCAACTATTATGGTATATGTGTCTATTTCCCTTTTCAGTGTTTGCAGTGTATTCCTCACATATTTTGGGCCATTCTGGTTCGGTGCGTAAATATTTATGATTGTTATGTCTTCTTGTTTAATTGTTCCTTTTATTAGTATATAGTGTCCTTCTTTGTCTCTTTTAACTGTTTTACATTTGAAGTCTAATTTGTTGAATATTAGTATAGCCACTCCTGCTCTTTTCTGGTTGTTATTTGCATGAAATATCTTTTCCCAACCTTTCACTTTCAACCTATGTTTATCTTTGGGTCTAAGATGTGTTTCCTGTAGACAGCATATAGAAGGATCCTGTTTTTTAATCCATTCTGCCAGTCTATGTCTTTTGATTGGGGAATTCAGTCCATTAACATTTAGTGTTATTATTGTTTGGATAATATTTTCCTCTACCATTTTGCCTTTTGTATTATATATATCATATCTGACTTTCCTTCTTTCTACACTCTTCTCCATACCTCTCTCGTCTGTCTTTTCATATCTAACTCTAGTGCTCCCTTTAGTATTTGTTGCAGAGCTGGTCTCTTGGTCACAAATTCTCTCAGTGACTTTTTGTCTGAGAATGTTTTAATTTCTCCCTCATTTTTGAAGGACAATTTTGCTGGATATAGGAGTCTTGGTTGGCAGTTTTTCTCTTTTAGTAGTTTAAATATATAATCCCACTGTGTTCTAGCTTCCATGGTTTCTGCTGAGAAATCTACACATAGTCTTATTGGGTTTCCCTTGTATGTGATGGATTGTTTTTCTCTTGCTGCTTTCAAGATCCTCTCTTTCTCTTTGATCTCTGACATTCTAACTAGTAAGTGTCTTGGAGAACGCCTATTTGGGTCTAATCTCTTTGGGGTGCGCTGCACTTCTTGGATCTGTAATTTTAGGTCTTTCATAAGAGTTGGGAAATTTTCAGTGATAATTTCTTCCATTAGTTTTTCTCCTCCTTTTCCCTTCTCTTCTCCTTCTGGGACACCCACAACACGTATATTTGTGCGGTTCATATTGTCCTTGAGTTCCCTGATACCCTGTTCAAATTTTTCCATTCTTTTCCTGATAGTTTCTGTTTCTTTTTGGAATTCAGATGTTCCATCCTCCAAATCACTAATTCTATCTTCTGTCTCTTTTAATCTATCATTGTAGGTATCCATTGTTTTTTCCATCTTTTCTACTTTATCCTTCACTTCCATAAGTTCTGTGATTTGTTTTTTCAGTTTTTCTATTTCTTCTTTTTGTTCAGCCCATGTCTTCTTCATGTCCTCCCTCAATTTATCGATTTCGTTTTTGAAGAGGTTTTCCATTTCTGTTTGTATATTCAGCATTAGTTGTCTCAGCTCCTGTATCTCATTTGAACTATTGGTTTGTTCCTTTGACTGGGCCATATTTTCAATTTTCTGAGTGTGATCCGTTATCTTCTGCTGGCGTCTGGGCATTTAGTCCGATTTCCCTGGGTGTTGGACCCAACAGGTTGAAAAATTTTTCTGTGAAATCTCTGGGTTCTGTTTTTCTTATCCTGCCCAGTAGGTGGCGCTCGTGGCACATGTTTGTCTGCTGGTCCCACCAGTAAAACGTGCCGTGGGTCCTTTAACTTTGGAAAACTCTTGCCGTGGGGGGGGTTTGCCAGCCAAAGCGGCTTTGAAGAGTGCCAGCTGGCCTGGGGGTCCAAATGCGGGGAGGGTCGCCGGCCGCCGCAGCCCGGGAGAGTGCCCGTCCGAATTTCCTAGTCAGCCCAGGGCGCCAGCTGCCGCGGCCTGGGAGAGTGCACCATTCCCAGCCGGACCGGGGAGTCACGTGTTTGGAAGGGACCCCCCCGGTCACCGTTCTCCGCGGCCTGGGGATTTCTGATCCAATTCTCTCAGTTGGTCTGGGGGCCGCGCGTGGTGGGGGCGCCAGCCGCCGCGGCTTGAGGGGACCGCCTGCCCAATTCTGCCAGCTGGCCCGAGAAGGAGGAAGGGAGGGACTCTGGCCGCTTGCCGCCCCACCCGGGGAAGCCTGCGCCCCTCGGCGATCTCTCCGGAGCGGGTTCTCAGCCAGTCAGCCGTTCCAGGATTGGGTACGCTGTCTTTTTGATCTCTGTCGTGGCTCCGGGAGCTGTTCTGTATTGTTTCTACTCCCCTAGTAGCTGTTCTGGAGGAGGAACTAAGATCCGCGCGTCTTACTAAGCCGCCATCTTCTCCGGAAGTCTGACACTTTATTTTGTCTCATTTCTCTCTTCCCCATTTTGGTCAAGAAGGTTTTCTCAATCCCGTGATGCCAGGTCCCAGCTCATCCTGGGATTTCTGTCCTGCATTGTCAGTGAGGCTTACACCCCTGGGAGTGGTATCCCATGTAGGGGTGGGAGGTACGGGAGTGGGTTTACTTGCCGTGACAGCTTATAGAGGCCACATCTGAGCAAAGAAAGAGGTTCTCTGGGGGCGACTCTTAAGCGTAATTTTATATAGGCTTAGTCTATCCTTTGCAGACTAAGTTTCATAGGGGTAAATCCCAAGATCTGGGGCTTGGCGTATTGATTTGGTTGTTCCCACTGCTTGCAAGAGTATCAGAAATTCTCCAGATGGGAGCATTGACTCTTTCCCCCTTTTTCCCCATTACCCTAAGGGGACCCTGCAAGTACTTCTTTACTCACTGTCCAAATCACTGTGGGATTTATCAGGGCATCACACTAACCTGGACAAACCAACAAAATCTCATGCCCTATTCAAGATTCCCTGTACTTATGGTGTTCAACTAAACTGATCATGCAAATTAAATTAGGAAATGCACTATCCAAAGTATGAATTTTACACCAAATAAGCCTCCCTCCCTTTAGTCTCTTCAGCACAGAAGTTGAAGTTTTAGCTTATGGATAATATATCATCCTTTACCCAGTCTTCTTACATGCCTTAGTCCTATTCAGATCAGCTTCATTTATATCTCTACTCAATGTCTGATGACTTTTTTGACTTGATTTTTTTAAAACCATTCCTGAATGGAGTATTGTTGACTTTGATAGCTTCAGAGCTCTGACTCTGAGCCTCATGTGTCACATTTGTTTACCCAAAGTTTCTGGGAAAGACAAAGTTATATACAGACAGCTCAGTATCTCAGAGTTTAGAATGAACAGTTCCACCTCCTGAATAGATGTGACTGCTGTAAGACCTTATAATCTAGGGCCCTTTACAATAGGGCTCAACCTGATAACCCATGCTCTCAACTTCAGTTCACTGAATTTTCATATTATAGTTAGTCCATATAATTGAGGCATGATAATATTTGTTTTTTCCTGACATTTCATTCCACATACAGCTCTTAAGGTTTATTCACCTCGTTGTATGCCTCACAACTTCATTCCTTCCTGTTGTGTCTCAGAAGTCCATCGCACCCTTAGGCCACCTCCATTGTGAATCATTGTGAATCACAATCATTGCCACTTTTTTTTTTTAAAGACCTATTTTATATACATTGTTCTATGACTTTTTTTTTTTTAAATATTAGGGCATTTTCCAACTTAGTATATGTAACTCCATCTTTTTTTTTAGTAGACATAATATTTCATGGTATATACTAAATTAACTATTACACTTGATTGTTTGATTTTTTTACAACTACAGGTGATTTTACAGTGAATTTCATTGTTCATGAATCTTAATGTAGTTTGTACTATTGTTTTTTATCTTTTTTCTTTTTTATTCTGTTTGTACTATTGTTTTAATCGTTATTTTCTGACTAAGTATTACCCAGATCCCACCATCCAATAATAACCACAGTTAACATTCTGGTGTATTTCCTCTTAGGCCGTTTAGTATGCATAAGCTCTAAAGAAATGAATGAATGTATATGTGTGGGTATGTGGCTGTGTATTTAATCCCACTTACAAGCTTTGTAAATGTCACATACAATTTCCTCATTGTTGAACATTTGAACTTCCTTCCCAAATGTTTCCTGTTCTCCAAGTAATATTTCTAGTGCCTTTTGTTCAGTCAAATCTCTGTGTGTTGTCTCTTTCTTGGAGTTAAAATATCATCCTCTCCTGGTTCTCCTCCTCCTTCTCAGGCTAGTCTTTATATATATAAAATATATATTTATTGACAAATCTGCACACACATACATTCCATACATGGTGTTCAATCACTGGCTTACAATATCATCATATAGTTATGCATTCATCACCATGATCATTTTTTAGAACATCGCATCACTCCAAAAAGAGAAATCAAAAGAAAAAAGAAAAGACTTGTACATCCCATACCCCTTACCCTTCCCTCTCATTGACCACTAGTATCTACCCAGTTTATTTTACCCTTTGTCCCCCTATTATTTATTTTTTTAATCCTTTTTTTTTACTCATCTGCCCATACCCTTGGATAAAAGGAGCATCACACACAAGGTTTTCACAATCACACGGTCACATTGTAAAAGTTATACCTTTATTCAATCGTCTTCAAGAATCAGGCTACTGGAACACAGCTCAGCAGTTTCAGGTACTTCCCTCCAGCCACTTCAGGCTGTTTTGATCTACTTTGCCAGCGTACCTCCAGCTAGCCAAACTTGAGATGCCATAGCTCCTCTAGACCCAAATCCAGGCCTCCCCTTCTCGGTTCCTACGTTCTTCCTAGGTAGCCTCATATCCTTGTAGTTTCCCTTAGAGTCTCTATGAATGAGAAGATTTCCAGATCTGTATCACTGAGACCTCACCTCTAAGCCCCAGACCCACCTCTAAGCTCCAGATCCATGTACCCAGCATCCTACTGGGCATCTCCACTTGGATGTCTTACAAGCACCTCATATTACAGTGTCCTCAACTGAAAGCATGGTCTTCCAGCCCAAGTCTGGCCCTTCTGCATGGTTCCTACCTTAGGGAAGGACACCACTACCCACCTAGGGCAAGTCGGACTCTGAGAGCCATGCTGAGGTCCCCTTCCTTCCCCCAAGGGCTGTCAGTCATCTCGTCCTGTCAGTCCTCCCTCCCAGGTAGCTCTTGGACCACTTTTCCCTGGCACCATGCTACCTCTTGTCTAGGCCACCATCGTTTTCTGCCTGGACCACTGAAGTTGCCTCCTATCTGTCCTGTCTCGCCCCTCCCCCTACATTTCCACACCACAGCCGGAGTGATGTTTTGTTTTCTTTTTGAAGAGTAAATCTGGAAGCTATACAGAAGATGATACACACTTGATTATGTAAAAGTTTAGAACCTTTCCATGGGAGATATCCATTTAGTAAAGTCAATAGTTGAAGGATGGATGTGGGGAGAGAAACTGTAATACAGTTAACAAAATTTAGCAAAAAAATACAAGGGCCTCTTAAACTTTAACAAGAAAAAGATAAGCAACCTAATAGAAAAATTGGCAAAGAACATGAAAAGACAGTTCTCAGGAAAGGAAATCCAAATCAAACAGAAAAGATGCTTAATTGCTAGAGATCAGGAAAACACAACTCAAATAAAAATGAACGTCACTTTATGTCCATTAAGTTAAAAGTGCAAAAAGTTGCCTAATGCAGGAAGAAAGGAGTGCAAGAAAAAGGCAGCTCAGCTATTGCTTATGGAAATGTAAATTGCAGAAGTCTTTTTTGTAAGCAATATGGCCCCTTCTATTAAAATAAAAAATCTGTTTACTTTTTCATTCAGCAACCCCCTCTTCCCATTCCTAGGATACTCACCCATAGAAATGAAATCATAAATAAATAAATAAGGACATGTACACAGGGATAATTATCGCAGTATTATTTGCACTGGAAAAGGCTAGGGACAAACAGAGTGTTCAACAGTGGTGGATGGCAAAGTAAATTATGGTGTAATGTAGCCATTAAAAGGAATAGAGCATAGCTATACTAGTTGATTTGGTCAGATTGTTATGAGATATTATTGATGACAAAGGCAAGATGCAGGGAAGTGTGCACAGAATCATTTTTGTTAAACAATGGCAAATCCCATATCTAAACAGTAAATATATATATATATTTGTCTTTGTTTGAAGGTAGGAGCAGGGAGAAAAATATGGAAGGATATGTTCTGAGTTAACACAGATTGTAGAGCTGGAATTTGTCATGAGGGCTGGGGGAAAGGGTGACGCATCCAAGTGGAAAAAAAAAACCCTACATAAAGTCTATGTAAAAATACATATGTGATCATTTTGGATTCATATAGAATTATATGTATGTGTCAATGTATAATTAATGTTTTTAAAGAAGGGGTTAATCGTATATCACCACCTTTATTAAACCTTTTGATGGCTTTCCGATCTCAGAATAAGCACCAGAGTTTTGTGTGTCTAGGAGAACCCCGCAGGATCTGCCTGTCTCACTCCAGGTGCCCGCTCCCCTGACCGTCCTGCCTTAGGGTTTTCTCACCTGTTTTCTCTAGACACAGGTCTGTTCCATTCCCATTGCTGACTGCGCTGCATTCTTCACATATCAAGGGAAGACCTTCCTAATCCCTCGCTGGTTCCCTAGTATGTGCTCCTGTTGGCTCCCTCTGCTTTTACTTAGTAGCACTTATCACAGTTGCAACTGAATGTTTGACTCATCATTTGCATAAAGCCTGACTCCCCCAACAGAAGCTTAGCTCTAAGAGGCAGAGTCTCTGCCTGGTACTCAGGGGTCCTGCAGTGACTAGGTGCCCAGTGAAATTTTCCTGAGTGAGTAGAATGGTGGGCTGCTGTTGTGGAAGGAGCACTGAATGAGGCGGCAGGACACCTGTCCTGCTCTCTGTGCGGCTGCAGACTTGCTGAGCGCTGTGCCTCCTGGAGCCTGTGTCCGTAAAACAGGATTGAAAACACTTACTGTACGCAGACGTGGAGAGTGTGAAAAAGGGTCTATAAGCATGGGTAGCTGGTAGAGAGTAGGCATTCAGTAACATTGTCTTTCATTTTTCTCAGAGCCCTGTTGCTGAAGTCTTCCCATTTCTCTTTCCTTGCTTCTCTCTTCCACTAGCTTCAAATTCTTGATTTTTTTCCTTCTCATTGTTCTCAAGCCCAGGAGGCGTGGCCTCTGCCTGGGACAAACAGAAGCGATCTTTATATAGCCAGGGTGTGGCATTCATCCTAATACCCATTTTCCTTCACTGCCACCTACTCACTGTCATTCACTAGTGATTCCTTTACCCATTTATAAGGCATTTTCAGCCTCCACAGTTGTGTGTGGATTGCTCCCCATTGAAACCCTATCCTGTTTTGATCTGTCTTTGCAAGCACTCTGGGGAGTGGGAGAGTGAGTGCGTGATCAGCAAGGCAAGGACATTTCCTCCTAAATAAGGGAGATAGGTTCTAAAAAGCCTTGCAAATAGAGAAATAGGAGGTATTTGCTTCTATTTGAATTACTGAACACAGTTGCCTACAGTTGATCTATTTAATGTTCTTGAATTTTTCCACACTCTTTCAATTACCCTGATTGTTACGAGGCAAAGACTTCCATCAGGTTCTAATTTATCTCTCAAGTCCTTCCCTTAACAGCTGCTTTTCTCTTAATAAGAAAGTCAAGCCTGGAGCAAGGCATATTTTGGGGTATGAAAAATATCCCAGTCTAGTGGTAGAGGTAAATGTTTACCAGCTTGGTGGTGTGATGGTGGCGGTGGTGGTGATGATGGCAGTGGTGGTGGTGATGGCAGCAGCAGCAGTGGTGGTGGTGGTGGTATGATGGTGATGGTGGTGATGGAGGCAGTGGTGGTGGTGGTGATGGAGGCACTGGTGATGGCAGTAATGGTGGTGATGGCGGCGGTGGCGGTGGTGGTATGATGGTGATGGCAGAGGTGATGGCGGTGGTGAAGGTGGTGGTGGCGGCAGTGATGGTGATGGTGGAGGTGATGGCGGCGGCAGTGATGGTGATGGCGGTGGTGAAGGTGGTGGTGGTGGCAGTGGTGGTGATGGCGGAGGTGATGGCGGCGGCGGTGATGGTGATGGCGGAGGTGATGGCGGCGGCGGTGGTGATGGCGGCGGCAGTAGTTGAGATAACTGGTTTGAAGCATTTTCCAGTTTCCAGTTTGTGAATACTCACACTTGGTGGTTGGTGGATTTAAAGCTCTCGACCGGAGCTCACTGAACGGAGCTGGGCACAGATGCTAGCAACCACTTACGGCAGTTGGAGCTGGTTCCAGTACATCCCTGTCCCCAGTACCTGAATCCCTCGTCATTTTCATTCTCCTTGACTTGCTTCCCATCGGTCCTGATCTTAATTAATAGCACCTGGGTTAATCAGGACAGACCCTGACAGTCACCACCAGCTCCTCCCTCCTCACCCCGCACCCAGTTTCCAAACCCAGGTGGTTTTCCCTGGTCCTGTCCTCCCTGTCCACTCTGTCCCTGCTATAGCAGTGGTCACTCTTCTGTCTTTTCTGGCTCTGTGCGCGCCCTGCCAACTGCTCTCTGCTCTGCGGACAGTCACCCCATTGAGACTCAAGTTATGTCACATCAGTCCTCCGTCAGTAGGATAAAGTTCCCCATCCTTATCTTACCTTTCCTGACCCCTCTTCCACCCTGGTGTGACCTGGCCCCTGCCGGCCTCTCCAGGCTCATCCCCCAGCATCCATCCCCTTGCTCTCTCCATTGTAGCCACTCCAAACTGCTTTCATTTCCTTGAGCCCTCCAAGCTCCTTCTTGATTCAGGGCCTTTGGAGGGGCTGTTTTCTTTAGCTGTGGCATGATCCCACTGCTCCCCTCTGCACCCTGCTTCCCATCCCTGCCCTCCTAGCCCTTCCCTGGCTAACTCCTCTTCATCCTTTAGTGATTTAGTCTGTCCAGTGCCAGCTTCTGCATGACTTCCTTGGGGAGGGCTTCCTCTGCCCTCGACTCAGTAGTTCCCCCTGCCAAAGGACCCTGGTGCTGCCTGCTCAGTGTCTTTTTCCTCGAGGGGAGCTCCTTGAAGGCCTGGAGCTGTGCTTGTCCTGTTCGCTGGCCTGTTCCCAGCATTGCCCACAGGCCTCCACAAATGCCGAATCAATTGCTTGGATTTGTATGGGCCCTAATTCCCTCTTAAACTGTAATCTCTGTGTGGTCAAGATGGTCTCCTTCCTGTAGTTTTTGTCAGCAGATGATCAATTTAGCACAAAAAACAGCCGATGAATAATTTTTAACCACTAAATTTAATTTTTTCCCCCAAAGAGCTTCTTGGAAGATAATTTTTTAATATCAATAAACTTATGTTTTTCCTAACCAATTTTATTTCCCTCCTAGGTCTCATCAGCTGTGATACTGAAAATTTATTTGGAGCTGTGAAGGGGAGTGTAACGTTCAAGTCACCACCTCATACAGCTTTTAAGGAGATCATATGGAAAAAGCATAAAGATAAAGTCGTCGAGTGGGAAGAAAATTCTAAGGTCATACACTTCCCACCTTTTCAAGAGAGAGTGCATTTAGACACTGTGTCCGGTCACCTCACCATCTTCAATTTAACATTATCAGATGAAGATCATTATGAAATTGAATCCCCGAGTATTAAAGATAACATCATATTCTTTCTTTCTGTGGTTGGTGAGTATTCTGTAAATTGTTTTGTTTAAAATGGCGCATGTCCAGCCATTTAAGACACTGATACAAATTAATGGCTTACGGAAAGAAAATAATTTGATATCACGTGTTGCAGGCTTTTCCTATCTTTCCAGTACAAAGGTGCTGCTTTTCAACTCCCTTGCCATCCTCTTGGTTAGGAGAGAATCTAAGTGGGATAGGCAGAGCAGCATTACAGGGCAGTGCTACAGCCAATAGAATCCCTTTCCTGAAAAGGGATGTAGTGGCTGCCATTAGCTCAGAACTCTGAGCTCTGTGGATGAATGCAATTCTATAAATCAGAATTCCTGCTTCCCCCTGCAACCTACTCAGGTGGCAGATTTTTTCTCACACCTCTTTAAACTGGAAGTGGAGTCCGGGTATAGGCTTCTCCTTGTTTCTTGACTATTCTTCCTCCTTTGATTCTAATGCCTCTTCCTTATTGCAGTCATTTCTGGGGCCCTGGATCACACTCCAGTGTTTCTTTATTTTAGTTTCTGTATCCTTTAAATTGTTCCTAATGCTGCTGCTGTCATGATTCTTGGTAATTTTATTATTGAAAAGAAAATCCTTTCTAATGTCCTGATGTCTCAGTCCTTGATCTTCTCTGTTATGAGCTTGTCCTCCAGTCCCCCTTACCCACTCCCCATGTTTATAATCTAGAACTTGTCATCACCAATAATTCTAACCCCACAGTGTACCACGCTGACCACCACCTTTTATATTTATAACTCACTTCTGCCATGCTGACCTTGATCGTCCTTTGCTGATTTGATGTCCTCCTTATCCTCCTTTCTCAACCTAAACACCACAGTCATTCACCTGAATTAATCCCGTGCGAACAAACTTAGTCTCCTTACTCCTTTCTTACTTGTTGTATTGATGGCCAGATTAAAAACCTGGTTAAATCATAGACTCTCCCTGTTTCATTCTCACACCCATGTAGGTGCAGAAACTTTTCCATTACCCCAAACAGAAACTCTGTTCCAATGAAGCAGCGACTCCCCATTCCCTCTCTCCTCAGCTGCTGGTAACCTCTAGTCTGCATTCTGTCTCTATGAATTTGCCTATTCTAGCTAGATATTTCATATTAGTAGAATCATGCGGTATTTGTCCTTTTGTGTCTAGTTTATTTCACTCAACATAGTGTCTTCAAGGTTGAGTTCATGTTGTGACATGTGGCAGAGCTCCATTCCTTTATACGTCCAAATAACATTCCATTATATGCATGTACCACATTTTGTGTACTAGTCATGTGTTGATGGACGTTTGGGTTGTTTCTTCCTTTTAGTTGTTGCACGTGCTGTGAACATTGTTGAATGAGTATATGAGTCCCTGTTTTCAGTTCTTTTGCGTATGTATATGTTGGAGTGGAATTGCTGGTGGTGATTCTGTGTTTAACTCTTGGGAACCACTGAACTGTTGCCCACAGTGGCTGCACCATTTCACATCCCACCAGCGATGGGCAAGAGTTCCAATTTCTCCTCATCCTTGCCAACACTTCTTATTTTCCATTTTTTAAAAATTTAAAAAAAAATTTATTTATTAATTAAAAAATTAAGAAACCAAATAAAACATCCACATATATAATCAGTAATTCCCATTTTTTTTGTAATAGTCATTCTACTGGGTAAGAAACCATATCTCGTAATTGTGACTTGCTTTTCTCTAATGACTAATATAGGTTGATTAACTTTTCTTATGCATGTTGAATATTTGTATATCTTCTTTGGAGAAATGTCCAAGACCTTAGCTCATTTTTTCAGTCTTTTTGTTGTTCAGTTATAAGAGTTCTTCATATATTGTGGATAGTAGGCCTTTATCACATATATGGTTTGCAGATATTTTCTCCCATATTGTAGGTTGTCTTTTAAATTTTTTGATAATAACCTTTGCACAAATATTTTTTAATTTTGATGATGTCCAGTTTATCTATTTTATGTTTTAGTGTGTATGTTTTTGATGTCATATCTAATCCCTTTCCAAATCCAACATCATGAAGATTTATCCTTCTGTTTTCTACAAGTTTTATGGATTTTAGCTCTGTGTGGGCCATTGATTCATTTTCAGTTGACTTTTGAAAATGGTGGGGAAAGGGGTCCAAATTCATTCTTTTGCATGTGAAATCCAGTTGTCCCAGCATCATTTGTTGAAGAGGTTTTTCTTTCTCTGTTGAACAATTTGGCCTCTTGTCAAAAATCATTTGACTATAGATGTCTTGGTTTTATTTCTGAACTCGTGATTCTATTTCATTGGCCTATATATCTACCTTTATGCCTGTACCACACTGTTTTGATTACTATAGTTCTGTAGTAAGCTTTGAAATTGGGACGTATGAGTCCTCCAGCTTTGTTCTTTTCACAGTTGTTTTGGCTATTTGGGAACCTTACATTTCCATGTAAATTTTTGAGAATCAGCTTTTCCATTTCTACAAAAAAAAAAACTGTTGGAATTTTGATAGATATTATGTTGAATGTTTAGATTGCTTTAGGTAGTGTTGACCTCTTAAAAATATTTAAGCCTTCCGGTCTGTGGGCACAAGATGGCCATTTATTGGGTCCTCTTTATTTCTCCCAGCAATGTTTTCTAGCTTTCGGTGTACAAGTCTTTTACCTCCTTGGTTAAATTTATTACTAGGTATTTTATTCTTTTAGATCCTACTGTAAATGGATTTGTTTTCTTGATTTCCTTGTAAGATTGTTCATTGCTGATGATCAGCCGTGTGGACAGAGATTTTGATTGTAAAGCATCAAAAGATAACTTCCAAGAAAGAATCAAGTATATTTAGACTTTGAACTTAAAATATATAAAAGTGCAGAAAGAATCAAAGATGACTCAAGGTTTCATATCTAAATGACCAAATGTTTGGTCAGACTTTTTTTTTTAAGAAATGAGGACATCAGACTTCCTTGAGGGTATAGTAACACTTGTTTAAGTGACTTAGTAATCTTACAGAGACCAGGGCTCATGGTAGTTCAGCAGGAGAAATAGGTCATGGGGATTTCCTGGCAACTCTTAAAATCAGAGCATCCACTTCCTTCTGTGTGTAAATTGATTTTGGGCTTTCCCCTCCCCTCTAAAGTCCCCTTAAAATTTCCACTATTGATGTCGATTATTTCTTTCCCATCCCTGTGCAAATCTTTGTAACATTGAAGACAATGGTGTTCATGTAAGTAGAATTAACTGCTGTAAGCTTCAATGGTCTGGGTTAATGAAGTTAGTAGAAATGTACAAATGGTCTTGTAAAATGTCATTACATACATGTAAGAAATCCTCATTTCTTATAGGCAGTGAGCTGAATTCATTAATTAAAAATTGGCTAATTAGGTATTCTTAGGAATGAAATGGGCACATCATTTCTTACCAATTTAGTACTGCTTAAGGTACAGATAAAACTAATGTCTGGCTGTGTTGGGTTCCATGGGCAGTGAGAGATCATAAAAGATTTCTGAAAGGAAAAGAGTCTGATATGGGAAAACTCTGATCTAGGTTTTGCAGAAAGATTTGTCTACTTTTATGTGAGCCAGATCCATACTTCTAGGTTTGCTGTCTAGCAAGAATGGTGCAGTGAGACTGCCAGAAAAAGCTTCTGCGTAGTTAGGGGGGTTCTAATAATATAAAAGATAATAGTAATACTCACACTTCCATATATTTCCTCCCAAATTACTTTCATCTTTCATTTGACCTTTACAATGACCTTATTAAGAATTATATTCCCTTCTACAGACAAGCTTGAGACACATTTAGTAGTGGACTTTGCCATTCAAACATTGAGGAGTTTGGACTGGATGATTTTTTTAAGGGCCTTCCAGCTTCTAAAAGAACTGGCCCAGTGCTAAGGGGTGTAGTGGGCGAAGTACCAGAGAGATCTGAGGGGCAAGGCTCTAGGTTCTTCAATTTTAAGTCAACTAGAACAACCACTTTTATTCATTTGTTGTATTGGTCTGTTGCTTAAGGTTTAATTTGGAAAGAGGTTTTCCGATGTTTAGTTTTAAAGGAAAATTTTAAGGTAGCATATAAGTAATTATATGAGGTTGAACCTAAAAAACTGAGGGAGTCCCAAGCAGAAAGGGAAGTCATTGTGTGATTTGGGGGTCTGTGCTGGTTTGAAAGGATGCATGTACCCTAAAAAAGCCATGTTTTAATCCTAATCCCATTTTGTAAGGGCAGCCATTTCTTCTAATCCCTATTCAGTACTGTATGTTTGAAACTTTAGTTAAATCATCTCCTTGGAGATGTGACTCAATCAAGAGTGGTTGTTAAGCTGGATCAGATGGAGACGTGTCTCAACCAATTCT
This sequence comes from Tamandua tetradactyla, assembly GCF_023851605.1. Lineage (NCBI taxonomy): Eukaryota > Metazoa > Chordata > Mammalia > Pilosa > Myrmecophagidae > Tamandua > Tamandua tetradactyla. The sequence continues at coordinate 4,463,129 of NC_135337.1, forward strand.
AGGTAGGTCTTGATTGCTTTACTGGAATCCTTTAAAAGAGGAAACATTTTGGAGAAAGGAGAGATTCTGAGAAAGCAGAACGACGTAGCCGCAAGAAGCAGAGTCCACCAGCCAGCAAGATGCTTGGAGATGAAGAGGGAAAATGCCTCCCAGGCAGCTAGCAAACTAGAACAGGGTCTAACAAGGCAGGCAGGGGGAGAGAGAGAGAATTCATGAAGAGAAGATGGGGGAAAGATGAGTTTAACACTTTTGTTTTCTAAATTATTAGTAAAATTGAAGCATAAGCATCTCTGTCTTTGAAAATATTTTAAATGACAGTACAATTGTTCTAGTTTGCTAGCTGCCAGAATGCAATATACCAGAAATGGAATGACTTTTAAAAAGGAGAATTTAGTAAGTTGCTAGTGTACAGTTCTAACCGAGAAAATATCCCAATTAAAACAAGTCTGTAGAGATGTCTAATCTAAGGCATCCAGGGAAAGATACCTTGATTCAGGAAGGCCAATGAAGTTCAGGGTTTCTCTCTCAAGTAGAACGGCCCATGATGAACACAGTCAGGGTTTCTCTCTGAGCTGAAAGGGCACATGGCAAACACTGTCATCTGCTAGGTTCCTTTCCAGCTCCCTGGGTGGTGTTTTCCTTCTTCATCTCCAAAAGTCGCTGGCCAGTGGACTCTGCTTCATGGTTCTGTAGCATTCTCTGTTGTCCTTCTCTGCTGTCTCTGAATCTCCTACTTTCTCCAAAATGTTTCCTCTTTTTATAGGATTCCAGTGAAATAATTAAGACCCACCTAGAATGGGTGGAGACACATCTCCAGCTAATCCATTTTAACAACCACTCTTGATTGAGTCACATCTTCAGGGAGATGATCTAATTAAAGTTTCAAACATGCAGTTCTGAATAGGGATTAGAAGAAACGGCTGCCTTTACAAAATGGGATTAGGATTAAAACATGGCCTTTCTAGGGTACATACATCCTTTCAAAACAGCACAACAGTATTCCATCATCTTAATCTTAATTTACCTGAATTCCCTTTTTAATAGATGTTTATAATATATTAAAACTTTAATTATTACACAAATGCTGTTATGATCACTTTTGCACTTTACACATATTTTTTGCATGTTTTAACTCTCTTATGATTAGTTGCTGAAGCAAAGTTGAGGTGCAAGAAAGTGTATGGATTAACAAATAAATGACTGACTAATAATACAAATTAATTCGCATTGAAGTTTCAGAGGGCAGTGATGACATAATATTACTGTCCCCCTTTGTAACAAATGAATGAATGTCTTAGTTATCTCTTTACAGATCTAGGCTGCCTCAGTCAGTAAGAGGCATTTTCTAGAGGAAAACCAGTAGTGTGACCTCTAGGCTGGCAGATCCATGCTACATGCCATACCCAGCCCTGTCTGATTGCTTACAAGGGTCCTGCCAAGTTAAATATAGCTCGCTAGCATCTTTTATAAAACTCTTTGGGTCAGGTGTGTTTTGGACTCAAACTTTTTTTCAGATATTTAGAAAGGTAATAGAAACTATTCCTGTACATATATTAAGAAGTACCCCTACTTGTTATGTGGAGCACCCCATAATCAAGCACATGAATATTTTTGCAGTGAAACCTGATAAATGAATATTTGAAGTAAGTGAGAAAAAATAAAGACGGTAAATTCTCTTGCCACTTCAGATCAGAATTTGCAGCTAGATGACCTACTACCAATTTATGAAAAATCTTTTGGCTTTCAGATTATGTAGGATTTCAAAATTGAGTATATGAGATTTGGGGCTTGTATTTATTTTGCTGAATTTGAATCAGTAGCTCTGACCCAGCAAAAGAGAATTCTCTCCTCTTGGTGTTTAAAGATGTGGTCTACTAGTCTCTTTAGTTTGTAAGGAAATTGGAGTTTCAGAAACTTGCGAATGATGAATCTAAATATTACTCTTTTTTAAAAAAAGCAGTTTTATTGAGATATATTCACAAAAAATACAGACCATCTAAAGTATGCAATCCGTGGCTCACGTATCATCACATAATTGTGCATTCATCATCATAATCAATTCTGGAACATTTTCATTACCCAATAGAAAAAATCCCATCCTCCTTCACCCCCACTGTTATTGACCTTTAGCATTGGAATGATGTATTTGTTACCGTGGATGAAAGAATATATTAAAATATTACTGTAGCCCATGGTTTGCAATATGCGTGTTTCCCCATATACCACTCTATGTAACGCCTTGTAACAGTGACGTGCATTTGCTCTAGTTCACGAAAGAACATTTTTATATTGTACTATTAATCAGTCATTGCCCATCACAGGGTTCACTGTATTATACAGTCCTATGTTTCATCATCTTACTTTCCTTCTAGTGACATACTCTACTCTAAACTTCCCTTTCAACCACAGTCATATACGTAATGCTGTCAGTCATGTGCACCATAATGCGCTACCATCACCTCCATCCATTTCCATACATTTATATTCACCCTACTTATAAATTCTACACCTGTTAAGCATCCACTCCCCATTCTCTACCCTCATTCTATCTCCTGGTAGCCTATTATATTAGTTTCTTAAATGCTGCCAGAATGCTGTATACCAAAAATGAAAGGGCTTTTATAACGGGAATTTATTAAGTTATAAGTTTACAGTTTCAATGCCATAAAAATGTCCAAACTAAGACATCCATGTGGAGCACCCCATAATCAAGCACATGAATATTTTTGCAGTGAAACCTGATAATGAATATTTGAAGTAAGTGAGAAAAAATAAAGACAGTAAATTCCCTGGCCTCTTCAGATCAGGATTTGCAGCTAGATGACCTACTACCAACTTATGAAAAATCTTTTGGCTTTCAGATTGTGTAGGATTTCAAACAGGCATCTTCCGGTCCTTGTTCCCAGTTCTGTTGCTTCCAGTTTATGATGCCAGTGGTTTCCTCTCTAAGCATCTCTGGGCCTTCACTTAACTCTTCCGGAATACAACTCTGGGCTCTGGCTTGCTTAGCAACTCACGGGAAAGCACATGGCGAAGACTGCTGGGCTTTGCATCTCCAAACTTCCATGTCTAGGCATCTGCTCTGTTGGCACTGCAAGCAACTCCAAATGTCTGTGTCTCTGTCGGCTCTAATAATCAGACTTCACACCGTCCAGTATCCTAGAGCAGCTAGAAGTAAAAACCTAAAATTGTGGATTTGTAACCCATACCAAACTCTGAAATCTATTGTTGTGATGTGCTTTGAAATGTATTGGTTTTTGTATGTCTGTTATTTTTCACAAAAAAGAAAAAAAAAGTCAATTGTGATGATAAATGCACAGCTATGTGATGATACTGTGAACCATTGATTGTGTACTTTTGGTTGATTATATGGTGTGGAATATATAATATGTTTCAATTAAAAAATAATGTAAAAAAGATCAGAGGAGAAGTCGGAGCTATAAAAGAGAAGATAAGATTTAACAAATGAGTATGACATTTGAATCATTATATTATTTCTTTTAGTCTCCAGTGTCTTGGAGCAGCCAGAAGGAAAAACCTAAAATTGTGAAACTGTAACCATACCGAACTCTGAAATCTGTTCTATAACTGATTGTTGTGGTGTGCTTTGAAATTTATTGCTGTTTTGTATATATGTTATCATTCACAATAAAAAATGAGAAAACAAAACAAAAATAAATTTTCAAAACAATTGAGTGGGTCAGTCTCCATGGAAACAATCTAGTCAGAGTCTCTACACTAAATAGTAGGTCTGGCCCCACAAGACGGGATTGGAAAAGGCCGTGGCTTTTCTTGTGTACATAACAGCTTCAAACCAGCATGCCTGCATTCTGGATTTTGACTCTATGAATTTACTTACTCTAATTAGATCATATGTGTGAGATCATACAGAATTTTTCTTTTTGTGCCTTATTTCACTGTACGTAATGTCCTGAAGCTTCATCCACGTTGTCACATCCTGCTGAATAATATTCCATCTTCTGTATATACCACATATTTTTTATCCATTTATTGGTTGAAGGAATTCTTTCTTTTGGCAATTGTGAGAAAAGCCTCAATGAAAGTTGTCCTTGCTTTCAGTTCTCGAGTACATACCTGGTAGTGGGATGGCAGTTTTTTACTTAGCTTCCTGAGGAACTGCAAAACTGTCTTTCACAGTGGCTGCACTAGTTTACATTTCCACCAGCAGTGGATAAGTGTTCCTGTTTTTCCACATCCTCTCCAACACTTGTAGTTTTCTGTTTGGTTAATAGTGTCCATTCTAGTATGTGTGAAATTATCTCTCTCTTTTTTTAAAATACTAAAAAACACCAAACAAACACAAACATTCTTAACTTGTGATCATTCTGTTCTTCATATAAAATCAGTAATTCCCAATGTCATCATATAGTTGCATATTCATCATCATGATCATTTCCAAGAAACATTTGCATCTATTCAGAAAAAGAAATAAAAAGAAAACAGAAAAAAAATTATTCATACCATACCCCTTAGCCCTCCCTTTCATTTGTTCCCCCTATTATTTACTTTTATTCCATTTGTTTTACTCGTCTGTTGACAAGGTAGATAAAAGGAGCATCAGACACAAGGTTTTCACAATCACACAGTCACATTGTGAAAGCTATATCATACAATCATCTTCAAGAAACATGGCTAGTGGAACACAGCTCTACATTTTCAGGCAGTTCCCTCTAGCCTCTCCATTACATCTTGACTAACAAGGTGATATCTATTTAATGCACAAGAATAACCTCCAGGATAACCTCTCGACTCAGTTTGGAATCTCTCAGCCATTGACACTTTTTTTGTCTCATTTTACTCTTCCCCCTTTTGGTTGAGAAGGTTTTCTCAATCCCTTGATGCTGAGTCTCAGCTCATTCTAGGATTTCTATCCCATGTTGCCAGGAAGGTCCACACCCCTGGGAGTCATGTCCCACGTAGACAGGGGAAGGGTGGTGAGTTAGCTCGTAGTGTTGGCTGGAGAGAGAGGCCACATCTGAGCAACAAAAGAGGTTTTCTTGGGGTTGACAGGCCTAATTTTAAGTAGACTTGACCTATCCTTTGTGGGGTTAAGTTTCATATGAACAAACCCCAAGACTGGGGGCTCATCCTATAGCTTTGGTTGCCCACACTGCTTGTGAGAATATCAAGAATTCAACTTGGGGAGGTTGAATTTTCCCCCGTTCTCACCATTCCCTGAAGGGAATTTTGCAAATACTTTTTTATTCACTGTTCAAATCACTCTGGGATTTATTGGGCATCACTCTCTCATTGGGTTTTGGTTTGCATTTCCTTGACAGCTAGTGCTGTTGAGCGTCTTTTTAGTTATTTGTATTTCGTCTTTGGAAAAATGTCTATTCAAGTATTTTGCGCAATTTTTTAAATTGGTTTGTTTGTCTTTCTATTGTTGAGTTATAGTATTTTTTTAATATATTCTGGATCTTAAAACTTTATCAGATATATGGTTCCCAAATATTTCCTTCCTTTGAATAGGCTACCTTTTCACCTTCTTGACAAAATTATTTGATGCACAAAAGTATCAATCTTGAGGAGCTTCTATTATCTATTTTTTTCTTTTACTGCTTGTGCTTTGGGTGACAAATATAAGAAACCTCTGCCTACCACAAGATCTTGAAGATGCTTCCCTACATTTTCTTCCAGGAGTTTTATGGTCCTGTCTCTTATGTTTAGGTCTTTGGATCCATTTTGAGTTAATTTTTGTATGAGGTATGAGACAAGGGTCCTTGTTTATTCTTTTGAATATGGGTATCCAGTTCTCCTAGCATCGGTTGTTGAAGGGACTGTTCTGTCCCAGTTCAGTGGACTTAGAAGTCTTGTCAAAACTCAATGGGTCATAGATGTGAGGGTCTATTTCTGAAAGCTCAGTTTGGTGTCATTAATCGATATGTCTGTCTTTGTGCCAGTACTGTGCTGTTTTGCACCATAGCTTTATAATATGCTTTGAAAGTCAAGCAGTGTGAATCCTCCAACTTTGTTCTTCTTCAAGATATTTTTGGCTATTTAGGGCCCCTTACCCTTCCACATAAATTTGGTGACTGGCTTTTCCAATTCTTCAAAGTAGGCTATTGGAATTTTGATTGTGATTACATTGTTTCTTTAAATCAATTTGAGTAGAATTGACATTTTACTAAAATACTTAGTCTTCAAATCCATGAACAATGGAATGTCCTTCCATTTAGTTAGGTGTTCTTTTAACAATGTTTTGTAGTTTTCTGTAAAGGAAAACTACAATGTTTTGTAGTTTTCCTTTACATCCTTAGTTAAGTTTATTCCTAGATATTTAATTTTTTTAGTTGCCATTGTGAATGGCATGTTTTTCTTTTTTTAACTTTTTTATTAATTAAAAAAATTAACAAACAAAACATTAAGATATCATTCCATTCTACATATACAATCAGTAATTCTTAATATCGTCACATAGTTGCATATTCATCATTTCTTAGAACATTTGCATCGATTTAAAAAAAGAAATAAAAAGACAACAGAAAAAGAAATAAAACGATAACAGAGAAAAAAAAAAGATTATACATACCATACCCCTTACCCCTCGCTTTCATTTACCACTAGCATTTCAAACTAAATTTATTTTAACATTTATTTCCCCTATTATTTATTTTTATTCCATATGTTCTACTCTTCTGTTGATATAGTAGCTAGAAGGAGCATCAGACACAAGGTTTTCACCATCACACAGTCACATTGTGAAAGCTATATCATTATTCAATCATCATCAAGAAACATGGCTACTGGAACACAGCTCTACATTTTCAGGCAGTTCCCTCCAGCCTCTCCACTACATCTTCAATAACAAGGTGATATATTTTACCCAATATGTGGTCCATCGTGGAGAATGATCCTTGGGCACTTGAGAAGAGTGTATATCTTGCTGTTTTGCAGTACAGTGTTCTATAAATATCTGTTAGGTCTACTTCATTTATCATTTTATTCAGTTTCTCTGTTTCCTTATTGATCCTCTGCTTATTAATGACAGTGGTGTGTTAAAGTCTCCAATTATTATTGTAGCTATGTCTGTTTCTCTTTTCAGTTTTGCCAGTATTTGTCTCATGTATTTTGGAGCACCCTGTAGGTGCATAAATATTTATGATTGTTATTTCTTTTTTGGTGGCTTGCTCCTTTTATTAATATATAACATCCTTCCTTGTCTCTTAAAACATTTGTATTTGAAATCTATTTGTCTGATATTAGTATGACTAACTGAATTCTTTTTTGGTTACTGTTTGTGTGGAATGTCTTTTTCCATTCTTTCACTTCCCATGTACTTGTGTCCTTGGATCTAAGGTGAATCTCTTGTGGGTAGCATGCAAAGATGGCTCTTTGTTTTTTTTGTTTGTTTGTTTGTTTGTCTATTTTGCCAATCTATGTCTTTTGACTAGGGGGTTAAATCCATTAACATTCAGTGTTGTTACTGTAAGGCAGTACTTACTTAAACCATTTTAGCCTTTGGCTTTTGTATGTTATACCTTACTGTCTCTTTTTATCCTTTCAGTTACCCTTACTGTGATACTCTTCATTTCTACACTCTACTCCAGGCCTCTGTCTCCTGTCTTTTCTTTTCATCCTGTGTAACTACCTCTCTTTAGTGTTTTTTGCAGGCAGACCGTGTTGTTCACAAACTCGCTCAGCTTCTGTTTATCTGTGACAATTTTAAACTCTTCCTCATTTTTGAAGGACAGTTTTGCCAGGTAAAGAATTCTTGGTTGGCAGGTTTTTTCTTTCAGTACCTTAAATATATCATACCACTGCCTCTCACCTCCATGGCTTCTGATAAGAAATCGGAACTTAATCTTATTGTGTTTCCCTTGTATGTGGTGTAAATATTACTCTTTCTAAACTGAGTATTATATATTTTTTCCAGAGCCTCTTCCACCTCTGGGACTGAACTGTACGTTGATTGGTGAAAGCATTATGCTTCAATGTGGGCTGCAGAAACATCCCACCAACCATCCAGAATTTATAAACTATTCATGGAATTGCCCTTCAGTACAATGTCAAAATAACTCAGAAACTGAGGTGTATTTTAAGACGACAGATGATCTTTCAAAGGAAATACACTGTCTTGTGGAAAATAAAGTATCTGAAAGGAAATCATCAGTTGTTTTGGCCACCTGTGTCCCAGAAGGTGAGTAAATAGCTACGTGTGTTGTCACGGAGACCCTGATGGGCATCGGGGCCCACAGATGGGAGTGGTGGTTTGTGGATTTCAAATCACAGATCTGGCGGTTAACACACACCTTAGAACTTGTAACATGAGATTGGTACAGGTTTCTCAGAAGCCCCATTGTGGAAGCAAAGCTAACTGTCATTGAGCGCTTTCTGTGACACGTGCCTTTCTGATATGATGTCTTCAGTAACTCGGGTAACCCTGAGTTGGGTACTAGTAATTATCCCTATTTTATAGTGAGAAACTGAGATGGAGGGAGTTAAAGTGACTTGTCCAAGTTCAACAGCCTGTATGTGGGAGAACCTGGTTTTGAAATGAAGCCGTCTGGCTCCAATACCCAGTCTCTTCACTGTTTGCAGTGCTGCTTTATAATATTCTCAATAACCATCGTTTTAGCTCCCTGGCTGCCAAAGCAGGTACCATGCAGTGGGCTGCCTCACACCATGGAATCTGTTGGCTCACGGTTTGAGGTTGGGAGAAGTCCAAAGTCAAGGCATTTTTAAGGCAATCCTTTCTCCCAGGAGACTGGGGTACTCTGTGGCCACACCTTAACTGAAGTAACCTCATCAAAAAGTCCTGTGTACAAGGGTTCACACCCTCAGGAACAGATTAAGTTTAAGAACGTGTTTTTCTGGGGTACCTAGCTCCACCATCATCTTAAAGATTGCACATGTGCTACTAGAACATGCCTTTGTTACATCTGTCCAGTCTGACTTTCAGGTGTGACCACACTCAGCATGCCAGTCTGTCTGGGTTATGGTCTTTTTATTTTGTCTAAGTGTTATTTACCCATATAATTTTCTATTTTTATTTTTTTTGCGTTATACCCCTATTATATTTTTTACATAATATTGTAAACGAAAGGATCAGTGACTTGAAAGTAGTTCATTAACTCCTGAAAGGAGAGATGAAAATAATAAATGCTATATTTCAAAATATCATACTTGTAAAAAGTAAATGGGATTCCAGGGCAAGCACAGAATATGAGTATCTTTGGGCTGGAACTAGGTAGGTCCGAATAAAACTTAAAAAAAAAAAGAGCTGAAACAAAGGGCAAATTAGTAAATATAATGAATATTTAAAAAGTGGATTTTATTTTAATGGCAAGCCATTTTCCTTAAGCCTCTAATGTGTTGCCTTTTTTGGAACTTTTCAAATTGCCTAAAGCCACTAAAACAGAGTAACTTCTTGGGTGAAGCTAAGAAGTTTTTCCACGACATGTATAAAATGTAGATAGATTTGGCCCCTAACCACAGAGAAAAGAGCAAATCCACAGTGATGTCACTCAGAATTACACCGTTTGCACAAGTCACACAACTGCCAAGAAGTATTTTAAAACCAGCTGCAAAGTTATGACAGTTGTTATGCATGAAGGTAAAGAAGAACAAGGTATTGGCAAACATCCCTTTATTAAATGCCCACCTACTAGGTGTTACATAATATCCAAGGCATGTGGTGTAGAAATGCAGTTTGTTGTGCTAGCAGATGGTTGCTTTACAGTGAGCAAAGCAAAAAACAATACCAGTGTGCTTCTGACCTTTGGTGTGTGTGTCACACATGACCAAGGAGCAGGAAGGTGATCACGTACAGGAAAGGCAACCAAGTTGGAATCTTGAAAGGCTTTGTTTTCCAAGAGCCAGAATACTTGAATAATTTATAAATAGGATCTCCCCAGAGAATTATATGGGATATTTTAAGGGATTTTCAAGGGTTGTGACCTTGCATGGCTTTTTTGACTTTACCATTACCATTTGCATTAAATGCCCAAATAAGTTTTCCTTCTCTGTAGATACCTTGGAAATCAGTTGATAAATTCGTTATTAATTTCTTAAAAAAAAAACCCCATTTGTTATTAAATAATTGTGATTTATCTTTTTTAAAAAGTTTCCCCCCATATTGATAGTTCAAATGACATAGTAAATATTGCGAGTTTGGGAACCATTGCTAGGTAGTTCTTAGGTAATTTAAAATCTGGAGAGGTGTTGACGTGTGGAACATGTACCTGGAGTCTGTCCTCGGTCTCCAGTAAACAAATGTTGAAACCTAAGAGCCTTTGTCATTCTGTTTGGGATAATTGGTGGGGAAAGGAAGAGATGGAATGACTTAAGACCTTCCACATTGGCATAGAACTCTAAGGAGCGCCCAGGACAAGTGCACATTTTTTTCAGGGGGTGAGTAGGAGGTTATTCTCTAGGGTACCAATTTTCCTGTTTGTTGCCCACATTCATGGACCAAAACCAAAAAAGGAAGCATTGTTCAGCTCCCACCTGAAGTGATGCACAGCAAGCATTACTGTGAGTTCAGCCAGTTAGTCTTCCTGCCATAGCTAGGGGGGACATGTGCCACCTCCAGGGAGTCCCTGAAGGGCCTGATGGTCAAGTCTCAATTAAAAACATCCTCTGATCACATCCGTAAAATAAGTGGAAGGAATCAGAAAAAGTCCATCATAAAAACACGAAAACATGAAGTAGGAAAAAGGAAAGGAAGGGAAAGAAAATGCAAAATAGAAATTTATGTAGACCGAGATGAAGAATTTCTCGACAAATTTTGAACCAGAAGGAATGTGGAAACAGTACCAGGAGAATTTTTGAAATGGTTGGAGTTAGTCTTTTGAGGCTTTTTTGACTTTCTACTGAAAAGAGTAGTGGTTAATGATATGAGTGTGCTTTTATGGATTGAGAAGGAAGAGACTAACGATGCTGTAGGAAAATTTTTAAAAGGCTAGCAATGTGAACAGATAGTTCACAGAAAAAGAAATATAAATTAACCGTATCAAAAGAATTTCAACCTCGCTTATAATGAGAAATGCAAATTGAAATAAATGGAGATACCATCTGCACCGTATTCTGTGGCCTGACTATGAGGGAACAGCTCCTCTCATGTGGTGCTGGCAAGAATACAAAATACCCTATGGAAGGGTATTTTTCAATATTTAACAAAATGGCATATGCATATAACTTTTTGAATCAGCAATCCCATTTCTAGGAATCTATCTTATATATATAGAAAAAGACTATACACAAGACTTCATTGGGGAACTATTTGTAATAGCAAAAGACTGGGTGGGGGGGAGCCCCCAAGTATCAGTCAGGATGGTATTGCTTATACAAAATACAGTTAATCTACCAAACGGAGTCTATGCAACTATAAGGAAAAGTAAGGAACATTTCTGTAGTCAGCTTTGGGATGATTGCCAAGGTGTAGTGTTACGTGGCAAAGCCAGGTGGAGAAAATTGTGTATCATATGCTAAAGTTCATCCAAGAAAGGGGAGATACAAGTATATATGTGACCTCTATACATTACATATTTTTATATTAAAAAAGGTAAGGATAACCCATAATGTTTAAAAAAGATTACTTATAGCAGGAGGAGGAACTAAGATAGAAAGGGCAGGAATAGAAGCTAACCTTCTCCAAATATATCATTTATTCTAGATTTGACCTTGTAGCTAAATATTTTATACAGTTATTAAATGAAATGACATTTTAAAAATATTCCCTAAGAATATAAAACCAAATGAAATAAGTGAACTATGAATCAAGTTGGTGAAATAACTTCAGAGAGGAAGTAGACCAACTGTTTTTAAAACATAGTAATTTGACTATATATTCCTGGTGGGAGGCACTAGAAGAATAAAATGAATTGCAAAGAAAAAAACTCTTAACCTATTTTCAGTAATTTTGTAGCCAGTGTTAATATTCAGTAATATTCTGAGACTATTGAGTGTGTATTGTGGAAAAAAAGTGAATGCATAGATAGATTAATGTTTTTGAGAATTGAAACATGTAGCATGGGAGAAAGGTGATTCAGATGTAAGAGATTAGGTTAAGTAAAATTGTAACCCTGAATTTATTTGGAAGTATTAAGTTGAGCTCTGTGAATGAAATTTCTATTTCTGAGGTTAAAAACAGTTGCATCTTGGCAGTTGAGCAGGGTTCAATCTAATGTCAGTATGAGCTCATAATATATTTTATCTTAAAAAAATAAACACTACATATTTCTTAATTGTGTCCACTGAAAAGGTATAGAAAAACAACAATCCAATAGTGGTTTGTGTGCCCCTTCTGCTCAAATTAGAGTAACCAACTTGTCCTGGTTTGCCTGAAATTTCCCCAGTTTTAGTACTGAAATCTTACATCCCATGAAGCTCCTCAGTCCCAGGAAAACCGGAATGGTTGATCACCCTCACCTGGAAATTGTCTCTGATTACAGTTTCCCACTAAAACGAAACTGTTTTGCAAACCCTTAATGAAATAATGGGCCTGGACAATGATTATCAGTGGCAGTTAATATCATGAAAAGAAAAGCAACTAGGAATCATGTGCCACCAGTTCGAAGTACAGAACACTACTCAGGGAGTGCTATTGCCAAACCAAACCAAACAATAATTTCCTGAATTTTGATCTAATTGAGGAAACTTCAGGAGTCAGGAGAACATGCTAAGAGATCTTGCAAACTATGAGAATTTCTGCAGCACCAGCAATCTGGTTTCTTCACTAAATAAATTATGAGGGGAAGAAAATGAGAGATGATGAAGGGACCTATGGATTAAAGAGATTTAAGAAAATATCAGCAATATATGGACCTTATTTGATCCTGATTCAAACAAAGAAAAGTAAAATAAAATTTTTAGAGAAATTTAAATGCTGACTGCATATTTGATTATATTAAATACTTAATGGCATGGTTATGATTTACAAATAATCATCTTTTGAAATGTATACTGGAATATTTATGACTTAAAAATTGTGCCGCCTGGAATTCACCTCTCTACTGGCTCCATAGCAAATGGGAAGGAAGAAGAAGGCTAAAGTGTGATTATCCCTGTTAAAGGCCAGACGAGTTTATCACACATCACCTCCATTTGCATCCCCTTGACCACCGCTGAGTCCTTGATCACACCTAGCTAAGGGAGGTTAAGGAATATAATCTGTACTTGGCTGGCCTGGTGCCCTGTTAAAAATTGAGGGTCACTAAAAGGAGAGATTAAATTTGGGGAAGCAACAAAAGCTTCTACCACAGTGTACAACTATATGAAAAAACAGCCACCTTTCATTATTTGCAGTATTTATAATGTTCTCATTTTTAACATTCTTATTGTAAAATATAACATATACAAAGCAAAGAAAGAAAAAGCAATAACTTTCAAAATACGCTTCAACCAGTAGTTATAGAGCAGATCCCAGAGTTTGTCATGGGTTACCATTCCACCATCTCAAATTTTTCCTTCTAACTGCTCCAGAATACAGGAGGCTAGAAGAAATATCAATATAGTGATTCAGCAGTTATACTTGTTTTGTTAAATCCTATTTTCTCTATTATATCTTGTCTTTTTCCTTTGATCCTTCTCCCAATCTATAGGAATCTTTAGGCAATTTTTCTATAAGCTTCCATGAACCCTAGATAAGTGAATATTGAACCATTGCTCATAGGGGGAATATAGGGCTAGGTTTCCGTGAACCTCTAGTTGCATTTTTATCAATTTATCAATATATAACTATTTTATGTGTGTTTTGTTTAAAAACACCTTATTAATTATACTGTTCATTAATACTGAACTCACAAGCGGTTGCACAACTCATGCCTGAACGAAACTTTTCTATATCTAGGACACATGGTTTCTCCATAAGGTATATCACTGCCTTTTCTTCCCCCAGAGTTTTAAATACTTTATTAACAATAATATTAACAAAATTAATTTAAATAACGTTTCTTAATATATTTATTTAAAATTTTTTTTAAAAAAACTAAGGCCTGGGCGGGCCATGGTGGCTCAGCAGGCAAGGACGCTTGCCTGCCATGCCAGAGGACCCGGGTTTGATTGCCCGTGCCTGCCCATGTGAAAAAAAAAAAAAGAAAAAAACTAAGGCCTTCACTAAATATTTCTATTTTAAAAATATGGCCCAAAGCCACTTAAGTTTTAAATTTAATAGATTCATTCTTTTGTTCATGTTACATAATATGTTGAACAATAATATTCACAAGTTATATATAAATATTATTTATTAAATGCTCCTATTTTAATGGGTGTGCCAGAAAATAAAACATTTAAAAAACCTCAAGAAATAATAGGAAGTAATATATGCTACCCAGAAAATGAACCAAGTTGATGCATAATGTCTGGAGACCTACTTTAAACTGGATGATCTTTCCGGTGTAAATTATCAGAAGGGGTCTGTCATTCTAAAATCTTAGGGAAAAATCACTTATTCATAGCGTTTGGTAAGGAAAGCAACATGTGTCCTGGCACTCTCCAAAAGACCTAGTCCCTGAACCTCTGTGAATCAAAAGGGCAGTGTGAGAGAAGAGAAAGTCACAAAGTTCATCTGGGTCAGATAAGGCGAATCTTTGTCTCGGTTAGTTACCTGGATTTGGGGTAGGGTGAGATGATAAACCATAAAGTGATTTTAAAAGAGTAGTGAGGAGATCTGATTTACATTTGAATATATGATCATCAGGCTACCAATAGCATGTTTGTAAGCGCTGAGACATCAAATGCTAATCCATGATTTTGTGGCTTCATTATTTGTTTGTGACACATAATTTAGGAAACTTTCAGGTGATCCTAGAAGGAGGGAAAATGGAAGTCTGCTTCCTTTAATGGACTATAACCAACGAACTGTGACTACGCCAAATAATGAAAGGAGCAGTCTTACTACACCATAGACCCAGTGATGTGTTTCTTCCTCATTAGCACAGATTATGGTATAGTTCTGCTAGATGAGGCCATGAATATTTGTTCTCCACACAGGGAGTCCATCCCAGGTATTAATTTAACAAAACCTATAGGTTTTTTTTTTTTTTTTGAGAAATTAGGGTACTGCAGGCTTGAAAATATCTGTAAATTAAATACAAATCAGAAAATTTCCAAAAAGTTGACTTTTTACCATATTCAACTTACAATTTCCATTCATCTCTTAAATGTTTTTAGGCTGCCTGCAAAATCTAACAGTCAAAGGGTAAGGAAAATGTGCATGGCCTTGACAGCTCCTCATGTTGGAAGTCTTTAGAAGAGCCGTGTCTGAATAGCCCTGTGAGGACTAGTCTATAGCACTGCCTTCTTACACTTAGAAATCTATTAGCACTTCAGCACTACACTTGGGGGTCATTTTAAAGAGTGAAATCACCAACAAAAACAGGGAGCTAAACATAGTACTAAAAGAACAGTTGTCTACAGTGTAAGAGCTGAAACAAGAAGGTGGAATGTCACCTTGTTGAACTTCTGCTAGGAGGGTGCAGGCTGGGCTCATCAGATTTTTCACTCCTCTGTTCATGTCCCTGAATGACTACTAAAGCACCTTGAGTATTGATTTGGGGGTTAGAGATCAATTTTAGTGAGTACGCAAATTCACAAATACGGGATCTATGAAAAAGGAGGATCAAATGTAATCTGTAGTATCATTTTAAAACAAAATTGAAAACTTCTGAAGCATAATATAAATAATAAATTTTAGTATAGATTCTTTTTTTTTTTTTTTTTTTTTTTGCCCCTGATTTGGTCATCTTATGTAGCCTCTGATATGCCCAATTTGGAAACTCCTGTTCCTAGCAAGAATTGATGGTATCTTAGACTACAGTGATTGGCAGCGGAGGTTTGGAGTTCAGGTTAGGGTATATTTTGAAAATAGAGCCAAGAGGATTTCCTAATGTTTTCAATGGGGGAGGGGGTGCCTAATAAGAAATTTGCAAATGACCCCTACATCTCTGGCCCAAGGAATGGATGAAATCACCTTATCATTTACTAAGGTTGGGAAGACTGGGGAAGAGCAGGTTTGCGGAGGAAATCGAAAGTTCAGTTTGGCCATGTGCAGTTTGAGATGCCAGTTAGATTTCAAGTGGAGAAATAAGGCACAGAGATTCATGAGTCTGGGTCTCAGGTGAATGGTCAGGGCTGGAGATAATGCATTTGGGCATAGTCTGGGTGTGGTGGATATTTAAGGCCATGGGACGAGGCAGGATCCCCTAGAGAGAGCAGATGTCAGAGAGAAGTGCACTGGGACTGAGTCCTGGGGCCTGCATCATCTAAAGGCCAAAGGAAGAGGACTCAGCAGAGTAAAAGAATTGCTAGGGAGGTGGGAAGAAAATCCTAAGATAGTGTCTCAGAGGGCAAGTCAAGAGGGAGTAATCAATTGTCAGTGCAACACACGGGTCAAGAAGGAGAAACAGAGTAAAGACCTTTTATTACTGTTGTTGGCCTCTTCCCGAAATATCTGCTGTCTTTGTGATGACAGCATCTGGCCATACCACGTGGAAGAGAGGTTTTTGGAAGAGACTCTTTCGACTAGAATTAGGTTCAGTTGCATTCAATTGAAATAAAGGAGCAGTGTCCTCAAAATAGGGATTACTTCTTTCACAATTAAAAAAAAAATTGGAGGTGGGTTGCCCTGAATATATTACTGCTTTATGTAATTGTAAGAAATTCATGTGGCTGTTAGAGTTTAGCCAGCACATCACACATAGCTGGATATAGAAAGGAGAGGGTGGTGAGCCTTATCCCTTTTAAAGATACTTTTGGGAAACACCACACAATCCATATTGCATCTTGTTGCCCAAAACTTAGTCATGCAGTCAAACCCAGATGCAAGAAAGGCTGAGACATTAATCTTTTAATTGAGTGGCAGTATACCCAACTAAAAATCTAGATTCTATTATTAAGGAGGAGAGAATGGATGTTAGATGGCAACTAGTAGTTTCTGTCTAGGATTCTCTTAAGTTAAACTCAGAGGTGACTGCCTATTTGTTCCAATCCATCTTTGTTCCTAATAAGAGGAAAAGCTGTGTGATCATATTCTATTCTCCTTCATTTATTCATATTCTTTCTCTCTTATCCATTAACTTGCAGTTAGTGACCTATTTTTTGTTTTCCTCTTAGTGCATTGTAGACATTTTTCCATATCCTTAGGTATTCCACAGTCAGATTTTTTGAGCCGTTTCATTGAGATGTGTTCACGTAGCATACAATCCATTTGAAGAGTACAATCAACAGTTCACAGTGTCACCATGTGTTTGCATTCTTCACCACACTCAATTTTAGAACTTTTTTATTACTAAAAAAGAAACATCATATCCCTTATCCCCCCCCCATTACTGACCCTTAATGTTGGTATGTTACATTTGCTACTTTTGAAAGAATGTTAAGAAATTACTGTTCAGTATAGCCCATATTTAGGAGAAAGCACATCCCCCCCCCCCAATACCACTCTATTATTAACTCCTTTTTATGGGGGCATATATTTGTTCTAGTTCATGAAAGAACATTTTTATATTGTGCTGTTAATCACAATCATCCTCAACAGAGTTTACTGTGTTACACAGTCCCATGTTTTATCCTCCAGCTTCCCTTCTAGTGACATACTCTATTTTAAACCTCCCTTTCAACCCCAGTCATGCCCATAGTTCAGGCTGTTACTCACAGTCATCATATTGTTCTACCATCGCCTCTGTTTCTGAACTTTCAAATCAAACCTGGTTATAAATTTTGCACACACTGAGTATCTGCTCCGCATTCTCTACCCACATTCTATCTTTTGGTAGCCTATATGCTAGGTTTTAACTATAGGAGTTTACTTATTATAATGCATTTGGATTTTTAATAGCCAGATAGAGTGCACCATGTGGGCATACCATATTTTTCTATTAAAGACACTTTGGTTGTTTTAGCGTTTTGGTATTGTAAGTAAGGCTTCACTATTAGCTCTCTGTCTTTGAGGGGTGGGAGGTTGGTTTGCTAATGGTTTCATTAGCATAGCATTTTAGAAATGAAAATTTCAGGTCAAAGGACATTAGTAGAAATCACAATAGCATCTACTGAATAGGTTTATAATAACTAACAGCTGTTTTTAAGTATATTAACTCACACCATGCTCACAACGGCACTAAGATGTTAACCATATTAACCAATCCCATTTTCAGTTACCCCATGAGGAAAGTGAGGCACCAAGAGGTTAAGGCAGTTGTACAACTGCTGAATTGCCCTACCAAATGATACAGATTATGCTTCCAGTGGCAGGATAGGATGGCCAGAAACAAACCTAGTGAAATATTTGCTCTTTTTAATAAATCACATCGGGCCGGATATCTGTCAACCTTGTGCATATGAGTTCATTTAGAAATATCCCTGTTTTAATCAATTCAGCTTATTGTACTTCTTTTCTTTATTTACAGATCATTTCAAGCGTCAACGTATGCTTATAATAGCATCTGTAGCACTAGTTATAATTTGTATAATAGTCCTACTGTATATGAAAGGTATGTATACTTTTAAAAAATAAGTTTTCAAACTTAAATTGTTTTTTCAAAGCCAGAAAATATTTCAAAGTTTGAAACTTTAGACAGGGGAAAAAAATGAAACCTTTTTCTGTTTTACTTGTTTGGGGTTCTGAGGGCACCATGTTCCTCCAAAGATTCTGCATATTCTTAAGGTAAATGAATCCTTGGGCTACAGAGAGCTTTACATACCTGGGAACACGCAGCCAAATACTATGGAACTCGTTCCATAGCCTCTCTCTATCTGTACTCCACTTCAAAATATACTTGTACTTCTGATTTCCAGTCAGATTTTTTATAAAATCTCCTTTCTCTTGTTGGCCATGTCTTATAGCTTAGGTGGGGCTCCCAGGTAGGAAAGGAGCATTTGTTGAGTTAGGTGGCTTGAAGAGGGTAATAACTATGTTGGTTATTTTAGTTTGCTAATGCTGCCAGAATGCAATATACCAGAAAGGACCAGCTTTTATAAAAGGGATTTATTAAGTTGCAAGTTTACAATTCTAAGGCCTTAAAAACGTCCAAACGAAGACATCCAGGGAAAGATACCTTGACTCCGTGGGAAGGCCGATGTCTCACACATGGGAAGGCACGTGGCTGGCATCTGCTTGTCCTTGTTCCTGGTTCTCTTGCTTCCAGTTCCTGATTCTGATAGCTTCCTCTCAAAGTATCTGAGGGCCTCGTTTAGCTTCTCAGGGCAACACTCTGGGTTCTGGCTTGCTTCGCATCTCGTTGGAAGGCACATGGCAGCATCTGCTGGACGACAAATCTCCAAACATCCATGCCAAGGCGTCTGCTGTCTCTGTCGGCACTCCAAACGTCTTCAAATGTATGTGTCTTTGTCAGCTCTGATTTCTCCAACATTCCCCCTGCTTTTTAAAGGACTCCAGTAAACTAATCAAGACCCACCTTGATTGGGCAGACTCACATCTCCATCTAATCAAAAGGTCCAGCCCACAGTTGGGTGTATCACATCTCCATGGAAATAATCCAATCAAAGTTCCCACCCTAAATAATAGGTCTGCCCCTACAGATTGGATTAGGAAAAAGAACAAGGCTTTTCTGGAGTACATAACATCTTCAGGACAGCATGCTGGTATTACCTATGTTGCTTTCCTGAACCTTTCTTGATCCCTAGAGATCTTGGATCAATATTGAAAGCAACCCATGTGCCTTGAAGGTTCTTAGTCTTTTTTTATTTCCTGGTAAAAAGAAACCTCAACTCAAGTCCCAAAAGAGTAGAGTAGATGTTCTTGATGCCCCAAACAGTTTCTATATCAGCCCTTACCAAAAGGAAATTTGCTAGGCTAGTTTATCACTCCTACAAGGAATGCTAAGGAGTCAGCTTTCTATAAGATGATGGCATCTAAGGTCAATTTCATTTAACACTAGTGTCTTATATCATGTTTGCAAACTAGAGTTCAGTTTCCCTAGACCTGTGATATTCAGTACAGTAGTCACTAGTCACATGTGGCTATTTGTATTTAAACTTTAATTAGTTACAATCAAATAAAATTTAGGGGATGCAAGTATAGTTCAGAGGTAGAATTCTCACCTGCCATGTGGGAGACCCAGTTTTGATTCCTATGTTTTGAAGTGTTTTTATCAGAAAAGGATGTTGAATTTTGTCGAATATCTTTTCAACATCAATCAAGATGATCATAAGATTTTCGCTTTTGATTTGTTAATATGCTGTATTACGATTGATTTTCTTGTGTTGAACCATACTAGCATTCCTGGTATAAACCCCACTTGGTTGTCGTGTATAATTCTTTTAATGTGTTGTTGGATTTGATTTGCTAGTATTTTATTGAGAATTTTTACATCTGTGTTCATTAGAGAGACTGGGCTGTAGTTTTCCTTTCTTACAGCATCTCTACCTATTTTTAGTATTAAGATGATGTTAGCTTTATAAAATGAGTTAGGTAGTGTTCCTTTTCCCTCAATTTTTTGGAAAAGTTTGAACTGAATTGGTGTTAGTTCTTTATGGAATGTTTGATAAAATTCCCCTGTGAACAAAAAACAGAGAATAATAATAATAAAAAATTCCCCTGTGAAGCAGTCTGGCCCTGGGCTTTTTTTTCTTTTCAGGAAGATTTTTGATGATTGATTGAATCTCTTTACTTGTGATTGGTTTGCTACGATCTTCTATTTCTTCCTGAGTCAGTGTAGCTTGTTTATGTGTCTCCAGGAATTTGTCCATTTCATCTAAGTTGTCTAATTTGTTGGCGTATAGTTGTTCATTGTTATGATTTCTTTTATTTCTTCAGGGTCTGTGGTAATGACCCCACTCTCATTTCTGATTTGTTTATTTGCATCCTCTCTCTTTTTTGTCAGCCTTACTAGTGGTCCATCAATTTTATTGATTTTCTCAAAGAACCAACTTTTGGTTTTATTGATTTTTCTCATTGTTCTTTTGTTCTCCCATTCATTTAATTCTGCTTTAGTCCTTGTTATTTCTCTTCTTCTATTTACTTTGGGGTTAGTTTGCTGTTCTTTCTTAAGTTCCTCCATGTGAGCTGTTATCTCTCCATTTTTGCTCTTTCTTCTGTTTGAATATAGGCATTTAGGGCAATAAATTTCCCTCTCAGTACAGCCTTTACCACATCCCATACGTTCTGGTATGTTGTATTCTCATTTTCATTTGTTTCCAGTAGCAATTTCTTCTTTCACCCACTGGTTAAGAGTGTATTATCTAATCCCCATGTGTTTGTGAAAATTCTCATTCTTTGGTAGTTATTGATTTTCACCTCCATTCCATTGTGATCAGAGAAAGCACTTTGAACAATTCCATTGTTTTAAAATTTATAAAGACCTGTTTTGTGCCCTAGCATATGATATATCCTGGAGAATGTTCAATGAGCAGTAGAGAAGAATGTATATCCTGGTGTTCTGGTGTGTAATGACCTATATATGTCTGTGAAGTCTAATTCACTTATCAAATTATTTAAGTTCTCTGTTTCCTTGTTGATCCTTTGTCTGATTGTTCTATCTATTGAGGAGAGTGGTATAGTAAATTCTGCTATTATTGTTGAAACATCTATCACTCCCTTAGTTTTGCCAATGTTTGTCTCATGTACTTTGGAGTTCCTTGATGGGGAGCATAAACATTTATGAATGTTATTTCTTCTTGGTGAATTGTCCCTTTTATAAATATATAATATCCTTCTTTGTCTCTTATGATGTCTTACATTTAAAGTCTATTTTACCTAATATTAGTATAGCTACCCCTGCTTTCTTTTGGTGACAGCTTGCATGGAAGTTCTTTTTTCTATCCTCTCACTTTCAATCTATTTCTTTTGTAAGTAGCATATAGCTGGATTATATTTCTTAATCTGTTCTGTTGATCTCAATCTTTTAATTGGTGAGTTTGGTCCATTAACATTCAAAGTTATTACTGTAAAGGGGTTTCTTGAATCCACTATCTTTTCCTTAGGATTTTATTTGTGAAATCTATATACTCTTTTCCCTCTTTCTCTTTTTACCCTTTAAGTTACCCTTACTGGTACTCCTCCAGTCCTCCCTCTCCTGTCTTTTTTTTCGACTGACAGGATTCCCTTTAGTATTTCTTGTAGAGCTGGTCTCTTGTTAAATTCTTTCAGCTTTTGTTAGTCTGAAAATTTTAATCTCTCCACCGGTTTTGAAGGACAATTTGGCTGGGTACAGAATTCTTGGCTGGAAGTCTTTCTCTTTTAGGATCTTAAATATATCATACCACTGCCTTCTCACCTCCATAGTGCCAGCTGAGTAGTCAGACCTCAGTCTTATGTGGTTTCCCTTGTATGGAGTTGATTGTTTTTCTCTTGCCACTTTCAGGATTTTCTGCTTCTCGTCAACATTTGACAAACTGATTAGTATGTGTATTGGAGAAGGCCTGTTTGGATTTATTGTATTTGGAGTTTCTCTGGTCTTCTTTGATTTGAATATTTATGTCCTTTCTAAAGGTTGGGAAGTTTTCCCCCACTATATCCTGAACTAATCTTCCTAGCCCTTTATACTTCTCTTCTCCTTCTGGGATGCTGATGATTTTTGTATTTGTGTGCTTTGTTTTGCCCATCATTTCCCTGAGATCACATTCAAATTTTTCCATCTTTTTTGCCACTTGCTGTTTTGTGAGTTTGAAGTCGATTGTCCTGTCCTCTAGTTTGCTTATTCTTTCTTCTGTGTCTTCAAATTGCTGTTGTGTGTCTCTAGTATATTTTTTATTTGGTCTACAGCCTCTTGAATCTCTGTGATTTCTGCTATTTTTCTATTTATTTTTTCAAATTCCTCTCTATACTCTTTTACTGTCTTCTTGATCTCCTTTATGTCATTAGCTATCCATTTATTTTATTTAGGGGGGTCATATGAACATTTTTGATTAGTTGTTCCAAAGTTGGTGTCTCCACTGGTGTTTTAATTTGGTCATTAGGCTGGGCTATATCTGCCTACATCTTGATATGCTTAATGATCTTCTCTTACCTTCATGGCATGTAAATATCTTGATGTGTTTACTTTGGAAGTTGATTTCCTTCAGTAGTCTAAGGCTTTGATTTGCCACATGGCTGTGGAGCAAGAGGTGGGGCCTAACAGTGCAGTTGCGGTTTGCAACTCAGGTGTAGGCACAGGTCGGGGATGCTAAGCTGGTGCCTGTGGATGTGGCATGCATGGCGTGGGGTTGTGCAGGTGCGTTGTGGGTTCATGGAGGCAGAGTGCAGCTCAGGCAGGCCTTGGAGCCTTGGGAGGCAGATGGGGGCTCTCATGCTACATAGGGACTGGTGTGCCGGCAGGATATGGGTGGGTGTGTTGAGTGTGGGAGTTGTGGGTATCAGGATGTGGTGTATGGGAAACAGAGGTCAGGGCACAGGGATGGCAGAGCTCAGGTGTGTCCCTGCACATGGGGAGGGTTCCAGGTGGGCTGGGATGCTGATGCGCGAATGTGTAGGAGTTCGGCACAGGTTGCAGTTGTTGTGGGACATGGGTCAGGGATGGGCGATGTCTGTGAGGGGGTGGCTGGCATGGGTGCGCTGGTGCAGTGGGGTGGGTGGGGCAGGGGTGCACGTGTGTGCAGGGCATGGGGCTGTGTGGTACAGATGTACATGTGAGCCCACTCCAGGTGCAGGAGCAGGGCGCTTGTGCCTAGGAGTGGGGCAAGGGTGTGCACGTGTGTAGGGCAAGGGTTGGGGCACAGGGGTCAAGAAGTTAGTGCATGGATGCATAAGCACCAGGCAGGAAGGATGTGGCTGTGTGCATGCGCGCATCTAGGGGTTGGGGCCCTAGTGCGTGTGGGTCTTGGGGGCAGGGCCCTGGTGTTCGAGTATGCTGAGTTCAGGGTCAGCAAGCCGGGTTTGTGCCTGCTTGAGCTAGTGCAGGTATGGCCTGGTTGTGTAGGTTAGCGCTTGCCCAGAGCTGGGGGGTGTGACAGAGATCCACGCTTGCATGTGCCTGTATCTGGGGGATCCAAATGCTAATGTATGCGTGTGCAGAGCTCAAGGAGGGCAGGGTAGGGATGCACCACTGTGTGGGCTGGTTCGGGCATGAAGGTGAGCTCCTGCAGCTGGGATGTGTCGGCGACCACCTGCAGGGGGCAGGAAGGGGGAGCTGGGGTTCAAGAGGCTGGGGGCTTGTGCGCAGGTCTTGGGGCGGAGGTGGGGGGACGGGGTGAGATTCTATGCTTGCATAGGAGAGGTTGGTCGGGCTGTGCACATGTGCAGAGCCAGGGTGTGGGATGGGGACACCCAGGGGTTGGACGGGGGTGGGTGCTGGGGTGCCCGGGGCACGGTGGAGGTGGGCAGTTGATGGGGTTAGGATGTAGCATGGTGAAGGAATGTGGCTTGGCTGACTTCCTAGTCCCCGTCTGCCTGCTTGCACTCCTGAGGGCTCCAGGCCACCATTTGGAAAGGGATGCTTTAGGCTGTTTGCACCAGCTGGACGATCTCTTGTTCTTTGCATCTCAGTTCTTCAGCTTTTGCAACTAGGACCTCCCTGAGTGGTGTAGACGACCCTCCCAGGGCACTTGCACTCTGGAGTCACTGTCCCAGATGCCTTCCCGTCACTTCTCGAGCTGTTTCTTGGAGTGGGAGTGAACCCGACCTAGCCTATTCTGCCATCTTCCTAGTCCAAGCCATTCTAACCTTCCCTTCATCCATAGCCTATGCACAAGTTATTGTAAAATTAACTATTTTGTCAACAGTTGTCTTTAGGGTGGGGAAGGGTCGCCATTGTTCTATCACTTTTTGTATAATTCTTTGGACCAACTCTGTCACTCATTTGATTTAAATATTTAGAATAGTATGAAATAACAGTTCAACAGCACACTCACTGGTTTAGGGATTTCCAAATTTGGGTCACAAATGGGCATTCAGTAACCCCCAGATTGTGCTTCCTTTTTCAGTTCTTTAATTGAGATGAAAATTTGTTTGCAGGTATTCTGAGATTTGGCAGAAGAACAGACAGAACCACGTAAGTACCCTGTAGACTGCAGTGGAGAAATTATCTGTCATGTGCTAGAGTAAGAACAGCCCAGATATAAAGGGGTCCATTACTTGGGGAGCCAGATTCTACTTAAGTAAGAAGTAACAAGAGGACTAAAACTAACCTCACTCCAGTCAGCACTCCTGGGGCCCTGGGCACTGCTAGCCTTTCCGTACATGAACTCATTGAATCCTCTCAGTGAGCCTGAAGTAGGGAATCTGAGGCTCAGAGAAGTTGAGTAACTTAGCAGGGTCATCAGTAGATCTGTGAGACTCAAAGGGTTGTATTGCCAACATCACAGTGTACTGCTCCTCCTACCTCCCCATCGATAGCTTTGAGTCAAGGGTGAAGTTCAGTTCAGGAGCCTGGGACAGTGTTGGACCTGCAGTCACAAGCAAAAGATGACACAAATACGGTAACCAGCAGGCCATGCTGGTTAAGGCAAGTGCCATAAGGAAGCTCCAGAAAGCATCCACCAGTGATGGTCAAGGGAGGCAGGGGCCTTTGAGCTGGGCTTTGAGGAATGAGGAGGAGAGTAAAGACCCAGAGCTGTAAAGGGGAGGGGAGGGGGTGGTAGGTCATCTTCTTTGGAGCAGAGACTTTGGGGAGGGTTGGAGGCAGGTTAAAGGAAGGTGAGACTGGACTGCTACATTGCCAAAAGGTTTGGGCGGTTTTTCTGAAGGTAATGGGAGGCCACTGAGAGCTTTTTAGCAGAGCTACACTTTAGAAGGATCACTCTGCTGGCAAAACATTACAGGAGTTGTAGACAGGAGGCTAGGGATGGGAGCACTGTTTAGGGCGTTAACGAAATAGTCCAGCCAAACAATGAGAAGTCCTGAACCAGGTATTAGTGGCAGAAATTCATACGAAAGGCTCAGTTTGAGAGAGTGCAGGCTCTAGTGCCACCACCCTGAGTGCAGACCCCAGGCCTTGGACAGGCCACTTTAACTCTCTGTGACTTTGTTGTTGTCTGTGGAAAAAGGGGAGTCAATGCTTTGGGAATAACAATAGTAGGATAGAAAGAACAGTGTATGTCATAATGGTATAGACATAACAGGTAGAAATAAATTAGTAGGGGAAAATGCTTAGACTAGTGATTGCTTGATGAATATTAGCTGTCAATGATCATTATTGTTATCATTCAAGAAAAAAGCCGAAAACAACAGAAATGTTGAGCTTCGATACCCAGAAGATGGTGGCTCTACCGAGCGTAGCAGAGGAGTCAGACAGGGCCCTTGCTTGCAAAGAAACATGATAAATTTGTGCTTTGGTGAGTTGAATTTACTTAATTGGGGAGATATGTCTAACACGTCATTGGAGAGGCAGGCCTAAAGGCTGGGACTCCAGAATTACAGATTTGGGAGCATCTTCATCAGTATAGCAGTCGATGCTCTGAGCATCTGAGGGTACCAAGAGAGAAAAGGTGGAAGCCCTTGAGTGGTAGGAAGAGGCAGAGGAACCAGGATTGGCGAAGCAAAGTTCAGAAGGAGAACGCGTATAGCACGATGTTAGAGGTCCTGAGAGAAGAGACAAGAGAGCAGGGCGGGCTGTCAAGATGCTGGCTTTGTTGAGTGAGTTGCTGGTGTGCTAGAAAGCTGTTTAGATAAGTGGTTGGCATGGGGATGAGCAAGAATGCGCTAGGAGGCCCTGGGTGAAGTAGGACCAACAGGCGGGTGACGAGGGCTCCTTTCTCTCCAGCCAGCCGAGCAGGACAATGCAGCTGTGGCAGACGTCCCAGGGGCCAGGGAGTCCAAGAAACAGCTCAGCCTCCACAGAGCCCACCTGAGCAGAGGCAGTGAGCCAAGAGGGGGTGATGGGCCTGGGAGACCACATGAAGAGGTGGGGGAGTTGAGCAGCTGGAGGTGTGCTGAGGTGAGGAATAGGCTTCCTGGCAGTGAGGTAGACGAGGTAGAAGATGAGGGGTTTGCGGTCAAAGGTGGGTGTTTCACATTTCAAGCAATATTTCAAGTGGTAGGCAGGGGAAAAGGTCCAAGGCATTGCTGTGCTGTGGCTGGGCGTGGGAAGGGGAAGATTGCACGGGGGAGGGTGCAGAACGGACATTACACGATGGCAGGGATCGCTGAGAAAGGTATGATGGGGTGCTCCAGAATCCATTCCTTCACTTGCTCTTTTGTTCATTCAGCAGACATTTATGGGCATTTCTTGAAGCTTAGCACTGTCTTAGCTGTTGGGTTGGGGTGAGTGCACCGAGTATAGCTGGGCATTGTGCGGGAATCAGAGAAAGCATATGTCAGGACTCCTGCCCTGGAGAAGCTTACAAGCTTCCCCTAAGTGTGACCACTTATAAGTGGTCACACTTAGGGGAAAAAGACTAGTGTATAAGAAACTCGTAGAAGAACCTAAGCAAGAGCACATGGTGACATGTCAGAATGTGTGAAATGCCATTATAAAGTCTAGGCAGTCAGTTGGGGGTGGGGTGAAGAGGCCAGAATTCATGCAGATTTTTGGGAGGGGGTAGAATGTGAGCTGGATTTTCAAGGCAAGAATGGTGTGAGAAAGGCACTCCAGGTGGGAAAAGCGGCAGAGGCCAAGGCATGAAGGGGAGCTAAATGTATTATGGTTTATCTGGTAAACAAACGTGGCCCACCTACAGTTAAGACAACGGTGAATGAGACTGAATATTTGCAAGGAGATTTTTGAAGGTCGGGGCTTTAAGATGGACAGGGAGCCATGGCAGGTTCTTAAGCAGGAGAGCTCTGCAGGAGAGCACTGCTCTGGAGTGATGAGTGTGAGAACAGAAAAGAGCATACACAGCGACAGCAGAAAGAATGTGACTCACTGGAAGCGGTAGGAAACCAATTCCATAACATATTATTACATCTGAACCTAACGAAAAAATAGGAGAGGTTTCTAACGGTGAAGGTAATAGTAAAGAAATGCCCGTGCGTGGAGTGTCTCTGGGAAAGGACTGAGGATGTGGACTCAGAGCCTGAGCCTGTAGGTGGAGGAGGAACTTCTTTTCACTGTATATCCTTGTTTAGTATTCAAATTTTGTATTATGTGCATTTACTACCTACTTAATAATAAATTTTAAATTTAAAGAACTCACGGTGGCTACAGGGGGAATTCTCTAAACTCAGTTATGAAAGAGTTTTGTATGTGGTGGAGGGGCAGGAGTTAGGGGGAGAGGCAGGAGACGGGTGGGCCAACTAGAACCAGGAGCAAATGCACAGTTGTCCCTGCGAATTCTCTAAACTCAGCTATGAAAGAGTTTTGTATGTGGTGGAGGGGCAGGAGTTGGGGGTAGGGGCAGGAGTTGGGGGGAGAGGCAGGAGATGGGTGGGCCAACTAGAACCAGGAGCAAATGCACAGTTGTCCCTGCTGGGTACGAGCAGTGTCAGGAAGAGCCGAACCCAGTTAGAAATACCAGAGGACAGCCAAGTAGATGTCTGAGGGAAAATGGGCCTGATATTACACTTCTCACCCAGACAGTTCAAATTAGACAATTCCTGGAAGCCCTGTTGTTCCTCATTGTTGTGTAAACCTTCACAAAACAGATCACAACATCCACCAAATTAAAAATGGCGCCAAGAGTCTCATTTCTTTTGGGAAGAAAGATTTACAGGTGGAATCTCAGGTTGGAGCTGAGCTGGAGATACAGGCTTGATTTATTGGAAAATGGATGAAGCTGGGCTTGGGAATGGCTGGGGAGGCCCCTGGGGAGCGGGAGGGAGTGCAGCGGGAGGGCACAGAGTCCTGCTAGCTGCACCTACAAGGGGTCCCATGAAGCTCTAAGAAACCTGTTCTAAAACCAGGACCACAATTTTTGTTGTTATTGTTGTTTTCAGTGAGCTCCTACTAGCAAATGAATGGAATACAAATGTTTGGGGACCCCTGGTCTGGTCTGTGGACTCCATGGAAATACACACAGACGACAGGGAAGAGTAGATATCAAATAAATGGACTCAGGTTGAAGGGGCTTGGTTGTGTGAGGCTTCAGCTGTGTTTTCTGATTGATTTCCTCTGAGATAGCCCAAGATTGCTCTGCCATCATCTTGGCGGTAACGAAACAGGAAAGGAGGTTGAGCTGGGAAGATAACCGTACCCAGCAGATTTGGGTGGCAGAGAAGATAACTGTTAGAAATGGATAACTCATTTACACGTGGGTCTATGGTTTGGGCTCTCTTGTTTAGAAATTTCAGTTATACTCAAAGACCGAGTTGATTGCGGGGGGGAGACCTGGGCATGTTAACCAGTCCTGCATTCTGTAGGTAGTGTTTGATGTGAACTCGGGCTACTGTCCCATGAGGATTCTAGACCTCTGCCCTCTCCATGGCGCCTGCCTCATTTCCTGGGCTTTGAAAAGAGTTCATTACAGAAGGACTCCTCACCTTAGAATAGGAGGGTAACAAAGACTCTTGGTCTGCGGCAGAGACTGACAATCTTTAACAAGCTACTAATATGGAAAATATTTATTTTTTATAGTTCCAGTTGATGGATAATAGAAGATGAAGTCATTGCATGGTTAAGGAAATTAAGTAATTTTGAAATATCATCTGATATACCGTTCAAGTATTACATCATCTCTGCAGAAGCTGCGGAAGGTATTTTTTTAAGAAGAAATATCGGTTGACAAACACCAAGCATTAGTTTCTGCTTAAACTGCACTGTACGTTGGGTGCTCACTTTCCATTTTCTACATGTTCTCACTGGAGAATTGTAAATATAATGTAATAAATGTAAATAGGTACATAACTGACGAGATAGTTTGGCTTTTTTTTTCCTAAGTTAGGAAAGTAAAATAGTCACATTCCACAGGAGGTGAAGGCCTTTTAGAATCTACCCTCCATTTCTGTTTTGTTTTAGAGGAAGAATAATTTATTTTAGGATGAGCAGTAGAGTGAGGAGGGGACAGTGCTTCTGCCTGATAGGCCTGTGACTGCCGACTGCAGGGGATAGATAGCAAGTGGACACGTGCTTCTTTTTGTCTGTTTCTTCTGCAAAGACCAGATCACCGTCATCCGAATGCAACTGGATAACACGAGTGGGGCCGGGAAACCTCGAGCTCTCTTAGCTCATCTACACCAATTAGTTTATCCTGTTAGCTTTCGCACTGGGAGGTGAACAGGAGAACTAGTGAATTGTAAAGTCATATCAAATACAGAACAGCAGCCATTCTTTTTTAATGGGCAAAGAATTTTTTTTTAATACATTCAGTGTAAGCAACATACAAACCTTTTTTGTCATTTTTTTAATTTTTTTTTTTTTTAGTGGACAAACCAAAACAACATACAAACACGAACATTCTTAACATACACACATTCCATACTTGGTGTACAATCAGTGACTCACAATATCATCACATAATTGTATATTCATCACCATGATCATTTTTTAGAAGATTTGCATCACTCCAGAAAAAGAAATAAAAAGGAAAAAAATCATACCCCTTACCCCTCCTTCTCATTGACCACTAATATTTCCACCTTCCCAACATATTTTAACCTTTGTTCCCCTATTTTTTTCTATACCCCTTATCACTCCCTTTCATTGATCACTAGTATTTCAATCTACTCAATTTGTTTTAACATTTCTTCTCCCTATTATTTATTTTTAATCCATATTTTTTTACTCATCTGTCCATACCATAGATAAAAGGAGCATCAGACACAAGGTTTTCACAGTCACACAGTCACATTGCAAAAACTTTGTCATTATACAATCATCTTCAAGAAACATGGCTACTGGAACACAGCTCTACAGTTTCAGGCACTTTCCTCTAGCCTCTCTAATACACCATAAACTAAAAAAGGTGCTATCTATATAATGTGTAAGAATAACTTCCAGGATAACCTCCCAACTCTGAAATCTCTCAGCCACTGACAATTTATTTTGTGTTATTTTTCTCTTCTCCCTGTTAGTTGAGAAGGTTTTCTCAGTTCCTTGATGCCAAGTCCCAGCTCATCCTAGGATTTCTGTCCCACATTGCCAGAGAGATTTACACCCCTGGGAGTCCTGTCCCATGTAGAGGGAACTGCACCCATTCTTGGGTAAAGAGGGGGATAAGCAAATAGCCCCAGTGGCCCTGGGAAGCCACCATGCAAACCCAAGGTTCACACATTTCAACATGCAAAGGCCTGGGCTCCTGAGTCTGCATTGCCTCTGGAATTCCCATCCATGAGAGCCTATGGTTGAAAGATGAGCTTTTCTTCCCTCCAGGGCAGGCGTGTGAAGAAGGGACCCACAGGCTATGTGTGTTCTCAATAAGACGAGTTCGGCCCAAACTCTCCACGACTATCAGCAAAAGGAAGGAAGGGGCTCTGGAGCTCTTAGTACCCCTTAGGAGACCCCCACATATTCCTACTCTTTCCATCACCAGGTGACATGGCTTTCTCTCAAAATCTACCTTAAGAAACTAATTTTAAACCCTTCAGGAGGCCCAGGATTCCCAGAACATCCTTTACTTTCCAACTTTCATCCCCATAGAGCTCTGTATGTCCTCCTTTCTGACCCCATCTGTCAACCTCAGAATTCCCAGTATCCTCAGCCTCTTCCATGAGTGTCCCCTTTATCTTTCTGCTCTACTTGAAGTCTGGCTCTCTTCAAGGATGCTGCTTCCTGCAGCCCTCTCAAGGTGTAGCTCTTTTCTCTCCTACCCATTGAAGGCTAGGTCTACAGGTAAGGAAAGTGTCCTCATTGCCCCTTCCTGCTTCCCGACCACTGCTCTTTCCTTAGCTTTGATGCTCAGACCAACAGACAATCCCCACCTGGCATCCCTGTTTCTAACTTGTTATTCCTCATCCCATGAAGATTTTAGCACTGGCTCAAAGCTGCTCTCCAACACTACTCCTTTCATAGTGTTGAGTGCTTTCAAAATTTGCAAATCTAATACTCTGGCATGGTCAACCTCCAAGAACCTTGTCTTCTCCCCTTTCTCAGCCCCTATGGTCCTACTTCTGTCCTTCCCATCACCAGTCCCTGCATGCCTTCTGTAACTGATGGCCCCATCTCCCAAATTTCTTCAACCCCGCCAGGACCTACAAACTAGTGATCCTACCACTTTTTCACTGGTCCTCAATCCCTGCCAGTTCTCACTGTCCTTACCAGGTTTAGTTTCCCATGGCCTTATAATCACTTCCTCACCTTCACTCTTGCCCTCTCTTGGTCAGTCCCTCTCAGCCAAATCCCAAATGTGGTTATAGCCTACCAGTTCCCTCTGCACTGGAGCTGTTGAACATATCTGGAGAAAAATATACCTCCTGGTGGATTATTTTCACCACAAACCTCATGTGGACTATAGTGCTCAGATCTCATTTCATTGCCCTGGTGGTCACTCTTTTGGGCAACTATTTCACATCTTCTCAGTTGTTTCACCTTGAACTCCATGACCCACTTTCAGCTGGTTTCCTTGCTTCCCATTTCAGTGAAGCGAATAGGAGCACTCAGAATCTCTTCACCCTCCTACATTTGCACGCATGTTGTCTACCCTCCTTATACTATGGATAAACTCTCCTTGCTCTTCCTAAAACCAGTCTGTCTACTTTGCCCAGATGCCACTCCCTCCACCTGCTCAAGCGCACCCTTCCTGTAATTGTCCGTCTCTCTTCTGCATTATCAGTTTTTATCTTTCTACTAGGACATACAAACCTACTGTCCTTTCTCTCATCTTCAAAAAAAACATCAAACAACCCAAACCAAAACTCCCGTTTCACTTTCCCCTCCAGCTCCTGACCCATTCTCAGATATGCTTCATGGACAAGCTCCTTAGAAGAGTTCTCTCTGTTCCGAACCCACTTCGATTAGGCTTTCACTCCCACTACTTGTCAGGGTCACCAGTGGCCTCCTCACTGTAAGACCTAATGGTAAGTCCTCAGGGCTCACCTTACTCCACCTGTCAGCAGGAGCTGGCAGTCAGGTGCCTCCCACACGTTTATTCAGTGCTTACTGGGTGCATGCAAGAAGACAGCTCATAGTTCACCCTCTCCCTACCCCACCTCCACCCCACACAGGGCTAGTAGATCTGTGAGCACTGGGGTACGTATGCTGTCCTAGTTTGCTAGCTGCTGGAATGCGATCTACCAGAAACAGAATGGCTTTTAAAAAGGGGAATTTAGTAAGTTGTTAGTTTACAATTCTAAGGCTGAGAAAATGTCCCAATTACAACAAGTCTATAGAAATGTCCAGTCAAAGGCTGATGAAGTTCAGGGTCTCTCAAGCAAGAAGGCACATGGTGAACACAGTCACAATTTCTCTCTCAGCTGGAAGGGCACATGGTGAACACGGTGTCATCTGCTAGCTTTCTCTCCTGGCTTCCTGTTTCATGAAGCTCCCCGGGAGGCATTTCCCTGCTTCATTTCCAAAGTGCTGGCTGATGGACTCTCTGCTTCATGGTACTGCAGCATTCTCTGCTTTCTCTGAATCTCCTTCATTCTCCAAAATGTTTCCTCTTTTATAGGACTCCAGAAACTTATCAAGACCCACCCAAATGGGTGGAGACATGCCGTCACCTAATCAGGTTTATCAACCACTCTTAATTAAATCACACCTCCAGGGAGATGTTCTGACTACAGTTTCAAACATACAGTATTGAATAGGGATTATTCTGCCTTTATGAGATGGGATTTAGATTAAAACATGGCTTTTCTAGGGGACATTCATCCTTTCAAACCAGCATATATGCTAAGTCCCAAAATGAAAGACTGTGCAGGGAACTAAGGAATTGGAAGAGAGAGGGAGGCTCAGCCCTCCTGGGAAAGTCAGAACTCCCATCCTGACAGAGACTCTCTTATCAACTTCAGCTGGGACTCAGTTTTGGTTAGGAAATCTGTGCAGGCACCTTCCCCTCAGGGCTCTAACTACATGTACCTCTCTACTCGGGGCTGAAAGTTACCAGGGCAAGAAGCAGCTTTCTATTTGGAAGCACCATAATCTAGCCTTATGTACTAGCCAGTGACTCTTAAGAGTTCGACTTAGAAACTTGAGACATGATCCCACTGTGTCCCTGCCCTGCCCCCCTGAGCCGTGTTCTGGCCAGCTTACAGGTCCCCTGCTCATGTGTCTCCTGCACTCCCCAGCTGCTCTGGCCTCCTGCTCCTCCTCTACTCTTAGCTGCATTGCCCTCTCTTTATAACCTTCTTTCCATGGTCAACAACCTACCCCTAGGCTGGACTCCATCTCTGTATATTTTAGCCTCACCCTTCTCTCCGTCCCCTGGGGCTTTTCCCCAAGGGCGTTCTCTTGCCTAGTAGACCTCTCCAATAGAGAAGCAGGTGCAATGATCCTGTTTTTAGGGATGAGGAGACTGACAAGAGACTTGCACAAAGACACACAGCAGAGCGGGATTCGGACCCGACGCCCCGAGGCTTCCAACCCACCAGGCTACGATGGGAGGAGATAAAGGTGTGTGCTCCGTCTTCCACATACTGTTTGGAGTCCTACGAAATGCTTCAAGTTTTGTTTGTTTTTGTTTACTACAAGAAGGGGTTTATCTTTAATTTAGGTGTTCCCTAGAGAGGAGGCTTACTTTTTAAAAAATTGTTTATTTTGAAATAAATTCAAACTTATAGGAAAGTTGCAAACATAGTAAAAAAAAAAAATACATAGAACTCCAATATACCCCCCACCCAGATACCCGGTGAGATACCCAACTATTAGCAACTTGCCACATTTGTTAGATAACCTTATCTATCTATCTATCTATCTATGTATCATTTATCAATCCTTTAAACCTTTGAGAGTAGGTGGCACACATCACACTCCTCTAATACACCGCTTCCATGTACATTTCCTGAGAGCAAGGACACTCGCTTATATAACCATCTTAACAACTATCAAGTTCAAGAAATTTAACATTGATAGAAGGCCGACCGTCTATATCCAATATTTTTCAGTTGTCCCAATAAAGTGCTTTGGGACATTTTCTTCTACATTATAAGTTCCAGTCCAGGATCTATGTATTTGCATTTCATGACAATTGTCTCCTTAGTCTATCTCTCTTTTCAAAATTGTGGTGACATATATACAAAGTAAAATTTCCCAGTCAGCCACTCTTACACATGTGTTGCATTAATTATATTCATAGTGTTGTGCAACCATCACCACCATCATTATCAAAACTTTCCATCACTGCAACGAGAAACCCTGCACCCATTATGCATGCATTCCCCACTGATGCTCCTCCCTGCCCTGG
Source organism: Tamandua tetradactyla (assembly GCF_023851605.1). Lineage (NCBI taxonomy): Eukaryota > Metazoa > Chordata > Mammalia > Pilosa > Myrmecophagidae > Tamandua > Tamandua tetradactyla. The sequence goes on from NC_135337.1 coordinate 4,498,199, forward strand.
GAATCCTAGAGGGGCTTACTTTTAACCCCATATGTTGGTCGTGGAGCAAAGGCACCAAATTCTGAGGTCCTCAGAGGTCTCATTAGATGAGAACGCTTAGGCTTAGAGAGGGAAGGTAACTGAACCACTGTGTCATTGCTAATTCAGCAGAAGAACCAGAAAAAGGAGTCCCGATATCTTGACCTGTTGATTGCTTGTTTTTAGCTCTAGCTAAATGGTCCATCCTCATCCCTCATGACTCACTTCCAACAATCCTAGCAGGCTATGCTGACTTCCTCACCTTCCATGCAGCACACACGCACTGCCTGCTCAGTCCATATATATTGAGAGCACATACCATGTGCCACACTGATCTCGGCACTGGAGCTGCAGTCTGAGCAGGGCAAGTCTGTGCTCTTAGGAGCTTGTGGGGGGCAGAGGAAAGAAGGGTTCAGAGGAAAGCAATAACACATGAACCGAGGAGTGCACAGGTGACATCAGCTCAAGTGAAGAGGGGCTTTCCATGAGGAGTGTCACTAGTATGGTCGGACAAAAAGGCCTCATTATGGAGGTGACTTTTAAGTATGACCTCAAAACGGAGGCCATAGCATAGAAAGGGGCATAATTTGGCCAAAGTAAGATGAAAAGATGTTGGAAACATGTTTATGGTAGGCAGAGTTTTTTGTTTGATTTTTTTTGTTCCCCCATTATTTATTTTTAATACATATTTTTTAACTCATCTGTCAATATCATAGATAAAAGGAGTATCAGAACAAGGTTTTCACAATCACACAGTCACATTGCGAAAGCTGTATCATTATACAGTCATCTTCAAGAAACATGGCTACTGGAACACAGCTCTACAGTTTCAGGCAGTTCCCTCCAGCCTCTCCATTACACCTTAAAATTAATAAGGGGATATCCATAAAATGCGAAAGAATAACCTCCAGGATAACCTCTTGACTCTGTTTGAAATCTGTCAGCCACTGACACTTGCTTTTGTCTCATTTCTCCCCTTTCAGTTGAGAAGGTTTTCTCAATCCCTTGATACTGAGTCCCAGCTCATTCTAGGGTTTCTGTCCCACAATGCCAGGGAGTTGACACCCCTGGGAGTCATGTCCCATGTAGAGATGGGGAGAGTAGTCAGTTTGCTTGCTTTATTGGCTGGGAGAGAGAGAGGCCACATCTGAGCAACAAAAGAGGTTCTCTGGGGGTGACTCTTAGGCTAAGTAGGCTTAGCCTATCCTTTGCAGGGATCAGTTTCATATGAACAAACCCCAAGATTGAGGGCTCAGCCTATTGATTTGGTTGTCCCCTACAAACAGTCTTGACATGGTTACAATCAGTGGCTCACAATATCATCACATAGTTGTATAATCATCACCATGATCATTTTTTTGAACATTTACATCTCTCTAGCAAAAGAAATTTTAAAAAACTCATACATGCCATATCCCTTACTGCTTCCTCTCTTTAACCACTAGTATTTCAATCTACTCAATTTATTTTAACCTCTGTTCCCTCTATTACTTGTTTATTTCTTATTCATATTTTTTACTCATCTGTCCATACCATAGATAAAAGGAGCATAAGACACAAGGTTTTCACAATCACACAGTCACATTGCAAAAGCTATATCATTATACAGTCATCTTCAAAAGACATGGCTACTGGAACACAGCTCTACAGTTTCAGGCATTTCTCTCCAGCCTCTCCACTACACCTTTTTAAACTAAGAAGGGGATATCTACATAATGCATAAGAATAACTTCTAGGATAACCTCTCTGCTCTGTTTGAAATCTGTCAGCCACTGACACTTTATTTTGTCTCATTTCTCTCTTCCCCCTTTCGGTCAAGGAGGTTTTCTTAATCTCTTGATGCTGAGTTCCAGCTCATGCTAGGATTTCTGTCCCATGTTGCCAGGGAGGCCCACACCCCTGGGAGTCATGTCCCATGTAAGGTGGTGGGAGGCAGTGAGTTTGCTTGTCGAGTTGGCTAAGAGAGAGACAGGCCACATCTGAGTAACAAAAGAGGTTCTCTGGGGGTGACTCTTAGGCCTGATTTTAAGTAGGCTTAGTCTGTCCTTTGCAGGGATAAGTTTCATATGAACAGACCCCAAGATTGAGGGCTTGGCCTATTGATTTGGTTGTCCCCACTGCTTGTGAGAATATCAGGAATTTTCCAAATGGGGAAGTTGAATTTTCCCCCTTTCTCACCATTCCCCCAAGGGGACTTTGCAAATACTTTTGTATTCACTGTTCAATCACTGTGGGATTTATCAGGTCATCACTGGACAAATCTACAAAATCTCATGCCCTATTCAAGGTCCATGTACTTATGGTGTTCAATTACCCTGTCCGTATAAGTTATATTAGGAAATGCACTAGTCAAAATATAAGTTTTGTACCAAATAAACATTTTTTACTATAGTCCCACACATAAGTTAAAGTTTAAAATATGATTGGCCATCTATTTTTTCACATGTAAGTTAAAGTTTAAAATATGATTGGCCATCTATTTTTTCAACACTCTGCAATATTGACATTCCTTTGTTTTTCCTCATACAAAAACATTGTTTAATTTGTACATTTAGTCACTATCATTATACACTCTAGGCATTCCTAGATTACACCCTCTCAGTCTTTATCGTCTATCTTTCATTCTGGTTTCCTTTGTGCCCCCAGCCCTCCTCCCTCTATCATTCTCACATTCAGCTTCATTCAGTGTGCTTGCCTTATTGTCCCTCAGTTTTAAAGCCCACCTGATAAGATCAGGCTGTGCACCAGCCTGAGGACACAGGGCACTGCCTTTTTGGACCAGGCAAGTGGGAGGCCTGGCTGCCACCCAGCATTCAGTGAGAGGTTGGGGCCCTCGCAGCTGCGGGACAGTCCCTGAGTCCTCTGAGTCACAGTGGGGATGGGGGATGATGCCAGATCTGTGAGTAAAGATTTGAGATATCTGGGAAACTCCAGCGTCCTGTGGTGGCTGGAGAATCCTCTTCTAGATCTCATTTCCCTTCTCTGTCTCAGTTGCAAGATCCTTCCATGCAAAGGAAAGCTAGTGGTCAAATGGAATGGGCCCACGAGGCTTGATTTGGGGATCACTGGAAACCCCCACCCCCAATCAAGGTGATCTCCCTTGTCAGCCTCCTGAAATCACCAATCTATTTCTCAGTCAGTGCTTCCTTCAGCCTCTGTATTTTTTATTTTAATTAATTAATTTTGTTTTTGCATGGGCAAGCACTGGGAATCGAACCCGGGTCTTTGCATGGCAGACGAGAACTCTACCTGCTGTGCCACCGTGGCCTCCCTGTTTTAATTTTAATATGTATTGCCAGATTGCTTTTCAAAAAGGCTATAATATCCATGAACAATTATTAAAATGATATTTTCCCTGTGTCTTTATCAACAACAATAGGTATTATTAGTCTTTTAAATTTTGGTCATTCTAATAGAGGAAAGCAATATTTCATTGATACTTAATTTGTATTTTCTTATTAGATTCTGAAATCTTTTTCTAGTTTTTTTTTTATCATCTGGGTTTGCTCCTCTGTGAATTGCTTATTTGCATCCTTCACCCATTTCCTTTCTTTCTAAAAACTAATTTATTGCTTTAATTAATTTTTGTAGTTAACCCATCAGCTTCCATTCCCGGTCCTGTAGGATAAGCCTGAAAAATACCATAAATATTGATATATTGCTATCAACTGTTCAAAATGAGCAGAGAAAATGAAAGTTGCAAAGGGCTATGAAAATAACTGTTCCGGAAGAAGAGGTTAGAAAACCAAGAGCAAAAGAAGAGATGAAACAAGAAACAAGATGCTTTCAAAGAAATGATGTGAGCTTTGTGGTGTATGGTGAGATTATGTAAATGTAAAAAATGTAAAAAAAAAGTCATGTATTCAAGAGGGATACAAACTTATACACACACACACACACACACACTCACACATTATCATTCATTGTGCATTTACTATGTGCCAGACACTATGTTAAGTCCATTGCCTGCTGTATTCCACCTTCACTAGAAGGTAGGTTGTACTATTATTACCATTATACAGGTGGGAAAACAGAGGCCCAAAGAGTTATAGTAATTTTTTAAAAATATCTTTATTGATAAATCTTATCAGACAAACGTTCCATACATGGTGTACAATCAGTGGCTCACAATATCATCACATAGTTGTGTATTCATCACCATGATCATTTTTTAGGATATTTGCATCACTCCAGAAAAAGAAATAAAAATGAAAAAACTCATACATGCCATGCCCCTTCCCCCTCCCTCTCATTGACCGCTAGTATTTCCATCTACCCAATTTATTTTAACCTTTGTCCCCCTATTATTTGTTTATTTTTTTATCCATATGTTTTACTCATCTGTCCAGACCCTAGATAAAGGGAGCACCAGACATGAGGTTTTCACAATCACACAGTCACATTGTAAAGCTGTATCATTATAGGATTATCCTCAAGTATCTAGGCTACTGGAACACAGCTCTATAGTTTCAGGCACTTTCCTCTAGCCACTTCAATATACTATAAACAAAAAAGGGACACATATAAATATATATATACATACATATATTGCATTAAAATTACCTCCCAGTTAACCCCTCGACTCTGTTTGAAATCACTCAAACACTGACACTTTATTTTGTCTCATTTCTATCTTCTCTTTTGGTCAAGAAGGTGATTTCTCAATCCCCTGATGCCAGGTCCCGGCTCACCCTGGGAGTCCTGTCCCATGTTGCCAGGGAGATTTACACCCCTGGGAGTCATGTCCCACGTGGGGGAGGAGGGCAGTGAGTTCACCTGCTGAGTTGGCTTAGAGAGAGACGCCACATCTGAGCAACAAAGGATGATCTCTGTGGGTGACTCTTAAGCCTAATTTTGAGTAGGTTTAGCCTATCTTTTCAGGAATAAGTTTCATAGGGGCAAATCTCAAGATCAAGGGCTCGGCCTATTGATTTGGTTGTCTCCACTGCTTGCTACTTATGATATGGGGAAGTTAAATATTCCTCTTTTCTCCCCAGTGCCCCAAGTGGACCTTGCAAATACTTCTTTATTCACTGCCCAAATTACTCTGGAATATATCAGGACATCATACTAACCTAGACAAATCAATAAAATCTCATGCCGTATTGATGATTCCATATACTTATGGTGTTCAACTAAACTGACCATACGAGTTAAACTAAGAAATGCACTACCCAAAATATAAAATTTGCACCGAATAAACATCTCTCTGAGTTATGGTAACTTAATTAAGCTTCTTAGCTAGTCAGTTGTAGAGCCCAGATTTGGATCCTGGTCTGTCTGACTCCAAGTCCTGGTGGTAGCTGATTGATTGGTTCTGAGAACTATCCAGGAGGAGTTGGGCTGGCAGTGAGGGAGCTCTGGCCTAGACTGGCATTCCAAGTTGGGCCTGGGAGAGGGTTAAGGGGAAGTGGGAAGGAAGTCAAAAGAGCTGAAGCCTGGGCTGGTAGTTTCCTGAAGAAGTGGCGTGGTCAGGGGAGGATTTGGGGCAGCTCTCAGTTCCCTAACGTGGTTCAGAGCCCTGAGCCAGGGCAGGGAGGGGTGGCAGGGACACAACAGAACCCTGCTCTAGATGGAAGCACCCGCCCGATACAGGGACTCACACATCCTGATACCATATCACACCCTGAACTGGTGATGATGGCAAAATGATTGTCACGGGCAAGCTGAAGGAAATGTATATTTAAGGAACTTTCACTATTATTGACTTAGTCACTGGAGAGAGAAGTCTTGTTATCATTGAATTCACAAGTGCCTGGGGTCCCGAGGCCCCGTCAGCCTTCAGGGGACAAGAGCTGTCAGGCAGAGTCACTGAGGGGCTAGAGTCAGAAGGCTGCCCCAGGGTGCCCACTCGGTGGTCTCCAGCAGGATGGGACTTCCCAGAGCCTCCCTGACGCGGTCACCTACTCACAGGGCTGTGAATTCATTCCGAAACACTGAGTAACATTTGCAATGAATTGGAGCGGTAGTGGTATAAAAGCCTTGACTAGCTCTGAGAAGCAGGGGAGGGATGCCCTTCTCCTCTTGGACCATGATGCTGGTTCCTTTCTAGCCGAAAGAAAGGCCTCCCCATGGCTCCCAAAGACATGCGCCATATCAATATGGCTCTGTGAAACAGTGGGGCTTCACAGGGCACCCCCAAACAGCAGTCTCTCCCAGTTACTTTCTTGCCCGAGCATCTGCTTCTGAAGTGTGTCTGTGGTTTTGGTGAAAAGACATTGGGGCCTGGGTTCAGCAGATCTAGGTTCAAATATCAATTCCTCCATTAATCAGTTGTGTAATGCTGAGTAGTTCACTGAGCCTCCCGGACCTTCTGTTTCTTCGTCGGTACAACAGAATAGCAATATTGATTCTACAGTGTTGTTGTGGCTATCACACGTGAAGGAGTGCTTAGCACAGGGCAAGGCACAGTTAGGTGCTTGATAAGTACTTGAGGAGTTTAACTCCATCCTCCACTTTGGAGTTTCCCTCCCCAGTGGAAGGGGGAAGGTTGAGTAAGAAAAGGAGGAGGACTGGCGACATTTTTAGGAATTCTACCAGGTGCAAGGCACAGCAATGTGTACTTTATATATAATTACTCATCTAACCCTCTCAGACACCTCCTGAGGTGTGTATTGTTATCCATGTTTTACCAGCAAAGCACTTGGCGCTCCAAGAGGTCAAGTTGTTGCCTCAAGGTTTTATCTTGTAAACCTAGGTCTGGCCCCCCAAATCTGTGGCCTCTATATAATAGACACCCAGAATTGATCCAAATCAACAATTATTATTTTTTTTTTTTTTTTTTTTTTTTTTTTTTTTTTAAGAGAGAGGAAGGAAGGGAAGGAAAGACAGAGAGAAGGAAGGAAGGAAGAAAGGGAAACATTTTCTTGTTTTATTATATTTTGTTTGTTTGTTTGTTTTTTACATGGGCTGGGGCCGGGAATCGAACCGAGGTCCTCCGGCATGGCAGGCAAGCACTCTTGCCCGCTGAGCCACCGCGGCCCGCCAACAATTATTTTTTCTTGCTCACAATGGGAGAAAATCTCAAGGTGCAAAATACATGCACAGGAAATGAGCTTCTGTCTCCTATTAACCCATGAAGCCATCTCTTTGATGGTTCCTGGTCTCTTATCTCACTCTGCCCTCAACCCCAGGGCTCAGTTGGGAAAACATAAAGCCATGAAGTACAGAGATCACCTGATGAGCCCCTCCCTCTGAAGGTGACAATGCTGAAGCCGGGAGCATCAAGTGCCCCAAATCACTTAGAAGCCTATGCTCCTGAGGACCAGCTCTTTCCTCAGAGCCTCTCCGCAGCCTCAGGAAGCTCAGTGTTTCTCCTCTCCACTTTATCTGCCCCATTCTTAGAAATCAGGTGTAACAGGCACAACGTAAAAGATAGCGGTAGAGTCACTGCCTTTCCTTCACACGGTATCATCACATTTTTCTTCAAGGTCTAAGACATCTGATTGCTAAGAGATTCATGTTTCCATAGCAAATGGAAATAATAAATCCTTTTGCTAAAAAGAATGGGCAAGGAAGAAAGGGCACAGCTTTGAGAATTAAGGCTATGTGTTGAATTTGCATAGCATCCCAAGCTTCTAAGCCAGACCCTTTACTTCCCAGGCCCAAGCTCCTTCCCACTTCTCTAAGTCAGTAGCTGGCTGAGCTGTGACTTCTGCATTCTGCACCCGTCTTCCCAAGCAGCCTTTTCTCACTGGGTCCTGGGCCCTGCTCCCTGGGCCAACAACCTCCCCCTGAGTCTTCAACCATGGTTGTCCCTTTCAGTTCCCTCTAGTTGTCTTTCTCTCTCTCTTTTTGATTTTTAGTAGTATCCTTTTGCAAAGCTGTGCTGCACAGTGGAAATAAGAATTTATGTAGGAATCTGATACACTCAGGTTTGAAAACCGATTCTGCCACTGGCTAGCTGTGCAACCGTGAAGCTCAGTCCTTGGACCTCAATTTCCTCATCTGTAAAATGGGAGCGATAATAGCTCTTTGGCAGGTTTCCTGTCAGAGTCAACTAAAGTGTCCTTAAAGTGTCTTGCGTATTGTGAGGGCACAAAGGGTGGTAGCCTTTCTTCTTCAAGCAGGCTGATGATCCTGCTCTCACCTTCCTGAAAAGCTCAATGATAGGTTGCTCAGGAGTCCAAGTTGAAGTCATCTCTAAGTGACCCAGAGATCTGCCCAGCTTCACGCTGCCCCTTAGACTTGCCAGTGGTACTGCTGCAGCTCATTTATACTGCACCACCTCTGACTCGAGTCAGCTTCAAGATGCCTCCAAAGCCGTAAGTGTTCAGGGCACAATTACTCATCACAACCCAAAGAGGCCAGCGAAGGCCCCAAAGGACGGAGCGATATAGCAGCAAAGCAAGGTGCCTTGGAAACTTGGATTCAGCTTTCTGCTCTGCCACTAAATAGCTCTTAGATTCTCTCCATTTCAACTGTAGAAAAGGAATAGAAATTCCTCCCTTCTTCCTCTGTATCTTTTCCCTCCTTCCCTCCCCTACTTCCTTAAACAAATAATGAATTAAGCATTTAGGCATTAGGGATACAAAAGTGAACAGAAACAGATGAAATCCTTCCTTGATGGCATCATGGAAGTATTGTCTTATGGGACACAGATATGTTCATCAACTAAACAGGGAAAGATTAGAACCCCGGGGAGAGTCCTATAGGAGAATTCACAGGGCCAGCGTGAGTCTCATGGTGGGATTTGATCAGGACCAGGAGTCAGAGAATGCTTTCTGATGAAGCTATGAGCAAACAGAGGTCCGAAGGACAAAGAGGCAGTCACTGGTGAAGAGGGAGGTGGAAGGATTTCCAGGCAGAAGACATGGATTAAGGTAAAGACTCAGTCATAGGAAGAGACAAGGGGTGTGGGAGGGTCTGGAAGGAGGCCAGGGGCCATGCTCTCCACAAGCGGTGGAGAGGATGGAGGAGGGGCCAGAAGACGCAGGGTCTTTTAGGCCTTGTTAAGAATTTTGGTCTTTGGTCTCAGACCTAAGAGCAGTGGTGGGGAGGGCCACTCAATAAGTAGTTTCTGGAAGACTTCAGCTGCCAATGCATTTATCAGAACACATTACTGTTTAATAAGTGCTTGAAACGATGGGAGACAGCAGGGGATGTTTAGATAGGAAAGAGGGTGGGGAATGCGTGGAAGATGAGGTGCCATCATAGTGTCACAGTGGGTCCCCAAGAGAGCTGAAAACACTGGGCTCCTGGCTTCAGCAGGGAGCCAAGAGGGGCGTCCCGCGAAGAACAGGGGAGCATTTCAATGTTTTTAGCACCAAAGGTGCTTTGTCTACTTCATAATAGGGGCCAGGTCTAAACACTCTTGACTACATTAAGAGAAGGAGAGGAAGACATGGTGACTGGGGCCTCTCCCAAACCCTAAGAGGAGCTCATTATCCGACAAGGTAAAATGCATATATACGTAACTGAAATTCAGCTCAACCTCTGTGGGTCATAAAAAGTTTTCTGTCAATGTAACCTGACTTTTCACTACACCATGGACTTAACTCCAGCTCTGCCTGCCAAGTGCATCGTTAACATCATGGTGGATCCATGGATGGCGAGGAAGGGACATTTGCAGTTGCTGGTGACCATAGCAATTAAGGGCATGGGACAGGTGCTTGCTTTTTTTTTTTTTTTAAAGTTTTCATTGAGAAATCTTCACACCCATACTGCCCATCCAAAGAATACAATCAATGGCTCACAATATCACGTAGTTGTGTATTCATCACCATGATCATTTTTAGGACATTTGCATCACTCCAGAAAAAGAAATAAGAAAAACCTCATACATCCCATATCTCTTACCCTTCCATCTCACGGACCACTAGTATTGCAATCTTTCCAATTTTTTTACACCGAATAACCTCCCCATTATATATTTATTTATTTTATCTTTTTTTTTTTTAACTCATCTGTCCATATTCTGGATAAAAAAGTGCATCAGACACAAGGTTTTCACAATTCCAGTCACTTTGTAAAAGCTATATTGTTATACAGTTATCCTCAAGAATCCAGGCTACTGGGGTACAGTTCAGCAGTTTAAGGTACTTTCCACTAGCCACTCAATTACATCATAAACTAAAAAGGGATAGCTCTCTAATGCATAAGAATAACCTCCAGAATAACCTCTTGACTCTGTTTGAAATCTCTCAGTCACTGAAATTTCATTTTGTCTCATTTCTCTCTTCCCCTTTTTTGGTCAAGCAATATTTCTCAGTCCCTTGATGCTGAGTGCTGGCTCATCCTGAGAGTTCTGTCCCACATTGCCAAGGAGATTTACACCCCTGGGAGTCATGTCCCATGTAGTGGGGAGGGCAGAGATTTCACCTGAAGAGTTGGCTTAGAGAGAGAGACCATATCTGAGCAACAAAAGAGATTCCCTGGGGGTGACTCTCAGGTGTGAGTGTACGTGGACTCAGCTTCTCCTTTGCTGGAATAAGTTTCATAGGGACAAACCTCAAGATTCAGGGCTCAGCCTATCAAATTGGCTGTCCTCAATGCTTATGAGAATATCAGGAATTCCCCAGGTGGGGAAATTTAATATTTCCTCCTTCTTCCCCAGTCCCTCCAGGGTGCTTTGCAAATACCTCTTTTTTCTCTTCCGACATTACTCTAGGATGTATCAGAGCATCACACTAACCTGTACAAACCAACACGATCTCACTCAAGATTCCATGTACTTATAGTGTTTGAATAAATTGACCATACAAGTTAAATTAGATAATATAAATTTTGCACCAAATAAACGTCTCTTCTTTGGTCTCACACAGAAGTTGAAGTTTTAAAATATAGACCATATCATCCTTTACTCTGTATTCTGATTTACCTTAGTCATAGCCAAATCAGCTTCATTCATATCTTGAGTTGAAGTCTGATCACTTTTCCATCTTTTTTATCTTTTTAACATTGCTGTATGGGGTAATATTGAATTTCATAGCTTCAAGGCTGTCACTCTGAGTCTCAGGTGTCACACAAATACCTCAAGTTCCAGGGAATGGCCAGGTTATTCACAAACAGCTCAGCATCTCAGAATTTAGAAACAACAGTTACAACTTCAGATAGATGTGACTGCTATAAAAACTTAGAATCTAGGATCCTTTATAATAGGCCTTAACCTGATACCCTATGCTCTCGATTTCCATTCTCCGAGTTTGTGTAAAGTAGATAGTCCATGAGTTAGTCCACATGATAATATTTCTTTTTTTGTTTCTGACATTTCATTCAACATACTATCCTCAAGGTTCATTCACCTGGTTGCATGCCCCACCAACTTCATTTCTTCTTGCAGCCGCTCAGTAGTCCCTTGTATATATGCACCACAGTTCCCCTTTCCATTCCTCAGTCGATGAACCTTAGGCCACCTCCATCCATTGCAAATCTCAAACACTGCCGCCTTAAACACCAGTGTGTGAATGTCCATTCGTGTCCCCACTCTCAATTCCTCCAGGTATATACCAAGCAATGGGGTTGCAGGATCCTATGGCAACCCCACCCCTTGCCTCCTGTGGAGCCACCACCCTGCCCTCCAAGGGGCTGCACCCCTCTCCTTGCCTACCAACAGTGCATAGGGGCATCTCCCTCTCCACATATTCTCCAGCTCCTGTATCTTTGTTCATTTTCAAAACAGCTTTATTCATATCCAATCTAACCTAAGTAAAAAGTCAGTGGTTCCCGCAATAATCACGTAGCCATGCCTTTACCACCACAATCTACATGAAGACATTTCCTTTTCTTCCGCAAAGACTCCCATACCCCTGCCCCATATCCCCACTTATTAACATTTCGTTTTGGCATAATGCCTTTGTTACATTCAGTGGAAGCATATTACATTGTTACTGTTGACTATAGACCCTTATTTGCATTAATTGTACTTTTTCCTATATATCCCATTTTCAACACCTTGCTATGTTGACATTCATTCGTTCTCCCTCATACAAAAACATTCTCATATTTTAGTTACTTGCTCTCTGACTCGGGCAAGTTGCCTTGGACTTCTGAGCCCCAATTTCTACGCTTATCAATTTGGAGTAGTAATACCTATCTCATTAGACTCAATGACAGGACATCTGCACCAGGCTTAGCATAGTCCCCGGTACTGGAAGCTGCATTATTTTCTATGTGCGAGGCAACTATAAAGGTTTCCTAGGGGCCAGGAAGGTAATGTAACCAAATAGCACAGCAGGCAATAAGGGAAAAAAAGATGATCCCGCAACCCTGTTGCTAGGTGTATACCTGGAGGAACTGAGACCTAGGACACAAATGGACATTTACACATGGGTGTTTTTGGTGGCAGTGTTAGCGATTTGCAACGGATGGAGATGGGGTAAGGGGACATCCAGTAAGGAACAGAAGGCGGAACTGTGTTGTATACATACAACCGACTACTGAGCAAGAAGGAATGCAGTTGTGAGGCATGCAACGAGGTGAATGAACCTTGAAGGCAGTATGTCGAAAAGAAGTGTCAGAAACAAAAAGACAAATATTATCATGTGTCACTCATGGACTAACTATTTTAAACAAACACACAGAATGGAAATCGAGATCATAGGGTATCAGGTTAAGGCCTACTATAAAGGATCCTGTATTCTAAGTTTTTATAGCAGTCACGTCTATCTGAAGTTGTAACTGTTGTTTCTTAATTCTGAGATGCTGAGCTGTTTGTGAATAACCTGGTCATTCCCTGGAACTTGGGAATGTGTGGCACCTGAGACTCAAAGAGTTACAGCCCTGAAGCTGTGAAACTCAGTATTACCCCATACAGCAATGTTAAAAAGATAAAAAAGATGGAAAAGTGATCAGACTTCAACTCGAGATATGAATGAAGCTGATTTGGCTACGATTAAGGTAAATCAGAATACGGGGTAAAGGATGATATGGTCTGTATTTTAAAACTTCAACGTCTGTGTGAGACCAAAGAAGAGATTTTTATTTGGAGCAAAATTTATATTATCTAATTTAACTTGTATGGTCAATTTATTCAAACACTATAAGTACATGGAATCTTGAGTGAGATCGTGTTGGTTTGTACAGGTTAGTGTGATGCTCTGATACATCCTAGAGTAATGTCGGAAGAGAAAAAAGAGGTATTTGCAAAGCACCCTGGAGGGACTGGGGAAGAAGGAGGAAATATTAAATTTCCCCACCTGGGGAATTCCTGATATTCTCATAAGCATTGGGGACAACCAATTTGATAAGCTGAGCCCTTGATCTTGGGGCTCATCCCTGTGAAACTTATTTCTGCAAAGGAGAAGCTGAGTCCACTTACACTCACACCTAAGAGTCACCCCCAGGGAACCTCTTTTGTTGCTCAGATTTGCCTTTCTCTCTAAGCCAACATGGTAAGTGAACTCACTGCCCTCCCCACTACATAGGACATGACTCCCAGGGGTGTAAATCTCCTTGGCAACGTGGGACAGGATTCCCAGAATGAACCAGGACTCAGCATCAAGGGATTGGGAAAGATTTCTTGACCAAAAAAGGGGAAGAGAGAAATGAGACGAAATGAAATTTCAGTGGCTGAGAGATTTCAAACAGAGTCGAGAGGTTATCCTGGAGGTTCTTCTTATGCATTAGAGAGCTATCCCTTTTTAGTTTATGAAGTAATTGAGTGGCTAGTGGAAAGTACCCTAAACTGCTGAACTGTACCCCAGTACCCTTGATTCTTGAAGATGATTGTATAATGATATAGCTTTTACAAAGTGACCATGATTGTGAAAACTTTGTATCTGATGTGCTTTTTTATCCAGGATATAGACAAATGAGTAAAAAAATAAGGATAAAATAAATAAATATATAATGGGGGGTGATAAGGGGTAAAAAAAATTGGGTAGATTGCAATACTAGCAGTCAATGAGGGGGAGGGGAAAGGGATATGGAATCTATGAGTATTTTCTTTTTTCTTTTTCTTTTTCTGGAGTGATGCACATGTCCTAAAAATGATCATGTTGATGAATATACAACTACATGATGATATTGTGAGCCACTGATTGTACACTGTGGGTGGGCTGTATGTGTGTGAAGATATCTCAATAAAAATATTTTTAAAAAAAGAGGGAGAGAGACACTAAGGAGTTTTGGGAACTGTGACAAACTGGAGAATCCTTGCCTGTCCAGATAGGGCAGCAGCTCTTCAGCTTCAGACGCTGGCTGCTGGGGAGGGGTGAGGGTGGAAGGTTGTCTGACAAGACTTTTCCAGAAATGCTGCAAAATCTAGTTTATAATTTGGGCCTCAGATTCCAATTTTAAAAATTCAGTCTCCATAAATCAAAACTAATAGCGCCATGTGACACACGAAACAGGTCTTGGAGTAAAGCTGGCATAAGGCAGCTAAAACAAGGCTCCACAAAACCCAAGATATTCTGGGGAGTTGGATTTGCCACCCCTGAAGAGTCTAAAAGTCCACGAAAGGCTGTGAAGACAAGGCCAAAGGAAGCAATGGAAACGTGCTCTGTAGAATGGCACTGTCAGTGCACGCACACGCCAACTGCCCTCAGGGAGAATTTTGAGGACAGTAGCCTTAGGGCACCTCCAACGCAGGATGTGGGCTGCCCCAAGCCTGGAGGTGTTTGCAAGTGGCTTTGGGGCAGCAATAACACCACTGGCCACTGGGGGTCTCTCTCACACAAATGATCGTGTCACCAAGTCTGGTTCCAAAGGGAAGAGGCCGCCGTGGGAGCCAGTGGGCTCTGAGGCCAGCTCAGGCCACGGGGGAAGATGACCCCAGCTTGGCGGCTTTTCACAGTGATTTGATTATTTACAGAAGCCAGATTTGGACTTTAAGGGCCAGCTCCCCTGCCAGCCTGGGAGCCTATCAAAGGAGTTTTTCCTGTGTATATAAAGCCCGTGGAGACGTTTTCTGCACCCTGGGATTTCCTAACAATTTCAGGGGTTTCTGTGCAAGGTCAGCTCTGTTGCTTTCCGTGCCCAGTGTCTCGCTGAGACCCTGACTCCAAGGTAGCTGCTGCTGCATTACTGGGGCAAACGAGAAGGATATTCCAGGCTTTACAGATTACCCCATTCGGGGAGCAGTTTCATCGGGTCAAACAAATCTTAACTTAGTGGCCAGAGAGCTGGGCTTAGGCTCTGGGCGTGCCTTTCACTAGCTGTGTTACTTTGGGCAAACCTTCCTTTTCTGATCCTCAGTCTCCTCATCTGGAGTAATGGAAATATTCTAAAATTGATCATAGAGACGCATGAACTGTGTGATGAAACTGTGAGCCAGTGATCGTGCACTCTGGGGTTTGTATGGTGTGTGAATATATTGCAATAAAATTGCATTAAAAGAATCCTATACCAGGTGCAGGGGCGGTTCAGTGGTAGAATGCTCGTTTTCCATGTGGAAGACCCGGGTTCGATTCCCAGACTTTGCACCTACGAAAAAAAGAAAAACCCATACCGCCTGTGTGTTCCCAACACCACCAAACCTCGTCAGGAACCAGACGACCCCACTGTTCCCCAGCTGCAGGGCTGAGGACTGGGTCACCCCCATGACAGGGTTCCAGGCTGGAGGTGGGAGGTGCAACTTGGTTCTCTTTTCCGCTGTCCATTTCGGATGGGCCTTACGGAAGAGGATGAGAAAAGGCCCCATCAGAAAATGTACCAGTCGTCAAGCCAGCGGGGCCTTCGTTTGCTGAATTGTGTCTACGACGCCATCTGAACCAGCTCCGTTCTCCGTGAGCCTGAAATTCTGAGTCACGGGAAAGCCCAGGATTGCTCCCCCATCGGGGAATTAGGCGGCTCCGACGCGGTCCTGGGTCCGGGAGCCCCCGTCAGGCCGAGGACACTTCTTCTTGGTTCTGGGTGCGGTCACCCCCGTGAGCAGAGCGCTGGGTTTCAGGCTCAGAGAAACAGTCCCCAGAGGAGAGTGCAAGGACGCTCGACTGGGGAAAGCAGGTTGTGCAGGCGAGGATGGTTCCCACGGCAACAGCGCTTTGCACCCGAGGATGCGGGGAAGCAGCCCTCGCGGCGCTGCGTGTGTGTGTCTTGGCTTGGAGATTATGTGGTGTGTGTTGGGGCTGGGTTGGGGTTGGGGCTTGTCCTTTTCACCCCTTCTCTTCACTTCCCTGGTCTTTCTCCCACCCAGGTAAGATGCTGTTAGGTAAACAAGGGCTGCTTGGCTCCGCGGAGTTTGCCTGTCCACCATTGGGATCTGAGCTTCTTCACAATAGCATTTTGGCTCCAAGGAGTTCGGCGCAAAGTCCCGGTTAGATCCGGGAGGGCTGGGGCAGGGCCTCCCTCCCTTGCACGTTCTGAAATCATTCTCCTGCAGCTCTGAGTCTCCCAAAGAACGGTCCTGGCAGGAAGATTATGTCGTTTATCGTTTTTTTGTGTGTGACTCCAAAAGTAATACATATTTACTGCAGAACATTAGAAAAATGCAGAGATGTGAAAAAAAGAAACAGTACTGAATGATTTTTAAACCAAAAGCCTAGACTTAAAACCAGTCTTATTCGTTCAAAAAACCGAAAGTTTATTGAGCACCTACTATGTGCCAGGCACTGTTCTCGGGGCTGGGGATTCTGCAGTGAACAAAATAAAGTGCCTGTCTTCCTGGAGCTTATATTACAGTAGAGGAGACAATACAGCAGGGTAAGGGACTCTCCAGTGGTCAGGAAAAGAAGCAGCAAACCGCGGAGGTCTCTGGGAAAGAGAAGGCAGAAACAACAGAAGTGCCCAGGGGTTGGGTTAGAAACCTGCTTGGTATGTTATGAGCAAAGGGGGAGACAGCTCTCAGCCAGGCTGAGACATGGGGCATGGGACTTTAGGCATGGGGAGAATCTTGGATGTTTTTAAATTTTTTTTTTTTTTTTGCATGGGCAGGCACGGGCAACCGAACCCAGGTCTCTGGCATGGCAGACGAGAACTGTACCTGCTGAGCCACCATGGCCACCCAGAACACTGGATTTCTATTGAGTGAAATGGAAATCCAATGTAGGGTCTTCAGCAGAAGAGTAACACGACAGAAGAGCGACATGCCTGGCCTCCTGTTTTGAGTCGATTACTCAGGACACTGGATTGGGGTGGAGGCTGGCAGAAGTAGAAGGCTAGGGGACCAATTAGGAGGTGATTGCCACGTTAATTCAAAGATGGAAAAACAGAGCTGCCCTGGTTTAAGTGGGGGGCGGGGGCTGAAGCCCCTGCCATTGGGCATTTTCTGTCCTCTGAGTGGCCTCTGAGGTTCCACTGTGGCAGCCGGGTGCTCCTAGGTGCACAGTTTGAAAACTGCTGGACTAGAGGGCCTTTAACAGCCCTTCTAGCTCCAGGCTTCGGTGCCCTCGTGATCCCTGCTCGTCAGGTTGTTTGGGGCCTGTCCCTGATTCTCTGGAATCAGACCCTGTCCCTACCACCAAGCCTCTGAAAATGTTAACTTGAAAACTCAACTGGGTTTCAGGGTCAGGGAAGGGAGCGATTTTGAAAATTAATTCAGCTCCGACATATCGAAGGTGACCGATCCTGCATAGGATAATACGGATGAATAAGACGAAAGTATTGGCCCCAAGAAACTCACCGGCTGGAAAGGGAGACAGGTAATCACAGGAATGACCACGTGCAAGGTGTAAGAAGGCTTAGGCTCCTGGCCCTTCCTTGCCTTTCTTTCATGTATACCTGAGCCCGTGGTCTTCAAACTCATCTGATCATCAGGCCAACTGAAGAACATTATGCAGATTCCCAGACACCTCCTTTGGAGACTCCCATTTGGTTTGCCAGGATGGAGCCTGGAGAGCTGTAGGTTAGAAAACTCCCTGGGAAGTTGAGGAGCAGCTGGGTTTAGGATCCCTGGAACCCCCCAGCCCCCAGGTCTCCTCAGCCATCTAACGTCCACAAGTCTGGCTGCTCCTGCTTTAACTTCTTACTGGTTCAGAAACCCTTTCCTGGGCTGAGCTAGTGATCTGTGAACTCATTTATCGGCCTGGAAATACTCCAGGAATGTATCCAACCTGGCAAAACCATTTTTATAGCACACTCAAATCTCATCGAGGGAGAATCCTTACAGGTGGAAATGACTGTAGGGTAACAGGTGAACAGGTGGGATCCTAAAATTCCCTCTAGATCCTCAAGAAAATCAGAAATTTCCAAACAGAAGGAGAGAGAGAAGAGAAGAGTGAATCTGATGGGAATGAATGGTCATTCTCTCTCAATTACCAGAAGGGAAAAAAAAAATCAGCAAAACCAGATGGAGAGCCATCAACTAAAAAGATTCCTCTGAGCCAGACTTCTTTCCTGGAAGCAGTGAATTTTCTCCTCCAGCGACCATTAACCTAATACTAAGGCCTCCCACCTTCCTACTTGTTCTCTTTCCGTATCAGCCGGTTCCATCTCAGCCCTTCAGTCGCTCCGGTAATGCAGTTTCCTCTGACTCCAGCCTGACCTGGTTCAGCAGCTGTGCGTTGGGCCAGACATTTTCCTCTTCTTGGCTGCATCTCCCTGTTCCTCTTCCCTACAATATCCTCCCTCTTTCTAGGGTCCTTCAGGACCCACCTAAGCGGACGCCCCAGATCTGGGCTGGACATATTCTGCAAACTGGTACCTAGTGTCGGGGGCTCCCCCCGCCAGAGCCTGGGATGGCTCCACCATTATTTCTGGTCACCGGAGGCTCAGCTGTCAGTAGGAGAGGGCAGCTACTGCTCCTCAGAGCTTCGGGCTATTTCTGTGGCTTTGGAATTTGTGCTTTGTTTGTCCTCTCTCCTAGGGACAACTCACTGAAATTGTTTCTTTGGAAAAGAGGAAGTATCTCATCCAGAAGCTGAGGGAAATTTGGAAGCTGTCTGCTGTGCGTTTCCATTGTTCTTCCTGAGAGCCCCTCAGCTCTAAGCCTGCTCGTCTCCAAAATGGCTAAGTCAGAGATGGCCCAATGCCACCTGCCACACATACTGGGTTAAATTCTGGCCTCTCCTGGCAGTGAGTGTCAGTCTTGGAGAGGGTCCTTGACTCCTGGGGTGACTGCTAAATAGATATCCCCAGACTGGGGAAGGTCTTTTGCCCCATGGGAGATGCCACTTGGGTATTTCCTCTTCTATTTTACAGTCAAGGTAGAGCTAGAAAGAACCTCAAAATTCATTGCCCCCATGCTTATTTTATGGGGGAACCAGGGGCCTCTCCTCAAGGCTGTAGAGGTCAGTCAGAAGCTGACCAGGTAGGGAGGCCTCCCCCTGTGTCACCAAACCCACGCTTGGCAGGACAAGGACAACTGAAATTGTCTTCCCGCCAGGGGATTAGGGGTCAGGAGAGTCCCCTCCCCCAGGACCAAAGCCAGCTCTTCCGAGACCCTCCTGCCTGCCTCCCGCCCACCTGTTCTCTTATGCTTGGCAGGCTCCCTGCTCGCTTTGTGCTTTCGCCTCTTGGGGACGCCCCACCCAGCACCACCTTTAGGGTATGGGTGCAGGAGGAACCCCCTTCCCTGAAATAGCCCTGAGTGTGGGACATGGCAGACCCCTTCCCTCAGCCCTCCCCTCTCCCCACCCCCAGACACACATTCACCCACCGAGCCTTGTCACTTCCACCACCCACCCACACCTGTCTCCACACCAGCATTGACCCCTGGAGCCTCCTGTGCTTCTAGCACCCTCTTCATGTGTGGAAAGTGCCCTGGACGGGTGTTGGAGAGCCGGACTCCTGCCTTCTCTGCCGCTAGGCTGGTGGCTCCCTCTCTGAGCGTGGGCAGCTCTGGCCTGTACACGGAGGGAGTTCTTCCCGGACGGCCTCTGGGATGTGGCATCCAGCTCCAACATCAACCCCGGGAGCACCCTGACTCCTGCCCTTTTTTACCTGACCTCAGGGAACTGAACGGGTGGCAGGTTCTGGAAGGAGGAGGCTGGTGCCCTCCAACCTTCACCATGTGGCCCAGCACAGCCCTGTGTGCCTTCAACCATGCACGGTGAGAAGGTGTTCTCTGCCTTTGCACTCCCAGGCTCAAGGATAGAGGGGTATTGCCCATCTGACGAAGGGAAGGCCAACAAATCCATACTTTGTGTTTGTGAACTTAACCTTGTCCTGAAAACCGTCCTGGAAAAGGTCCAGGTCCTTCAGCCACGAGGTGGCCACCCTTACGTCGGGCAGTCATGAGCAGTCCTTCGCATGGAAATGCATGAGCGCCTCCCAGAAAACGTTAGCCCTAAGGGGGTTCCCAGACCCTGGAGGCAAATGTTGCATTGGGTTCGTCCCAAGTGAGACCAAAGGACCACTTGAGACATAAAAATGAGTATGCCTGCAAAAATAAAACATTCTCAATAGTAAAGCACGGCCTTCTCAGTTTTCCTGTATCATCTGAGGGTATTTTAGGCAACTGCAGCTTTAGAGGTTTTTTTTTCCCCTTTTGTTGGGTTTGCCAATGCCCAAGTGATGGCCAGAGCTGGCCAGCCTGCCCGCTGTTGGGCCTTAAGGAAAGAAGCTGAGTAGGTTTAACTGGACAGGCAGGGGCTGAGTCCGTCCATCTCTCTGAGACACAGGTAGCAACATCAGTCAAGCTCTTGTGCTCAGCTGAGCCTGGACTGCGCTCTGTGGGAAACAACCAATGGGGCAGGAAGAGCTCCTGCCGCTGTGCCCTTTCCCCTTCCCCACACTGCTAGGAAGATCATGTATAAGAGCAGGATAAGAGAAGAAAAGTAGCATGCTGAGAAACAAAGCAAGTCATCCACTCAAAGAAATTCAGTGCAAACTCACAGAGATTGGGGGGGGGGGGGTCTTATAGGAGGAGAGGTTAGCCAGGAGCAGTCAACCACGGTGGGTGGAGGAGGTGAGTTCTAGGTTGAATTTGGAGGCGGAGAGAAGCTAGGGGAAGGCTTCCATATTTGGGTGGGGGGTTGGTTAGTAGCAGTGGAGTGGGAGGGTAAGTCAAGTCATATAGATAAATGATAGACAGATAGACAGACAGCAGATGATAGAAACTAGCAAGTTCAGCAGGACAAGGCGGCCTGGAGAAGCTAGCCACCGGTCTAAGAAGTCAAGCTTAGGATGCCTGCCGTCTCCCCACCCTGCCACCCCCACTGCATGCGGCACACTCCTGCTTCCTTTCAGCACAGGCCTGCTGCCTGGGGTGGTACAGTCATTGCCATAGCAACCAACTGTTCTGCCGCAGAGCCACGATTCTGACTCCAGGTGGGTTATAAACAGAAGGAACATATGAAACCACTAAGTGACAGAGATCTAGTTTTCCAGTAAGTGCCCCTGCTAATAAAGAAGAGAAAATGTACCAACTAACAGATAAATGGAACAGGGATGAACAAATGCTAAATTTTCCATGAGGCATCAGCTGTTTGCTGGAAACGACAATAACAACCTAAATAGGCTCAACAAAAATGATGCTGGCAAGGATGGCCCACGACAACTTCTGTCAGTCTGCCAGATTTAAGGGTAGTGGCAAGGCTGGAGATACACATCAGGTTCGTGAGGCAGGAAGGAGATGCCCCTACATGCATCATTTCAATCTCGCACACGGCCCTCATGCTTTCACTGGAAAAGCTGCACTTGCCGAGGTCACAAATCCAGTGCAACCTCATGGGACCCCAGCTTTCATTCATTCATTCATTCATGCATTTCATTTAAGGAGACCTCATCAGTGTTAGCTAGGTTTTGTAGCTTTGTACAAACCTCACTAATTGAAAATAACTGGGAGAAGAGTGAGTCTGAATTATAAGCTATTTTAGGATGTTATTGCTGTGAAGGCACGACTGAGGCGGTGCCTTTGAGAGGGAATCAGGAAATCTGGTCTGGCTGGGCTTGCTTCTGACACTCTAGATGACCTTGGGCAAGTCACTTGCCTGCCCTGGTCCTCACTTTACACTTGAGGGGGTTGGACTTGACCTCCAGATGCAGTGCCAGAACTAGTCCGTGTTTCCCAGTTCTATCTAGGCCAGAGGCTTGCTTTCAGGGACTAAACTAGAAAGATCAGATGCATTTGATGAGATGAATGCTTTCACGCCCTTAAAAACTTTTCACTTCGGCAGGTAAGTAGAACCCATCACTCATTAACAAGTATTTCTTGAGCCAAGAAGTGTGCAAGGTGCTGGGGATATCGTGCGAACAAACAGAAGATATCTGTCCTCATGAAACCTGTAAGTTTAGGGTGTGCTAGAGGGGTGGGGAAAGGGGGAGGTACGGACAATAAAAAGGTAATTATGACATCTCACTGGTTTAGCCAATCATTCATATGCCCTTTCACTCATGGTGAAAAGGAAGACTTTATTATTGCATCTGTCTGAATAATTGGTGATGCAAATCAGGAGGTTCCAAATTAAGCTCATTGTCATTTGGCTGGTGATGGGAACTGATGGGTTTAGGGAAGTAGCACAGTCAGGTGCAAGGAACCCACGTTGCTTGAGCTCTTGGTGAGCCAGCAACAGAAGACGGAGCCCATCGGCTATGTGCCGACCCAGGGGATTTGTTTGCTCTGGGAACAGCCACCTGCAGGAAAACTCAGATGAATGTTAACCAGGGACAATGCAAAAGCACATCAGCCAGGAAGTAAATGAGCTTGTATTACGCAAAGCGGAAAAGTGAAATTATGAACATTAAGTATAAGCCAAGTTGGACAATTAATATACTTGAATGCTTTCCGAGTGTGGGCAGAAGCTTTTGTGAATCTTCAGCATTAAAGATAATGGAGGTTGATGGGGAAAGGGACAGAGACAAAGCTGTTTTTTAAAAACTTCCCTCGGGCGTGGAGGAACTCTTCAGGTGATGGAAATGTTATATACCTTGATAGTGGTGGCAGTTATGTGACTGTATGCATTTCCTAAAACTGCACATTTAAAGTAGATGGATTTTATTGCATGTAAATGTATCTTAATCAAGCTGTTTTTTAAAAGAAATCAGCAACAGGGGACAGCATCAGCCAACGGTGAGGCGGCCACCATGTTCATGAGGAAATAAAACTGTCCTTCAATATAGTGTCCCTACTCTCCATCGCTGCGGGAGGAAGGCAAGAGGTGGTGGGGAGCTAGGACAGGGATGCAGGAGGAAGAGGAGAAAATGGAACCAGGGACTCCTAGCAAACTCTTAACCCACTCTGGTTTGAATTATGTACCTCAATTTGGACGTGTTCCTAATGTTAATCTTCGTTCCTGCAGATGTGAATGTTGGAGATAGTTTTTCATTTTTCATTTTATTTTATTTTTTTCGTTAAGATGTGGCCCAATTGAATAAGGTTGGTTTAATCCAGATTATGGAAGCCTTACAAAAGAGAAAGGAACGAGAGCTGGAGTGAGGGGAGCCACTGTGGGGAGGGGCTGGAAGCCGGAAGGGAACAGAACCTGGAAGAGAAAGGAGAGGACACTGCCACGTGATGCCAAGCAGGGGTACAAGCCAAGGGCTGCTGCCGAGCCAGTACCAAATGTTACAGAATTTGGGGAGAAAGCCTCGCTTTCTGACAACTCAGTTTTGGACTTCTGCTTGCCTCGAAACTGTGAACCAGTAAATTCCTGTGGTTTAAGCCAACCCATTTGGTCGTATTTGTCATAGCAGCCCGGCAAACTTAGACACCCCACCTTGAGGAACACAGAAATTAGGCCAGAGATTTCAAATTGTGGATTTACTTCTATGAGCATTCCCCTCTTTAATGGTGTAAGGTAAAAAAGTACTGAGCTTGGTACAATGCTCACCTTTCATGCAGGAGACCCAGGTTTGATTCCCAGACCATGCATCCCCCTCCCCACCAAATAATAATAGTAATAAAGTACTAAACTGACTTACTCAGTGAAGGCTGAGCAAAAGCAAAGTACAATATGCCCTTATATCCTATGAGGCTTGACAGTTTACAAAACACTCGAAAGTGCATTTTCCCACACAATAGCTGAAATCACTTTTACAGGGATGGAAGAAGCATGTTCCTCTCCGATTGACTGTTGAAGAATCTGAGAGTCAGACGGTCACAGAGTTTGGACCCAAATTACCACACAATAGCAGTGAAACAGAGCAGAACCGAGATTATTTACTCGCTCACCATTCACATCTACCCTTGGCCAGAGGTAACCAACCACCGGTGACAATCACGAGACGAGGTGTCAGGGAACAAACGTGAGAGGCGACAACACTCTTGGGGCCCTCATTGCCGAGTGAGGCAGATAGGCTGACATCACCCAGACCCACGGACACAGGCTCGCGCCCTTGTGCGGACAGACACACTGCAGCCCACCAAGGGCCTTGTCTCTGGATGAGGCCAGCAGCCTCTCCATCCCAGAGAGGGGCTGGAAGGGAAGGCAGGAGACGGCCTTGGAGAGGAAGACAGCAAGCTGGCTGGAGAAACTGCCTGCGAGGCCCCCAAGTGGCCCAGGACCCAGAAAGTGGGGGAGGGAACACACACGCCCTGCGGGAGCCCGAGCTCAGACCCTGTCATTCGGCTCAATGGGCTCGGATAGACAGAGCACCCAGAGGAGGGGGGCAGCAAGCGGAGGGGAAGGAAAACAGGCCGAAGCCCAGGAGGGAGCAGGCTAAGATGGGGGTGTTGTGTGGTCACTAGAAAAAGACTCGAGGCGGTGGAGGTGACCATGGGGGTGAGGTCGACGTCACTAATGCTCTGGGGTGAGGCTGAGAGTTGCAACTCTGGGGCGGAGCTGGAGGGGAGCCGCTAAGCGCGATGGCAGCTGGGGAGCCTGCGACGCTTAGCTGAGCCTCTGCACGCACTGGGCAGGACGTTCCGTGCCACCCTAAAACAGAGAGCCTGAAGCACAGATTCAGGGCACAGCAAGGCCAGTGCTCCTCTGAAACACCCAGAGAGGTGGGGGAAGAGTGTTGTATAGACTGTGGTGCAAAGGTGAGTCTTGGCCAAGGGAAAGAGAGAGAGCAGCCACCTGTCCCTGGTTCATACGGTTCGCTACTTAAAAGACTCAAAGGGACTCCCAGAGCCTCTCTTAAAAATTAACCAGCGGATCGATTAACACACATTTATCAGCAGGAGTATTGTTCACGAGGCTAAACAATCTCAGGCATCAATGGAGGCATTGTTTGTGCCCTCAAGAGTTTAAAGTGCAGCTGGGAATTTATAAATGCATGTGCGAAGTTAAGTTATACGGTGAGAGAGAGAGAGAGAGAGCAATCGCTTGGGACTGGCTGATAAGGAAATCTTCATGGGGAATGCGGAATCTGAATGGATCTTAAAAAATAGATGGAGAAAAAGGTCAGGACACAGATGTGTCTGGGAGGCGGTGAGAGAGAAAGTCTGCAGAGGCATTCAGCCTATAGCTGTCACCAAATGTCACTTGTCTAAGAGGAAGACTAGACACTGACATGGAATATGGACCTTTTCTAATGTTGGAAATACTCTTCAATGTCAGTCCAGACCCAGGTTTGAATCCCAGGTCTCCTGCTTAGTAGCTGGGCAGACCTGAGCAAACCCCTTAGCTTCCGTGTGCCTGAATTTCCTTTTCTGTAAAATGGGAGCAAGAATAATATTTATCTCAAAAGGCCTTGGGAGGAGGGCAGGCCACAGTGGCCCAGTGGCTGAGTTCTTGCCTGCCATGCAGGAGACTTGGGTTCGATTCCCGGTGTCTGCCCATGCCAAAAAAAAGGGTCTTGGGAGGATGGAATGAAATGGGACAGCACAGAAACCCTCAGCATGCGGCAGGCCTCAGGGAATACTGGTGCCCTTTCCCCTTCCTAGCCTACTGGGGGTGCTGGCATTTGAGATCCAAGGAATAACTATTCCAGAAGTCCTCTGAGCACCCTTCGGAAGTAAATATACAGATTAATAGGTGGGGGGAAAAATCTATCCTCTTGTAGCCCGTGGAGTGAGTTGACCGTGCATGCTTGCCTCCGGATGTTTGACTTCCTGAATCTTCTCCCAAACAATGGCATCCCTGTCCTGGCACCCAGGTGAGCAGTTCTCTGAGAGCCAGGTTCTTGTCACATGTCCTTTTCCTGGAGTGAGTCACCAGAGAATTGAGCTGTGGCCATGACCTTCACCAGCTAAGGGAGGTGAGAGTGGAGGGAAAGGAACAGGAGCACAGCCCAATTTGGTGCCTAATGGTCCCACCCCGGCAACGTTTCGCCCCAGGCCTTCACATTGCAACTAAAAAAAAAAGTAGAATCCCATAATGAATGCAGTGAATTGAGTGACCCGCTGGCAATCCACAGACAAAGGGCCTTTCAACAGCCCAAGTTCCAAAGTCTTATCTACTGCAATCAAATCTACTCAGTTGCTAACTGAAGGGAGAATGAGTGACCTTCGCCCCCACAGAACATTGGAAAAGCCATTTGGATACTTTCCCAAGAAAAGAGGGTGACAATTAACAAAGAAGGGGGAAATATAAATACATGTTTATATATTTTATTATATTAAAATATGAATACATCTCAGTATTTTAAGATATAAAAATAAAATAGGAAGACAGGATAGAATCTACATTTTGGGAACTCATTGCATGCCTCCCTTCTGACCGCAAGCATAAAATAAAAATTACGGGCACACAGATATGTGTGTTCCCCTCCTACCCTCCTATTTCCCAAGACTAGATGTGACTTTAGGGCTGATGGAGTCTCCACTCTGGGCAGCTGGCATGGGAGAGCAGAGAAAGATGGGAAGTCAGGACAGGTCAAGTCCTACCCTACACTCTGGGCTGTGTGGCCTTGGTCCAGCCGCCTAGCTTCTCTGGGCCGGAAGGTCTTCATCTAAAAATCAAATTGTTTGACTAGATATTTTAAAGATTCCTTTCAAACCCTCAGCCCCCAAAATAATTTGATCATCATGGCCCCCCAGAGTCTGAGCATTAAATAAACGAAGGGGAAAATGAAGCACTCTTTATAGTACTATCCCATCACCCCCCAGAGCATCCCGGGAACACAAGCCCAGAAGGGGCTCTGATTCTGAGGTGGTCCTGGGCTTACATTTGTATATTCAAGCCCAAATGCTTGCTCGCTGAGAGGGTGCAAATGGTCCCCCAGCTTTCTGAATTCCAGCAGCCTCAGAAGCTCATTCCAGGAGCTGTTCAAATGCATGTTCAATTCCCAATTGTTCCTTTTGCATGCAGCACTGGCCTCACTCTGCCATGCTTTCTATAAATAGTCATTGCTGGTCGCCGATGTGGCAGGCACCTGTGCTGGGTGCTGTGGGCGAAACAAAGCTGAGCGAGCAAGGGTGGCTCCGGCCCCACACACTCTAGTCAGGAGTGCAGACACAGCTGTGGTATGAGGCCGACTAAGAACATGAAGTCCTGTGAGGACAGTTCATGGAGGAGCCCTGGAGCTTTGCAAGCTGGGCAGGGTTTAGACAAAGGACGAAGGCGCCCTGCAGAGGCCAGCAGGAACGAAGGTACAGCAGCCCAGGAGCACAGGTTGTGTTCCACACGGCAGGTAGCCCTTTCTAGGTGGAGCTTCAGGTGCAAAGGCGTACTCATAGGAAGTCTCTGGAATCCTAAGGGCTTTAGCGCTTTGGCATGAAGCAGGAGGTCATTTCTGAGAGTGGAACGTCACGGTGGGCCTTGCACCTTAGGAATAGTCATCTGTCAGCAGCAGGGCTCACAGGAGAACAGGAGTGGAGGCAGAGAGGACAATGAGGGGGTTATTAGAACAATCCAGATTGCTGGACGTGGAGGCTGGAACTTCAGTGGTTAGGCCAGAATCAGAAAGGTGGAAAAGTTTGGAAAGGGGCTTTAGAGACAGCAGAGTGGGGCTCTGCCTCTGTGGGGTGTGGCAGGGGCAGGAGAGAATGTTGTAGAGGAAATACAGCCACATACCCGGATGGGGCAGTCACGCTGGTCTATTCTGGCAGTTATTGCCCAGAAGTTCCCTGATGTCAAAACCTGAGCAGCTGAATCACTATGCTGATATTTCTTCTAGCCTCCAGGGTTTTGGAGCAGCTGGAAGGAAAAATCTGAACTAGCGGAATGGTAACCCATAGCACACTCTGAAATATGGAACTGCTTGTGGAGTGTACTTGGAAAATTAATGCTTTTTCTTTGTATATATTTCACAATAAAAAACATTTTTAAATGAAAAAAGAAGTGAGCAGCTTAAGGAAGGGAACCTATTGGGTTAGAGACTGTAGGTTGTATCCTAATATCTGCTCTTCCTTTCTAAAAATAGAACCCCTAACTTTTACCTGGCACTCGCATCTCCCCAGCCTCACTCCCAAACTGAGACCTTTCTTGCATCTAGGTGTGGCCACATGACAACATTCTGGCCACTGGCTTGTAAGCAAAGCTGTCCGACTTTGGGGAACTATCTCTCTCCTGCCGACTGGAAGGCAGATTTGATGGCTGACGCTTTAGTAGCCATCCTGAGTCATGAGGTTAAAAACCATGTGTTTTGGGGCGGTGTAGCAGTGGCTCAGTGGCAGGATTCTCGCCGGCCATGCCAGAGACCTAGGTTCCATTCCCTGAGCTTGCCCATGCCAAAACAAACAAACAAACAAACAAACAAAAATAAACCACTATGTGTTTTGAACGATAGAACCCTAAGATAGAAGGACCCTTTATGCTTGCGGAGTCACCATGTCTGCTCCAGATTACCAACGTCTGGATTTCACTGATGTGAGAGAAAATGATGTCTATTTTAAGTTGCCATTTTGTGTGTTCTGTCTTAGGCAGCCAAATCTAATCTTAATGCCCTCATCTCTTGTAAGAGGAAAGTTCACATCCCTTAAGGCCTCTGTCTGTTTCCATGGAAGAGAACTATTCTCTCTCATTTTCCTTTTTGTAGATCCTATGCAGACAATCTGTCTCTTGTTAACAAGTCTTTCTTTAAGTAAATACAATCGAGGACTTAGGTCGGTTACAGTCAAATTTGAACCCTACCTTTCCTGAATTCATATATTGGGCAATTTAACTGGCCAGGGACACATATACAGGGAATCCTTTGGGTCACTTCAAGGCAGCCAATCCCCTGCTTAGATCCTTAATGCTTTGACTTTCAGAGTATGACCTTGTCACCTTATTTCTGCATCCTGGTGGGTATCTTGCCTCCCTGGTACTCGCTGCAGGGAACAATGACAGATGAACAGCCAAAAGTGAGGCTAATGTCAAAACTCAGCTGCTGGGGAGAATGGAGGAAGCAGCCCCCACCTCCCAGCCCCGGGAAGAACATCGAATCTGGGTTGTGTGGCGGGATGGTAAAATGTTGCAGACATTCTGAAGTTGAGGTTCTAATCAATACCAAATAATATCCATGTGTATTGATTACTTACCCTGTGGCCCAGCAATGCATCACTTCAAACAACTGCTAGATGAGTTAGCTACTGGGAGCTGAAGAGGTGAAGCAGTTTAGCCCCACAATTGACAAGTGGCAGAACTGTTACTGCGGTCCAGGCGTTTCTGATTCCAGGGCCCTTAATTACTATTAGTTATTCCCAGGGAGTTTTTTAAAAAATTCCTTCCCCACAACCTCCCTCTTACCAAAAGGTATCTTCTGTTTTTTGATGACATCCCTTGCCTACTTGCTGGTTTATCTGAGAAAATTCCTACTAATGAGCGAGACCTCCCCTCTCCAAGGTGACAGCCTTTGCATTTTGATGGGCGGCGTTGCTGCCAAACTGGCTAGGGTGGGCGAGCCTGAATTTGCAGCATTTCTGAACTTCCACGGTGTGCAAAACTCCAACCAGGACCGATTCCGAGTGGTTTAACCTCCAGCTGGTGAGATTCCTGAACATTTGCTAATCAATCCCGGTGCAGTCAACACCAGCACAGCACTGGGGGGTAAGGTTAGGGGGTTGCATCCCAGCTCAGTGCCCCTACTAACTGGGATTTCTAGGAACCTCTGGTCTGCTGGAGAGAATCCTGGCACCGCAGAGCCTTCGAGTACCCTTCAAGCTGTACCTTTTAGGGGGTCTCCAGCTTCTTTTCCCTGGACACTCTGGGAGGTGGCTCTGGGCTCAGGTGGCAGCAGTTTGTGGATCTCACTGTCCCCCCACCCCTCCCAGCCCCCGGGGCTTCAGCTCAGCTCCTGAAAGCAGCCTCTGTGACCAGCAGGTGGCAGCACCCACACGTTCAACGGGGGGCACCTGAGCAGAACCAGGGAGCTTTGTTCCTGTGTCACGAAGAGAAAGGTCCAACAAAGCTCCGGAGGGGCAAGCTATCCAGGCTGTCCTCAGCTGACCTTCGCCTGCAGGAGCCGAGTGGACAGGCTCTGGTCGCTTAATATAATAGCCACCTTAGCAAGGGACTCGAGGAGCTGAGTCTCAGCCTGGGGAGCCATCGTGGAAGCAGGTACCAGGGGCTCCTTTAAGAGGGATGCTAAGTGCCAAGAATGGTGTCTCCGGTTTTACAAAGGGAAACTCTCTACTCCTACCTACCGTGACACACAGGCCACGTTGTGCTGCGACATCTTGTCTGGCTAATGATGGGTGACCTACCAGATGGTCACCTCCTGGTAAGGTGACTCACTGTCCCAGCTTTCCCAGAACTGTCCCGGTTTTAGCACTGACAGCCCCACACCCAGGAAAATCCCTCAGTGCTGGGGGAGTGGAGACAGTTGGGTGTCTTAACTCCTAAAGCCAGTGCCTCATGCAATGCCTGGCACACAATAGGCACTTTATCTGGTTGTTGCTGGGTAGGTGGGGCACTAAGCACAGGGGTAAAGCGGAGGTCAAGGGGTATTGTAAGGGCTGGCTTATAAGGGATTTAATTTATTTCAGCTTTTAAAACCTCCCCTCTTTGCTTTTGCTTATTTTTTCTTTTTGCATGGGCAGACACCAGGACCCGAACTCAGGTCTGCAGCATGGCAGGCGAGAACTCCGCCACTGAAAGGAAGTTTTTGTTTTTTTCTTCGTTTTTTTTTTTTGGCATTTGCAGGCTCCAGGAATCAAACATGGGTCTCTCTCCTGACTCTACCCCTGCGCCACCCCTGCACTGTCCTTACCCCTTTTGCTTTTTATCAGCCAGAGCACATAAGGGACAAACTCCCAGCACAGTCCCATCTCACCCCACCCTTTCGCTTCCAAACTTGACCTCCCTCCCCCTTGCCTTCCCTCATGCACTCCACCTGCCTAAACACATCTTGCACACAGTTTGGACCCTACCAGAAAGTCCCACTGAGGAGACCTCAGTGTTCTGGGTAGAATGGGGCTGCTTAGGAGGGGAAGGTGGCAGGACTGGTTAAAAGGGCAGGCAAAGAAGGGGGAGGCAGGTCAGGAGGCTCTTCAGCCACCTAGAAATGAGGGGGGGCAGGATTAAAGCTGCCCAAAGAAGACCGAGGTTCCTGGAGCTCCCACCTACACGCAGGGAAGTGTTTATTCCTCTCTCCTCCCATAGCTCAGGCCGCATTGTGATGTAGTTGATCCGCAGATGTGACCCTCGACTCCTCTAAATGGTTTACACCTACCCCCTGGGTCTAGCTCAGGGGAGCCAGGCTTTGCAAACTCTTTCCTGAGCTAGAGCTTGAATCAAGGCAGAAAACTGTATAAAACCACAGCACCCCCCATCCCCCCCAAAAAAAACACAAAAAACCACAGCCCATCAGAAGAGTTTTCAAATTCTTCTTCCCAGCCGTGAACTTTAGGGCCGACAGCTCATCGTGGTCCACAGGTTCTGTACATACGGACCCTTGTCGACTCTCCAATCTTATCTCATGCTCCGTTTCCTAGTGCTTGCTGTAGCCAGTCCCCCTGGCTCCCCAGCCGTCCCAGAAATGTTGAGCTCTTTCCTGTCTCAAAGTCGTTGCTCAGGCTGCCTCATCTGCCTTCCTGAGAAGAGCAGGTAAGGTCTGGTTTGGAGAGGGTGATTCAAGAAACCACCGTGAGATGAAACCTAAGCTTTGGTGTGAAGGATGAGAAGGGATCACACAACCCAGCAGCTGCTGGAGAGCAGTTACAGGCCTGAGAGCACATACCACGAGGTGGGTACCAGCTCTGCCCCTGTGACCCCCTAGGAAGGAGACACCAGTGTTTAGAAGTGCACACTTCTCATGGGCTTTTTGCTTGAAATTTTCTGTACAACCCACCCTCCTCTATCGGAGGGAACATCAGTCATATTCAGTGGGTTCATATTTTCATTCCACTAGTGACAAGTTAATGCATGCAGGGCCCTGTCGTAGATACATATCGACCGTCTAGGTGGAATCCTGCTTACTCTAGTCTCCCAGCCAACGTTCTGTTCACTGGAGCCTCCACTGACTCCAGGGTCTCAAGAGAGACTCTTGGTACTTAGTGATTTTTGCTAATCAACACAATCTTTCACCTGAAAGTACAAAGGTCAGGAGTTTTGGCTACTTTCAGCTCTCAGATAATAGTAAATGAATATTGAGTTTTATTGGAGAAATGCTAAGTTTGTGGCATGTTAGCCAGGTAAACCGCATGCTAGGTACAACGAATGATAACTCTGGTTATTAAGAGTCCCAAATGTTGAGAAGATGGTGAGAGCCTTCACTGATCTGAAAGAAGGGCTCCTACTCTATCACCATGGCTAAAGGAAGAGCTAAACTCTTCCCCAGAGGTCACACAGGCTCTGGCAGTTAGTTCAGCCATCGTTAAGGGCACATGGAAAGCATTCCCATGCTTGGCAGATGGCTGAACCAGCTCCTCACTGGCCCTTTGTGGAGCCATGAAATGATTCCCATGGAAGTTGGTTGCTGCACCCGTCACTAAAGCAATCACCTTCAGGGTCCTGGGACTGGACTGAGTCCTCAGGTTTGAATAGAACTTGCTCTTTTCAAAGAGCCTGGGTCTGTCCTGCTTCATTTTCAACTTAGTTCTAGCCACATCCTCCTTATCTTCTCAGAGGAGAAAAGCCAGTTTGTTGGGAAAGCTCAAACGTTCTGAATCCTCAAGGCTGGGGTTTCGGGGATGTTGGCTGCTCTTTGCTGCCAAGTATTTTTTCTAGAATTGCGAACTTTTCAGGTCGCCCCCCGTAAAGAGTTGGAGGTTAGGAGGCAAAGGTTTCATGTGGGAGAGGAAGATAGAGGGACAAGCTCCAAGGACACTTAGTCCGTTTTATTCCCTGGCAGCTTTAATCCTGCTCTTTAATTTCTGGGTGACTGAGGAGTCCCCTGGGTTCCACCATCTCATCCGCTCCTGCCCCAGCTTGACCTTTTTACCTTTCCTGCTAGCAAGAAGCCCCACCCTGCCCAGAACATGGAGTTCTCTCCCACAGCCTGGAGTGGGCTGGGGTGTGAAGGGAGGAGGGCAGGGCATCCAGGGTTGGAAAGCAAGAAGGAAGAAGAAAGAAACTTTTATTGTTTCCTCCTCGCATACCCTAGCTTTCACCTGTTGACAGAGAACTGAGGTTTCAGGCCTTCACAATGAAATGAAATCCTGCTTTCTAGCTTTGGTCCTCCTCTGTAAGCCCCTTGTCTCGCCTGCTGTTCTTTAGTAACAATGCTCCCAGCGACAACATTTATTGAGTATCAGTGTGTGCCAGGCACCGTGCTAGGCACAGGGGCTAAGCATTTACTCTGTTTTGGGGGGTCAGTAGTCAAGGAAGCAGCTAGATCCCAGCGTACTGGCCCTCAGGCTACAGTGGGTGATGGAAACATAGAAGCTCCTTGCTGAGAACTGGAAATGGTGCTGTATTTTCAAACAATTGGTTCTTGAGATTTACCTTCCTTCTTAAGGGAGCCCCAGGTGCCCGTTTCCATGACGCCACCCCAGGCTGAGCCTCGATTCCTAGGGTGAGTGAGGAGGGGGGTTGAGCCCATGCTGTCTCTATTCCCCCTTGCTGTCCTGCAGGGGCCTTTGCACTCGGCTCCCCCACGGGGAAAGTCAGCAGGGCGGGCAGCCTGCCCTGCAGGTGGGACCTCTGTCTTCCAGGACACGGGTCTGTGGCCTGGGAAAAGGCTCCTCATTTAGCTTAGGAATGGCTTGTTAAACGCCTGAGCGCTGTCACCTGGGGACAGAGAATGTTTTCTTGAGGGAAGGAGAATCCCTGGGGGACCGGGGTGGGGCTGTAAATTTGCGGTGGCCACAAGGGCACCGAGTCCATTTGCCACTAGTCTTAATGCAGACAGAAAACGGAATAGTTCATTGTGGGTGTAAAATATAACCAGAAATTGACATCTATGCCATGGAACACTACTGGGTCATAAAAACAACGACGTGATGGGATCTGAAGGGACATCATGTTGGGGGACAGGTGATCACAAAAGGTTACATACCATGTAATTCATTTATATAACATTATTGAAATGACAAAATCATAGAGATGGAGAACAGATTACTGGTTGTCAGTGTTAGGGATTGCAGGAGAGAGTGGGTCTGACCTTAGGTGACACAAGGTAACTGTGGTGATGAAAAAGCAATGGACCAATCAAAAAAGATGTGGTAATGGTTGCACAATGCCACCCAGGTGATAAAAGTGCATACACACACACACACACACACACACACACACACACACAAGTGCTTCTGAAGCTTAAAATCTCAATAAACTGTGTGGCTTGCACCAATGTCAATTTCCTAGTATTTTTATTTGTTTGGTTTTGTGTTTTTCAGTGTTCTTTACTTATACATGTCGTTACTATTGGGACAAGCTGGGTGAAGGGAACATGGGACCTTCTTGTACATTTTTTTTTTTTGCCACTTCCTGTGGATCTATCATTGCTTCAAAATAAAAATATATATAATCAGATGGAAAAATACATGAATTAGCTCATCCTTTCCTCTGTTTGAGGATGTGAACCAGTATGCATTTTTGCAGTTTGGACTATCTTCCAATCACAGAAAGAAGTTAACCATTGTAGGGTACCCGGAGCCTGACATCCCCCCTCTGCTCTTAAAGAAGCAACAGCGTGCGGCAGTCCCCAGGATCGGGCATAGGTGTCTAGTAAATCTTGGCTCAGGTTTAGATTAAAACCCTGGAAAGGAAATCCAGGGCCTATTGAAACTGAAGGGTGAGACTCTGACATTTACACAGAGCCAGCTCTGGGCTGTGAGGGATATGAAATCGCTTTAGGGCAACCTGGTAAAAATAATTAGCAAGAGACTCGAAAGTTTGGCTTTGGAGGGCTGGTTTGCATTGCAAATGCCTTTCCTGTTCCAGTGCATTCCTCTGTCTACCTTGTGCTGGTCTCCGGGACCCGGATTGCCCTGGAAGCTGCATTAGAGGTGGGCCGGGAGGAGGGACGAGGCGGTGGCACCCTCACAGGTCAGGATGGGAGTTCAGCAGAGAGGACGCACGCCATGCCTGATGCCACTGGCACCTTCCCAAACGTGTTTCTGAAAGGCATCACGCTGCTCGGGAGGGTGCTGACAGAGGTGACAGCAGTCCCAGCTGCTAACTCCATCAGCTGAACACAGGGCTGCATTTTGGTTGGTCTGTTTGTTTGTTTTTAACAAAGGTCCAGGGTGCTAATGACCTCCCTGAGCCCGGATGCAAAATTTCACTTTGGGCATGTTTTTCTGAAGGAGACAGCCCATACATACCTTTCCTCAAATTTTCAAGGGTCCACAATGCCCAAAAGATGCAGAACCTTTTATTAGTAACTCTTTCCCAGAGACCTCTCTGCAGGGAACTGACGAGGCCCAATGTCCCATCCATGTGGGCAGGAGGTGACCCCCAAAATGTGCTCAGTCCTGTTTGACCCCAATACAAATCTCAGGAGTAAGGGTGGCCACCCTCTACTTCTTCCCTGTCCTTCCTTTCCTCCATCTCTGGTTTTGCCACCTCTCTACCCTTCCCACCCTTTCCTCCCATCACTTTCCTGCTTGCCTCTCCTGTGGTATTGATCCGACACATTAATCATTACAACAACAGCTCAAAATTCCACTGCGCTTCATTAATCCAGAGGAAAACACCGTGTCAGCTGGTGAGCGCTGGAGGGCACACTCATGCATTCTTCCCAGGGCCCAGGATGCTGGAAAGTTCTCAGTCTCCATTAACCCAAGCAGGAGGCCGCTGTGGAAGTGCCTGGCAGACCTTGGGTTGTTCAAGAGGCCGAGTTGCAAAACCCTATTCGAGTTGCCAAGACCTGAAAAGTGTGACTCTAGTGAGGTTAAAGCTCAGTGCTTTTACAGCTTTTATTACAATAAAGTTCTTATTTTATCCTTATTTATGTTTTGTACTCATCCATCCATACCCTGGATAAAAGGGGCATCAGACACAAGGTTTCCACCATCACACGGTCACACTGTAAAAGCTGCAGAGTTATACCACTGTCTTCAAGGATCCAGGCTACTGGAACCCAGCTCAACAGTTTCAGGTACTTCCTGCTCGCCACTCCAGTACACCGTGAGCTAAAAAAGGATATCTATAGGATGTTATGATAGTTCTTAGTCACTTGAGAGCGAGAGGACTGGAGAGGGTGTGTCCATACTTAGCCTTCGGACTTCCGGGTGTGGTCAGGCATGGCCTCTCGCCAGGCTGCTGAGGGTGTCTCTTGTGCTGTGGGTTCAGTTTTACAGCTATGATTTCTGTCCTGTAGATGGGTGTGTGCACCCATCGCTGGCCTCTGGGAGAGATGGGGAAATGAATCCAGCCAGCTATTTTCAGACAGGAAGGGCCCTTGAAACAAACCGACATATCAGGGAGAAGGAAATGCCTTGATCTCCAGGCAAAGGTGCCATCCTGACCTTGGTCTGACACCAGCCATCAGCCACAGAAGGAGCAGAGGACGTTGTGGAATTCCGGAGGCCATGTAAGCTCTCGATGCCTTTGTTTGTATTTTTTTATAAGTCACGGATAGTTTATCTTTCTATAATTAGATTAGGAGAAGAATGAAGAACCCACTGGTAGCAGGAAGATGCAAGAGTCCTCTTGGGTCTGGCATTTGACGAGATAGACATTCAGTTATTGTGCATTTCCATTGTTTTTCCATGGCGGAACATATGGCAGAGACCTGGGAACTCACATGCCTGATGCCAGGTTACTCTCACGTTCCAGAACTATGCTGCTTGCAGGGCTGTTGCTGCCACAGTAAATGGCTGTGGCCCTGACAGATGTGGTGCTGGTCTCTTCCCACAACCTCTATCCCAGTCTTCATGGCAGGGAGGGCACTGCCATGTGCTCTCAGCCAGAGGCTCTGTGTCCAAGGTTCCTGGGTTGGTTGATAACATCCTGCTCCATACAGCTTTTGTCATCACAGCTTGACGTATGATGGATAATTTCAGCCCAAAGAACCTGGTGGTGCTCACTGAAGGGACAAGTAGCCAATTTGCTTGTGACATCAGGATGATTCCTGCTGCACTTGATGAGATGATAAGGAAACCTGCAGGCCTTGATATGATGGCTTTTTTTTTTTAATCACAGGGGCATTATAATAGCTACTCAGGGTCCAGGGAATCAGCTTGGTTGAGACACGCTCTCCCCACATTAGTGCCCCAGCAGTGCTCTTGATACACCTGCCTGTCTAGCTTATGCAACTGTCCATCGAGATCTGTGCATCCTTCAAACATCAGCTCCTCTGGGAGGCTCACCCTAATTTCATCCTCTCTTCTTGATCCCCGAGAAGAATTCCCCAGCTCCCTCATCACTCCCATGGAGCTTAGACAATACTTTCTAAAGCAGATCCTGGCTTCGTGCAATGCTTTCCCTGTGAATGTGCCTTCAGCCCCACTAGACGTGAGCCCTCCAGGCAGGGTCCACCTGCAACTTATTTTACTTTGAATACTCAGCATCCAGCACAGGGCCTGGCACAAAATAGGCGACAGAAATTTCAAATGAAAGAATGATTTAGCAGTAGGCCCAACCCTTCCACTGGGAAGGCAGCTTAAATGCCATGCCTTCCACACCTGGACGACCTCAGCCCATGCAGAATGGTACAAAGTTTAATTTCTAATAAGGTCACCAGTTTTCTTAATGGAATTTGGATCAACCTATTTATCCATAGCCTCTGAGGGCATGTGTTCATTAGTGTCAATTTCAAATGCATCAACTGGTTTTCGTCCATGTCCATGTCCACAATGTCATAATGTTGACTCATTTAGAAAGTTCTTTTTTCAAATTGGGCAATTCGAAATCGGCAACACTGATCATGTACCCACAATGTGTCAGAGTCCACACGAGGCCTCGTGGAAATGCAGAGATGACAGGTCCCTGCCCGCAAGGAGCAGAGTCTACTAGTTAAAGAGATGTGAGTGTGGATACAAAGGTGAAGACCTGGCATGTTCTCTTTCGAAGCTTATGGTCCGGCTGGGGAGCTGAGGTATTGATCAATGCCGACCCCTAATAAATACAACTATTTATTAGGGGTATGGGTACCCATGTCGATTGTAAATGCCAGCACAGTGGTGTACAGAGGCCCACCGGTTCAGGAGAGCAAAGGAAAAGAGCACACAATATAGGAAAGGGTAGAGGTCAATGGAGCGAGGACTGAGCCCTTTCCTAACCCTTTGGATCTGATTGACTCCAAATGTCAATTTTGGAGCTGGGATTTTTCTTGTGGGCCCAAAGAACTAGCCTGAACCATCAGGGTCACTGTGGAGTGGAGATGACTCTCCAGTGAGGTCCTGGGGTCACCATTTCAGGGCTCTTTGGATGAAGGGGGCTTAAGCCTGGATCTCACCTCCTGGAGCTCCTCTGGACCAGAGGAGCTATTAGAAGAAGGAAGTTTGGTGGGTGACATTTCATTGGGGCCCTGGCGCCAAGCACAGAAGGTTCGTCCACTCCTCCATCCCCTACACAACCTCAGCCCTTAAGACCGCAGCTGGTAAGCTCTGTAATATGGTATCTGGGAGGAGGTAAAGTTAGGGGCACAATCTGACAATGGGGCGCTACCCTTCCACAGTGTTTGGTTAGCTCTCCCAGGCACTTGAGATGTGGGGGGGGCTGGTTCCCTGGGTGCTATGAATTGTCCCCTCTACTCCAACGGGGAGTCTGGACATGAGAGGAAATTAAGAAGGGTCCAAGAAAGCACCGCTTGCTCCTATATGGAGGAGAATCAGGCTGATAGAACTTCCAAATCAGCTTTCTTGATCCTAAGCTCTCCTTGCCAAGGAGAAGGAGACTGACCTTAGGGGGTCATTTCCATTCCCTGCATTCACTCAGCTGGCCCAGAGAGGAAATTCTCCTTTGCCCCCAGCCACTCCTTGCTGGTGAATGAGGAGCATGACTCACATCTTTGGGGAAAGCAGCCTCAGCTAGGTGAGCCTAATTCAAAGGCCAGGCAGACGCAAATAGCATACTTTTCTATGAATAGCTCTCCCAGCTGTGCTGTGGGAGGCCGAGCTGCTTTATTATCCAAAGTACATTCTCCCCGTTCTTATTTATGAGCAGGATCGGGAACCATGGGCTGCCTACCTTTGACCCCTCAAGGCCAGCTTCAGTGTTCTTTGTTCCCTGAAGTCTCACCAAAGTGAAATATTAACTGGTGGGGGGACAAAAGGGCCTGGGAGCCTCTGAAGGCAGGGCTGATGAAGAAGGATACCTGGAGGAGGTGTTCACTGACTTGGAATTTTCCATTCCCCTTTCACTCATGTGACTGGGGAAGCAAACATAGTTTCGTTTGCTTCAAGCCGCGAAACTAAGATGGCTGACGGGGTGGCATGTGCTAGATAACTAGACAGTGGCCGCAACTCTTCATAGTCCTGTTGCCCCTGATAATAATGATCTCAGTGATGCAAGTGTGGTGGAAATTACTAGGCCTGAGGGTCAGGAGACTTGGGACCTAACCATGGCTCTGCCTCAGTAACAGCCTGAGGAACCTTGGAGAAGCCATTCGATGTCTCAAGGCTTCTATTACCTCAGCTGTAAATTGAGAGGCTGCACTGGAGTGCAAAGGTTCGTTCCAGCTCTGACATCTTCTTTAGAGGCTGAGACTCATGAAATCCATGTATAAGCTAGTTGTAGTAGTTGTATTTTATTTTACCAATGAGAAGTTATTTGGGTCTGCCTTCAACCACCTTGGACCTCTCTTCTTTCCCTTCTCTCCATCTACCTCACTGTTTCTTGCCCCCATTTCCTGATCTTTGTCTGAGGGCTGAGAATCTCCTCCTAAGCCAGAACACCGATCAATAGCACTCTTTTTGAGTCAAACAGACCCGTGTTTGCCTTGCTCCAGCTCTGTGAGTTCCTAGCAGTGTAATCTTGACCAAATTGTCTTCTTTGGGTATCAATTTCTTCATCCAAAAAAGGGTTTTGTAAGAATTATACTCAATGCCTCATATATAAGGCTCTATAAATATAAGCCATTCTGTGCTTATAACTTAGCACACAGAAAGAACTCATCCTTCTTCCTAAAGCATTTCTCCTTTAGTCTTTGTTTCTTTGAGCAGGAACACCATCCTAATTACTCAGCCTTTGCTGTCATCTCTGCTTTTCTTCTCCCTCATCCCCTGCGGTAATATCTCTGAAAGTTTCCTTTTGGTTCCTTTGGGGTCTGACAATTCTGGGCAGAAAGCCTGTAGGTCCGGGGTCAAGCAAGGGACTCAGTTTTCTTCTGAGATGAGACTATTATCTTTGGGAATTGCTGGAGATCATATTCACCCAGGCACTTTGCCGGGACAGGAGTGGGGGTGTCTGAAGAAGTTGGGGGGTGAGAGGAGATACAGAGAGGGTGGAAGGATGGTGGAAATGAATTCTAATCATGGACTGATTGGCCAAGATTCCCTGAAAGTGGATGTGGATCTCATGAGCTGGGGTCGAAGGGGCCAGGCCATACCTCCTTGGACTTGCTTCTGATTTCCTTACTGTGCAGAATCTGCCCTAATATAGATTCACATTCCTTGAGCACTAAGGGTTGTGCACATGGAATGGGGATGTCTTTCAGCATGACATTGACTTGAAAAGTTGAAGGGAGATGGGAATGTCAGATAATGTGCTTTAGGAAAAGTTTTAAAAATTGCTTCATTTGAATGGATGCAGCTCTGCAGTCACAGAGCTTAGTGGTGCATGAGCTGAGTTTCAGCAACCATCATCCCCCTTGACCAGTAGCCCTCATGAGGGGTAGCCTTAACTTGCTGGCACTCATCCATTAGAGTCAAAGTTCCATGAGAGCAGGTTCCATGTCTTTTTCATCAGTGAAGCCCCAGTGTCTAGCAAAAGGTCTGGCACAATGTAGATGCTCAATAAATATTGTTGAATGCTGAATGAATGAATGAAAGGTGACTTCTAGCTAGGGATGACTGGCACAATGGGTACCCAGGGGGTCTGATGCTGACAAAATGGTGTAGTAAAGAGTGTGTACTTCGGAATCAAACAAAACTGGGTTTGGATTTGCCCTACCTCTTAAGGGGTGCATGACCATATCTTCTGAGTCTCACTTTTTCCCTCTATAAAACAGGGGCATAAAACACCAACCCCAGTAATGTGTTGGATAGGTGGTATGGGATAATATAAGGAAAGCACCTAAATTGATTCTTGACAAGAGCTTATGCTGGAATTGATGCCTCCTGGAGAACCTTGCAAAGATGGGTGTTCCCTAGGGCCTCCGAAATCCACATCAGCTTTGGGGTTGCCCACTTTGGAGCCCCTCCAGGTATGCTCAATGGGGATCTCAGGTAGGGATTGAAGTGGCTTGTGGTCACAATGCCTTCTCTGCTCCTGGCACCCCCCCCCCCCCACACACACACACACTGGGAACTCAAAACCCATTAGGCACTCAAATGTGCAGTACTTCAGTTTCCCAGAAAAGGCATGACTTCTGTTGGTTAGGTTGCGGACCTCGCCACTGCTCTGCTTTCCCTACAACTTACTGCCTCCATTCCTGTCCCCTCGTTGGTCTTGTGCTTGGTCTTGGAGAGCTGCCGTTATCATTGAGCTGATCTCATGCTGTCAGCAAAGGCAAGGAAAACAATGGCTTCTCTGCAGGACTTTGCCTCCCACAGCCTCAGGGACCACAGACTCTACAGGCTGGAGTGGAAAAATAACATCCATAGCTTCTGAGGATGTTCAGCTGAAGAACGATAATACATGCACGCACTCACTGCTGCAATGTCTGTGTTTTTAAAACATCCAGCAACGGTCTGAGAGATCACGCCAGTTCATTTCATTCTTCACCAGTGTCACAAGTGGGAATTTGTGAAAAGCCCCATGGAAGAGCTGGAGGAAAGTAGAATAAATTCAGGCTAGCTAGGATAAAGAGGGAGAGGATTTTTCTATCAGTTGTTGCATAGGTGGGAAAGGGTAACTTGAATATTTTTTAGGGTGAAAGTTTGCTGTTTTAAAGCATCAACGTTTGATTGGCTAGTGAATTGCTGGGGGTCTTGGATGGAAGGAGGAGGGGAAGTTCGTGGCATAAAGGTATGACCACAAGACTGACGTTGAAAAAACTAGGTTTAAATCTCTGTTTTGTTCCAGATCTGTTATGTGATGGCTTGGTGTGACTTAATCTGCCAAGGACTCAGTTTCTCCATCTGTCACATGGAAGGAGCACAGGATGTGTGAGAATTACAAGAGGTCATGAGATTTGAGTGTGCGCCCAGCACATAGTGGGCAGGAACCCCAAGAGACATGACAGAGTGACCTCAGCAACCAGCTAGGGCAGGCAGCCCTTATTCTTGGCTGGCAACCTTTGTATGAAATCCAGAAGACACATTGGAGGGCGGGAAACAGAAAAAGAAATCTGTAGAGGATTTGGAACCTTTTTCCACAGGGGAGCTGTGTCTTCTTGGTGATTCAGACAGTGAGTCTGTCCTTTTCTGCCCAGAGGACAGGATCTCACGAGAGGCATTTGAAAAGCTCTTCCAGCATAAAGCAAGTCAGTTGTCAGTGGGGAGAGGAGGGGTAGATGGAACTGACTTCACACAGAGTAAGTGTAGATGTGGAGGTGAAACGGTGCTGAGTCGAAAGAGAGTGAGCCTGGGAAGTAGCAGCGGTAGACACAGCACAGTGTGGTGAGAGATAGATGCAAAATGCTCAGATTTCTGGAGGAAGAGGGGCAGGAAGAACTGGAAAGGAAGGAGAAGCAGTGAGCCTTGAGGATTGGCCAGTAGGTCCTGTGATAACTGAATACAGGTAGCTCCCTGCAGAGTCTTGAGTATCCCCTGCAAGAGGCGTACTGTGAAGTTTGCTCCCCTGGGGCAGCAGCCAGGGTTGAGAATGGACACAATACTTAAAGGGCACCAAAAATTCTGTAATCTAGATAAATGATCTTTTTTGGGGAGAAACACATGGTCTGGGAATTGAACCTGAGTCTCCTGCATGGAAGGCGAGCATTCTACCACTGGATTGCCTATGCATCCTAGATAAATGATCTTTTTTGTGGGGGGGTTCATGGTCAGGGAATCGAACTTGGGATTCCTGCATGGAAGGCAGGCATTCTAACCACTGAACTACACATGCACCCTAGATAAATGATCTTTTAATGCAATATTTAAAAACATCAAAATTAATGCCAGAAATCCATGATGAACAAAACTGTCAAAAATTTAAATAAGGACAAGATCCGACCCTGTACTTGTGGCTTGACCTTGCTCTCTTCTCCCTAATTTCAGGCCCAGTTGACTTGGGTGGTTTTTTGATGGAAACCTTCCAACACAACCTGCCTTTCTAAGAGTCCAGAATGATTTATTCTTATTGGAGTGGGGTAATACCATTAGTGATCCAAGCATTTCTCTGATACTTTCCTTATTGGAGGAAATTAGATACACACACACATACACACATTTCATCCCTGGTGGGTGTGGTCTTCAATCTCTGGGAATATACATTCTGGATAAAGAAGATGCCCTTGTAGTATCTTTAGTGGGGTGGGGGTAGGAGGCAGTTGCAGGATTTTGTATATTGAAATGTTGACTTGTGCCTAATTGTCTTCAAAGAGTTTCACTTGTATGTGTTCTTCTCACCTCCTCCTCAGCCACTCATTCATTTGTGCTTTCAACAAATAATTTACCAACCACTTTATGTCAGGTATTTGCTGGGGGGAGGCAATACAGAGGTAAATTACACAGAAATTCCTGACCTAGAAGTGCCTGCAGTGTGAGGGGAAGACATTTGAAGGAGAGAGAGGGTGCTAGGGATGACTTGAGAGGATTTGCGTAGTACGTTAGGGTGCACAGAGGTGCAGCAGCCAACGTGCCTCCAGTGCAGCCAGGGTTGGACTCCAGCAATTAGCTGGAGGAGGAGAGGAAAATGTTTGGAGCTGAGGGTAATATAAGTGCAAAGCAATAAAGCCCTCTGCCCTCAGTGTGCCATGCGGTGTGGGACCATGCCCTCAGCTTGCCCCCCACAAGCCATGCCAAAGAAACCCGCAATCCAAGTAAAAACAATGGGCCTACTGTTCAAGTGCAGCTTCCAGGCAAGCACTCCTCAATCTGGACTGGCTGGATGCCCCCTGTGACTTCACGCACAGCACCCTGCCCATCCCCTCTGACAGACGTTTTCACACTGGCTGTAATAGCCTGGGTTCTTTTCTGCACACACAGGCCCCCCCCCCCCCCCACTGGACTGTCAGCTCCATGATGCAGGGTGAATCTGTCTTATCCACTGTTGCAGCTACACTGCCCAGTCCAGTGTGTGCTCAAGTAGTTACTCAGTGAATGAATGAATAAGTAAATGGAGGTGAGAGCAACAAGTCCAAAGATTCACAAGTCACTGAGCACCTGGATTCTTATATTAATTATATTCTCTTAATATTACCTAAAGTGTGGACTCTGGACATAGTCAGTGTCCAATAAATACTTTGAATTAATTATGATCCACTGACTGATAATAGCATGAAAAGATGAGACTCAAGGGCTTATCCCCAAGAACTGGAAACCTTCTCTTCTTCCTTCTCCTGCCAAAGGGTGACATATGCTAAGTCATGAGATTAGTAGGTATATTCTCCACAAAATGCTAAATTGTCATGCCTATGATATTCAGCTTTCCAAATAAAATTCAGAGGAATTAAGAACTATTACACAATAGTGGAAACATCAATACAAAGATTAAAGGGTAGGAAAATACCCT
Organism: Tamandua tetradactyla; assembly: GCF_023851605.1. Taxonomy (NCBI): domain Eukaryota; kingdom Metazoa; phylum Chordata; class Mammalia; order Pilosa; family Myrmecophagidae; genus Tamandua; species Tamandua tetradactyla. Next base: position 4,542,886 of record NC_135337.1, read on the forward strand.
GCATGAATATTTCCTACCCATTCCAAACAGCTGGAAATGACAGGTACCTTAATGGAACCAACACATAATTTATTAATCTGCAATATCTAAAAGCTATAGATTAGATAATACAAGAGTCTGGGAATGTGTAATCTTAAGGCAGAGGTGTGGGAAGAATCTATCATTTTAAGTCCTTCGTGGGTCCTCTATTTGCTTGTTACAAATCCCTGAGCAAGTTATTATTCTGTCTTTGCATTTCCTCACCTGTAAAATGGGGACAATGTTACCTGGCCACTCTACCTCACCGGAGCTGTTGAGAGGATCAAATGAAATATTGGAAGTGAGGGTACTTTCTGAGCCATCAAGCATAAGCAAATATAAAGAATCATTAACAGGAGTCATATTCTTACAAAAAAGAGACATGAACAGTAATTATAAAGAATGCAGAAGCTAGATTTCTAGGTACACAAGGGTGGCAGTGAACTCCAACCCCGCGCATCCACCTACCCAACCCAGAATAGCGAAATGAGATCACCTTCTGGGAGTTAAACTGGCAAAATCTGCACCTAATGGATATGTTTAGGCATATGCAGTAGTAAACCAAGGCAATTAAGTATTTGACTGAAGGGTTTGGTAACACTTAAAACTCTGATCAGGTAGCCTTGATATCAAATCTCAGGAAGACAGTCCTGAATGTGATTGCAAATTAGGAATCCAGAACCCAACCGCTTACATTTCGCTTTATTATGCCAACTCTGATGTGACACTCTGCCTGTAAGTGAGATCTGCAGGAACCCCACATCAAAATTACCTGGGGTTTGGGAGGGCATTGGGTGGTTAAAATGCACTTTCTTGGACCCCTTACCACAGAGACACAAATCAGAATCCTTGGCAGGGAGGTCAGGAAATCTGCACTTTTGACATGAACCTCAGATTCCTAGAACAATGAGTTTTAGAGTTTTTTGATAGATAGGGGTATCTCTTCTTCTTAAGGCTAAAGAGATTTTGGACAGATTTCAGAAGAGGAAATAAGCAATCTAGGGAAAGTAGGACTTGTTTATGAAGAAAAATTAAATATGGATAGGCTTGCCTGTGTGAAGTCATGACTATAGTTTATAAATATTTGAAAGGAACAAACTCAAGTGGTGGAATTGGATGTTTTATTCAGGTACCAGACGGCATAAGTAGGAGTAATGGAATGACATAAGCAAAGAGAACTTGGGCCAGATATCAGCGAAAACATCCTGACAGTGTACAAAAAAAAAAAAAAGTTATAGAATCATTTCACATGGTTAAGTCAACCAAAATATCAATCATTACATTCAGTGGAAAAAAACAGTTGGGCAGCATTTGGAAAAACAACCATTTGAGTGGTTAAATTCTCTCTCTGTTTTTTTATTACTGTTGTTTTGATGACTGAAGCTTTGTTACCCTAAGTCACAGGAATCAAGATGATTCTTAATAAGTGAAAATGTGACTCACGAAAAATGTTTAGGACAGGAAGTGGCTTCTGGTTCTAGCAGAGATCTAGGTTAAGCAGCAGTAGAAACCCTTAGCATGATACTGCCTCAAACATCATCACCTTCCTTTGGATTTCACCCTGGGAATGGCGAGTACCAGAAACCTTTACTAAGGATTTGCTTCGTGGGCTTTGTCCTAGGTGCGTTACATAAACTATCCTAACGGCTCTTCATAGCTCTGTCAGAAAAGCACTATTATTCCCATTTTATGGATGATAGCCAGGATCAGAAAGTATGAGCTACTAAAAAAGGGGGGACCTCGAATTGAACCTGCTCTCTCTATCTGACTCCAGAGTCCATGTTTTCCCCCTCAAGCAGGGATAGGACATAAAGCAGTGTAATAATTTTTAGTATTTTCTTTCTGTACATAAAGATTGTCAAGGTGAGCTAAGAGTTAGCATGTACGGAGGACCAAACTCTCTCCAGGCAACTTTGATACTGGGAAGGTCTGTGAGAAATTATAGAACATTCCTCATTTCGGATCCTGCCACCGTCCACAAAAGCTTGATGTTTTTGAATCACAGTTAAGTCAGAGTTAATGTGGCAGTTAATGGATGAGGATGTCATTTGGACAATCTTTCAAGATAACAGGACTTCTCATCTCAGGGCTAAAGAACGGGGTCTCAGTACTAGAAGAAATGATGATGAAAATGTGTCCTTCTGCTCTAGCAATCCTCCCTCTCCCTCTCCTCTTAATCTTCATTATCATCTTCCTTCACTACCATTCTCTAACTCGTCATTTAAACAACCACCATCCCCACTATTACTATGACCATTACTATGCCACCTCTGACACTACCACCACCGGCACCACTACTCCATCACCACCTCCACCACCACCACAACCACCACCGTTATCACCACCACCACCGCCACTGCCACCGCCACCATTATCACCATCACCACCAACACCACTACTGCCGCCACCACCATCATCATCACCATCACCACCACCACCACCACCACCACCGCCACCACTGCCACCATTATCACCACCACCACCGCCATTGCCACCACCACCACCATTATCACCACCACCACCGCCATTGCCACCACCACCACCACCACCACCACCATTATCACCATCACCACCATCACCATTATCACCACTGCCACCACTACCACTACCACTACCGCCACTGCCACCGCCACCATTATCACCACTGCCACCGCCATTGCCACCACCACCATCACCATCACCACCATCACTGCTGTCGCCACCACCGCCACCATCACCACCACCACCACCACCGCCACTGCCACCACCACCATTATCACCATCACCACCAACACCACTACTGCCGCCACCAACATCATCATCACCATCACCACCATCACCACCACCATCACCACCATCACACCATCACCACCACCTCCACAACCACCACCACCACTGTCACCACCACCAGCACCACTATTCCATCACCACCACCACCACCACCACCACCACCACCACCACCACCACCGCCACCATTATCACCACTGCCACCACCATTGCCACCACCACCACCATCACCACCATCACTGCTGTCGCCACCATCGCCATCACACCACCACCACCACCACCACCATCACCACCACCACCACCACTGCCACTGCTGCCACCACTGCCACCACCACCACTGCCACTGCCACCATCGCCACCACCACCATCATCACCACCACCACCACCACCACAACCACTGCCACCATTATCACCACTGCCACTGCCATTGCCACCACCACCACCACCACCACCAACACCATCACTGCTGCCACCACCATCGCCATCACACCACCACCACCACCATCACCACCATCACTGCTGTCGCCACCACCACCACCACCGCCACTGCTGCCACCACTGCCACCACCACCACCACCATCACCACCACCGCCACCATCACCACCACCGCCACCACAACCGCCACCGCCACCACCACTACCGCCACCACCACCATCGCCACCATCACCACCATCACTGCTGCCGCCACCACCGCCACCATCAACACCATCACCACTGCCACCATCACCACTGCCACCATCAACACCACCACCACCACCACCATCACCACTGTCACCACCACATCCGCCATCCACTACACCATCACCACCACCATAACCACCGCCATCACTGCCAGCACCAACACCACTGTTACTATCACCATCACAGCCATCACTAACATCATTACCATCACTATCACTACCACTGACACCCTACAACCATCCTCAGCATAACCACCATCACTGCCACTACTACCACCGCCACCATCATACCACTTGGTATGAAGAAATATTAAATATTGTTGTTCAGTGTTATTCAAGATTACTCACTACCACTGCCAACCCAAATAACCTGCTCAGTCTACTATGCCTGATAGTTCTCCCCTTCATCCCAGCCGCACCTCAAAGTGTATTAGCTTGACAGTTACACCACAACAATAACAAAAAGCAGAAATGGAGCCATAATTCCTTGTTTCAACCTTTGCAAAAAATGATTGTGTACCCAATGTTTAAGGCTTCAGAATCCCATTAACTGAAACCAGATATAAAACAGATACAAAGGCAGCTCAGCTTTCTTCATGCAGCCTTAGGGCAGCTCCTGAAACTAGAGAATTATGGGGTTAAAAGAAAGGAGCATCTGATAAGCCCCAGATATCACAGTGCCAATTTGTGTCTTTCTTCACATCTGGCCCTGAGCGGGAGCTCAGAAACGTAGGCTAAGAGGGCGCCCGAGAAGCTGCCTCACATGCACACATATGAAGAGTATAGTTTTGCAGTGAAGGCTTTGGCCCCATTGGGAAATCTTAGACTTGAGAAGCTGCTGACATAAACAAGGGGAAAGTCTTGGTATCAAGTCAGAAGACTTGTTTTTGGAAGCTGAAAACCGACTTCGGCAACAATGGGCCTCCACAGCTCCCTAATTGCATCCTTGCTGCAGGAGCCTGAGAAGCCCTCTTGGGGCTTGTAACTAGCTCTGCTTAGGTAAGTGTGGTGTGCAAATAAGCCCCCTTGGGCTTTCAGATGCGTAAACAGCCTTCCAGCTGATATTCAGCCACAAGTTCGAAGTTAAAGCAACTATCTTACAGATCCATGAGTCCAGAAGAGAGGGGCCAGGTCCGCATTTGTGTCTGAGGGACGGGGCCCAGAGAAGAGGCTCTAGCACATTTGCTAGGTCAGTGGACCTATGCGTGAGCAATATGAAAGGGGGAAGTCAAATGAAGAGAGGCGTGTGGAACCAGCGCTGACGTGACTTGGAAAGGAAATGTATAATCAGTATAAGAACTGGGGTTTCGCCAGGAAAGACACGTTTTGCTGACAAAGTGAAAGGAGAGTGAAAGAAAAAGAGATTAGAGAGGGAGAGAGAAGGAAAGAAGGAAAAGGGTAAGGTTCAATGAGTAGCTGAGTGAGTCAGCCAAGTATTTTTCAAGAAACCTATTGTGGTATGGGAAAAAGGACAAAAATTCTTCTTTGTCTCCCCTGTCCAAACTCACAAAATTAGGCGGGATTGGGGAAAGATTCCCAACATGCTAGGGAGACGGTACCCTATAAAAAGACCCATATTTTTTACCCAATAAAAATGAAGGAAGTCAAAGGCAAATTCTTATTGGGAAAGTCATAGTGAAAATACACATCTAGAAATGAGGCCAAATCTCCATATTTTGACATTTTCAGACAACCCACCAAGCTAGTGAAGGTAAAAGTGTTTTGATGATGAATGATGAGAATTTTACTTCTTCATGAAATGTATCACCCTTATGCCCTGACTTTCCACCCTGGGCCTGGTTGACATGACACCTGCTCCCATGTCTTCTCCCAAGCGATGCCTGCATCCTGCGAGAAATAACACTTAGTCATGCCCTCCGAACACCACACCTGCTCTCAAAGGGGGAGATTTTTGCTCCCTGGGGGGAGTCCCCAAATAGGATTCTTGTGTTGCTAGAAGACATATTGAGTGCTAAGGGTTGTCATCCAAAAGATGTCTCTTTTTTGCAGCTTGGCAATCTCCCTGTCTACAATTTTATTTTCTATTCTCACCAGCCAAACCAGCAAAGGGTAAAAGTGCAAGAGACTTTTCAGACAAGGTTTATAAAGGGGTTGGGGTGGTGCTGATGTGGATTGAATATTGAATAGGACAAAACAGAAGTTTGTAAAGAATCTGTAATTTGTTATTTAACTTCCTGCCAGCTGCCCAAAGGTGCTATGCATTTCTTGATTTTAAAATTGTGTAATGATTTGTTGTTTTATGCAAAACAGGCATGCCAATGGGTTGTAAAGTGAGTTTTCTAAAATGCAGATCCATTTTTCCACTGACTTCATCCTGAGCACATGGATGTGTTCCCACAGGAACACATCCTCTTTCTCGTGGAGAGGTTAAGAAGAGGCCAGTTCTGTGGCAAACAGGCTAATCTATCTTTAGCAAGATTATACCTGCCTGGAATCAAATTCTGGGAAGCAGAATGATGGAATGAAGAGTATAGGATTTGGAGTTAAGCAGGTTTGAACTCCAGTCTGCCTCTTATAGGTAAACTAGTTAAACACTCTGAGCTTCGGTTTACATACCTATGAAAAGATAATAATAACCATTTTGCAAAGTTATAATGGGGTTTAAAGGAGATAATGTTTGTAAAGAGCTCGGTGTACTGTAGGCACTCATGAATGGTGGCTATTTTTCTCAAACAGCTCTCTTTCCTTTAGAGAAAAGAACTAACGCATCCTGAGGACCTACTGTGTGCCATCACTGTACACGTCCTCTGTACATCAACAACCTACTATTTTCCAAATGCGTGCAACGTGACAGCCAGTGAGGTGCTTTACAAGTTCACCAATGATCCTTATGACAATACCTCTACTAGTATCATTCTCCCCACTCTCCAGATGAATTAATGAAGGCTCCTATTTTCATACAACATTACAGCACTTGACCCACTCTAGATTTCTCTTCCCTGACAGTCACCCAACTATATTTCCAGGTCATGGGGTGATTTGGTTTGCTAAAGCTGCTGGGAGGCAATATACCAGAAATAGGTTGGCTTTTTTCAATGGGGATTTATTAGGTTGCAAATCTACAGTTCTAAGGCCATGAAAATGTCCAAATTAAGGCATCAGGAGGAAGAGACCTTCACAGAAGAAAGACTACTGGCGTCCGGGGTTCCTCTGTCACATGGGAAGGCACATGGTAATGTCTGCTGATCCTTTTTTCCTGGGTTGGCTCCAATGGCTCTCTCTCCTCCAGAGGCTTTTCTCTGAATTTCGCCTCTTAGCTCCTTTGAGTTGTATCTGTCTTTTATTCTCTCACAGAGGACTCCAGCACGGGGTTTAAGACCCACCTTGAAAAGGCTGGGTTGCATCTCCAGGGGAACAACCTAATTAAAAGTTTCCACCCAATAACAGGTCTGCACTCATAAGAATGGATTAAGAGAACATAGCCTTTTCTGGGGTACTTAACAGATTCAAACCCAGGACATGGGGGTTACTTGCATAACTTGGATTTAGGGTTGTCAGATTTAGTAAATAAAAACACAGGATGCCCAGTTAAATATGGACTTCAGTTAAACAATAAATATTTTTTACTATGAACATTTCCTGTATAATATTTGGAATAGACTCATACTAAAAAATTACCCACTGTCCTGTATTTCATCAGGCCACCCAATCTGGATTCCCCTTACAGCATCCTCTTTGCTCAATTTGGAATGACCACTTGTGGAAACACTGGGCTGTGGTATCCCATTTCCTGACAAATGATGCCCCCCTGCATTTGGTGCCCCTATATGCAGACACAGACAGACAGACACACACACACACACATGTATTCTCTAACTCTAAGTCATCCAGCATCCACCAAAGTGGATTTGAAATGACCATACTTACATTTTCCTTGAAACATGACAATCTATCTATGCATTTAGTTCTGCCAAGATCCATAAATATTTTATTTGCTGCCTGTTAATTAAAATCCCCAATTTCAACATGTTCTGATCGGCAAATGTTTGAAGAGTTAGATTTTAAAAAGGTTCCAGTTCTCTTTTAATTAGATATTTAACTCCTTTGGCTGCTAGTCAGTGGTTTCAGGATTTTTGTTTTCAGCCTGATGAGAATGGCAAAGGACCGTTTGTGAATAATAAAATAGCTCACTGGTTGTCTTTGTTGTCAGTGAATTCTTTGCTCTCACTGTTCCTTCTTAATGCCACGCATGTTGGCTCCCCAGCAAGTTAAATATCAGCCCTGAATAGAAGCTGTTCTGACGAATCCCTTTCTATATTGAAAGATTCCTGCGGAAACACCAAAGACAGGAAAGCAGGGGATAAAGCAGGGCAGGAACTTCAGGCACTTGGGGCCAAGTGTCGAGTGAACGAACTCGAACCTGCCAATCTTGCAGCAGGCACCTGCGCTGGCACTGGGGGAAAGGGTCAGCTGAGAGGACCTTTGGCCCTCAGCTGAGCCCGCTGCTCTGGGGAGTCCTTAACCCAGGTCTCTCCATCCTTCAGCCCTCTTGGTCCCAGATGCTCCCATTTGCTTTCTTCCTAGAAGAAAAAGAGAAGAAGATTCCTGGCTCTGAGCTCCCACTAAGCCATGTATGTGGACAGAGCAGACCCTTTGCATTCATGAGGGTTCCATTCTCAGACTTGATCTGTTCTCAAAATTGCAGACATCCACAGCATAAAATCTGTCAGGTCCCCTGTTCTCACACCTCTTGGTGACACCTTGTCTGCATTCTCAGAACCTTTTAGATAGAATTTGAAAAGATTCACAAGCTGGTTATTCCCAGGTTTTGTACAGGGTATGTGGGGGGCATGAGCATGTGGGGGGCATGCTCACGGCACAGGTCTGATTCAATGCCCATTTGGTGCCAGACTCTTTCATTTGTTTTAGAAATCTATTTTTAAGAATCAATGATCATTTTGGGGGGATCTCTTTGCATCCGTCACCAACTCTAGCAGTTGTCTTTCTGTGGAGTCCATTTCCCACAAAGAAACATTACTTTTTATGATTCATGGGAGTTTCCACATGAATGACAGCAAATGGAGGATAGTAAACCTGTGGTGGGCAACACATTCCAAGCAGCTGGCTCGGCTCACTCACTACCCAAGGGACCAGCCCCTGTACACAAGCTTCCAAAGGGTACAGGGAATTCAGACTTGTGCTTCAGCGAGATCAGCAATCATTATTAGCTCTAGATTTTTAGGCAAACCAACTAACATTACAAGGATGAATGCCAAAGACCATGGCTTGAACTTACTTTGTGGAGTGCTATACCCCTGACTTGACCAGAATGGGTTACTTTTTAAATGATTGCTTATTCACAGTCATTTGTCGGTGTTACATAGTAAGTAGGTAGAAGAGTTGAAGCAATGTAAGTAATAATAATAATCCCAGCACCATGTGCCAAGCACCTATTATATGTCAAGTGCTTTCTATTAGATTTCACATAGCGATTAGGGATATACTTTCTGGGTTTGATCCCTGGTTCTGCTACTTACTAGCTGGCTGACTAGGGCAAGTTACTTAACCTTTCTATGACTCAGTGTCTTCACCTATACCAGGAGGATACTAACAGTACCTAATTCACAGGGTTGTTAGGAGGGTTTAATTAGGTGATGTTTGTCAAGTGCTTAGAAGAGATACTGGCACATAGTAGCGCTAAGTGGCTGAAAACAATTTTGCTGTTGTCGTTTCAAGGTTAAAAAAAAGACGTGAAAAAGGCCAGGTACTTTACAGTTTGTCTGGCATTCAGGACAGAATTCATCATTTAGGCCTCTTTTTTTTCTGGAAAGCCAATCTCCTCAGGTCAAGTCGTCAAATGCCTATCTCTGCTGAAGTGAAATTTCTAAACACCTTTTCTGGCTTCAAATCTGCTCTCTTTGAAATGCATGCCCAGGAGCATACCTCTTTGTTTCTCTGTCTCCATTAAAATGTGGCAAATGTCCCCCAGCCATGAAATCCTGGCAGTGACGTGGGGCTTACCGAGCTGACATGGGGGATGGGGGCAGCTCTGGGCCATTGCCAACAACGATGCAGGTGCAACCCTTTATGGCTCAGAGCACCTCAAGTAGCTGGACAGAAAATAAACAGAAGCACCTCCCACTCTCCTGTGAGTCACCTAAATACTGACAGTGCAGCCCCTGCTTCACGTTTGCATGAAAGTCTTCACAGGACTTCAGGGTGGTTGCGTCAGCCAGAAACAGGGAAGTTAACAGAATGCGGTGGTCCTGGTTAGAACTAACTTGGTATCCCAGGGCCAACATAACTGCCTTAGAGAGGAATTCTGAGCTCCCGAGCCCCAGGTCCAGGCCCACTTTGTCTCTGGTTCCCAGCCAGTTCAGCCATCCTGTTGGGCATTCTTTGAGTGGACAGCTTGGAGAGAAAAGGCAGGAGGGAACTCTCGGGGTGTCTGCCTCACAGGGACTTCAGCAGCTCTGCATTGCCTTCTGCCTTTTTCCCTAGCAGACCAGAGCCATAGGCTTAGTTAGGGAGCAATAAACCAAGTTAAATATTCAGCAGAGTAAATGATCTTTAGTAACTGGAGAGGGCTTGGGCAAAGTTTATTTATTCATTGAGGACAATAGTTAGAACCTGGGCCAGCTCAGTCACCCCGAGGCTAACCCATCAGATTCCCTAGGTCTCTTTGGGGCTAGATAATCCAGAGTCCTTGAAATACAATCTCTTCTAATAAGGAACCAGAGTGACACAGGCAGGGAAGGAGAGTGAGGCCCAAGGAGCCACTTCCCCTGAGAGAGACCAAGAAGGAAAGGGTGGGCACTCGGGGACAGGGAGCAGTTGCCATCACCAACACCATGAATTCTTCACTGCATGGCTGAGATGCCAGATTAGCCCCCGGTTGATTGGCTCTTGGGTGAGAGATGTCAGAAAGCCCATCTCTCCAGATTCGGCCTCTGCCGGGTCCAGCACTCTCCTTCCACCCTGTAGCTAAGAGACCCAGTGTCCCAACATTTGAGCGCTGAAGTCTTTTCTCCAGAAGACCCAAGCTGAGCTGTCCAGGTGGACATACTGTCCTTCAATGCTGGGTATTGATGTAGGAATTTTTGTGAGTTGAGCTAAGAACTGTTTAAGAAGTTTGAAAGTCTAGAATTTGGAGATTTTCCAAATCAAAGGAGCCAGAGGCAGATAAGGGATATTGAATATGCAATCAGGAACCTGAGAACTGAGAGATGAGCACAAACACTCTTCCAGTCTGGTGTGGCACGTGGGTGAGTCAGCTGAGCTCTAGGCAAAGAGCCTAAAGACATGGAGGGCCCATGGTCTCCTGAGGTCAATGCATCTGCTCTTGTGCTCCATGCATCTTCTATCCCTGTGACCTAGCCATAGGAAGGAAGATACGTTATTACCTGCGCTTCAGCTTCCAACCTTAGCTATTAGAATCCTCACACCAGATCTGTATCTCCAAAGACTGTTGCACCAATGAGGGGTTTAAAAGTACCTCCTCTCATCAGCAACCCACTGAGAGCCTCCCTTGCTAACTGATTCTCCTTGGGCTATGGGCAACACGACCCACTTTGGAGATAGCACCAGAATCAGGAGGAAGCACAAGACCAGCCAGAAGGTGGGCCCCGCTGACTACCTTTTCTTTGCGTCTCCCAGACAGGTTGCAAGTGCCTGTAGGACAGGAGGAAGGTTGCCCAGGGGCCTAAATTAGGATGGCCAGATAAGTACAAGGATCCTGATTGTCCATACCAATTTTCAGGAGTGTGAGCCTAATAATGTTCAAACAATAGCTGTGACCTGAAAATCAGAGTCAGTGACTCAACAGGGGCATAAAATTTGGCTTCCAAGTTTTCCAGATGCGGAGGCATAGTTTGAAGTGTCCTTGCTCTCAGATTCTGATGGATCTAACTCCAGCTCCTGACAGATGTAATCTCTACACTCTGGCACAGGAGTGGGAATTTGCTGCTCCCTGCTGTGCCCCTGTGCTCTAAAACCTTCAAAAGAGCCTCGCTGCTGTCATTGCTGCCTGCCCAGGATGCCCCAAAGCCATAGACACCTCATAAGCAGCGGCCCCGGTCCTGGCACAGCTTTTGATTCTCTCAGGAGCACATGCGGTGGCCTCCAAGGGCTGTTCTGTCATCAAGCTGTTCCTGAGAAGGGATGAGGTGGGAGAGGGTTGGGATTCCGCTGGCCCTGCTCCAGCTGCACCCTGAATGCCATCGGCTCACGTGCCCAAGCAGAGCTGGCAGGACCTCAGCGGATGCCGGGCAGCTGCAAAGCATTTGTTGTGGAAACAGAGTCACAGGTGCTACACAGTCCATTCCCCTGAGATGTTCTCCTCGCATAACCCAGCCGGGGTAGAGTGGGACGCGGGCATATTTATAGTTTGTGCTATAAATAATCTTAGTTCTGGGCAGCCATTGTCCAATGCACTGGCTTTGTTTTTGCCTAGAAGATGGAGTGGACAGGAACACCCTGAGGCCCTCCCTCCGCCCCCCTTGGGGTGTACAGGCACATCTGGCACGGCTACCTGCCTCACCCATTCACTTCTGGAACACTTTTTTTGAAATTATTATTACTAATATTCAAATTATTATTATGGATATTGTTATTAACCACCTCCCAACCTAGAGCTGTATCATAAAAGCCTTACTGAGTCCAGGCAGCCTGCAACAGGGGGTGGTTTAGAAATGCTCCTGTACTCTAGATGTGTCCCCAGCAGAGCCCTTCGCAACCCCCATTGTGTGACTCTCATGGTGCTCCTGCCTCTTAGAACTGCCGCCAGGTCCTGGCAGCTCTGAGGCCCACACTGCTGGGTGATGTGCGAGGAAGCAGCAGGTAGGAGGAGTAGCCAGTATTGAGAAACCCAAGCTACAACCCCCGTGGAGGGGAATTTGGTAAAATTATGCATTGTCCTTCTGAGCCAGCAGTTTCACTTCTGGGGATCTATCCCACACATACAGTGGGGAAAAAATATTTTAAAATGACACTCAAGTTCATTCATTGCATCACTATTTAGAGAGTAAAAGACTGGAAACTAATCAAAGGCACATCAATGGCAAAATGGTTGAATAAATCCATGTTATGTCCGCATGATGGAGTATTATATAGCTATAAAAAGGAATGAGAGGGCGGACCACGGTGGCTCAGCAGGCAGAGTTCTTGCCTGCCATCCCTGAGGCCCGGGTTTGATACCTGGTGCCTGCCCATGCAAAAAAAAAAAAAAAGAAAAAAGGAATGAGAAATAATTCTATATACTGCTATGCAGAAAACTAGGGTAACTCAAGTTGGAAAAAATGTATAGCATCTTAAACTTAATCTAAGAAAGTGAGGGGATATAAATATTTATGCATATTAGCTTTTTAAATGAAAAGAAAAACCAAAAAGTAAATAAGTGGTAAATATTTTCAAGGATAAACAAAAAATAAATAAGGGAGGGAGCGAACGAGGTGAAGGGAATCTTGAATCAGAGGTGGATTACAGTGAAGGTAGTAATACTCAAGTTTCAGTGACTCTTATTTATATACACCTTTTTCAAAGCCCTAGGAGAGGCCTTTGCAATTTTATATTCTTTTTCTTAAAGGCATCAAAATTTATATAAGATTTTTTTCTCTAGACTGCTTTGATTTTTGTCTCACTTGGAGGTTTCCCAAATGCGTTTGCTGAATAAATGTATGCCAAAGAGTATGTTGATGATAAACCAGTCCCACCATAATTTCACTTTTCGATTCTAGTTCTAATGGCCTGAACCAACACAGAACAAGCCCATTTTTTCTTCCATATACACTCTACCTAACCTTCAAATATCTGAATGCAGAATATTTTCTTTTCTGGAAGTCCCACCAACTGTTTCACATGATCAATCACAGGGTTCCGTTCAATCCTGACGTTTTCCTTGCAACCAACTTCAGTTTTTCAAGAATTTGTAAGGAAGGCACAAATTAAACTGGGGCCATTTCCTCAGAATGCAAATACATAAAGAGATTATCTGAGAAGGCTAACACTTTATGGTCATCAAAGTTCATTTCAACATATGCATTTTTTCTTATTCATTCATCCATTTATTCATTCATTCATTTATTCAAGAACATTTATTTGACACCTGTTACCTGCTAGACTCTAGGACAGCTCTTGGGAATATAAAATTGAATTAAGCCTGTCTCAACCTAACTTTGCATCTTTTCGAAAAATTTAAAAATTTGTTAACAGCCAAGTTAAAAAAAAAATCTTTGTGACAGCGGTGCTGGTATTTTTGTTGTGAAATCTTGGGCAAGGTATTTAGCTTCTCTGGGCTTCAGGTTCTTGCTTACAAGAAGGAATGGTAATAGCAATGATTATCCCGAAGGGCCATTGAAAGGATTGATGATACAGCATTTGGAAAGCTGTTATTGCAATGGCTGGAATGCAGTAGGAGCTCAGCTTGTTAATATTCTTTCCCTGCTTGAAGGACTCTTAGTTTGGCTTCTGGAATATGTGTGGTGTGTGGGAGGGAGGCATAGGTTAATTCTGATGGCAGTGATTAGGGGGTTGGAAAGTCTGGAGCACGGGGGGCTGTGTGGGGTAGAGGCATCTTGGGCAGCCAGGGCAGCATGTGGGCTTGGGATACTTGCCAGCATGAAGGTAGAGAGGGAGGGGCACCAAGGGTGTGTCTGTGTGTTGAGGCTGGATGGGAGGGCATGAGGCTGACGGCAATCTTCCCCATTTTGCTCAAGGCCAGGCCTTGTTCTTTGTGTGGTAAATAAGGATTGTTTGTTTTGACCAAAATAACTAGCCTCTGGTACTCTGGGTCTCTATTTTTGTTTGTTTTCATCACTTCAGGAGCATATTTTATTTCTCTGATTGAGTATGGGTGTTGAGATAAAATACTAGAGCATCCACACTGCTACTGATAGATTTAATTGTCTTTGGGGCAGTACACAATCCAGGGCAGCTCATAAGCAAGCTCTGCTATCTGACACTCCACAGTGAAGACCTGGGGCCAAAGAAGCAGGATTTCTGCAGTATTCCTGCAGAATGGGTAGAGAGAGCTGAAGTATGCTCCTTGTTCAGTATTGGAGGGAAGGAATCCAGTGCCCACTTCAAGACTCCACTTGGAACAGCATCCTTGGGCCCACTCGAAGGAGAAGGAGAAGGAGAGGGATAGTGAGAGACCCTGCTGGCTTTCCCCTCAGGGTTCCATCCTGCCTCCAGCCCCAAGTTCCACAGGAAGAGATTCTCAGGGAAAGTCTTCCTTGACCTTGCTCCTCCCACCCCTTCTCCCCACCACCCCCACAGGCGCCTTGGGTCTGGACGCTTCCAGTTTGAGTCTTGGCTTGAACATCTCATCCTGCCCTGCCCAGACCTGGTACTTGCCCCAGGCCTGCCAATTTCATTTCTGACTACTTTGGAGACTAGCCCCCTCCAAGTAGAACTGCCTCTAGTTTTCACTTCAAAACTTGGCCTACCCATTTTTATGGCCAGAGATACACAGCAGGGGCCCAGAGACTCTGGCCCTGTCTGGGCAGGGAGACAGGATGTCTATGTTTTATTTCTGTTTCTGCTGCCTGACCTCTCTTCCTCCGTCTTTCTTCTCTTTTCTCTTCCTCTCTCCTTTCTCTTTTCCCTTCCCTCCCTCTGTTTTACTCCCCCTCCTTTCCTTTCCCTCTGTTCTATTTCCTTCTCTTCCATCCCCTCAGTATCTACTGCACCATTTACCCACACTGAGGGCTGGGCCCAAGCAAACAGCCAAACAAAATAAGCACAAGCAGTCTTGGCTGAGAGAAGCTCCTTCAGAGAGTGGTGGGTGGTTGCCCTTGGACAGTCTGGCCTGAGAGGTCAGCAGGTTCATGCCTTGCAGCAAAGCCCCCTATGGAATCTTAGGAATCTACTGCTGAGTGAGTCTGTCCTGAAAGAAATGAGGCTTGTCTGGCCTGAAAGCAGGTTGTGGTGCCTCCACATTGATACAGCCATGATTCATTCCTCCCCCATACTAGGTAGGAGAAAACTATTTCTCTTTCCTTCTCTTCTACTCCTCTCACTCCCACCACCATAACCACATCAGGAGGAGGGATCTAAATACAGATCATCTCAAAGCAATCTGAAAAGACAGATGCAGGTCCAAAGTTCTCTGCAGGCTGCCCTTGGTGACTCTCCAGAAACCAACTGTCTTCCACTTGTGGAATGACCTTGGCACTGGGTGGGATGCAGTAACCATACACAATTAAGGGGCTCTGACTTTCAAGTGGAGGTCACAGAAACAAGAGGGCTCAAGTCACTTTACAATGTAAGACTTGGTGCATGGAATACTAATCTTCCATCCATTGATTCATCTACTTGTAAAATGGGGAAAATTTTACAGCAGACCATCTGGTTAAATGAGACAATGAGTATGACAAGTATTAAGCACAGGTCAGAATTGCTCAATAAATGTGGCTGCTAGAATAATAATTGGTATTAGTGCCTGCTGCCAATGTAGCATTGAGCTATAGCCTCTGTAAAGGGATTAGAGCTGGTAAGTTGGAAGCTTTAGCTCTTTTCCACTCCTACTCTAGCAAGGGTCCCAGGAAGGTTGTAAAGAAAGGAGAGGCATGAGTCACCAGCAGGAAGAAGAGTTGACTTTACAGTTATGACCTGGGAAAGTCACACGGGTTTAGAATGAGCCATCCCCCTACTTTTGCTTTCAAATCCAATAGCAGTAGTGAGGAAGACTCAGCTCTGTATCCAAACATGGCTCTGCCACTAACCATGTTTCTTGGGGCAAATTTCTGAAACTTTCCTTCTTTACTTTTAAAGTAGTGATGGGAAATGCATCTCTCTTGTAGGAATGTCTTGAGGATTACATGAGATAAAACCAATAAAGAGGTTAGCACAATGTCTGGCACAGAGCACATGTCCAATAAGTGCTTATTATAATTATATATCTACCATTTTAGGAAGAAGATGTCTCAAGAGATGAGGAATATTCCACGTCAAAAAAAAAAAAAAGAAAGAAAGAAAAGGAACGAAACAAACATTTGTGTTCTTTGGTCTATGAATATCTAATTCCCGCTTGCATTGATTTCCATTTTCACAAAATGAAATAGGTGTGTACATCTCTGAACTACCTTGCTGAGTAGATATTAAGACTTCCATTTTAGAGATGAGAAATTAGAGATGTACAAAGGTGAGGTGGTTTATACAAGGCTTTACGTCTGATTATATAGATAACTGTGACTCAAATCCGGGGTCCCCACTCCAAAGCCGAGTCCCTCCAAGGTACCCTGTGCCAGTGCTCACAGCTGCTCCTCTCTCCATTTCCCTGGGCCAGGCCCCAGTTGCCCTTGACCAAGAGAGCCCCAGGGCTGATGAGATAATGTCTTCCCAAGGTTCCACTTTGGTTCCATGTTGCCATCAGACTATAAATACCAGCACTTTGGGAGTCTCAAAATTGACAAGTCCCAGACATTATGAGTATGAGAAATCACAGAGGCTTGCTGGGATTTTACAGCATTAAATCATCAAGCTATTCTATTGGTACAACAAGGAAACTGTCCCCTGCTGAGCACTTCTATGTCACAACAAAAGACTTGTTGCTGCCGTATACCTCGCTCCTTCATCTTTTGTCTCTCTTGTTCCTCCCTTTATTCTATTTCCCAAACAGAGCAAAAGAAGCCCCCAAATTGACAAGGTCCCCATCTAATTGATGGTGGAAAAGATCATTCACAACAGGGCTCAGAACTGAACCGGTTTTCCTGCAGGCTGAGACTTCGCCTAAGATCCTTTGGGGGCTATTAGCTTAGCCCACAAGATGTTGGCTTTGCAGAGTGGTGCAACTTGTTGGCAATGCAGGGAAATCAATGCTTGGCCCTAATTCAGTGGAGAGAGGCAGAGTTGAGAATGCTGGGAAGAGTCAGACACCTGGTTCTTCTGCTGAGCTCTGTGAAAGGCAGATCTTATTACAGAGCCTCAGGGTCTGAGTTGGGCAAAGGAGATGCAGACGTGGAGTGGGCCAACAGGAGGTCGCTGCACACAATGTGTATGGGGGCCACCACCTTTCACCTTTTGCCATTATTCACTGGATCCATCAAGATTCACTCATCAACATACCACTGATTGTTTCCTCTGTGCTGGACAACTGCTCCTCCTTCTGAGTTTCCATTGCACTTTGCTCGCAGCTCACCTAGAGAAATTATTTCATCCTTCCTGGTATTTTTTATAGTTAGCTTTTTTTTTTTAAATTAATCTCCCACTAGATTTTAAGTTTCTTATGATAAGAGACTGTCCTAACCATCTCTGGCTTTTGAGCTTTGCAGAAGTAAGTGTACAGAATACACTTGTTAAATAAATGGATTAATGAAACAATTGCTGAATGAACATTTATGGACTATTTTCTATTATAGGGTCTTGACAGAACAATCATTTTTATGGGCTGGAAGCTCCCCACAGAGGTCACTTTATAAAGAAACTACCTTCATTGTTACTTGACTCACCCCAAAAGTAGTTGAAATCTGTTGGTATGAATATGAAACTGGCTAATGCAAAGTGATTTTTATTTAGTAGGTGGAATTAGGTGTCCATTCTATGTTGGAGATGTAAGAGACCAATTTTCTTTTAGTTAAATGGTTTGAAACCTGTGGATGGGTGGCCCAGCCCAGCCGGCCAGTCTCCTTAAGAAACCAGTGGCTCCATAAAAAATGGTCAGTGTGGCTATTTCTTGGGATAGGTGGAGGCTTTAGGAAGCTCCCTACTTGGCATGGGTTGCTTAGGTTTGCACTCATCTTTAGAAGTTCTGTTCTTCCCCCACTTGGAAGCATCTGCTTTTCTTGAATGGAACTCCATAGGCTATGAGAATGAACTCTCATGCACACTTTTCTCCTTCAGCTTGCACCACAACCTGCATGGAATGATAAGAAATCATAACAGTAAATGCACCTCTTTCCTAATAGATCTTGGGAGGAAGGAAATGGCATTTAACAGTGCTTGTGTTTTACTAATGTCTGGGTCTTCACTTGTTAGAAAATGAGCTCTGATGTAGAATATTAAAACAACTACCGTTTTTTGAGTTATGACACACGCGACACTGGTAAACATTTGACATGCGTTATCTTCTTTTAATCCACAAAGCACCACCGTGAGACAGGTATTGTAATTCCTAGTTTACAAATGAGGAAACTGAGTTTGTGGTCCCTGTTGTGAGACCCAGGGTGAGAAAGTGGCAGACCCAGGACTTAATCCTAAATCTATCAAACACCAGAGCCTGTAATTGCAGTAACTGAGTTGTCGGGTGCTGTGTCAATTGCTGTGAGCATCCAAGGATGAATGTCTTCTGCTTCCCCACTAAATGCTTAAGGAGCAAACAGGCCAACTTCATAAGAATGCATCTCGGTCCTCACACCATCAGATATTCTTACGTGATTGCACTTGACTCCCACCTGGCATTCCTTGGGCATTCATAGTCTATATTGGTTAAGTCAGAGGAAAATGTACCACATTTTTTAAACAGACTTGCTCTGAGCTTTCCTCTGAGTTAACCAATATAGAGTGCCCCATCTCTCTATCTTCCCTCTCCTTCTGTCTCTCTCGCTCTTATTGATGAGCTGAAGGCTTTTAGCTATCCATAGCCTTTCAGAACTCACTTTCATCAGGAAGATGCAAATCAAAACCAAAATGAGATACCACTTTACACCCACTAGGATGGCTATTACTAAAGAAACAGAAAATAACAAATGTTGACAAAGAAGCGAAGAAATTGGGACCCTTATATCTTGTCAGTGGTATTGTAAAATGGTGCAACCACTATGGAAATCAGTTTGGTCGTTCCTTAGAAAGTGAAACACAGACTTACCATATGACCCAGCAGTCTCACTTGTGGGCATATACCCCAAAGAATTGAAAGCAGGGGCTTAAACAGATATTTTTAATGGTTTTAAATGTAAACCAGAGTTTATAGCAGCATTATTCACAACAGACAAAAGTGTTCACCAATACATGGATGGATGAACACAATGTGGTACATACATGCAATGGAATATCATTCAGCTATAAAAAAGGAATGAAGTTCTTATACCTGTTACAATATGAACAAGCCTCAAAGGCACCATATTGAGTGAAATAATCCAGGCACAAGAAAGACAGATATTGTATGACCTTGCTTATATGAACTACCTAGAATAGGCAGATCTCATAGAGATGAATAGTAAATTACAAGTAACCAGGGGCTATGGGAAGGGGGAGAGAAAGGGGAGCGATTGCCATATGACTGGTGCAGAGGTTTTTTAAGCAATGAAAAGGTTGCAGTAACGAGTGTTGGTGATAATAGCACAACATTGTGAATACAATTAATGCTGCTGAATAGTACACTTGAAAAAATGGGTAAAACAGGAAATGTTGAGTTGTATATACGTTACTACAATAAAAAGTTTATTATTTTTTTAAATCTTGCTTTACTGTTCAAATCCAATGACATGATGTGTTGACATAGGCAGGCATGTCTCCTGACCATCCCACCTTGAGCAACTGAAGTATGTATGTTTGGAGGGAATTGTATTCGTCTCCTAGAGGGATGGCGGGGGGGGGGGGGGGGGACGGGCCATCAGTGGTGGCCATGAAATGAGGCTAGAAACTCAATCAAGCTTTTGGGCAATGGCTCTTCCTAAGTAGTGTACGCGCCCTGGAACCTTGGGGGATAGGTTTGTGGCAAACCAGCAACGCTGGCTGCTCAAGGTGTGGAAATGTCGTTCCCCGAAGAAGGCAAGCATTCTGCCACATACTGCTGCTTCCTTCTGTACCTGAGCACTCTTACCAGGAAGGGACCTGACTCGCATTTCCCCCGAGCTGGGTCAATATGATGACATTCGAAACTTCTTTAAGATGTAAGATTTCAAATGGAGCTGCCCCTTGAGGAAGTGGCACTGAGGCCTCCCGTTCACCGACTCTATTTCTCCCGTCTATGGAACTTCATAGTTTCTAATCAATCACATTCTTTCCTCTCACTGTGAATTCTTGCATCGATTCTGTGCGGCAGGTGCTGTTCAGGTCTTGGTTTAGCCATAGGGAGACTGCTTTTCTTTTGCTAAAGCTGTCAGGATGCAATATACCAGAAATGGGTTGGCTTTCACCAAGGGGATTTACTAGCTTGCAAATTTACAGTACTAAGGCCATGGAAATGTCCAAATTAAGGCATCAGCAGGACGATATCTTCTCTGAAGAAAGGCTGTCAGCATCTGGGACACCTCTGTCACACGCACAGCGTCTGCTGGTCCTTCTCTCCAGCTTCTGTTGCTTTCAGCTTCTAGCTTCAGCGGCTTTCTCTTCCAGCTCCTGCAGGGGCCTTTCTCCCTATACTTTCTCAGCCTTTGCTGCCCTTTATACTTTCATAAAGGACTCCAATAAAGGACTAACACCCACCTTGAATTGGGTGGGTCACATCTCAATGGAAACAACCTACCCAAAAGTTTTCACCCACAATAGGTCTGCACCCACGGGAATGGATTAAAAGAACATGCCTTTTCTGGGGGGTACATAACAGCTTCACCAACACAGAGCCTGAGGACAGAGAATTGGAGTGGCCTGTCCAAGGACGCCGGTGACAGAATTAGAACTGAGACCCTGAAACCATGATCCCAGGTCCAGAATTCTCTTCACTATACTAGAGCTGCTTCTGACCTACCTGTATGTATACACTGACTTGTAAATGGTCGTTATTCTGAAGCTGATATTTCTCGTACGTAGAGAGACTAATAGCCTAAGAACCTGCATGCTTGCAGGAAGAGGCTGCTGAGGGGATGGAGGTGGCAGGGTGCAGGGAAGGTGTGGAGGTGGAGAAGGATATAGAAGAAGTAAGGAGCATGCCGGGAAAACACTGCCAGCTTTATTCCGTTGCCAAGTGGTGAGTCTGCTTTTAGCTTATAAGTGGCCATAAGTACCCCTCCTAGTCTTAAAAGCTTTTCTTTCTTTTCCTTTTCTTTCTTTCTTTTTTTTTTTTAATGACTTGCCTGGAGGAGCAAAATGTTTGTTCCAGCTAAGCAGTAATGGAATAGAGTGAGCGAATGCCAGCTCAGTGATCCCACGGGAAGGCTTCTGGACTTTGGTGTTTACACAGGATGAGATTAGAAGAGCTGGGGTGGACGGAGGGTGCAACAGAGTGCTGCAGGGTCTGCAGAGACGAGAGCCCATGGCTGTGGAGACAAGAGCCCGTGTCTGTGGAGATGAGAGCCCATAGCTCTGGAGAACGCAGTCAGTCTCCCTCAAGCACGAGATGTGCAGTGAGACAGACCATTTAGATTTCCTACCCTGGTAGCTTAAAAGCAGTTTTGGGGCACAGTGTTGTGTATTCTCAATAGAAAGAGAGGTAAAGGGAGCCATTACACTGAAGTTCTTTTTTTTCCTTCGCTCTTTAGTCCACAAGCATTTGTTGAGAGTGCTGGGTGGGTGCTGGGATTTTCAGATCCTGTCTTCAAGGTGGCCACAGTCTAAGTGGGGAGACAGACATGTCAATAAATGAGTTATAATTCTGCAAACTAAATGCTGAAGGAGATTGAACTAAGCATAACAGCATCAAGAAAAAGACAGGATTAACTCTTTCCCCCAAAACTATCATCTGAGCTGGTTCAACATACAAAAAAATGTACGTCATGCGTCTGATGCTCCTTTTATCTACCTTATCACCAGATGAGTAAAACATATGGAATAAAGATGAATAATAAGGGGAACAAATGTTAAAATAAATTTAGAGTGAAATGCTGGTGATCGGTGATGGGGAGGGGTGTGGGTATGGTATGTATGAATTTTTTTCTGTTTTCTTTTTATTTCTTTTTCTGAATAGATGCAAATGTTCCAAGAAATGATCATGATGAAGAATATGCAACTATGTGCTGATATTGTCAATTACTGATTATATATGTAGAATGGAATGATCAAAAGTTATGAATGTTTGGGTTTGTTTGGTATTAAAAAAATTAATCAAAAAAAATGTGCAAGTCACTAATATATAGTCTGGTGAATTTCAACAAACTGGAATAAACCCATGTGGTAGGTTGAATTTTGTCCCCCAGAAATAAACATGTTTTTAATTTTAATCCCATTCTTGTGCGTATGAACTCATTATAAGCAGGACCCTTGAAGACGCTGTTTTTAGTTTAGGTGTGGCTAACGGAATGAGGATAGGTCTTAATCCTACTACTGGAGCGCTTCTGAGGAGAAAGCTCTGGGGAGGGGCTGGAGATGGAAGTCAGGGGAAACCCAGAAGAGAAAGGAGAGAACATCGTCATGTGACAGGAAAATGAGGAACCCAAGGACTGCAAGCCAGGTAGGATGCTTCTGGTCCCCAAAGAAACAAGCCTGCCAGGTTCTAAAACTGTGAGGCAGTAAACTCCCAGTGTTTAAGTCAACCCATTGTGTGGTATTTGTTATAGTAGCCAGGAAAACGAAAACAACTGGTGCAACCAGCATGCAGATTAAGAAATACGATCAGCATGCCAAAAGCCCTATTCATCCCTCCCCAGGCAACAGCATCCCCCCAAAAAGGTGTAACTATTCTCATGACTCCTAACGGCACAGATCAATTTTTTGTCAATTGTGAACTCTATATAAATGGAATCATTCTGCATGGACTCCTTGGTGGCTGGACTGGAGTTGAACGGATAAGCAGGAGTTCATCAGAAGACAAGATAGAGAAGGGCTCTGTAGGAAGAGGGAGCAGAGAGATGGGAAAGTATCATGTGTGTGAAAACTATCAGCATTGCTAGAGCATAAAATTCCAAGGGAATGAGGCATGAAATGATAGCAAAGAGGAAAGCAGAGGGAGATAGACCATGGAAAGCCCTCTATACTATGCAAAAAGAATTGGGACTTGAGCTTGTGAATCCATGATTTCCAAATTGGACTGATAATCAAAGTCACCTGGGCAATTTTCAAGGCATAAAGGTCCCAGGACCCATCATCAGAGATCTGAGTTAAAAGCCTCCTTTCCCAGATGATTATAATAATTAATTGAATTAAAAACCATTCTACAGAGAAGATGGGGAACATTGAAGGGCTTTAAGCAAGGGAGTAGCAAGATCTGATTTGGGTTTTGAAGAACAGTAGTGAAAATGTGCCTGGCAGCGCCAGAGGTAGTGAATTTGATTAAGACGTTGAGGCAATGGGCAAGAGATGGCCTGGAATGATCTGGGTCAAGGCAAATGGTTAGATGTCAAGGGGACAATTTTCAGAAACATTAGAAAGTAGAATTAACCAGATGTGTTGCCCCATTGGCTATGGAAGGTGACAGAGTGGGAGGACTCAAGCGAGATGCTCAGGTTTCTGGCGTGGGTGGCAGGCTCCATGGACTGAAGCAAACTTTGAAGGCAGACAAGTAAGATTATATTTTTGTTTGATTTACTCATCTTTAAAAGCTTTTTCCTGATTTCTCTATATGGCTTTGTTAAACCATTTATCCATTCAACAAATGCTTTCTAATTCCCTTATATCTGACACTATTCCACGTCATAAATAGGAGACAGAATCAAAAGCATACAAAATATTGAGAATCCATTGTTAATATTTCAGAAAAACATTGGTCGTTTCTTTCAGTTCACTAATGTATTCAAGGAATCCATCTGTTTTAGTTTCCCAGCTACTAAGATAAATACCATACAATGTGTTGGCTTAACACACAGGAACTTACTAGCTCACACTTTCAGAGGCTAGAAGGGTTGCTTCCTCCTGGGGTTGTATCCTCTGGCTGGCCAGCAATCTTCGGGTACCTTGGGTTTTCCATCACATGGCAATGCATATGGTGGCACTTCTTCTTTCTTTTCTGGGTGAGGGAAGAGGAGGGAGAAAAACCATCTAGAGATAGATAATAATAATTATAATGTATTCAGAGCCTGCAAAACTACTCCTCACAGCAACTCTGTCTCTATCCTTATCTGCATTGCTCAGATGAGGAAACTGATCCTCACAGAAAATGGGTAATTTGTCCTCAGGCACATAATAATTAACAACACTGATATTCAAATCAGGTCATGTGCTTCACTGTAAACCAAAATTTAGGGATATAAGTTCCCTAATTTCCACATGGGAAACAGGCTGCCAGTGGTTTGGGATCCAAGGCTGAAGAGGAAGCAAATGGTAAAGCCAAGATGGGTGAAAATGGACTTTCATCTGTAGCCCTGTCCTGGCCAGCACACAGCTCAGCCCCTCAAGAAGCTCAGTGTGTCTGAGCATGCCCTGTTGTTCTGTAAACTGCCTATGAATATTTTATTGTTAGGTCTGGGCTGGGTGTCAGGTTTAGGGGTCAGGCAGAGGAAAGGTTGTATCTTTGCTAAGTTGTCTTGTACAGGCTAAGGACAGGCCACAGCAGGGCGGGAAAGCACTAGAATTTAGCTCAGAAATAGCCCAGGGCACAGGCTTGATTCTGGATGCTGGATTAATTCTCTCATGTGTGAGTTATTCTGGGGCAAATCCAGAAACTGAGTCAAAAATTAGCACAAGTTTCTTTAGCCACATGCATGCAGCAAATTAAAAGAGATCTGCTTTGAGATGAAAGGAAGGGTAAATCAAATAAAATCTTAAGAGCCACGTTACACTCAGAGGAATATTTAGTCTGCACCCCACCCCCAAGGGCTGTTGGAGCATGTATGAAAGAGGAGACTGGCAACTGGCTTATCCCAAAGCAAGGAGATTGAGGTCAGGCAGGATGGCAGGCACACAGAACAATGTTTAATAATCATAGTGCTGACATCCTGCCTTCAAAAGGGCTAGAACTCTAGATTCAAATTTGAGACGGAGCCACAGCAGAGCCCCAGGAAGGACTGGTGGCCCCACATGGCCCTTCCCAGGGCGCCTTTTCTTCCCTTTACCCACCTCCAGGCTAGTTCTCCTGCTTGTCACCACCACCACAGAAGGCCACTGAGGACACGCCATCCCCTCTCCAAACCCCACTCCAAACCAGCTCCTGGAAAAATCCTTTCACACGCTCTGAAGAGTTAGAATGCTCTGACTCACTGACCTATGCTAAGTATTCCTAAAATGGAGTCTCATAGCACTTTGTACTTCTCTAGTAATATTTATTATCCTTTCAAATAATTGCCTGTTCACTTACATTTCTTGCTTGGTAGACTGTTAAGTGAGCTCTGCAGGGAGAAGAGCAGCAGCTTGACCTACCTTTGTTCACCAGGGTTGTCCAGCACCGAGCAAGTATCTGGCACTCAAAGAATATTTGTCGAATGAGTGGGACGATGTGTCTTGAGAGCAACAAGTTTCAATGATAAGGGCCAAAGAGAGTTCATTTATTCATTTAACAAATAGGTATTGAGTGCCACTATGTGCCAGGCACTGAGTTAGGAATTGAGAATATACTATTAGGCAAGAAATATAGTCTTTATCTGATTTACATGTATGCTTCCACTCTATTGGATTATGAAGATTAAATAAAAAAATACAGAACACAACCCAAGTACTCAATAAATGTCAACCATTGTTATTATTATTGTAAGAGACTAACAAACAAATCTCTACTCAGTATTGGGATAATAGTGTGAATGAAAAATGTGGATGCTAGGGAGACATAATATACCTTGGGAAATTAGGGAAGGGGGACTTCTAAGATGAAGGGACATTTAAGTTGAGCCCCAAAAGATGAGTTAGAACAAGGCAGACCAGAGGGGGCTATGAAGTAGCTCTTCTTAGAACCAACACAGAAGATTTCCAAGAAGAAGGATTCAAGAAGTTGCCTGGTTGGGGACAACTAAATCAATAGGCTGAGCCCTCAATCCTGGGGGTTGCCCCTATGAAACGTATCCCTGCAAAGGATAGGCTAAGCCTACTTAAATTTAGGCCTAAGAGTCACTCCTGGAGAACCTCTTTTGTTGCTCAGATGTGGCCTTTCTCTCTAAGCCAACACAGCAAGCTAACTTACTGCCCTCCCACCTCTACTGGAGACATGACTCCTAGGAGTATAAACCTCCTTGGCAATGTGGGACAAAAATCCTGGGATGAGCTGGGACTCAGCATCAAGGAATTGAGAAAAACTTCTCAACAAAAGGGGGAAGAGAGAAATGAGACAAAAGAAACTGTCAGTGGCTGAGAGATTTCAAAGAGTTGAGAGGCTATCCTGGAGGTTATTCTTAACACATTATATAGATATCCCCTTTTCAGTTTATGGTGTATTAGAGAGGCTGGAGGGAAGTGCCTGAAACTGTAGCACTGTGTTCCAGTAACCATGTTTCTTGAAGATGATTATATGGAGAAATAACATTTACAATGTGCCTATGTGATTGTGAAAACCTTGTGTTTGATGCTCCTTTTATCTATAGTATGGACTGATGAGTGAAAAATATGGGAAAAAAATAGGGGGAACAAAGGAAAGAAAAAGAAGTTGCCTGGGAACATTGAGAAGAGATTTGGGGTACTAGGAAGTGAGGACAGTCTAGGATGAAGCTCTGGCTGAAGCTCAGAGTAGGTTGCAGAACATGGGTGACAGGTTTGCAGAGACATTGAGCAAATTTGTTTGTTGGGAATAAATAGGCAGTGAGCAAATGAGAGGAAGTGTGGAGAGGAGGTGCCTCCCATAGAGATGGCCAGTAGGTGACAGATGTTAGCTCTGAGGTAAAGGGCAGAAATGGTGGCCTGACCTAGAATGTATTTAGTAAGATGAACACTGAACCAGTAATTGAGAGTCCTGGGATCTAGTCCTGTGTGACTTTGGAAAAGTCGTGTCACTCCTCTGAACCTAAATGTTCTCAGGAGTAAAATGGAGATAATAGCAATTTTCATTCCTTTCCTACAGGGTTGTGAAAATCAAATGAGATAATACCTGTTAATTTTTTTTTTTGTAAACTCTAGAGTTCTAGAAAATGATGGGAATTCCAATGATCATCTTCCTTACTATTCTCCTGCAAGAAAATAGGACAGAAGTGCATGATGCTCTATAGCTACCTAAAATGAATTAAGTAATTCACTCACCTCACACATTTGTTTCGGCACAGCAAAGGGTACAAGATGAGAGGGAAATGGCCAGACCCTCTAGCTTGCGGCTTAGTTGGGAAAACAAGCTTGTAAAAAGATAAAGTAAAATTCACCAGGAAAGGTAAAACTTGAGGAAAGCTTTGAAGGATGAGTGACTGGCCTAAAGGCAAGGACAGAGGTCATTCGGGCTAAAGAAAGCTCTCAGAGACATGAGAGAAGGTGTATTTAATAATAAACCAAAAGTACTTCTGTTGAGCTAGAACACCAGAAGTATCAGAATCCGAGAATGGAAGAAATATCTTGATTTGGAGGGCCCCAGAATCGAAGATGGAGACAAGGTCTTGGATAGTTTTTTGGGATTTGGTTCTGGGAAGCAAACCTGAAGAGAAGAGAGAGTGAGGCAGAGACAGGTGAAGAGCCAACAAAATATGGTTAATGTGCTAGTGCTATGGGGGCAGTTAAGTCTCGATCCTCCTGGGGACCCCTGAGGGACTGTGTAGGATGCACTTCAGAATTATCCCACCAGAAGACAGGGAGGCTGGAACACTTACCCAAAGATTCCTGTCCTTGCAGGGTGGAAGGTTGCCTTCAAGACATTAATTGTCTGTACTGACAGGTTGCTCCTGTGTGCACTCAGTGACCTCCTGCAGCTCAGAGAAAGCACAGGGTATCTCTGGCAATTTGCAAGAAACCATCTAGAATTCAGAAACAGAGAAGAAGGAGAACAGGGAAAAGGATAAATCAATTCTATAAAGGCTGAGGATTTTCTAGCACTGATGAAGAAACAAGTGAAATGATTAGGAAAAGGAATGGCTGGACTGCGTTATGAAGGACGATTATGAGTGCTGAATAGCTCAGTGCTGAATAGCAGCTGTTACATCTCCCCAAGCTATTTATTGTGAAACCTGAAAGGTATTCATGAGTTAAAGAATTGAATCATTAATATAGCATTTCAGCCATGGGTAGAGAATGTCTTAAATTAATTATATACCATACCTCTTCACAATTTCAGCCTTACAGGCATGAACATTAATCATTTTATTAGCCTATCCCCCGTATAATCAAGACAAGATCAAACACTTATCCTCAGGAAACAAGCTAAAAGGAGCATCTGGTCAACCTTTATAGAGACAACATAAGTAGGCAGTGTAGTTTGCATGTCTGGGTGGGTCTCCAGCTACCTGGATCTCACTGTATATGTTAACTATTTGAGAGTAAATTTCAGAAATCATGTCCCTTTAGTCACAAATACTTCACTGTGTAGTTGCTAATAATAAGGGCTCTCTATTACATAATGTGTTCTATATGAAATATATTGATTATATTGCGTTATAGTATATTAATGTAGTATGTTTATAAAAACACAGTCTATATATTAAAAATTTGATAATTATTCCAAAAATTTCCTTTACACTCATTTTTTTTTCTGGTCTAACTGCCAATCTAAGTTCACACATTGAATTTACTAATGTCTCATTAGTTTCCATTATTCTGGACCAGTTCTCCAGCCTCTCTTTGTCTTAGTGCTTCACTTGTAAATGTGAAAGGAGAGCAAAGCACCACCAGACATTTGAGTAAATTTGGAAATATGAAAGAGAAAAGACTAAGCTAAACACGTAAGCAAATGGGACCTGGAGAGAATGGATACAATGTAAAAAACAGAAGGAAATGTTTAAATAGTTTACCAAACCTCTTGGAGGAATTAGAAAAGGTTTTACAACCATAAAATAAGAGCAAACAAAGAACTCTTGCAAACTAAAAAAGACATTATTTGTTTTTAATTCAGTAGAAAGATTGGAAGACAGTCAGGGAAATTCCACAAAAACTCAACAAAAAGAAATAGAAAACAGGAAAGAAAAGAAAAGGAATTTAGAGAATCAGCTTCAAAAGTCCAATATCAGGCAAATAGGACACAAAAGGACAAATATTGTGTGATCTCATTTATATGAGATAATTAAAATATGCAAATCCAGAGTGTCCAGAAATTAGAATATGGGTTATCAGGGGCAGAAGTGGGATGGACAATGGGGCGTTAATGCTTAATTGGAACTGAGGTTCTTTTTTTTTTTACATTTCTTACTGTGAACTATAACATATATGTACAAAAAAAGCAATATATTTCAAAGTGCACTGTAATAAGTAGTTAAAGAACAGATTTCAGAGTTTGGTATGAGTCACAGTTCCTCCATTTTATGTGTTTCTTTCCAGCTGCTACAAGACCCTGGAGACCGAAAGAAATATCAGTCTAATGATTCAGCAGTCATGCTCGTTTGTTAAATCCTATCCTCTCTGTTATAACTCCTTTTCTCCTTTGATCCTTCTCCAAATCGTTAAGAGTATTTGGGTTATACCCATTTGTGCTGGCTTGAAAGGATGTATGTCCCCTAGAAAAGCCATGTTTTAATCAAAATCCCATTTCGTAAAGGCAGAATAATCCCTATTCAAGACTGTATGTTTGAAACTGTAATCAGATCATCTTCCTGGATAATGTGATTTAGTCAAGATTGGTTGTTAAGCTGGATTAGGTGACGACATGTTTCCACCCATTTGGGTGGGTCTTGATAAGTTTCTGGAGTCCTATAAAAGAGGAAACACTTTGGAGAATGAAAGAGATTCAGAGAGAGCAGAGAATGCTGTAGCACCACAAAGCAGAGAGTCCATGAGCCAGCGACCTTTGGAGATGAAGAAGGAAAATGCCTCCCGGGGAGCTTCATGAAACCAGAAGCCAGGAGAGGAAGCTAGCGGATCACACTGTGTTCGCCATGTGCCTTCTCACTTGAGAAAGAAACCCTGAACTTCATCAGCCTTCTTGAACCAAGGTACCTTTCCCTGGGTGCCTTAGATTGGACATTTCTACAGACTTGCTTTAACTGGGACATTTTCTCGGCCTTAGAACTGTAAACTATCAACCTATTAAATTCCCCCTTTTAAAAGCCATTTCGTTTCTGGCAGCTAGCAAACTAGAACACCATTCTAACTTTTTCATATTGGAAAGGGGTGTCAATAATATGAGACAGGGGGTGGAACTAGGTGATGTTCTTGAAGAGACTGGCCCCTCTGGATTTCAGGATTTATCTGGCCTACAAACCCTTCTGGAGGTTGGAGTTTTCTGGAAAGTAATCTTAGTGCATAAAAGTTTTACAGAATCTCAGATTAAGCCCTACATGCTCTTTAGGGCAGGAATGGTTTTAGTCAGGGTTTGGCAAACCTAGGAATTACAATATCTAGCTGAAGCTAGTATAAGAGCAACCTCCAGAATGGCCTCTGGACTCTATTTGAACTCTCTTTAGCCAATGATGCCTTATGTTATGTTTCTTTTCCCCTTTTGGGTCTGGAAGGTGATGTGTATAGCACAGTGCCAGAGCCAGAATCATCCCTGGGAGTCACATCTCACGTTGCCAGGAAGACTCTCACCCCTGGATGTCATGCCCCATGTAGGGGGGAGGGCAATGACTTCACTTGCAGAGTTGGGCTTAGAGAGACTGAGGCTATATCTGAGCAACAAAAGAGGTCCTCCAGAAGTAACTCCTAGGCATAGCTATAGGTAGACTTAGCTTCTCTGCCACATAAATAAATTTCACAAAAGCAAGCCTCAAGATCAAGGGCTTAGCTTATTGACTTGGGAGTCCCTAAAGTTTGAGAAAATATCAGGGGTTTCCCTGTAGCAAAGCTTAACAGTTTCCTATTTTTTTTCTCACCGCTCAAGGACTTTGTCAATGTTTTTAAATTATCTGCTTAACATACTCTGGGCTGTAACTGGGTATTACATTATGCTATACAGAATTACAAGCCCTCATTCCCATTCTGTGTTCCATAAACAAGTTATCCAGACATACTGAGTTAAAGTATGTGCTATAGAAAATTTGGGTTTTGGCCAACATAAACCTCTCTTCCTTGGTCTCATGGAGTAGGTGAAATTCTAATATACTGACAATGTCATCCTTATCCCTGTGTTCTGATTTACCTTAGTCCCGGCTGGATTGGCTTCATTCTTATCTCTAATTGAAGCCTGATCCATTTTACAGCTTCTTGAACAGTTTCTGTGGTAAGAAGGCTGACTTTCAGAGCTGTGGAACTCCAACACTGAGTCTTAGGTGGGCATGAAATGAAAAGCTGTGCTAATCGATGGTGGTGAAGATGGCACAACATTGTGAGTGTATTTAACACCACTGAATTGTATATTTGAAAGTGGTTACAATGGAAATTTTAGGTTATATATATGTTACCAGAATAAAAATAAAAATGAGAAATATAGAGCTGGTACAATACAAAGAGTGAACCCTAGGAAACTGAACTATAGTTAATAATACAATTATAACAATATTTTTCTTCAGTTGTAACTAAGGTACCGCACAATGCAAATTTATAATAATAGGGTAAAATACCATTTATAATTGCTAAAAAAAAAGAGAGGGAGAAATATTTAAAATAATAAATCTATCAAAACATATATAGGACTATATATTTAAAATGACATGATGTTGATAAAGAAATCAAAGAAGATCTAAATAAATGGAGAACATACTATTGCACAGATTGAAAGAGTCAACATAGTAAAGATGTCAATTCTCCCCAAATTGATATACAGGTTTAATACAATACCTATCAAAATCCCTGGATGGTTTTGGTGGCTGTAGACAGAGTTATTCTAAAATTTATGCAGGAAAGCAAAGCAACTAGACGAGCTAAAACAAATTTGAAAAAGAAGAATAAAGTGGGAAGAATCCATCTACCTAATTTCAAAACTTATCTATAGCTACAGCAATAAAGACTGCGTGGCTACTGGCAGAGGCACAGAAACATAAATCAGTAGGACAGGACAGAGAACCAGAAATAGACACACACTATGCCCAGCTGGTTTCTTTTATTAACAGCTTTATTGGGATGTGATTCACAAGCCAGATAATTAGCCAATTTAAAATGGAAAGTCAATGATCCTTAGTATTTTCACAGAATTGTGCTGAACCATCACCACAACCAGTTTTAGAAAATTTTCATCACCCCAAAAGGAACTTCCTATTCTTTATCAGTCACCCCCATTTGCCCCCAATATCCTTCCCCCACCAGCTCTAGGCCATTACTGTCTACATTCTGTCTCAATAAATTTGCCTATTCTGAGTATTGCAGGCACAATGATTTTTTGATGGAAGCAAGAGCAAACCAATGGAGGAAGAAGAGCCTTTTCAACGAATGGTGCTGGAGCAAGTAGAACTCTACAGACAAAAAAAAAAATGTGAAACTTGACTTGAGTGTCACATGTTATGCAAAAATTAACTCTAAATGGATCTCAGACTTAAAGTAAAACATAAAATTATAAAACTTTTTGTCAAAAGCATAGTAGAAAATCTTCAAGATCTAGGCCTAGGCAGAAAGTTTAAAGTTGGCACCAAAATTCCAACCCACAAAAGGGAACACTGATAAATTGATTAATAAAAATTAAAAACTTTTATTCTGCAAAAGCCCCCATTAATGGATGAAAGGACAAGCTATAGAGAAGGGGAAAATACCACGTATCCAACAAATGACTAAAATCTTGTAACTTTCAAAACTCAGCAATAAAATGTCAGACAATTTAATTTAGAAGATGGTAAAAGACATGAAGAGATATTTCACTGAAGAAGATATGCAGACGGCAAATAAACACATGAAAAATTGGTCAATATTATCAGCCATTAGGAAAATGCAAATTAACACCATAATGAGGTATCACCACACAGCTATCAAACTGGCTACAAAAATAGTGACAACACTAAACGCTAGCAAGGATGTAGAGAAACTGGATCACTCATACATTGCTAGTGGAAATATAAAATGGCACAGCCACTCTGAAAACCATTTGTCAGCTTCTCAAAAAAAAACTAAACATTATCATATGACCCCACAATCACACTCCTAAATATTTATTCCAGAGAAATGAAGGCTAATGCTTACACAAAAACCTGTACACTAATGTCTATAGCAGCTTTATTCATAATAACTAAAACCTGGAAACAACCTAAATGTCCTTCAATGGGTGTGGTAGTTAGATTCAGGTGTCAACTTGGCCAGGTGAACGTACCTAGTTCTGTTGCTGTGGACATGAGCCAATGGTACGTGAACCTCATCTGTTGCTCGTTACATCTGCAGTCAGCTAGGAGGCGTGTCTGCTGCAATGAATGATGATTGACTTAATTGCCTGGTGCTTAAATGAGAGAACGCAACATAGCACAGCCCAAGCAGCTCAGCATACCTCATCTCAGCACTTGCAGCTCAGCCCAGGCCTTTGGAGATGCAGAAAGGAATCACCCCGGGGAAAGTTGTTGGAACTCAGAGGTCTGGAGAGAAGGCCAGCAGAGATCACCCTGTGCCTTCCCATGTAAGAAAGAACCTCAGATGAAAGTTAGCTGCCTTTCCTCTGAAGAACTAACAAAATAAATCCCCTTTTATTAAAAGCCAATCCGTCTCTGATGTGTTGCATTCCAACAGCTAGCAAACTAGAACAATGGGTGAATGCTTAGACTAACTGTTGGACATCCATACCGCAGAATACTACTCAGCAATGAAAAGGAATGACCAATCGATATACACAACAACTTGGATGCATCTCCAAAAAATTATGCTCAGTGAAAAAGATAACCTACCATCCCAAAAGGTAATATACTGTATGGTTCCATTTATACAATATTCTTTTTTTTTTTTACATGGGCAGCACCAGGAATCGAACCCGGGTCCTCTGGCATGGCAGGCGAGCATTCTTACCTGCTGAGCCTCCGTGGCCCACTGTTTATAATATTCTTGAAATTTTAGAAATGGAGAACAGATTAGTGGTAATCCAGGTTTAAGGAAGGGGTGGGGTTGGGAGGAAAGTAGGTGTGGGTATAAAAGGGCCGTACAGGGAACCCCTGTGGTTTGGGAAATGTTCTGTATCTTGATTGTATTGATTTCAATATTCTGGTGGTGAAATTGTTATCTAGTTTTGCAAGACTTTACCACTAGGGAAAAGTAGGTGTTGGGGATTGAATCATGACCCCACAAATGACATGTTCATTTTCTAACCCCTAGTCTGGGGGACACGAACCTATTTGTAAATAAGACAAATATGAAGATACTATTATTGGTTGAGGTGCAGCCAAACTGAAGGGCTTAATCCCATATAACTGGAGTCCTTATAAGCAAAGGAAATTAGACCCAGAAGTAAATCCAGAAATAGGAGAAGCCATTTAACAGAAGATTGCCATCACCAAAATTCTACAGACTTTGGAGAAAGCATGGCCTTGCCGATACATTGATTTTGGACTTCTAGCCTCCCAAACGGTAAGCCAATAAATTCCTGCTGTTCAAGCCAAACAGTGTGTGGTGACTCATGACAGCAGCCATGGCAAACTAAGACACGGGTAAAGGGTATATGGGGTCCCTCTGTTGTATTCTTTACAGTTGCGTATGGATCTTTATTTGTCTCAAAACAAAGAGCTTAATGTAAAAAAAAGTTTGCATACTGTATTTTTCGATTTACAGGACATTCTAAAAAAAGTTTGCATACTGTATTTTTCGATTTACAGGACATTCTCAAAAAGACAAAATGGTGGAAATGGAGAACAGTTCAGTGGCTGTCGGAGTTTAGGAGTGGATGAGGCGTGGCACAAAGGAGTTTTTTGGAGTATGGAACTGTTTTCTATCCTACTTGTGATGATGGCTACGTGAATCTAATATGTGTTAAAATTCATACACCAAAAAAGGCAATTTGTGTAATCATTAAAAACACAAAAGAAAAAACTATTCATAATACATGTAGCTCATATCTTTTCTTCTACAAAATTTGGGCGAGTTTGGTTGGATAATAAAAGCAATTTAAATTTGCTTAACTCTTTATAGGTTTGGAAGATGTTCAGTGGAGTACAGTGTGAAGAAAATGAAACTTGGAGTCAGAAGTTCTTGTCAAAGAAAAAAATGTACTGGACAATGTAAAACAGACAAAGGTGACATTATTCATGGCAAGGAAGAGAGTAAAAGTCAACTCCTTTGAAACAAAGGAGAGGCATCTTTTTAATGGCTGGGAGTGGGTTGAACGTTGGGGGAAGGCAGTTTGATCAGTGGGATGGGTGAGCAATTTCCTGAGGTTGCTATTAGGACCACTTAGTTCAGAATGTGCGGGGACGAGTACCCCAACAAGAGCCTTGTTAATCCACGCTCCTGCGGGTTTGAGCCCAATGGTAAACAGGACATTTTGAAGATGTTATTACTAGCTAAGGTATGGCCAGCTGAATCAGGGTGGGTCCCAATCCATATTACTGCAGGACTTACAAGGAGGAAGGAGAAGCTGGGGGAGCAGGCCCAAGGAAGAGCGCCTGTCAGGTGACAGGAGGCAGATGCAAACCAACGAGCCCCAAGGCAGCTGTAGACTTTGGGGAGGAAACATGACCTTGCTGATTCCTTGACTGTGGACTTCTAGGTGCCCAAACTGTACGCCAAGACATTCCTGTTGTTGAGCCAAACGAGCCAAGACAGAACATTTTCCTTTAAGAGAAGTAGGCCACCTGGAGTCTGTAAGAGCCTGGACCAAGGAAGAGGGAGATAAGAAACTATCTAGTTAGGAGCCTCTCAGGTGCTTGGACAATGTAAGGCAGGGGTGGTAGGGAAGCCAGGAGCTGGGGTTGGGGTGAAGACTGTTTAGAGTTTAAGCAAAGGGGACGATAAGGATGTTTGGGTTAGTCTGGTGTTGTGTCTTAGCACCAGCATTTACTAGATGGGGGAATCACACCGATCTCGCTTTTATTTGTGAGGTGGGGGCTCTACCCGCCTTGGGGGGTATTTTGAGTCTGAAATTGAATGAGAGACCCTAGCGTTATTGTGTGAGGCCTGCAAATGCCTAAGGATGCCAAACATTTTTGCATCAAAAAAAAAAAATTGTACTCTTTGAATATAGTCATGTGACTATTTGAAAAATGCTAACACTGTTGTGATCAATAAAATAAAAATAATTAACTAGCTTTAAGTTTTTGTGCATTTTCTTAATCCATGGAAACGAAATATAAAATCGCTTTCACGTGGAGTTCCGGAAGATGGCCGAATAGGATAGAGCGAGTCCATCCCTGCCCCAAGGATGGCAGAAGGGACGGGAGGGCGATTGGGGCAGTGATGCCAGGGTGTGGGTGACCTGGGAGGGTCCCCTGCACCCTGGGGGACCCTGGCTGCAGGGGCCGAGGAACTGAGAAGCAGAGCACTGAAGACCGGCCGGCTGGTGCAAACAGCCTACCACGGAAGCCCGGAGCCCTCAGGACTGCAGGGATGGGGAGACCGGGACTAGGAAGTAGGCCAAGCTGCCTTCCTTGACCGCCTACTCCCACTGCCGCAGACCCATGACCGCGAATCACCCCACACTCCACGCACCCGAACCCCATCACCTGCCACCAAGCGCCACCACCCCACAAGCCCACCCCCAGGGCGCACACACCTGTCCAAGTCCAGCCCGCCTCTCCTGTACAAGCGCAGTGTCACCCCCACCCTCACGAGGCCTACCTCCCCCTCCTTGCCCCCTGCAGCCGGTCAACAGCGCATAAAGGCTGCGGGCGCTTACCTGGGCTATGTCTGTCTACATAGCGACTTCCGCCTCCAGCCCATACAGTCGTGCAACCTACACTGCCCACTTCCAGCCCTGCGCATGTGTGCATCAGTTTACCCTGTCCCAGCTCTGTGTGTGCCCACGGTCCGCAGTCACACCCCACAGCTCTGGGCAAGGGCTGACCTGTGCAGCCAGGGCATATCCCCCCCAGCCCATGCAGGCATAAAGCCGATGTGCTGCCCTCAGTTCTGCACATGTGCAAAAAGGCCCTGCGCCCTAGGACAGTGCACACCAGGGCCCCGCCCCCCAGACCCATACACCCACACAGCCACATCTTCCCCACGCTGGGTGCCCAGGCTCACAGGGACCAGCATAGCATCCCCAACCTGCACCTATACCTGCGCTGCAATGCATCCCTGCACTGTTGGGCCCCGCCCCGTGCCCTGCATCCCGCTCCACATCCATCCCACAAATACAAGGCTTTACACTACCGAAGGAAATCAAATTCCAAAGTAAACCAATCAAGATGTTTACATGCTACAAAGACAGCAGAATATCACTAAGCATATCATGATGCAGACAGACATAGCCCAGTCTAATGACCAAATTAAAACACCAGAGGAGACAAAGACATTGCAACAACTAATACAAGATGTTCCTATACCTCTACTAAATAAAATAAATGGGGTAGCTAACGACATAAAGAAGATCAAGAAGACAGTAGAAGAGCATAAAGAGGAATTTGAAAGAATAAATAGAGAAATAGCAGCTATCACAGAGATTAAAGATGCTGTAAACCAAATAAAAAACATGCTAGAGATACACAGCAGGAGATTTGAAGTGGCAGAAGAAAGAATAAGTGAACTAGAGGACAGGACAACTGATTTTGAACACACAGCACAGCAAATGGCAAAAAAAGATGGAAAACTTTGAATTGGATCTCAGGGAAATGACGGACAAAACAAAATGCACAAATATAAGAACCATTGGTGCCCCAGGAGGAGAAGTGGAGAGTAAAGGGCTAGGAAGAGCAGTTGAGGATACAATGGGGGGAAACCTCCCAACCTTTATAAAGGGCATAAATATGCAAGTCAAAGAAGCTCAACAAATGCCAAATAGAACAAATCCAAATAGGCCTTTCCCAAGACACATACTAATCAGTCTGTCAAATGTTAAAGAGAAGCAGAAAATCCTGAAAGTGACAAGAAAAATAAAAACAATCTACTACATACAAAGGAAACCACATAAAACTGAGTTCAGACTACTTAATTAGCACCATGGAGGTGAGCAGGCAGTGGTATGATGTATTTAAGATCCTTGAAGAGAAAGACTTCCAGCCAAGAATTCTGTACCTACTCAAATTGTCCTTCAAAACTGAGGGAGAGATTAAAATTTTCACAGACAAACAAATCCTGAAAGAATCTGTCAACAGGAGATTGTCCCTAAAAGAAATATTAAAGGGAGTTCTGCCAGTTGGAAAAAAAAAAGACAAGAGAGAGAGAGTCTGGAGGAGGGCACTGAATTGAAGAGTACCAGTAAGGGTAATTTAAAGGATTAAAAGAGAAAGAGGAAAAAGAATATATAGATCGGACAAATAAAATCCAAAAGATGGTGGATTCCAAGAAATGCCTTTTCAGTAATAACTGAATGTTAACAGACTAAATTTACCAATTAAAAGATACAGATTGGCAGAATGGATTAAGGAATACAATCCAGCTGTATGCTGCTTAAAAGAGACTCATTTTAGACACAAGGATACAAATAGATTGAAAGTGAAAGGATGAAAAAGGACTTTCCATGCAAGTTGTACCCAAAAGAAAGCAGGAATAGCTATATTAATATTGGACAAAATAGATTTTAAATGTAAAGATATCATAAGAGACAAAGAAGGACACTATATATTAATAAAAGGAACAATTCACCAAGAAGAATTAGCAATCATAAATGCATATGCTCCCAGTCAAGGAGATCCAAAGTACATAAGACATTGGCAAAACTGAAGGGAGCAATAGATGTTTCAACAATAATAGTAGGAAACTTCAATACACCACTCTCCTCTATAGATAGAACAATGAGGCAGAAGATCAATAAGGAAATAGAGAAGTTAAACAACTTGATAAATGAGTTAGACCTAACAGACATATATGGGTCATTGCACCCCAAAACACAAGGATGTACATTCTTCTCTACTGCTCATGGAACATTCTCCAGGACAGATAATATCTGGGGCTCAAAACAGGTCTTTATAAATGTAAAAACATTGAAATTATTCAAAGCACTTTCTCTGATCACAATGGAATGAAGTTGGATATCAATAACCACCAAAGAAGAAGAACTTTCACAAATATATGGAGATTAAATAACACACTCTTAAACAACCAGTGGATCAAAAAAGAAATTGCTAAAGAAATCAGTAGCTATCTGGAGACAAATGAAAATGAGAATACAACTTATCAGAACTTATGGGATGTGGCAAAGGCTGTGCTGAGAGGGAAATTTATTGTCCTAAATGCCTGTATTAAAAAACAAGAAAGAGCAAAAATCGAGGCCTTAACTGCTCATCTGGAGAAACTTGAGAAAGAACAGCAAACTAATCCCAAAGCAAATAGAAGAAGAGAGACAACAGAGATTAAAGTAGAGATAAATGAATGGGACAACAAAAGAATAATAGAAAGAATCAATAAAGCCAAAAGTTGGTTCTTTGAGAAAATAGTCAATTGTGATGATGAAAATATATTTATTCCTTCTCCAAAAGTTGGTTCTTTGAGAAAATAGTTGATTGTGATGATAAAAAAATATTTATTCCTTCTAGCCTCCTATATTCTGGAGTAGCTAGAAGGAAAAATCTGGGAGGATGGTATGGTAGTCCATAACAAACTCTGGGATTTGTCCTGTAACTACGTGTTGAAGAGTGCTCTGAAAATTATTGCCTTTTTCTTTCTTTGCTTTGTATGTATATTCTATTATACAACAAAAAAAGTTAAAAACAAAAAATAAGCAAAAAATTGCTTTCATGTATAGTTTGAATATTTTCAAGTATAAAGTATAGAGGATCTTTGTACTTGAAAATACTGTAAGCCAGTGAGATAATATCTGGTTCCCTAAGTAGTACTTGGTAGCTGTTTTGGGTGGTCTTTTTGGCAGTGTTAGTACTAGTTGTAGCATTTCACTTGCATTATTTTATTATTTTCACAACATCCTGTGAAGGGAAATGAGCAGAGATTATAAACCCTATTTTAGGGAAAGAACATGAAGGATTACTGAGAGAGACTCCTTTACCTTTTCTTGCAGTTGGAAATGGCCATACCTGGGAGTAGATCCTGGGTATTCCAAACTGGAAAGCGTGGCCCAAAGAAGCAAGGGAAGGCGGCCATCTTTGTTTTCAAAGGATGTTATTTTTACATCTAGAGAGAGAGGTGATGCCTGGGTAACTGATCCTTCAGCGGTGTGGCAGTATGACTAAAGAGGATAGTTAACAATATCCAAGGGTGCTTCCTGTGCGTTTGGCTTCAGCAAGTAAACCCATTTCCTTTGAAACCAGGCAGGCAGGAATGGAAGTCAATTTAGTAAGAGAAATCCATCTCCCTAAGGCACTCTTCCTCCTTGAGCTTCTCTGGGAGGCAGATAGGCTCTTGGGGGGTGGGAAGTGGGGGAGCATCCATAACAGCCAGACTCCTGGGGCAGCTGAGTTCTGCCTACTGGAAATGATTCTCCTCTTGGGGTCAGACACCCGTGTCCAAATGATGGCTTGATCACTGTGCTGGTTTGAAACTGTCATGGACCCCAGAAAAGCCATATCCTTTAATCCTCATTCAATATTGCTGAGTGGGATCTTTTTGATTGTTTCCAGGGAGATGTGACCCACCCAACTGTGGGTGGTAACTTTTGATCGTATGGTTTCCATGGAGATGTGTCTCCTCCCATTCAAGGTGGGGTTGCTTACTGGACCCCTTTAAGAGGGAACCATTTTGGAAAATACTTCCGAGTCGACAGAGCCCACACAGCCAGAGACCTTTGGAGATGCAGAAGGAAAACGCCCCAAGGAAGCCTTAGGAAATGAGGAGAGAAGGCCAGCAGACGTCAACATGCGCCTTGCCAGCTGACAGAGGTGCCCACACAGAGGTGCTCTGGACAGCATCAGCCTTTGTTGACTGAAGATAACCTCTTGTTGGTGCCTTAATTTGGACATTTTCACGGCCTTAGGACTGTAAACTTGCAACCTAATAAATTTCCTTTTTAAAAGCTTTTCCGTTTCTGGTATATATCCAGCAACATTAGCAAACTAAATCAATCACTAACTCCATCACTTCTCCAGTGAAATATGGTGGCTGGATTTGCTCCCAGAACCCTTCCAGGCCCTTGTTCTGAGATTCTCAGACTCGAGATGCCCTGAGGCCTAGCAGCTGTCCCAAGGGCAGGACTGGACTGGCCACCCACTCTGTGCTCAGAGACACCAAAGAGAAGGCACAGCCTGGGCGAAGAGGGTAGCAGAGGGAATGCCATGTCATCTGATCCACAGCTGATTAATCCTTTGAAATTGCCCTCTGGGGACATGTCCGTGAACGACGTCCCTGAGGTGGGGGAAGAATGCGGCCTGTTGTCTGGGCCCAGGACACAAAGGCCTGTCTGTGTGCACGTGGGCACCCCTGACCCAGGCTGGATCAGCTGCTCTTGTTTCCTCCTTCACCATCACAATGAAACTACACAGTCACAGTCTGCCCTTCTACCCCCGCCCCAGGGGAGCGAGGCAATGGACTTCTGCCCGCTGGGGACCCGCCGAGCACAGCCAGCAGCACCAGCTTCCAAGCTCACTTGGCTCCCAGCAAGTCTAGAGTTTCTGCAGCCTTTTCTCACCTGCCCTCATCTACTGCCCCATTTCGTCTCCCCTTTCTCTCACCCTCCCCGGCACACGTGTGAGTGGCAGATCCAGGGTGCCTTGGACCCAGCTGATCACCAGGGAGCCAAGCCTGGAAGCTGGAGCAATTACCAAGCTGGGTGGTGGCCAGCCATGGCATAGGGTCACTCCAGAGCAGCTGCCCTGGGCCACCACACTAATCCCTGGGAAACTGGGCGAGGAAGTGCCCTCCTGGGACAGAGCCCCTGCCAATACCCAGCAAGGAGCCCATGTAACGTCAGAGTCAGAAGGCCTGGGACTGGAATACGGACTCCTGTGTTCCAGGGGTTGCAGGAATAGCATAGAACCAGTCCTTAAGCTCTGTGAGGCGTAGTTTCCTCATTTCATATAAATAGATAATATTTCCTACCCCATAGGGTTCGTGAGAACTTTCTGTGGACATTCAAGCAGTGCTTAGCACAGGATAGGTAATGTGTGGTGATTATACACACACACCCTCACTGCACATCAGCCATCAATCACTGGTTTAACAATTGCTGAGTGCAATTATTGAGTGTCACGCAGTATTCTAGGGGTTTGGGATAGACCAGTGACCAAGACAGACAAAGATCCCTGCCCTTGTAGAATGCAACTCCCACTGGGGGGTTAGATAGACAAGAAACAGGGAATGTAAGAAGGAGAAAATGCAGACTGTTAGAAGGTGGTAAGGGCACAGGAAAGCAGGGCAGGAAGAGGAAATTCAGGCGGTGAGAGCAGGGAGGGCTACAGTTTTTAATAAGGGGGTCAGGAAAGGTCTTACTGAGATGTCATTATGTAAATACTTGAAGGGGTGGAGGGAGTCAACCAGGTTGATTTCTGGGGGAAGAGTTTCCAGGCAGAGGAAGCAGCCACGTAAAATCCCTGGCGTGGAAGGAGCCCGATGTAGCTGCAGACCAGAAAGAGGTCAGTGGAGCTGAGGAGAGCGAACGTGGGGGTGGGGGTAAGGTCAGGCGTGCAAAAGTGGTAGCTGGACTGTCTGGAGCCTTGCAGGCCACCGTCCAGCGCTCACGTTGCTCTGAGTGACTTGGGAGCCGTTTGAGGAGGGTTTCGAGCATAAGATGCTCTGACTTACATCGGAAAAGAATTTTCCTTACCATGTAT
The DNA here is from genome assembly GCF_023851605.1 of Tamandua tetradactyla. NCBI lineage: Eukaryota > Metazoa > Chordata > Mammalia > Pilosa > Myrmecophagidae > Tamandua > Tamandua tetradactyla. Next base: position 4,585,751 of record NC_135337.1, read on the forward strand.
GGGGAGGGGTACCTCATGTCCCCCTGAGTTGCATACCTGGCTGCTGCTTCCAGAGCCACCTTAGGACAAAGCTCCCCTTGTCTTTGCTCTTTGTGAACAACCTTTGGACAGGGCACCTGGGCGGGAAGCTGCCCTTTCTCAGCAGGGGATGGTGAAAGTGGGCAGCCCCCTTTCCCTCACCACCTCGTCATTCTCCACGACACGGCCACTCACAGCTCTGTGAGTGTGTCACTAGTACTGAAGTACTGGAAAAAACAAAAGGAATAGCAGTGTTTGGGAAAACAAAAAAACTCACCAAAGAAGTGAAGTCCTCCTTGAGAGTCCCACATGTACATCCCCAGCTCCTTACCTTGCTCCCCTCAGGTCTGCACCCGTTGGGGTGGGCACCTCCTTTTCACCTCGCCAGGTAGTTTCCTGGGTCCTGGGAGGAGGCCCACCTCTGGAAGTGGGCCAAGTCCCTGGACCCAGGCCTTCTCCTCCCCACCACATTTCCCCAAGACTGAGTTATTAATCTGGAATGATGCCCTGGCCGCGGGCTTTGGCTCTCCCTTTCAGGTCCCCAGTGAAGCTGCAACTGTGCCTGCAAACACACACACAAACCCACACTTACGCACTAATTGCCTTAGAAGAGGCAATGATTCCCAAAGATAAAGCAGCTTAAGCCCAGTGGAGGAAGAGGTATATCTCCCCTACAGTCTCATACTTTTCAGACCTTCTATTGCCCAAAGTGGGGTTGGTTCCACACACAATTATGCAGATCCGGATGAGGGAAAGTTTCTGTATCTGCTTGGAAGGGAGCCGGGGGTCAACATTTACACAGCAAACATCTACATTGTGTGCCATATATCGGAGGAAAAAAAACCAGTTTCCTGAAGGGGCTTAGATTTGCATTTCATATTTGTTGAGGAAACATCATCAATCGTCCGTGTTGTTATTGGAGTGATTTAGGTGGAGCCAATGGAGATGAGGGGACCAAAGCCTCTACGGTTGCTGGTTTTACTTGCTCAGGTTGTTCTTTTCCATCTCCTTTAATTTCATTTTGACCTACAAAATGAGTTCTTCCTTGTTCTTTTGGCAGCGTTTCATGAAGCTGTTCTCTCCTTTTCCTCTGATGTTGACACGTGAGAAGGTGAGGACAAGCTCTGGGATGAATTGGCCTTTAAGTCCACTTACCTGGGAGGTGGAGAGTAGGAGAAGGGAAGGCTGGGCACAAACCAGGATTTATGCCTTATTTTCCCTGATCTCTTTCAGTGGGTTGGAAAAGGTACATCTTTTCCTGTGGGCCAGAAGTTATTCTTTTGGGTAATACAACTCCTTTCATCATTCTAAGAGCTCATCCCAGGAAAATGGGGCTCCCCCTCCTGTCACCCCAACTAGGCCTCTGTCATTAGTTCTCACCTAGTTCACGTCCTGAAGGCCATGGGATAGAACACAGAACAATACAGTAGAGGGGATGCTTACAAAGGTCAAGCCACAAAGACTTTCTGGTAATGTCCATGGGGTGGATATTTCAAGGGGAAAGTATTAGGCCATTGTATTAGTTCAGGTTCTCTGAGAAGCAAATGAAAAGGCAGAATTCAGAATGCAATGATTGGACGAGGTGATACACTTGTGTGAAATAAGAGGTTAGGAAGTCAGATAAGCTTGAGTGGGCTACTGGACTCTTTGCACGGATGACCTGACTGAAGGAGAGAGAGAAGAAAGATTGAGTGGAAGCATCATAAACTGCCTGGCAAGGAAAGTTTGGCAAGGTCTTCAGGGGATCCTTGAGACAAAATTGACTGTCAAAAGAGTCCTGGTCTCCCAGGAATGAGCATGACTTAGTGTCTTAGTTTGCAAGTCTGCTATGACAATACCACACACTAGTTGTTTTAAACAGCGGGAATTTATTGGCTCACAGTTTTGGAAGCGTCATGATGACATGGTGTCAGTTAAGCCATGCTTTCTCCAAAGTTTGTAGTTTTCAACTGCTGGCAATCTTCCATCACAAGATAATCTCTCATTTTCCACTTTCTTCTGCTTCTAACTTCTGGCTTCCAACCATGAACTGCATCTGAATTTCCTTTGCTTATAAGGACTCCAGTCATATGGACTAAAGCCCACCCTGACTCAATTTGACTTCATCTAAGTAGAATCTTCAAAGATCCTATTCACAAACAAGTCCATACCTTGACTAATAGTAACGTCTTCAAAGGCACCATTTGCAATTGGAGTCATATCCGCAAGACTGGGGTCAGGATATGAACATGTCTTTATGGGGGACCTGATTTAATTACTAACACTTAGTATCTCTGCTGTGCCTACCCAAGGGGAAGTGCAGGCTTGGTGCAAACTCAGCCTTGGGTTTCAGAGTGCTGCTGCTGGGACCCTTGTCAGTTATGACCTCAGGATATCTGTGAGGTATATTCCTGGGACCACCATAGACATTGACAAATCACTCACGGCCCAGCTCTCTTTGGAAATGGCTGGGTCTCCCGCAAAAGCTTCATGCCAGGTTGCTGTGGCTGTCAAATTCAGTTTTGAGGTTCACCAGCCTATTCAGGGGTCTCACAGAGACCAAACACATAGCACGGTTGATTCTTTCCCTCTTGAACACCCAGTGCAGATTCACCAGGAGTGTTTGTTTAAAGTGAAGATCTCTGGACTCCTTCTCAGAACTATCCCTATCCAAACAGAATCGCTAAGAGATGGCCTAGGAATCCCCTTCAAAATGTCTCTCTCTTAAAGGACACCAGTAAGTGGATTAAGACCCACCTTGAATGGATGGGGTCGCATCTCCATGGAAACAACCTAATCAAAAGGTACCACCCCAAAATAAGCCTGCCCACACAAGAGTGGATTAAAAGAACATAGCTAGGGTGTTCCGGGTCAAGATGGCGGCTTAACAATGTGCGCGTTTTAGTTCATCCTCCAGAACAACTGCTAAATAACCAGAAACAGTACAGAACAGCTCCTGGGGCCACATCAGTGACCAGACACACAGCGTACCCCAGTCTGGACCAGCTGGACTGGCTGCAAGCACCCCCCAAAACCGTGAGTTCCCAAAGTTGCAGCGGCCAGCACCCCTCCCCCACGGGCCGCTTCCCAGAGGGGAAAGGAAAGGACTTTACGAGCAGCAGTGACTGGGCACAATCAAATGCCAATTGTGGAACTAATTAACAAATTCTGACTACTAAAAATAGGCCTCCAGCTTAAGTGAACCCGATCAAAGCGGAGGTTGCTCATTTTTGCCCTGGCCCCAAGGGGGCAGGACTGACAGAAAAAGGGGGAAAAAAAAAAAGAAGGAAACAGGTTTTTGTGGCTGTGTATCTACAAAGGTTTGACTGCCTCTGGATACAGCGGCAGGACTTTTCAGGCTGCAACTGCCCCAGGCATAGGCAGAAGTGAGCTCTTTTGGGGGCTTATCTGGAGCCTCTGCCATCCCCAGGGGAGGGGGGAAGGCCAACCCAGGTGGAATCCCTCCATCAAGGAATTCAGACACCAGGGCTTGGTAATTTGAAGCCATTAAAACCAGCCTACAACCTCTCCTCTATCTCCAACAACCCCCCAGCCAAAGTTAAAGGTACCACATCATCTTATGCTGGTGGGACCTGCAGTCAGACAAGCGCCACATACTGGGCAGGATAAGAAAAACAGAGTTCAGAGACTTCACAGGAAAGTCTTTCAACCTGCTGGGTCTCATGCTCAGGGAAAACCGACGCAGGTGACTCTTTCCTCCTGATAGGAGGCCAGTTTGGTCTGGGAAAATCTGGCCGCGGTCTATAATATCTAAGTAGACCCTCCTAAGTGTGTGGGGGGGAAAGGTACCACACAAGCAGGGCAAGAAACAAGAAAACAAGAACTGAAAAATTCTCCTCTGTTAAACAAAACTTAAGCTAAAGGTTCAGATAAAGCTGAACAGAATGTCAAAGAACAGATAGACAACAAATTCATCCAGCAAGAAAACCCTAGATAAAAGAAGTGAAAGCAATCTCCAGAATAAACTAATTAAGGTAATTAAATGCCTAGACGCCAGCAAAAAATAACAAATCACACTAAGAAAATTGAAGATATGGCCCAGTCAAAGGAACAAACCAACAATTCAAATGACATACAGGAGCTGAAACAACTAATTCAGAATATACGAACAGACATGGAAAACCTCATCAAAAACCAAATCAATGAATTGAGGGAGGATATAAAAAAGACAAGGAAGGAACAAAAAGAAGAAACTGAAAGTCTGAAAAAACAAATCACAGAACTTATGGGAATGAAAGACACAGTAGAAGAGATGAAAAAAACAATGGAAACCCACAATGGTAGATTTCGAGAGGCAGAACATAGGATTAATGAACCGGAGGACAGAACATCTGAAATCCAACAAAAAACAGAAACTATAGGGAAAAAAATGGAAAAATATGAGCAGGGACTCAGGGAATTGAAAGACAATCTGAAGCGCATGAATATACGTGTTGAGGGTGTCCCAGAAGGAGAAGAGAATGGAAAAGGAGGAGAAAAACTAATGGAGGAAATTATCACTGAAAATTTCCCAACTCTTATGAAAGACTTAAAATTACAGATCCAAGAAGTGCAGCGTACCCCAAAGAGAACAGATCCAAATAGACATACTCCAAGACATTTAATAATCAGAATGTCAGAGGTCAAAGAGAAAGAGAGGATCTTGAAAGCAGCAAGAGAAAAGCAATCCATCACATACAAGGGAAGCCCAATAAGACTATGCGCAGATCTCTCAGCAGAAACCATGGAGGCGAGAAGACAGTGGGATAATATATTTAAATTATTAAAAGAGAAAAACTGCCAACCAAGAATTCTATATCCAGCAAAATTGTCCTTCAAAAATGAGGGAGAAATGAAAACATTTTCAGACAAAAAATCACTGAGAGAATTTGTGACCAAGAGACCAGCTCTGCAAGAAATACTAAAGGGAACACTAGAGACAGATATGAAGACAGAAGAGAGAGGTGTGGAGAAGAGTGTAGAAAGGAAGACTATGAGTAAAGGTAAAAGGAAGGAAAATTAGATATGACATATAAAATCCAGAAGGCAAAATAGTAGAAGAAAGTACTACCCATACAGTAATAACACTGAATGTTAATGGATTTAACTCTCCAATCAAAAGACATAGTCTGGCAGAATGGTTTAAAAAACAGGACCCATGTATATGCTATCTCTACTCAAAGGTCATGAGGCCAAGGACACAAATGGACATTTACATGTTTATAGCAGCATTATTAACAATTACCAAGTGATGGAAACAGCCAAAATGTCCATCAACAGACAGTTGACTAAACAAACTATGACATTTACATAAGATGGAATATTATGCAGCTGTAAGACAGAATAAAGTTATGAAGTATGTAACAACATGAATGGACCTTAAGGACATTATGCTGAGTGTGATTAGCCAGAAACAAAAGGACAAATACTGTATGGTCTCACTGACATGAACTGACGTTAGTGAATAAACTTGGAATATGTCATTGGTAACAGAGACCATCAGGAGATAGAAATAGGGTGAGATATTGGGTAACTGGAGCTGAAGGGATACAGATTGTGCAACAGGACTGAATATAAAATCTCAGAAATGGACAGCACAATACTACCTAACTGTAATGTAATTATGTTAAAACACGGAATGAACCTGCATGTGAGAATGATAGAGGGAGGAGGACTGGGGACATAAATGAAATCAGAAAGAAAGATAGATGTTAAAGATCGCGATGGTATAATCTAGGAATGCCTAGAGTGTATAATAATAGTGAAATGTACAATGTACAAATTTAAGAAATGTTTTTGCCTGAGGAAGAACAAAGGAATGCCATTATTGCAGGGTGTTGAAAATAGATGATAATTAATACTTTAAAATGTCACCTTATGTGTGAGACTAAAGCAAAAAATGTTTATTTGTTACAAAATTTATATTTTGACTAGAGCATTTCCTAATATAACTCATGTAGATAGTTTGATTGAATGTCATAAGTACTTGGAATCTCAGGTAGCACATGAGATTTTGTTGGTTTGTCCAGAGTGATGCCCCGATGAATCCCAGAGTGATTTGATCAGTGCCTGGAAAAGTATTTGCAAGCCCCCTTCGGGGAATGGTGAGAGTGGGGAGAAATTCAACTTCCCCAAGTTGAATTCTTGATATTCTCACAAGCAGTGTGGACAACCAAAGCTATAGGCTGAGTCCCCAGGCTTGGGGTTTGTTCACATGAAACTTAACCCCACAAAGGATAGGTCAAGTCTACTTAAAATTTAGGCCTAAGAGTCACCCCCAAGAGAGCCTCTTTTGTTGCTCAGATGTGGCCTCTCTCTCCAGCCAGCATAACGAGCAGTCTCACCACCCTTCCCCTCTCTGCGTGGGACATGACTCCCAGGGGTGTGGACCGTCCTGGCAACATGGGACATCGATCCTGGAATGAAGTGAGACTCAGCATCAAGGGACTGATAAAAACCCTAGAATGAGCTGAGAATTAACATCAAGGGATTGAGAGAACCTTCTTGACCAAAGGGGGAAGAGTGAAATGAGACTAAGTGTCAATGGATGAGATATTCCAAACAGAGTTGAGAGGTTATCCTGGAGGTTATTCTTATGCATTAAGTAGATATCACCTTGTTGTTCAAGATGTAGTGGAGAGGCTGGAGGGAACTGCCTGAAAATGTAGTGCTGTGTTCCAGTAGCCATGTTTCTTGATGATGATTGAACAATGATATAGCTTTCACAATGAGACTCTGCAAATGTGAAAACCTTGTGTCTGAGGCTCCTTTTAGCTACTATATCAGCAGAAGAGTAGAACATATGGAATAAAAATAAATAATAGGAGGAACAAATGTTAAAATAAATTTCGTTTGAAATGCTAGTGGTAAATGAAAGCGAGGGGTAAGGGGTATGGTATGTATAATCTTTTTTTCTCTGTTATCGTTTTATTTCTTTTTCTGTTGTCTTTTTATTTCTTTTTCTAAATTGATGCAAATGTTCTAAGAAATGATGAATATGCAACTATGTGATGATATTAAGAATTACTGATTGTATATGTAGAATGGAATGATATCTTAATGTTTTGTTTGTTAATTTTTTTAATTAATAAAAAAAGTTAAAAAAAAAAAAAAAAAGAACATAGCTAGGGTGGGCCATGGTGGCTCAGCAGGCAGAGTTCTCGCCCGCCATGCCAGAGACCTGGGTTTGATTCCCAGTGTCTGCCCATGCAAAAAAAAGAAAGAGAGAGAGAGCGAGAGAGAGAGAGAAATGTACAAGAAAAGAACATGGCTTAATAAAAAAGAAAACAAACCAATGAAAAAAGAACATGGCTTTTCAGGGGTACACGGCAGCTTCTAACCAACATGATTCAAAAGTTCATGATGTTTTGAACCTAATCCTTTCATTTAGTATAATTAACTCTCAAGTTCTTTGACAACACGAACTCTAAGTCATCACCAAGGGGCTGGTTACTGGAGGGCCTTGCAGGCAGTCCTGAGACTCTAGATTAAGACAAGGGTGGTGAAACCTGTCTACCCCGACTGTAATTTGAGCATTTATCAGACATAACACAATTTGAGTACCGAGTTGGTTCTTTAGCGAACAGCCAAAGTTTCCTCGTCTTGAATAGCAATAATGATTCTTACCCCAAAGAATTGCCACGACAGATTGAGAACTATATGACAGCGCCCCCCACAGCACTTGGCGTACAGATGGGCCTTGATGAACATTCATTCATTTATCTAGGCCTGCTTCCCCTCCTTCATCATTCATTCAGCATTAGGAACTGAAGCTGAGCTGGTCCTTGTCCCCACTTCACCCCCACCCCCAGGGAACTGCTGTTAACTGTTGAATGCCCAGCAGGGAAGCCGAGCCTAGGTGTGCCCTTTGCATTTGCAGTTCTGACTTTTCCATCAGGAAAGACGGGCTCCTTTACACCCTCCCCCACCACAGCAGGCTGCCTTCTGCCAGGGGCGTGGGGGAGGAAAAGAGGTGCCAGGTGGGGGATGGGGGAAGGTGCGAAGAAAGAGGGTGATGAGAAGGTCTCGGCGGGTGTTTGGTTTGGGCTGCAATGTCATTTTTGGCTTTGAGTTAGTCGAGTCTTTTGATTTTTCTGGTAGGGGTGGGAAAATTATTCCCATTGAATACATTAATATATTTACTTAACCGACAAGAAGTGTTTTACAATTCAAAAGTAATGATCCCTTTTGGGAGTGATTATTTCCCGCAGGGACTTGGAACACGCTAAAATCACAATCCCTGTAACAGTATTATTATTTTTTCTGAAATGAGTGGGTCAAGTTCCCTAAAGCTAATGGATTTGTGTAGGTTAATTCTTTTTCCAGTGGTGCCCTCTCCTTTCCCTCTTCTTGCCACGGACACCCTGAATGTCACACTTTTTCTGGCACCAAGCAACCCTTGAAGGGGTAAGAAAGGACAAAGCAGAATCCCGAAAGGTGGTGCTCTGGGTGGGGGTGGGAAGCCACGGAGTTGGAAGGAAGGAAGGAAGGAAAGAAGGAAGGAAGGAAGGAGGGAGGGAGGGAGGGAGGGAGGAAGGAAGGAAGGAAGAAAGAAAGAAGACACTTCATAGTTTTAAAGGTGCTTCGAAAGAGGAGAAAATGAGGCTTTGAGAGATTAAGTGATATGTCCAAGGTGGCATTTAGTAGGGGACAAAGCCAAGACTCAATATAATACCTTATCTGGCACTGAAATTCACATTTCTGACTGTGCTACACAGGCTTTACTGCATTGGCAGTTCTTTGATCACAAACATTTGAGGATTAGACCTAAGCTTTGCATACTGTATTATACTTTCCTGAATGATTTCCAGTGCATCTCATTTCTCCTAGGGACATTATTATCTCCAGCTACTCCTCCGAGGTCTGCCACAAATGTAAAGGAAAATGGCAGGAGCAGATCCTCTAGTAAGAGAGCCAATTAAGCTTCCTGCAAATGTAGAGCAGTTAAATTCCCATGACATGAAGCACCAAGAAAAACCTTGAGTTTACCACATCTAGAGCAAAACCTTATGGACTGGAATTTAAATAGGAAAGGCATTTCCTTTCTCCTCCTGCAACTTTGGCCAAAACTAGCTCTTTTCCAGTCTCATCAATTTTGAAAGCATTTACTAATGGACAGCTTCTGTGTTCTTAGGTGCTGTGGATGTAGGAAGAGCCAGCAGCAGAAATCTATTCTGCTGGCATCTCCAGGGCAGGACATTGTCCACTCATGTGGAGCCACACTTTATCCTTCCTATGTCCAGCCTCAGTAATAAGGTCAGCAATTGACTGCAAAGTGCTTAGACGTACTTATCTTGTTTGATTCTCATGTGAACCTCATGGGTAGGTTCTAATATTTTTCTTCTTAATTTACAGATGGGCCAGACAGAGTAACTGGCTGAGGGGTTTGCAGGTGAGCCAGGACTTGACGCTGTTAACACCAAGCCTTCTCCTCATTCCACCGTGCTAGGCTGCCTAGAAGAGCACTTGTTTTGGTGATGGTTTTAAAAGGAACAGGCTCTAAAATTTTTTGTTGACTTCCCTGCTTTTTAAACACAGAGCATTTGGGATAGGATGTGCACGCTGGGTGGCATAACATTTTCTTGACAAATAAGGGTATCTTGGGGAGCACCTATCTCTTTATACTGCCCAGCAGTGTGCCTGCTTTATCAGTTTTTCTTTGCCTGTCCTTTGATGTCACTGGGCCTGCTCACACAGCCTCTTGTCCTCTCCTTTTACTTCATAGATTCCCATCGGAAATCAATTATTATGAGTTGTTGAAGGCATAGCCCTTCTTTCTGAGGGGCAATTAATATGTTCAGAACTTTTGATCCCACAGTACCATTTCTAGGAAATTATTCAGATGGATACACTATATATTTCTGTACAAGGTAATTTATCACTGCATTAGTTATTAATGTGAAAAATGAAAGCAACCAATAAAAGCAACAATTGGGCATTGATTAAAGTATATCAACAGATGTGATCGAATATACAACTGTTGAACCTGTATTGGAAAACAACATCTAATGGGATTATGGTATATTCATAATATGTTCTACAGGTTGTAAAACAACATGCACACTGTGATCACAATTTTGAAAAAAATTAACATACAAACATAAATTTAAAAATACTCAAGAGACTATATATGGGTATTTCACAGGAGTGCCTTCTGGGTGTGGGATTATAGGTGGCTTTTATTTCTTTTTGTAGACTTTTTAAAGTTTCTATATTAAACAGGTACTACTTTTTTAAAATGCAGTTTTATTGAGCTATATTCAGACACCATACAATCTATCCAATGTATATAATCAGTGACTCACAGTACCATTACATAGTTGTGTATTCGTCACCACAATCAATTTTCAATTTTAGAACACTTTCATTGCTCAAAAAAAAAGAAAGAAAAGAGAAAACCCCAAACATCCCATACCTCCCATCCCCCCCTCTATTATTGACCCCTAGTATTGGTGTGATACATTTGTTACCAAATAATATTCTTTAGTAAGAATATTAAGATATTACTGGTAACTGTGGTTTGCAATAGGTACATTTTCCCCATATACCCCTCTATTATTAAGTCCTTGTAATAATGTCACGGGAACTCCTTTTGAAATAAAAATAAAAAACCCTTCAAATATTATCTAGGCATGAAATACTGGCTACAGATTAAATAACATGTGGAGGCTCTGAGTAAGGGATGGACCAGGTGAAATCAAGACTTCATTGCTTGAAGAGCAGAGAAAAGGTTTTTGTGATTTCTGAGTAGAGGCTGTGTCCTGGCGGTTTCAGAAGCTGTTATGGAAAAAGGAACATCCTCAAGGATTTTAGCCTTACTGGGGAGACAAAAAAAATCAGACTTTGAGAGAACATAGACGAAAAGGAGTAGCCATGTGTTTCCAGCAGCAGTGGGGAAGCGGGAGGCAGGTGGTCTTGAAGGGCAGACAGAAGGTCAGTAGGACTCTGCCTGGGTGGAAGAGGTTTCCTCTTGCTCCCCGCCTCCCCAGGACTCCAGACCACCTGTTGCAACTCTGCTCAGACCAACGCCCTGAGCGCAGCTGTGTCCTCAATCAGCGGCACGTGTTGCGAGGCCATCTGTGAGGAGCCGGCACCAGGCGCGAGTGGCATAGGGCACCCGGCAGGAGGACCTGGCTCTGTCTAGCACCAGCTGGAAGGGAGTCCCCCCACCCCAGCTGCCCCACTGCCCTTCACAAATCTGGGTTACACTGTGACAGCAGTTTGCCTTGTGTTGTCCTGCTGAGCGGCCCGTGCCCGTGGGTAGGCTGATGTACCAATGTGTGCTGCTGCTGAGGTCTCACCATGGCACCTCACATCCAGGTGAGAACGGCAAGACCCTGCATGGCCCAACATTACTGGCAATTACTTTTGGAGTATGGGCAGTGTGCTGGTTGGAAAGGATTTATGTATGTACCCCAGAAAAGTCATGTTTTAATCCTAACCAGTCTTGTGAGGGCAACCATGTCTTCTAGTCCTTATTTGGTACTTTAGGTTGGAAACTTGATTAGGTTGTCTCCATGGAGATGAGACCCACCCAATTGAGTATTAACTTTTGAATAGAGAGAAATGTGACTCCACCCATTCTACCTGGATCTTGATTAGTTTACTGGAATCCTATAAAAGAGGAGACATTTTGGAAAGAGTTCCTTCTGAGAACAAGGGGAGAGCTGCGGGACCATGAAAGAATGAGAGAACCACAGAGTCCACCAGCCAGCGACCTTTGGAGATAAAGAAGGAGAACACCCCTGGGGGAGCTTCATGAAACAAGAAGCCTGGAGAGAAAGCCAGCAGATGCCACCACGTTTGCCACATGACCTTCCAGCTGAGAGAGAAATGCTGAACAGCCTTCTTGAACCAAGGTATCTTTCCCTGGATGCCTTAGCTTGGACATTTTTATAGATTTGCTTTAATTGGGACATTTTCATGGCCTTAGAACTGTAAACTAGCAACTTATTAAATTTCCCTTTTTCAAAGTTGTTCCGTTTCTGGTATATTGCATTCTGGCAGCTATCAAACGAGAACACGCAGCAAACTCATTAGAATACTAAGTGCACATCTGGATGCAAGCGCCCCCAGGCCACCCCCCCACTGCCACCCCCACTGCCCCCAAGGGGCAGTCAGCCCCTTGCCTCCCCGGACTTATCTTGGATTGATGGGGCAGTGGGGCTGCAGCCCTTTTCCTTTTCCATTTCCCCCATCCTGCTACCCAGCTTAGAGGTGCCAGTCCTTGAGAAGCCCCATCTCAGCCGACTGGGCTCCAGGCCACTCCAACTCCCGGGCTGACTCAGCTGGATTGGGGGGCATCACTGTCCTGAGATTCTGCTGAGTCAGGACAAGCCTCCACCTCCCTGGATGACTTGGAGGGCTACACTCACCCTGCCCACTTGTTCTGGCCTCGTAGTTTCCTAAGAAGGGTCAGGCAGGTGAGCGGCTGGGTCCCAGGCTTACCTCAACCTAAAGAAAGCTAAGAAGAGGATGGGATGAGGCTTGACCACCAGTAGTTGTTGTTATTAATGCTAGTATATGTTGTAATGCCCAAAATATATTTTAAGAGAAAGCAATGTCTTTTATTCACTTATTCACTCAACAGATACTTATTTAGCAAGATGCCATGTTGGGTGCTAGGGAAAAGGAGAGGAATGAAGTGTGATGCGGCAACTCTACTCCTGGTGTATACATGCAAGATAAATGGAAACATCTGTCCACACCAAAACCTGTACGTAAATGCAATAAACATTATTTATAATGGCCAAAAGTGGAAGCAACCCAAATGTCTATCAAACGATAACTGAAGAAATAAAGTGTGGTTTATCTATATAGTAGAATCTTTATTTGGTAGTAAAAGCGATTAAAATTCTTCAAATGATTGTAATGGATGGCAATGATGACAGCAGAACTCAATGAATGCTATTAGCACCATGGAACTGTGTACTTGAAAGTGGTCAAAATTGGAAATTTGGGGTTGTATGTATGTTATAAAACACAAAATACATCTTAAAGTAAATAATGGAGTTCAGTGAATAGTGAAACTATAATAATGTCACTTCATCAATTGTAACAAATGTAGCACACGAATGCAAAATGTTAATACTAGGCAAAACCGCGGTGGGGGCAGTATATGTGAACTCTACTTTGTGCATGATTTTTTGGTAAACTTACAACTGCTCTAAAAAAAATAACGTGTTTCTAAAGGGGGAATGAAGTTCCGATACATACTACGACACGGATGAGCCTTGAAAATATCAAACTAAGTGAAGAAGGCAATCACCAAAGCTCACACGCTGTATCATGCATGTATATGAAATGCCCCAAATGAGCAATTCTATAGCGACAGAAAGGAAATCTGCGGTTGCCTAAGGCTGGGGAGGCGAGGGGGTGGCGTGGGGGTGCTGGGGAGCAGGAGATAACAGCCAAGGGGAGCAGCGTTGGTTTTGGGGGTAATGAAAAGTTTCTAAAGTTGATTGTGGTGATGGTTGTACAACCCTCTGAATATAATAAAAAATTTTGAGTCTTATGCTTTAAATGGGTAGATTGTACTGTACGTGAATGTATCAACAAAGCTATTTTTAAAAAATAAGTTACAGTATACCTAGAGATTAGAAACTCAAAGCAGATATGTGGCCAGGTGGGCACAGAGCCTGCGAGGAGGGCTGTGACAGGCCAAAGTACAGGGTGTGGCGGGAGCACTTAGGAGAAGCCTGGGGGTTAGGGCTGGACTTCACGGAGGACGGAGCACGGAAGCTAAATCTCCTCCGGTATTTGCTTGTCCATTTTTTCCCCACTGAACTAGGCTTCTTTGCAACCCAGGGCCGAGTACATTGTAGGAGCTCAATATATTTTTACTGAACAATATATTTTTGTTGAACCGCAGGACCATTTATTTATACATAAAATAAATGTATCTCTGTACCTCGCTGTCCCTTCCCTCAGATTGACTAGCACGTTGCTAAATGCCAGCAGCTTCTGCAGAGCGCCCTGGGAACAGGTTTTGAGCTGCCACTGAGAATGCTGGAAGGACTGGAGAGGGAGTTGCTAAAGCTGAGAGATTTTCAGTTCATTATGTTCTGTTCAGTTAAGCCATGGGTGATATTTCTTCTTTAGACCTTTATGCTTTTCTGCCAAACCTAAAAATATTCCAGCCCTTTGCATCCATATTGGTGAATTACAGAAAATAACATGATGAATCTTTAAACAGAAAACTGTTGTTTTTCCTCTGCGTGATTTTTAAAGGTCTGTTGTCCTTTTGTACAGAATTTTATTATGCCTTAGTGCCAAGTTGTTTTCCAGAGGAGCACATCTCCAAATTTATAATGAAAAGCAAGCAAAGTAGGACTGCACGGCCTTGGCCAGACAACAACTGATAGTTAATTTTTGCAGCAGGGAAGACTAAATAATAAGTCCCTGAATTGCAGTTTTCATTTTTCCTTCTGCTCCCAAACAAAATTGTTTAAATAATTAACTCCAGTCTTGATCATAATTTTTAGTTGATGAAAGTCTGTATTTCAAAAATATATTTTTATTCTTTTAATCTTAAGTGTCATCCCAGAATTGGCAAATGCCTTTGGTCTGTCACCATTGATTAAGGCAGAGGACTCTGGTTAAATGAATTAACAGTTTATTTAACCAAATGAACTAAAAGACCAAATAGAAATCCAGCAGACTAACTGTTATTCTTTGTGGTTGATATCAGTTGCCATCTAATCTTTAGCCAGTACACAAAAATGATAAATACATCCACTCTGTAGAATAGAATTATATTTATATTTGAAACTATATATTTTATACTTGATGAATTTATAGACTCTGAAATAAGGAATGTCATTGTAGCATAAATATGAACCAATGGTCCATATGAACCATATTGGAATCTCATTTCCTTCAAAAAAAATGAGAATTTTCACTTATTTTCTTTATGTCAGGATATGAATTTTAGAAATCCCTAGAGAAGCCCTCCCATGCCTGCATCCCTTCCCCCTTGCACACTTGTTCTTGGCTGCTCACATCCCCGATACTGTGTGCGCACACATGCACACACATACATATTTAAACCTGGAAACTTTCTCCTGCTCTTTTCTCTCTTAACTAGGTTCTTCTCTGATATTTCCATCCCTTGTGGACTCTGATCTCTGTTCCAGCCTTCAAGGGCATTAATGGATCGATTCATTTCTCATCTTCCCAGGTCACATACCATATTTATTCAAATGTAAGACGTTGCTGATTCCAAGATGCTCCTTAGTTTGTGTGCCATTAAGAAAGGAAAAGCAATTCTAACTGAAAGAATCCGGAGATTTTAAGTGACATCCTGACTTTAAAGATGTTTAGGTATGATACCATGTGAGCCTGAGAATCTATAAAAGGTGGTATTTGCATTTTGAAGGCAGCCTTCTGGAAGCAATGCCTTAGTGATTCCAGGGGTGGAGTGTTAGGATTGGGAATGTGGTGGAGAGAGAGTTTTGGGGATCTACTGTCACACAAACTGCATCATGTAGTAGGCTGCCTGTTCCATCTACAGAGGGAGTGGCTATCGATGTAAAGGCATAAAACTTAATAACAAAACAAAAAAATACATAAATAAAGGAGTAGATGCACCCATAAGAAATTCACAGATGCTTTGTGATGCTGCATAAATCCATCATTGACTTGAGAAGGCAAAGAAAGCTTGGTCACAGCCAATTTCTTTACATAGCCTTCTAGGCTGGGAGGTTGAGATGAGTTCTAGTTTTGGCTTTGCTGCTCTCCAGCCCAAGGGCCCAGTGACACAGGTCTGTAGTTTTCAAACTTTGTCCTCAGAGTGATAGAATCCCTCAGGCGAGAGGGGGAGATAAGATGCCTTGGGATTCAACCAGGTCACCTTTACATTTGTCTCCTGGGTATTGGATGTCCATGATTCCCTACAAATTTTTTTTTTAAGAAAAGGAATTCCTCTGCTAAAAGAAAGCTCAAAAACCATTGATAGAGATGAACTTGACACTCTGTTGCTTAAATTCTCAGATTTAGTATGTCATTCCCAAAATGTGGATTATAGGGAAATTCTAGCAGCAAGACCAAGGGTAATTCATGTGAGAAGTTGTACCAACTGCTTCTTGCTCATTGCCTCTGTTGAGCCCTCCCCTTGTTTCTAGCTAGTTTCCTCCAGCTGCTGTAACACATTACCGCAAGGTCAATGGCTTAAAACAATACCAGCCTATCACCTCCTGATTTTATCAGTTAGAAATCCAATATAGAAATGTCTTCATATAGACGGCGGTGGCAAAGGCATGGCTACGTGATTATACCAGATTGGGGTTTTTTAAAACTTTTTTTTATTGTATAATATAACATATATATAAAAGAAAGAAAGAAAAAAGCAATAGTTTTCAAAGCACTCTTCAACAAGTAGTTATAGGACAGATACTAGAGTTTTCCATGGGCTACCATACCATCTGCTCAGATTTTTCCTTCCAGCTGCTCCAGCATATAGGAAGCTAGGAGGAATAAATATTTTTTTCATCATCACAATCAACTTTTTTTTTTTAATAATGTATATACAAAAAAAGCAATAAATTCCAAAGCGCAGCACAGCAATTACTTGTAGAACAGATTTCAGAGTTTGGTATGGGTTATAATTTCACAATTATTGGTTTTTACTTCTAGTTGCTCTAATATACTAGAAACCAAAAGAAATATCAATTTAATGATTCAGCAATCATACTCATTGGTTAAACCCTACCTTCTCTGTATAACTTCACCATCACCTTCGATTTTTCTAGCCCACGCTTTAGGGGTATTTGGGCTATGGCCATTCTAACTTTTTCATGTTGAAAGGGGCTGTCAACAATATGGGGTAGGGAGATGGAACTAGCTGATGTTCTGGAGAGGCTGGGCCCTCTAGGTTTCAGGACTTATCTGGTCCAGGAGGTTGTAGGTTTCTGAAGGTTGCAGGTTTCTAAAAAGTTACCCTAGTGCATGGAACCTTTGTAGAATCTTCTGTATTGCCCTTGGTGTTCTTTAGGATTGGCTGGAATGGTTTTGGTTGGGGTTTCGCAAGTTATGATAGGTAGCACTGTCTAACTGAAGCTTGCATAACAGTGACCTCCAGAGTAGCCTCTTGGCTCTATTTGAACTCTTTCAGCCACTGATACTTTATTCATTACACTTCTTTCCCCCTTTTTGGTCAGGATGGCACATTTGATGCCATAGTGCCAGGGCCGGATTCATCCGTGGGAATCATCTCCCACATCACCAGGGAGATTTTCACCCCTGGATGTCATGTCCTAAGTATGGGGGAGGGCAATGATTTCACTTACAGAGTTAGGCTTAGAGAGAGTGAGACCAAATCTGAGCAACAAAAGAAGTCCTCCAGAAATAACTCTTATGCATACCTATAGGTAGGCTAAGCTTCTCCACTACCTACATAAGCTTCACAAGAGTAAGCCTCAAGATCAAGGGCTTGGCCTGTTGATTTGGGTGTCCCTAATGTTTGGCACAGTATTGGGGATTCCCTGATGGTAAAGTTTAAAGTTCCCTATTTTTTTCTCCCATCCTTCAAGGGACTGTGCCAATACTTTTTGATTATCTGCTTAAAATATTCCAGAATGTATCCAGGCATTACAATAAACTATATAGAATAAAGAGCCTCATTCTTATTATGGGCTCCTTGTGTTTCAATTGTTCAGATGAGCTATCCAGACAGGTTGAGTTAGATTATGTGCTGCAGAAAATTTAGGTTCCAGACAAAATAAACCTCTCTTCCTTTGGTCTCAAAGAGTAGGTGCAGTTCTAAAATATAGACAATGTCTTCCTTACCTGTATGTTCTGAATTACTTTAATCCTGACCTAATTGGCTTCATTTTTATCTCTAAATACCATATATCTAATAAAACATATATATATGTTATATATATGTTTTTTTATTTATATATATATATATATATATAAAACAGCCCCCTCAAAATCCAGAACTAATAATTACCACTACGGACTAAATGTGTCTGCTATAAGAACTTACATTTTTGGGCCCTGTTTTCTTATAAGCATTTCCTAAAGGAGACCATACAATAACTGTTCTTTCATTTCTGGCTTATTTTGCCTCACCAGTGTCCTGCAGTTTCATTCACATTGTTTCATGCCTCACGGCATCATTCCTTTTTGTAGGAGCACAGTATCCGATCATATGTATACACCATTGTTCGCCAATCTACTTTTCAGTCAGTGCATCCTTCAGCCACTTGCATTCATCAGGCATCATGTATAAGGCCCAAAGTCCGCAGTCAATCAACACTCTCAATTTTACATAATTTCATTGTTCCGAAGAGAAAGAAAACCAGTAAAGACACTCTCACCAAAAAGGAAATCCAACCTTCCCTTAATTCTTGTCCCTCAGCCCGTTATTTACCCCTGCTTTTGCTGTGATACTGCTTATATTTTCCTGGTAAACATAGCCATAGCATGCAATAGCAGTTTTCCCCCTGTACCCTGGACTTAAACATTCTTTGTACACAAATCATACTTTTGAAGTAGTTCATGCAAGAACTTATTTATATTTCTAGTGTTAATCAGTGGGACACATAGGTCTATACAACCCATTTCAATCACGTTCACCTTCAATATGGTAATATTACTTACAGACCCCCCAGAGAACTGCCTTCACTTCTATCTATTCCCCCACATTTGAGTTCAGCCTCATTAGCTAACCATTCACCCATCTCTAGCTTTTATGTACTAAGTTCCCTATATTTTGTATTATAAGCCTCTGATTTTATGTTTACCATGATCATAAAAGTGGAATCCTACAGTTTCTATCCTTTTGGGTCTGGCTTATTTCACTCAGCATTATGTCCTCAAGGCTCATCCATCTTGTCATGTGCTTCAGGAGGTCATTTTGTCTTACTGCTGCACAATATTCCATCTTATATATATACCACCTTTTGTTAATCCACTCATCTGTTGGTGGGCATTTGGATTGTTTACATCTTTTGGCGATTGTGAATAATGCTGCTGTGAACAATGATGTGCAAATGTGTGTTGTGTCACTACTTTCAGTTCCTCTGGGTACATACCAAGTAGTGCTATTGCTGTGTCATAGGGCAACTCTATATTTAGTTTCCTAAGGAACCGCCAAACTGTCTTCCATAACAGTTATACCCTTATACATTCCCACCAGCACTGCATAACTGTCTGAACTTCTCCACATTCTCTCCAACATTTATAGTTTCCTGTTTGTTTATTTGCAGCCATTTTTATAGGTGTGAGGTGGTATCTCATTGTAGTCTTGATCTGAATTTCCATTACAGCCAATGAAAATGAGCATCTCTTCATGTGCTTTTGAGCCATCTGCATTTGCTCTTCACAAAAATGCCTATTCATATCTTTAACTCATTTTATAATTGAATTGTTTGATCTCTTGTTGTTGAGTTGTATGATTTCTTTATGCATACAGAATATCAAACTTTTTTCTGCTGTGTGATTTCCAAATATTTTCTCCCATTGAGTTGGCTGCCTCTTCACCTTTTTGACAAAGTCTTTTGAGTTCCAGAAGCATTTGATTTTGAGGAGTTCCTATTTATCTATTTTTTTTTCTTTTGTTGTTTGTGCCTTGGATGTAAAGTTTAGGAAGCCACCTTCTATTAATAGGTCTTGAAGCTGTTTCCCTACATTTTCTTCTAGAAACTTTATGGTACTAGTTCTTATATTTAGGTGTTCGGTCCACTTTGAGTTAATTTTTGTATGGGGCATAAGGTAAGGGTCCTCTTTCATTCTTCCAGTTCTCCCACACCCATTTATTGAAAACACTATTTTGTCCAAGATAAGTGGATTTGGGGGCCTTGTCAAAAATCAGTGACTAGGGCGGGCCATGGTGGCTCAGCAGGTAAGAGTGCTTACCTGCCATGCCCAAGGACCCGGGTTCGATTCCCGGTGCCTGCCCATGTAAAAAATATATATATATATATATCTCAGTGACCATAGATTTGGTGGTCTATTTCTGCACTCCCGATCCGATTCCACTGATCAATGCTTCTGTCTTTGTGCCAGCACCATGCTGTTTTGACCACTGTGGCCTTATAAGTTTTAAAGTCAGGAAGTGTTAATCCTTCTCCTTTCGTTCTTCTGTTTTAGGGTGGTTATAGCTATTCGGGTCTCTTTCCCTTCCAGATGAATTTAGTAACTAGCTTTTCCAAGTCTTTAAAGTAAGTGTCGTTCCTTTCAATTTAGATGCCTTTTATTTTTTTTTATTTGGTGTACAGTCCTTAGTTTTTGTGATATCTGCTGTTTTTCTATTCTTTCAAATTCCTCTTTATGCTCTTCTACTGTCTTATTGATCCCCTTTATGTCGTTAGCCATCCCACTTATTTTATTTAGGAGAGTAATATGGACTTCTTTGATTAGTTGTTCCAATGTTGGGGCCTCCTCTGGTGTTCTTATTTGGTGGTTAGACTGGGCTATGTCTGTCTGCATCATGATATGCTTAGTGATCTTCTGCTGTCTTCATAGCATGTAAATATCTTGATTGGTTTACTTTGGAAGTTGATTTCCTTCAGTAGTCTAAGGCCTCGTGTTTGCAGGATGGATGTGGAGCAGATGCAGGGCGCCGGTGGGCCCGACACTGAGGTGATGGGCTGCAGCGGCAGGTACAGGGGCAGGTTGGATGCTGGTGCCTGTGAGCGTGGGGGCCCAGCAGCAGGCAGGCGCAATGTGGCTGCGTGGGTGCTGCGTCTGGGGGCGGGACTGCGATGTGCGCATGTGCCAAGCTCAGGGCAGCGGGTCCATTGCACCTGCATGGGCTAGGGGCGGGGCGGATGTGACCCAGCTGCTCAGGTCAGCCCTTGCCCAGAGCTGGGGGAACGTGACTAGGGGGTTGTGCGCCTGCGCAGATCTGGGAGGGCCATAAACTGATGCACACATGTGCAGAGCTCAGGGGGGCAGGGTGGGACTGCATGACTGCATGGGGTGGGGGCGGGTGTCTACTGGATGTGGAGGTAAGCACCCATGGACTTTATGTGCTGGTGACCGCCTGCAGGGGGCAGGGAGGGGGAGGTAGGGCTCCGGAGGGGTGGTGCGAGACTGCGCTTACGTAGGAGAGGTGGGTTGGTCTGGGGCCGGCCTGCACATGCTTGGGGTGGGGGTGGGGGTACATGCGGGGGGCGGAGGGTGTGTTGTGGGGTAGGGGCACTTGGAGCGTGGAGTAGGGGTGGGTGATAGGGGTCAGTTGCGTGGGATGTGGGGTGAGTCATGGTAACGGCTCCTCTGGTGAGTGTGGCGCATTCAGGCAACAAGGCTTGGCTCACTTCCTAGTCCCCTTCTCTCCTTCCGTGCACTCCTGAGGGTGCACGGCTTCTGCAGTAGGCTGTGTGCAGCAGGTGGACGGGCTCCAGTTCTCTGCTTCTCAGTTCCTCAGCTTGTGCAACCAGGGTCTCCCGATGTGGTGCAGAAGACCTTCCCAGGTCACTTACACCCTGGAATCGTCGTCTCAGTTGCCCTCCCATCCCTTCTCTAGCTGTTCCTTGGAGCAGGGTTGAACTTAACCTATCCTATTCCGCTACCTTCCTGGACAACCGTCCATTTTTTATTTAGGTTGGATTGTATGATATGTGAATAAAACTGTTTTAAAATGTACAGAGAGGTACAAGTGTGGAGAAAATGTGGAGAAAGAGATGTACCTATTCACTGTTGGTAGGGAAGTAGAGTCGTGCAGCCCCTCTGGAGGGTAGGGTGGTGGCTCCACAGAAGGTGGGGGTAACCCTTTGCTAGGTATACACTTGGAGAATCTGAGAGTGGGGTCACAAGTGGGAATTTTGCACACCGGTGTTTATAGCAGCAGTGTTTACAAAGGATGGAGGTGGCCTAAGGGTACTTCGACTGAGGGGTGGAAGGAGGAACTGTGGTACACACATCCAGTGGACTACTGGCTGGCTGAAAGAAGGAATGGAGTTGTGAGGCATGCAACTAAGTGAACGAACCTTGAGGACAGTATGTTGAATGAAATGTCAGAAACAAGAAGACAAATATTATCATGCCTCACTCCTATGGACTAAATATGATACACAAACTTGGAGAATTGAAGTTGAGAGCATGAGTTATTAGGTTGGGGCCTATTGTAAAGTTTCCTAGATTGTAAGCTCTTGCAGCAGTCACATATACTCAGGAGTTATATCTGATTTTTTTCTAAATTCTGAGATGCTAAGCAATTTTTATATAACCTGGTTGCTCCTGGGAATTTCGGGTTTTTGTCTGACACCCAAGACTCCGAGTTAGTGTTCTGAAGCTATGAAAGTCAGCATTACCCCATACAGCAGCTGTTTAAAAAGTTGGAAAAGTGATGAGACTTCAAGTAGAGATATGAATGAAGCTGAGGGCTGTCTGCCCTCTGTGTCCCCAGCAACTAGAAGAGTAAGTCCATCAGTCCAGGAATCTCAATGGCACATTATCACACAATTGGACTGAGGACTTTCCTGCGGGTGGTTGCTAGAAAGGACTGAACCAGAGAGGGCTCTAAAACTTGGATGAAAGGAAGGGTCGCAGAGAAGGGCGAGTGTGGGTAGGAAGAGACAGGAGTCACCCATCCAGGCAGCAGGGATGTTTCCTAACTCCTTCCCACCCCATGCCTGCAGGACCTTAGGCTTCTTGTCTACTGGGGGACAGCCTGCTTGCTGAGACTCCAACTCATCACTGGAAATCACAGACACTGCAAGTGGTGGGGACATTGACCTATGATTCTGGACGAGTAGATTTACACACAGCAAGCAAGAAGCTGGTCTAGAAATCCACACACTGACAGTAGAGTCAGTTCAGCAGTATCTATGTGTCTCCAGACATGGTGGCTGTTTGGGGCTTCCCTCCAGGATCACATCTCATTACTCTGATACCCTGTCATCTGGACGAGGAAGAGTATGACTGTGGATAATTTGTTGACTCATGAATTATTTTATCTCCCTGAGTGAACTCTCTCCCGCACGCACTGTGATCATCGATCTCCCTATAGAATTCTATGCGGAACTGAGAGTCAAGGTCAGTTTTAAAGTCAGGCAGAAAGCGTGGCCACCAGTCAGTCACCACGAAAAAAACCTAACCCAAAAGAATCTCCCTAAGCTGTTTCTGATGTGTGACACGCACCCTTTTTAAGCACAGATCTTTCTGTTACAAGCTCTGATCCTGACTTACAATGTAGACACTCCCGGAAAGGACTGCAGCGTCTCAATGGAAGATATTTGCCTGAAAGGTGATTCTGGGAAATAAGTGGCAGTGTCCCCTAAAGCGCCCATGGAAAACCCGTGGCAACAACCTTGAAAGCCCTAAAACGTGCAAACCCTTTGACCTAATGATTCCACTCTGAGGATATAACCTAAGGAAACTGGCCTGAAAACCAGGCCGATTTTGCACACAAGAATGTTGATCGCAGCATAATCTACAATAGTGAACTTCGAGAGCCTCTTGAAAAAGCTCACGCTGAGTGACAGCATGCCGGCAACGAGGAAAATGTTTCGTAAGTAAAACATTACAGTTAGGAGGAGTCTGTCACATGGCGCCATGCTTCCGCTATGAAGTGAGTGGAAAGCCACCCTGGAGGCACGGCGGCGATGTGGAAATGAATGCACGTGCACAGAATGAAGTGAAACACACACAAATGCTAACCACAGCTTGCTCTGAGCGCCTGAGCGATGCTCTTAAAATCCTTTCATGACTCTGGAAGGCCGCGGTCAGCCCGGCGCGGGCGACCGGAACTGCCCAGCGAGCCGGCCGACGGCGACTTCCGGCGCGGGGGCACCGAGGGGAGCGGCGGCCCGGGGCGCGGGAGCCCTCGCGGGGGGGACGGGGCTGGCCGCCCGGAGGAGCCTGTGCGTTCCCGGACCGCCCGACGCGGCGCTGGTGGCCCAGGTCGGCCCCACGCGGACACAGGCCGAGTTCTCGCTGCTGGCGCCGTGGGAGGCGGGCGCTGCGGACGGTCCCTCGGCGGCCGCCGTAGCGCGGAGCCGAGCAGAGGCGCGGGGGAGTCTGCGCGGCGGGGGGGGGGGGAACTGCGGAGGGTCTGCGCGGGGGGGGGGGGCGGCTGCGGGGTGTCTGCGCAGCGGGGGTTACTGCGGGGGTGGGTCTGCGCGAGGGGGGCTGCGGGGGCGAGCTGCGGGGGGCCTGCGCGGCGGGGGGGGGGGGGGGAACTGCGGGTGTGTGCGCGGCGGGGGTTACTGCGGGGGTGGGTCTGCGCGAGGGGGGCTGCGGGGGCGAGCTGCGGGTGGGTCTGCGCGGCGGGGGTTACTGTGGGGGGGGGTCTGCGCGTCGTCTGGGGAGCTTCCAGATGCGCCCCGGTGAAGACTTCCCACGTTGACGGAACAGTCCAAGTCAGCACTTTTGGCCCTGGGCAGCAGCAGTTTGGTCTCAGCAAAGGGATCCAAAATCCATTTACTTTAGAAAAAGGATGATGCCTCAGAGTTGTTAACAGGATTAAATGAGAAATGAGATTATATGTAAAGGGATTAGCGCGGTGGCTGGTGCTCAATAAACCAGTTTCTCTACTGCCATTGCCCTTTACATCTGGACTTTTGCAGAAGCCTCCTGGTGGGTCTCATTTGCAGACTGGAGTCGAGTAGCTAACTCCAGGACTGTTATGGGAATTAAATGAGACACGATGGGTAAAGAACCTGCATGCAATTAGGGTTTTGGAAGTGGTAGCAATTTTTTTCTCTATTGTGATGACTACAATCTGCCTGTCAGAGACACACACCCTTAGCATCCCCTTTTGATGAATGCGTGTGGGCAAAGCAAAGGCAGACACTGAGTGAACAGAGCAAACCTAAGGGGAGCCAGCCTTGGGCAGCCAGCCTTCCAGTGCCTTCTTTGGGGACCCTACTTTGTATCCTGTCCTGTGTGCTGTTAGCACCGGCTGCACCCATCAGTTCTACACCTGGTCTGTGAGGCCAGGTGCACAAGTGTAACTTGTCCTGATTGAGCAAACAGGCGCAGCATGCACTAATAGCAGCAGCCCTAAAATCTGGTCTCCTGGGTGACTGGGACCCTTGAAATCAGCTCCTTGGAAATAGCCAACTCAGGAACCTCCTCAGTCACTCAATCACTCCCCTTCTTTTCAGTAAATCAAACTTTATAAAGACACAGAGAGATAAGAAATTGACGTCTTTATGCCATTGTCTAAATGAAAGATGATTCACTTGCATTTAAAGGAAATTGTAGTACCAGCTACATTTATAGAGCCCTTGGTGCAAGCATTGTGCTAAATGCTCTGTAATCTAATTAATCCTCACAACCGCCCTGACCATATTCTGTCCATTTTAAAGACTGAAAACTAAGACTTAAGAGTGACTTCCAGGGTGCATGGGTAGTTCAGTGGTAGAACCTTCTCGCTTGTGGGAGACCTGGGTTTGATTCCTACCCAATGCCTCAAAAGAAAGAGCTTGTGAACAAAATTCCCAGTGGTATATGTATCACATACCTGCCTTTGTGTGACTGTACGTATAGATATAGAAATGCATATCTGTAGGGAGACACATTGTTTTTAAAGAGTGCATTGCTTCTACTTACCGTATGTTCTTCTTTAGATCAAATGCTTTCTGTATTGTAGTTTTCAGGGTCTTGGAGTAAAGAGTTTTGCAGAACACATTTTCTAGTTCCTTCTGCCATCTTACCCCCGTCTTGGAAGCCAGGCTTCCTTCCTCAACCTTTCATTGCAGGTGCATAATTTGTGAACTCAGCACTTGGCTGGGCAGGCTTTGGTTAGAGACTTGAGCTACAGTCCACCCTTTGCTTAGCCGAACTCTCAGAGATGTATCCAGGGGTGATGGACCCTGGCTCTGGAGTGACACCAAGACACGGTCTCCTCGGGGCCTTTCTATCCCCCTGTGTCGTGAATGCACTTCCAGTTGCCCAGAAGTTATTGGGGCAAAATGGGCTGTGCTTTCACCATTGTGTGGCTCTAGATGTTGAATTTAATTTAAAAAATTAATTAATTAAAAAAAAAAGACATTTCTGCAACACTGCAGCAGAAATGTGGTTATGATTCAGGGTACGTGTGTGTTTTTGTGTGTGTGAAAGCCAGTCTCTCAGCACCAGCTAAAAATGTGAAGCAGCCCGTCTGTGCCGGGAATCGAGGACACCATATGCTTGCGTTTCTAGGTCTTCCTAAGAGTTATGTAACTGCCCCCCAAAGCCAGGAGGCAGGAGCAAGGCCAGCTGTGGGAGAGGATTTCCAAAGAGGAGCGCCAAGGAAGGAATGACCTTGAGGAGACTGTGAGTTCGCCAGGTCATGGAATGTTCCCAGCCTTGGGGCTTAAACAAAAACTGCATTCAGAGAGTGGGTTCTTTGCTAAGAACACTCTGTCTGTCCCCCTGCTTGGACTTAGGGGGTTATCAAGGTGAGCCCTTATGCTGTGGGGCTCTGAATATTGAATTTAGAGCGGGGACACAGCTGCCAGAGCAGGGCCCTAATAACACTTCCAGGATCTCTTATTAGCAGGCGTTGGGGTCCACAGGGTGCCCGGGGCCAGGCAGAGGTAAGATAAGAACCCTGGTTCTGTGTACTCAGGGAACAGGGCTGCTGCAGAAAGGCATCTTGGGAGGAGGGGAGCTGTGGGAGGGGACACAGTCAACCAACAAAGGCTTATGCACGGCTCACTGCCTGGTCATCCCTGGGGGAGGGAGGTATCACACAGGCCCTTTCTTTGCCCCTAGGCTACACCCACTGAGGGTCTCTCAGACTGTGTTCTCTGGGAGAAATCGTTCTTCTCACACTCACCCCTAACCTGCTCCCACCTTATTTAACACCCATTATTTCTTCAGGGTTCAGTTCCGAGGTATGAGACCTGGGGCAGTGTTTTGCCAACTGTGGGTCAAGACCCATTAGTAGCTGCTGTAATCAATTGAGTGGATCAGCATGGAAAAGAAATGGCATAGAATAGCGAGTATCCAAACACATCAGACATAATAAAGGGAAGTATTGTTTTAGTTGTATATGTTGGATCGCTATATTTTTTAAAAAAGAATACAGCTTTTGGGTGATTGTGGACAAAAAGTTCAAAAGCCATACTGGCTTAAGGTGATATCTGCTCATATTCTTCTCACTGCAAGTGTCTGAAACCCTGGCTCATGCTCGTTTAGACAAGGAAGACATTTATTTTCCCACTTAAAAGGCAGTCTAGAGGAGGGACAGATGCCAGGGTCATTGATACGGTGGCTTAAACCTGTGTCAGTCAAGGATGCTGAACTCTCCTCATTGGCTTTATGCTCAGGCTGGTAGCAAAATAGAAACTCTCTGTCACATCCAGAGACCACACCTGGGGGACGAAAGACTGGCTCTTCCTTCTTCTCTTTTTCAAGAATAAAAAAATTCCTGGAAGCCTGCTGGCTGACTTCTCCATCTCAATAGCCAGAATTGGGTCACAACCCCATTCTTAACCTACCACTGGCAGGGGGAATATGGTACAGATGAACAGGATTTCCTCCCTGGAGCTAGGGATGGGAGGGAAGGATGGGTGGGTCCCTGGTCAAAAATAGGATTCTGACCACGGACAAAATAATGGAATGGGGAAGATCCTTGCAATGTTTAAAATGGACAGAAATTAATATCTAGACTATGCAAGGAATTCCTGCGAATCAAGAACAAGCCAGCAAACCTAACAGAAGTAGGTGGTAAAAGATAGGGACATGCAGTCTGGTACCTATCATCACTTGCCAAACCCCAACCAATACCATTCCTGCCAATCCTAAAGAATGCCTAGGGCCTTGTATGAGAGTCTGTGAAGGTTCCACGCATAGGGTAACTTTCCAAAAACCTACAACCTCCGGATGGGGCCCTGGACATGATAAGTCCTGAAATGCAGAGGGGCCAGCCTCTCCAGAACGTCAGCTAGTTCCATCCCCTGTCCCATATTATTAACAGCCCCTTCCCACATGAAGAAGTTAGGATGGGCATAGCCCCAATACCCCTAAAGAGTGGGAGAAAGATCAAAGGTGATGGTGGAGTTATACAGAAAAGGTAGGGTTTAACAAATGAGTATGAATGCTGAATCAGTGTATTGATATTTCTTTTAGCCTCTAAAAGGCTTAGAGCAGCTAGAAGTGAAAACCTAAAATTGTGGAATTGTAACCCATGCCAAACTCTGAAATCTGTTCTACGACTAATTGCTGCAATGTGCTTTGAAATGCATTGCTTTTTTGCATATGTGTTATTTTTCACACACACACACAAAGTCGATTGTGATGATAAATGCACAGCTATAGGATGATATTGTGAACCATTGATCGTGTACTTTGGATGATTACATGGTATGTGAATATACAATATATATCAATAAAAAAGAGATATGGACATGCAATTTACAGAAGAGTGAACCCCCAAAACTGACAAACGTATAAAAAGAATCTCAAGAAATCATTGGTAACCATCAGAGAATTATGAATATAAACAATACATAACTTCGCCGTTATTAGACAGACGACATCAGAAAACTGGAGAATGCCAAGCGTTGTCAGGACATGGAGTTCCGGGACCACTCATGCTTGTCATGGTGGGCGTGTGGACTGGTGCCATCCATCTAGAGGGCAGTCTGGCCTGGGTCTAGTTACGTAAATGGGGACCATGTGATGCTGCAATTCTGCTCTCAGGGATGGTCTCACAAAAGGCCACAAGGAGACACGTGTGAGGATGTACACTCCAGCTTTATCTGTGGTGGAGGGAAACTGGAGCAGCAACCCGAGTGTCCATCACTGAAAGAAGAGGTAAAATGTGGTGGATGCATGTGGCAAGGCAGGGTGCTGCAGTTGGAGGTGACACATCAGAACTATACATAACACATGTACACATAAACTTTAAAAACAAAATGCTTTGTAACACCAAAACAAGATAAAAAATCTCCTTGGTGTTATGATTTTCCCCCCTATTATTTATTTATATTTAATCCATATGTTTTACTCATCTGTCCATACCATAGATAAAAGGAGCATCAGACACAAAGTTTTCACAATCACACAGTCACATTGCGAAAGCTATATCATTATGCAATCGTCTTCAAGAAACATGGCTACTGGAACACAGCTTTACAGTTTCAGGCACTTCCCTCTAGCCTCTCTAATACACCTTAAACTAAAAAGGGGATATCTATATAATGCATAAGAATAACCTCCAGGATAACCTCTCGACTCTGTTTGAAATCTCTCAGCCACTGATGTTTTGTCTTATTTCTCTCTTCCCCCTTTTGGTAGAAAAGGTTTTCTCAATCCCTTGATGCTGAGTCCCAGCTCATTCCAGGATCTCTGTCCCACGTTGTGAGGGAGGTTTACACTCCTGGGAGTCATGTCCCATGTAGAGAGGGGGAGGGCAGTGAGTTTGCTTGCCATGTTGGCTGAGAGAGATAGGCCACATCTGAGCAACAAAAGAGGTTCTCTGGGGGTGACTCTTAGGCCAGTTTTAAGTAGGCCTTATCCATCCTTTGCAGGGATAAGTTTCATATGAACAAACCCCAAGATTGAGGGAGAGCTTGACCTATTGATTTGGTTGTCCACATTGCTTGAGAGAATTTCAGGAGTTCTCCAAATGGGGAAGTTGAATTTTCCCCCTTTCTTGCCATTATGATTTTTTTTTAAACGGCCTTTTCTATTGAAGGTATCTGTGGGTGAATTGACATGGTGTCTGGAATTTTCCTTAGTTCTGAAAGAAAAGAGTGAAGGGTGAAGGGAGAAGAATAGGGAAATAATTGACAAAGATATTGGTAATTGTCGAAACCAGTGATGGCTCCAGGAAGGCTTGTTATATTATTACCACTATTTCTGTGTACTTTAGAGATTTTTCATAATAAAAGTTTAAAAATACATACACAAAAAACAATATACATGTTGCAAGAACACATTCAAATAAAAAGATGTACATCAACAGGTTAAAATGGTTGCAAGGAGGTGGAAGAAGGGAACTGGGGTGGGATGTGGTGAAGAAAAGGGAAGAGAAAATAGGGAAAAGATCTGGTATTCTATCAGGAAGGCCCAGCAAACCAGGAAGCCCGCAGTGGAGCACAGGGTTCTGTGGGTGAGCACAAAGGGGAGGGCTGTCTGTCTGTCTGTTTGGCAGCCAGCCAGCAGTATCTCCATAGTGCCACCTTCATTTTCTCCCCAAGGTTTGTTGGACCCCTTCTGAGGGCTCTAGAGAGCCTTCCCCCGCCTCCCCACATTTTGACCCTATCACACAGCTTCTTGACCACCAGCACCCTGGACTGCCTTCCCCACTCCGTGAGCACCAGGGACTGGGCAATGTGCTGTGCTTTGCCCAATACTTCATCCCCAGCCTTGGCACACTGTCCACCATCCTGGGTGCACTCTGCAAAATCAGTTTAATGAACAACAGTAGCCAAGGCTTGTTGAGCGTTATCTCATTCTATCCTCACCACAACTCTATGAAGTAGGAAATGATACTTTCCCATTTGAACAAGAAGGAAACGGAGGCTCAGAGAAGTTTGGTAATTGGCCTAATGTTATACAGGTGAAGCATGGCAGAGCCAGGATCCACTCAGACCGTCTTCCATTAGAACCAGTATTCTCTATCCCTAACCATCTTGCCTTGAGGGAGGGGTCTAGGCTGTTAGTGTGGAGGGAAGAAGCTGACACACCTCAAGCACTTAGAGATCACCATCAGACACCCCCAAACCAAGAGCTGAAATGGTGGTAAAGGTTCCGGGTACTCTGTGGTTGAGAAGAGATGGCGTGGTCATGGAAGATGGGGAGCCATGGAAAAGACACTGATAAAAGCTGTGGAAGGAGGGCATGTGATTGTGTTTGAGCCAAAGAGTGTCTTCCCTAAATTGTGGGGGCTGAGATGGAAGATGGAGGCCCAGCCCTCCATCCTGAGGGTGTCTCTTCCCTTTTAGGTAGTTCTACCGGGGGTGATTTTGCCCTCCCTGCCCCCACCCCCACCCCGGAACATTTGACAATATATGGAGACATTTTTGGTTGTCACAACGGGGCAGGGGTGGGTGTGGAAAAGCTGCTGGCATCTAGTGAGTAGAGGCAAGAGATGCTGCTAAACATCCTACAGTGTGCACAGAACAGCCATGCCAAAGAATTATCCGGCTCGAAAGGTCAATAATGCTGGGGCTGAAAGCCCTGCTGTAAACCCATCAGCCATTTTTAACCTGCAACATAATTCTCCTGACCATTCACCGCCTCTGCTTCCTACTGCCCTCCTCTCTCTGCTTCTGGGAACTCCAAAGACAAGGACTGGGCAAGGACAAAATGACAGCAAGAGAAGCCTGAGTGCTGACAGGGGCTGGAGAACCTCACAAGGTGGCATTTCCTTTGATGGTTCATTAGGGTCCAGGGACATTGCACCCTGCTGCCCTCCACTCTCAGATGCATGCAGTGGTGTGACTGGTTTATGTTTAACAACCAGCTCTCTGGGAAAACACATCTGGTTGGTAGCATTTGTCCTTGGTATAAATATTCTCATCTCAGCTGATTTCAAGATTCTAATGTTGTCAGCCAACTCACGAAGTTCCTACATTTACGGACTGAATCAGTGGCTTAACACAATAAAACCTCATTCCTAGCCCATAAAATAGTCCGAGGTGGGCGTTCCTGTCCTCTTAGCCCTCCTCCAAGCAGTAACTCAGGACCCAGGCAGCTTTTGTCTTGTGGCTTACCTCCCTCTAGGGTAGAGGTTCATCAGGAACCGAGAGCTTCTTAAAGTAAGATTCCCCAGACTTTCTGATTCAGTAGGTCTGGGGTGGGGCATGAAAATCTGCATTTCCAACAAGTTCTCGGGTGCTGCTGCTGGAGCTTGGATGGGAGGCACATTTCTGAGAACCATTGTCCTGAGGCAATGGCTCTTCATGTAGGCTACACATAGGAGTCACCTGAGAACTTGAGTAATAAATCCTGATGACTGGATTCCACTTCCAGAGACTAAGTTAACTGGTTTTGGATGCAGCCTGGGCATGAGATTTTTTTTAAGCTCCCCGGATGATTTCATCATGTAGGTAAGGCTAAGAGTCACTGCTCTGGGGCCTTCCTGTCTCTCCTGCCGTGCAGCTAGGGGCGATAGAGGAAGAACAAGGATCCTTTCTTGGTCTTTCTCCATCGGAACCAGGCCCAGAAGCAATGTGACTGTCAGGTCCTCTAACATTCTGTTGGCCAGAAGAGGCACGTGGCTGCACATCTTCAAGGGAGGCTGGGAAGTGTGGGCCAGCTGTGAGCTCGGGAGGAAAGGGGCATGGCTCGTTGAACAGTGAGCCCGTTGCTACCTACCCACTTACTGCTACACTGGAATACCATAACAGATACCCATGCAGGTGAACCCACAATCCTCGGTGTGCCTGTGTTTGTGTGTGGGTCTCTGCCTTTAGGGAGAGAACATTGAAGTATAAACCATCACTGGAAGCATCAGATCCTTTCATGTCCGTAGAGGGAGGCAGCTTGACATGGCAGAAATACCCGGGATTTACAGAGCTGTGTTCAAACCCTTGCTCACCCTCTTACCCCTTTTCTAAATTATGCATCTCTCTGAGCTTCCATTTTCTCCCTCTGTAAAGTGGGAAAGCTATCTACCTCATAGGATTAAATGAAATAAATATGAAGGCCAAAGACAGTACCGTGGGCACATGATATGTGTCCAGTGAATGTCAGTTCCCTCTCCCTTCCATTGCTCTGTTAGCATCTGAGATGGACTGGAGTGTGTGATCCGTGAGGGCTGGAAGCTTCTCCTGGCAGGGGCCGTGGGATGGAGAGCTGGCTTTGAGCACGTGCTGTCTATTCTTTGGGAGAGAACTCACACACAGGGGACTCTCATTGTTGTTAAGAATGGCACCGCATTTCTGGGACAATATTTAGTTGGCAAGAATGCCTACATATGTCTATCATCTTGAGAAAAAAATTTAGAAACTGACAGCCAGTTTCAAGTGGAGCAATTACTCATAATAACAAAGAGATTCTTCTCATTATCAAAGAACCTCTTTAAACAATTCTGCCTTCTTATGCACAGATTAGCTATACCTCGTCCATGTCCTAAATACGGGAAAGGATCCTGCCTTTTCTAGAAGGCAAGGCCTTCCTGTTTTGAGAAGGCTGGGCGGGGAAACCCAGTGTTAGAAACTCACTACTAAAAAGCAATCAACACAGAGAAGGTGCTTCTTCAGCCTGCAGGAGGAGAGGGTCCCTGCCACCCATACCTGCAGCCCTGGTTGGAGGCAGCCGAGGCCTGAGAAGCGAACCTGCTCTTTGGCCAGACGGGTGCAGAGCTTGCCTGGGATTAGAGCAGCTTGCCTTCGTGCTTCTAGTTATGCAACTTGCAGCTTGATCACCCAGCAGCTCCTGGGGGCAAATCCATTTGAGTCACTGTTCAACAAGCATGTGCTTAATTTCCAAGAAACTTTCCATGATCTGATGTTTTAACACCAACACTAACCTTCCCAGCTCTTTGTTTTTCATAAAAACACTGACCTTTACCGGTGCTGACCAGCCCCCCAACCCCATCCCACCCCACCCCCCTCCCCCATCTCAGCCTTTTCTACCACAACAGCCAGCACTTTCTGAGCACTTCTATGCCCCAGGCACAAAATGGTTAACAGCCTGAACTCCAAGCCCCTCTGTCTGGGCTCAGGGCAGACTTGCACACCGCTGCTGCTTGTTAGCTGTGTGACCTTGGGCGAATTGCTTCACATCTCTGGACTTCAGTGTTCTCATTTGTAAGATGGCTGTAGGTTGGGAGATTGCCTGGCACATGGCAATCGCTGTACGGTAAGTAGCCATTTCTATTAAGTGGGAGCACAAAGCATTCCCCCCACAATGACCGCGGAGATATGTGTGGGGGCGGATGGAGATGTGAGTTACCTTTTATGGACCCTTATGAAGGGCAGGCACGGTGCCAAGAACTTTCCACATTTCCTTCATTTAACCTTCACAACAGCCTCATGAGGCAGCCATGGGCATCTCCCCTATTTTATAGACAGAAAGACAGGCTTGGAGAAAGTAAATAACTTGTCCCAATTGCCCAGTGGATAAGCTGAGGAACCAGCATTCCCAAACCACTGCTGAGGTCTCTGCAGGGACACAGTGTGAGGGGCCTAGAGAGTGAAGAAGACACCCGACCCTTGAAACTCCACGGGCCAAAATCCTCTGCAGGCCCAACCACGAAGCCAGAGCCCACCCAGGAGACACCTGCACCCTGAGCACATCTGCTCCTGGCGGGGGTTGCCTCTGGGAGGTGGACACGCAGGTCAACAGCGTATAACTTGGAAGCAGAAGACCCGGGAGTTACAGTAGCCTTGCCGTCTCTTCTTAAGTGTCTGACTTCCTGGGCAAGTCCCTCTGCCTCTTTGCCCCGTTCTTAGGGAGTATTGAAAAATGTGCAAAATGCTAAATTCTCTTTGTAAGGCACAGAGCTGAGCACTAGAGATAAAATGGGGGAAAAAACTGACAGATTAGCAGGAGAAAATGAATCTTAAACTAAGAGTTACATAATCAATTAGCATGAATAATTGGAATTGTGAGTTCTACGAGGAACTATAGAGTAGGATTAACTATCTAACGGGAGATTTCACCCAAATTGGAGGAGGGTTGGGGGGCAGGCAGAGTTTCTTGTGAGACAACTTGAGACCAAGGACATGGACTGAAAATCTCTGGAATCTAGGCAAGTCTAAGAACCCGTATCCCTCTTGAAGCTTTCTATCTCTGTAGACCGTCTTCTTTACCCTCTACCTTCACTTGCCATTGGACTCCCCCTAAACTTTAGGACAGCCCCATTCCACGCATGACTCATTCCTACACTCTCCAATTTCCAGCTCTAAAGTTTTGAGAGAAAGAAAGAGCAGCCCTAACTCACAGATAGCTAGCAAGCCTGGGCATGGACTTCCCTTGAGTAAATTTTTCAGCCCTGATTCAAGAAGCAATGGCTGCAGCTGTGGAGGAAATATTAAAAATATGACTACTTGGACAGCAAAAAAATAAGTCTGATGAGAAGCATTCATTCATTCAACAATTGTGCTAGATGTTGGGGGAGTAGGTAGGACGGGTCCTTGTCCTCAAGGAATTCAGTACATCAGAGGACACATAAATAAGTGCTACAGAAAGTAAGACATGCAAAAATGTGGAGCACCTGCCTGTTTCCCAAGGAGGGAAGGCATGAGTGGTATCCGAAGGTGAGTGGATTATTCAGGTGAATGACACTGGGGCAGGGTGGGTGTGTTGGAAAGGGGTATGCCAAGGGGACCCAGCAGGCAGGTAGAGGAAAGGGTGTGACACGTTAGGGGACCACACAGGAGTTAGAATGGCTGAGCACAGTCAAGTTTATATGCTGGAGTAGTGGGGGAAAGACATATGGATGGTGGAGCTTGGAAAAGGGATTAGAGCCACGATTCTCAAATTTTGCCCCACATCAGTCACCCAGCAGGCGTACTAAATCAGATTGATGAGCACTACCTTCAGAATTCAGTTCAGTAAATTTGCGGTGGAGCCTAATGGTTTGCATTTTTAACAAGGATCAGTTGATGCTGCTGCTACTTGTCCAGTGGTCACACTTTGAGAACCGCTGGGTGAGAGGAAGGCAAAAAGTAAGGGGCTGTTGGCTGAGGTCCAGGTGTAATGGGCAGTGGCAGTAGAGGAAATGATGTATTGGGCCAGTGACTGTGCTAATCCTTTACACATAATCTCACTTAATTCTTTGCACAACTCTGAAGCATCATCTCTAGAGTGAATGGAGTGCAAGGAGGTTGAGTGATGTGCCTGTGATCACCCTGTACATAAAGGACCAACATCGGCATCAAGGCTTTTAAGTCACAAAACCCCTGTTCTTAGCCCTTCACCTGGAAGCAATAGGGACTGGTGGTGGGTGGTGGCAGCCACAGCACGGAAAGGGAGTGGGGAGTTTCACACACAGGTTCCTGGCTTGGGTAACAAAGTGATGGGTGTCATGGCCTAGGGCATGTTCATTTTGAGAGACCCCAAGCTTAAGATGTGTCATTAGGGCTCAGACTCCAATGCCCTGTGCTCTTTCTGAATAAATAGAGATGTCCAGTAGACAACTGGAATTATGGGTCTGGAGCTCAGAAAAAAGGAGTAGTTTGGAGAGCTTTGGAAATCTCCTATAGGCAGCAATGTTATGCATGATGTAAACACCGGGAAGAGTCTGATGGGGAGAGAAAGGAGGCAGTTAGAATCTCCCTGGGGAAACTAACACCAAAGGAGCAAGTGGAAAAGGAGGCTGCAAGACGGAGTAGCCAGAGGTCACGATGGAAAGACAAGCAGGAGGCTGTGTGACCTATGATGTAAGCGCCAGGGAGACCAAGGAAGGACTGAGACACATCACGGTGTTGAACCGTCGGGAGGTGAGTGGTGACTTCGGCCAGCACTATTTCAGTGGGAGCCAGAATGAAGAAGGCTGAGGAATGATTGGGAGGTGAGCAAGTAGGGAAGTGACAGTAACTCTTCTTAGAAGCTTGATTATGAAAGGAAGGAGATGTGGGAGGGAGGTGGGGGCAAAGGAAGTAAGAGATGAATGAGACTTAAATTTAAATGCGGACAGGACACCAATAAGGAAGTTGAAAATAACCAGTGGGAGTTCAAATATTAAGGTGGCCCAGAGGTGAGGGATCAAAGGCCCCAGGAGAACATGAAAAGGTTATTGGGATGGGATCAGGTGCAGGGAAACATGACGGGACAGGCAGAAGCTGGGGGTCACTGCACAGATGTTTCAGCTATTGTTCTGGGGTGGTATTTAGCTACTACTGCCAGGGCTAAAATGACATTTGTGTGAAGAGATAGACAGGAGAATCCAAGCACTTTTGCTGCTTTTAGAGAGCTCAAAAAGAGCCTGAGTCCATTAGGAAGGGGTTGGGTACTAACTTTACCCCATATTTGCAGGTCACTTAATTGATTTATGCAGCTCAAATGCTTGGCTGGAGGACTTTTCATTCAAATGACAGCCAAACAGAAAAAGGTAGAGTTCTGGTGGAAAAAGAGATGGGAGGCTCAGTCTCCCTTTTGCCCTGCTTTCTCCCGCTCTCTACTCTGGGTATCTCCCAGCAGTCTGAGAGCAGCATGAGAACCTGAGAACCTGGGGGCACCCTCCAGAGCTCAGTTTGAGGCCGTTTCAAAATTCTTTTACATCAGGGAATACCCATAACCTTTGTCACAATCGCAGGTGCCCTGACCAACTCTCCAGAGGCACCAGAAAGCAGGCACACAGGGACAGGGGTGGTGACGGCCAAAACATCTTTCCCGATTATCTGAAAAGGCCCATGGCAGGACAAGCATATGAGGTATCAGTAGAGCTGAGTCAACCGATTCCCACTGAAGGCCAAGGAGGCCCTGCTTGCCAGTGGTCTTACTACCCTCTACTCCTGAGGCCATTATCTGCTCGTGCTTTTGGCTTCCTCCTAGTTTCCTGATGTTGGTAAGAATGAATGGCTCTCTTGAAAGGTGACTCGCCTACATGCACAAAGCGTGATGGAGGAAAACACAGCCAAGAAAGGAGGGGAGAACTGGGACAACTAAGAAGTTGCAGACCATCCTGTCCCACACCACCTCCAGCATCCATCAGAAACCTTCACTGGAGTGGGTGGGGGGCAACAGCGGCCAGCTCAGCCGAGGAATTGGGTGGATTCCTTTGCTCCTCTTCCCAGCCCCCACAGCTTAGGGGTGGCACTAAAGAGGCAAGAGAATGAACCAAGCTTCTCGGGTAACACTTGAACCCAATCTATGATCATCTGGCAGATCCCGTTTAGTTTAGTGCCAGAGATAGACTCTGCGCATTTACTTGACCTTGACACTCAACACTCGGCGGTGACAGCCCCTGGTTCACGACACTCAGTGATACAGGCAGACGTGAGGCTTTCACACAAACTCTTTGAAAGCAGGAGGTGTTCTGAGACTTGGCCCTGAAGTAAATAGATCTCTTTCACCTTTTTCTTGAGTGCCTTCTGGCACGTAATTACTTTCTGAAATGGTGCTGTTTGATGCTAAATTAAGAACAAATTACATGGAATAGAACCACTTTTTAATGCACAGCATGTCCTAAAAGACGGTGTATATAGAGATTTCTGCTTCTCAGACAAACCCTGGTCTAGAGGCACTTCGGGCTATCCTGGATGGGAAAGAGGGAGCAGGAAGGTCTGAGGGCCTGTGACTGCGAGAGAGGAAAATCAGCTGTAAGTTTGTGATATTCCCACCCCGCCCCCACCCGGGCCTGGAAATCTTCTAGGTGAGCTTCTCCATGGCAGTGGGCGGAGTTAGGCCATGCCCCCGGGGGACTGGGTCATGGGACAGGAAGGCTCATTCCCTAAGAAGAAAAGCTCACGGGCAGAACGTTTCCTCTCAGCCCAATGTTCTCAAACTTGAACGTGAATCAGAATCACCTGGAGAACTTGATGCAGCCTGCGGCCTGGTTTCTGCCTCGACAGGGAGGCCCCGTTTGCATTTCTAACCAGTCGCTGATGCTGGTGTGTGTGTGTGTGTGTGTGTGTGTGTGTGTGTGTGTGTGTGTGGCGGTGTCACACGGTGAGATGCACAGCTCTGAGAGATGACCCACGGACCAGACGCTGATGCTGGTGTGTGTGTGTGTGTGTGTGTGTGTGTGTGTGTGGCGGTGTCACACGGTGAGATGCACAGCTCTGAGAGATGACCCACGGACCAGACGCTGATGCTGGGGTGTGTGTGTGTGTGGCGGTGTCACACGGTGAGATGCACAGCTCTGAGAGATGACCCACGGACCAGACGCTGATGCTGGGGTGTGTGTGTGTGTGTGTGTGTGTGTGTGTGGGTGTGGGGCGGTGTCACAAGGTGAGATGCACAGCTCTGAGAGATGACCCACGGACCTCTCCACCAAAGAAGCAAAGGCACACCAGCGAAGTCCATTACAATAGCCATCTTTATTTGTAAAAATCCAGATATAAAATGTATTCTTTCAGTCTCTCCGGGTTTTCCTTTTTTACAAAAACAAAAAGGCACATAAAAACCTTCCCCGCGGTCATTCCCATGGACAGATGTTTTTCAGGCAGCCCCCCCCCCCCGCCCCCCAGAGCCACATGCTTCATTTCAGGACGGGCCTCTTCCCCCACATGCTTCGGTGCTTTCCTACCAGGGTAGAGTTCTGAATTCCAAGACTGAAGTACACAAAGAGGGGCGGGTGATGGGTGCAGAGTGTGGCAGGATGTCCCACAGCGTGCAGGAGGGGGCATTAGTAGTAGGTTTCTTTCTCCACCCAGCCTGTGGGCAGCAGAGAGAGAGACAAAGACACACTGCAGTGAGCCCTTCCTGCTCCACCGCTGCAGAGGGGAAAGCAGTGCTAAGAGTCTACCTGAGAACTGACCCTGGGGAGCGGGCGGACACCCCAATTCAATATGGACAAACGTTACTTCTTTAAATGTCTTGGAAGGATGGTTTAGGTTTCTGACCAAGTTTTTGGTCTGTCTTATTTGGTTCGTACTTTAAAGTCTGAGATGGGACCAATTCTCAAACCATGAGAGCTGCATTGAGAAGATGTGACAGTGGCTGACTCAGTTTACCGTGTGCTGGTCTGACGGCTTTAGTCCATCAGACTGACCATCGAGGGAGCCCAGACCTTCACACAGGAACGTAACAAAAGCCAACAGAACTATTCCCCCATCCCACCCCATCTCCCTTCCCAAGTTAAAAGGCCTATAATTACCGCCAGGGCGTCGCCTGATGATGAGTTTTCTGACTTCATCATATACGAAGATGAGAAGAGAGTAGGGGAAGGCACAGAACCACCAGGTAGGTCTGGAAATACAATTAGGTATGATTTGTACACACATGAACACAATTCAGAGAGAGAGAAATTGCACATCGCTGCAGCGACAATGAAACAGCCTGAAAGGAGAATACAAGTAAAGCCATGGCTAACGTTGAAGCCATTTAACACAGAGCACGGAGAAATGCCTTAAAAACAGATTGTTGCTGCATGTTCTCTGGGTCTAGAATACAGAAGAAATCAAACAGTGGGTTTTATTATGGATTTTATTATTAAGATGTAACCCACCTTCAGCTTTGTTTTAAGAATCGGTTTGTGGGATGAGGGGAGTGTATTTTCTGTTGACAATCTCTGAGTGGACTTTCGCCGCCCCCCCTTCTTTTAAAAAAGTGTTTTAAAAGAGGCTCTTGAGTGTATGTGTCTAATGCTCTGGTTTGTGAGGCTTGAGAACTGCCAGTGTGGGTTAAAACCAGTTCTGTTCATCCTCTAATGCTGGTTTATAATAGAATACAGGATAGTTGGCTGTTTTTTGAGTCCGAGATCTGGGGAATGCAAAAGCTGGAGTCCTAAAGGGGGCTATCCGTACAAAGACCCCCGCCTGGAGACAGGCCCCAGGCAGCCTTAGTCCGAGGAATATGTTTTCTTGAGCACCAGTTGCTCTCAGTTAACATTTGAGGAAGGCTGCTCCTGGCACAAGTCTGGAAGTCTCTTCTTCTCGACCTACCTCTACTCGACAGCAGCTACCACATGGTGACACTGACACAGCAGCCAGAGTAACTAAGCCACCTTCCTTTCAAGCTGAGTAGAACTCATCAAGAACAAGTTTTCTAGTTGCAGCAAAAGATTGAAGGACTCAGAAAATCACAATGTCCGGAGGCACTATCCTTATTTTAGTGTGATTGTCCATTTCAGCCTTTCAGAAAACTGTGACCTCTCCTAGCCCCAACTCTTCTTAAAGAATGGCTCAAGCTAACATAACCCAACTTGGACATGTCTTGTCCCTGCTGCATGGCAGCTCTGTACAGAGTGCTGGGGCTGCAAAGACAGAAAAAAAAAAAAAAAAAGACATGCAACTGCACGGGTCCAGGAAGGCAGGATCACATGGGGGCAAGTTCCAAGAAAATCAGCCCCGAAGGATTTATCAGGATTGGTGGGGTGGACAAAGGGGACATTCCAGGGGGGAAGGGAACACCCTCACCAAATCCATAAGCAGAGGAAGAGAACACTGAATTTACTTAACATAAGCTTGGATGGTACAAGAGGAGGCTAGAAATATGCTCTGGGACAATAATGAGCCAGACCCTGCATGCCAGGCTTACTTTGCACATCATTTGCCAGGAAGTCAATGATAGGGTGAGAGTAGCAGGAGGGGGTGTTGCCAACAGTCTACTTCTGAGATGGTCCAGATGGGCTTGAGCAGGGATGGGGGCAGTGGGTACTGACACATGCTGTCAATCAGAAGCTTTCTTGAAGGAACTTGTGTTGTCCCAGGTCCCGTTCCTGTGGATCAGCACATCTCATCTACTTGTTAGGCGAGCCCAGGTGCCAGACATCACCAGACACACCCGGTGTTTCCAAAACCTACCAGTTTGTGGCACCCGCTGTACAGGAGAATTCAAGTTCATCAGAAGTGCAAAGATATTCAGTGTTCAAGGTGAGCTGGTTCTGAGCAAAGACTTTTACCTAGCGGTCTGTCTCCTCGGATCAACTTGACCCAAAACAGATTGTTAAAATAAAAGGACCTTTGGTCTGTTTCTCCTGCCTTTTTCCTTTGAGAGCACAAGACTTGGAGGACCAGAAAGGTGGGGAAGCTTTGCCTTAGGACACTCGGTGGACCCACGTCCCTCAATCCAGGGCACACCTGGTGGACATCGAATGGCAGCTGGGACCTGGCCACGGAGGACTCGAGTCAATTGAGGTGGTCACCGGTTGAGCGATTTCCTCTGAGGTTTCAAAAGCCCGTCTAGCCCTATCTTGGGCCAAACCCTGAGCACTGGCTGAAACCATACCAGCCTCTGGATGTGTTGCATCTGGAGTCTTAAATTTTCTAATCCATAGGCGCTCTTGTATACAGCCACCCCGAAAGTTTTGAAGATAACGGCAATTAATGCATGTTGCAAGGGAAAAGGCCACACATACCATTTCATTTTTTTGGAACTTTAAGAGAATCCACTTACTTGAGGGGATACATCCTCAGGGCCACACCCATTCCGGGGCAGTAGGAAAGGAAAGCAGCAAGGGCAGTCTCTTCAAAGAGGCCGAATATTAAGATCTTGTTCCTGAAATGAAAGGGGGATAAAAGCTTTAAAAAAATGCAAATGGAGAGCAAGGACACCAAGGTCATACGTTTATCTTCTGGTGCTATGCATTAAGTGGCAGGCTGCCGTCTTTATGTATTGTTACACTTAGGCACTCCGAGGTCAGATGAAAAACCTGGAAAATTACATTTTGCTTCCTAAATCTCTGCAGAACCAGACAGTACAGAAACTGCCATGTGTCAAGTGTCAGGCTGTCTGCAAAGGGCTTAAGAATCACCAAATCTCTTCCTCTGAGCCAAGGTCCCCCAACTTGTCCTTTACTACTCACTTCATCCCCTGCTGGAAGACAGAATTCCTCCTGGTCTTACAAATGACCAAGTCAGCCCATTGTACCACCACGATACTGACAAAGAAGGCTGTGTGGCAGGTGAACTCCACGATTTTCCTCTGTTCGTAGGTCTGCAACCCAGAAGGCAAACAGGTGAGCCTGTGCTCTCTGCCCGCGGGGCTGGCGGCTGCACGACACGGCCCCAGCAGGGCTGGAAGAGCTCTGGCCCCGGTCAGGCCAAGGGCCCTCACTCACCCACTGCTGCCCATAGCTGTCTTCCACATCGTTGATCCAGCGGTCATCCCAGTTCACTCGGAGGCCCAACAGGTGGATCGGGAGGAAGCCGTTCTCGGCCAAGATCACGAAGTAAGTGAAGAAACCTCCCAGGGCCTGGATCATCCCTGGAAGGTGAGAAAACGACTTGAATGCTAGAACTTGGTGATCAGACGTCATCGGAACACCGCAGCTGGCCAGGGGATGGTGCTGTAGGGACATCGTCATTTCTGGTTGACGAGGCACGAGGCACGGGTCAGACTTGCCCAGTCACTCACGACAGGTGGCATGACCCCAGGGGCACGGCTCCTAGTCTGCTGCTCTCTCCACTTTCTGAGTCACTTGTCAGAGCCTACATGAAGGCTTATGGGTCCTGCCAGCAAACACCCACCTCGTAGTTGATCATCTGCTTCCATCAGGTGCAGGCTTGGCAGTGGGGGTAGGGGTAAGGGAAAGCCAACTTCCCTACTTTGAATCTCTGCACACTTTTGCATTATCATCTCTAAAACTT
Source organism: Tamandua tetradactyla (assembly GCF_023851605.1). Lineage (NCBI taxonomy): Eukaryota > Metazoa > Chordata > Mammalia > Pilosa > Myrmecophagidae > Tamandua > Tamandua tetradactyla. Next base: position 4,628,779 of record NC_135337.1, read on the forward strand.
TTATACATTACCATTCTGCCAGCCGTTGTGGAAATGACGAGCGTAGCCCCCTCCCAACCCAACCTGTTTTCAGGATCCTTCTCCCCTGGCATCCCACGGAATCCCATTGCCTTAAGTTCCTCAGGGCCACCCCTCAACCTATGCTCTGGGCTCTAGTTCACCTTCCTCTCAAAATCAGGCCTCCTTGGATGAGGTCAGGACGGGCTATCAGCCAACTGCTTTTCTGGTCAGCAACTGCCAAGTGAACCTTCGGTATGCCTTCCCTCACGTACCCATCTGCTCCAGATTACCCAAGTGCTCTCAAAGCAGCCACCCTTTAACACTGAAGAATGAGCTGTTCCTGGGGGCATCACCAGGCTTCTCTTGAAGGAGACTGGCCAAGGATTTAAAACAAAAGGCCTTCGACTGCCCAGCACGTAGACCACCTGTTAGCCGGCCCTGCACAACTGGTGGAGCAGAAATCAAGTGCTGAGCTAAGAGAGGGGTGTGCAGAGTGACCATTTGTTGGTACAGAGTAACCTACTAGCCAAATCTGCAAACCTGTATAATTTCTTCAAAGCTCAATTCTCTAGTCCATATTAGCGACAGATGCCATGTGTCTGTCTTCTTTGAGTTAAGAAGTGCATTTCATTAGAACAATGCCTGGCATGGAGAAAAGGCTACACAGATAGCGTTCACTAAGGTTCTGTGAGAAGAGTCATCTTTGGTTCTCAGGCAGAATTTAGCCAGGCCACAGAGGGGCTGAAGTCTAAAGAATTCTTTTTGACAAAAAAGTTACCAGGCTGACAACAATAAATTTCTTCTCACATGAAAGAGAATCTGAAAGAAAAATCCAGAGTCTCACCCTATGTTACTGGTGCACCCTAGATTTGAAGTCAGAAATCCACCTCACACAGTCTGGGGCAGACACAGCCCCCAGAGCTCACGTGACGGGACAACTCTGCTCTGTGCCCCAAGGGGCTGGTGGCTCGCTCACCGATCTGTCCGTAGGCCATGCTGATCAGCCGCTCGTTCACAAGTTTGTCCGTTTTGGGGTTTCTGGGCTGCCTCTTCATGATGTCGCTTTCAGCTTGCTCATAAGCCAAAGAGATAGCAGGAACCTAGGGCAGGAAGGACAAAAGGGGATTACAAAATTAACTATATAAAGGGGGAGATTCCTGGTTGATAAACAGGTGACGACAGAAGGATGAGCTCACGGATCCCTTGAGGCTGCAAAGTTGGGACACGCGCGGCATGTCACTAATTCCTCGTCCTAACGCCGGCCATGGGACTCGTGGGGCCACAGCTGTGACCAGCAACCCCAGCGTGTGAGGGTATGGGGCCCCTTCTTTGGCATCATGTGCCATGTGCAAATCACAATGCCCACTTACCATGTCGGTGCCCAGGTCAATGCAGAGGATGGTGACGGTCCCCAGGGGTAGTGGAATGTTTGCAATAATAAATATCAGGAAGGGGGTGATCTCCGGAATGTTGCTGGTTAGGGTGTAGGCAATAGATTTCTTCAAGTTATCAAAGATCAGACGACCTAGGAGAGCGGGATGATCTTACTGTGCAGCGGAAGAGAGGGACAGACTCTGTCCCATTCGGCACATTTCAGCAAGCGCATGGAAACAGAGTCGGATCAGCAGGGCTGAGCTGAGTTCTTAGGGGAAAACCTTCACCACGTTGTTCTCACCTTCCTCTACTCCAGTTACAATTGAGGCAAAGTTGTCATCCAGAAGAATCATGTCAGCTGCTTGCTTAGACACATCTGAGCCGGCGATCCCCATGGCAACCCCGATGTCTGCTTTCTTCAGGGCTGGAGAGTCATTTACACCGTCGCCGGTCACAGCCACGATAGCGCCCTGCCCGGGGAAAGGGGGGGAGATGGGCTCATAAACACTGTTTAGTCTAGGGAGGGAAATAAGTGAGCGGCACGCCTGCATATGCCCCTCCCCTTTAAAGATGCTGTGCCTGTGCCCCTGAGCCTGTGGGTCATCTCAGAACCTGCCTCAGCTAAGATCCCAAAGCAGGGTTGAGGAGCAGCACCAAACATTCTCCCTTCCTCAATAAGAGGTCCTGAAAGCAATCAATGTTTTGATGAGTGGGCTCTGGAAAATCCCATTCATTTATGTACAGCCCCTGGCCTTTTCAAGGTAGGGGATGAGAGACTCCTGGACATTCCTATCTCCAACGTAGGCCCCATATTATTATTCCAGACAATTCTTCTGAAGGTTCAAACTCTGGGCCACAGGAATTCCTGCATTGTAAAGTGCTTCTTTCTCTATTAAACAATAGGCATCTTCCTGGCATATATGTGCCAAGCCTGAAAACAGCCATGTAGTGTTTCCATCAGTGTGGCTTTGTGCTCAGTGGAACCCCAAAGTGGGGTCAGCAGTGCCTGGAACAGTCCCGGGAGAGGCCATGAGGCAGCCCGAGTGTGGAGCGGCTCTCTCACTCCCCCCTGGCTGCCCACTGACCTGTCTCTGGCAACCTTCCACAATGATAAGCTTCTGCTGCGGAGAGGTCCTAGCAAACACAATCTCAGTGTGGTACTTCAAAATGTCATCCAGCTGCTCGGAGGTCATGTCCTTCAGGTCACTTCCATGGACCACGCAGGCCTTGGCGTCTCTGGGAGAATTAGGAGACCAGGGCAGCGCCAACATTACTTCATCGGCACAGTGCTTGTCACCTCAAGAGGGGATGCTGAGTTACACTGTGCACAACACTTTATAAACAAAGCCAGAGGGACTCTCTCCCATTTTACAGGTTGCAAAGCAATTTTTTTTAAGCATTTGCACATATATTATTTCAGGGTTCACAACCACATGCGGGACAGGACTACCATCTTCCCTTCCCATCTCTGTAAAAGAACTCATTTAAATAATAAGACCTTGTTTTAGGAAGTGGCAGAGCTGACAAAGAACAAAACCCTCCACTCCCACCTGAAGTAGCAGGAGGGGTTCTAAAACTTAAAAAAAAAAAAAAAAAAAGAAAAGAAACAAAGTAAAACTAACTTGCCTCCATCAGGTATTTTACTTTATTGCCAAAGTTTTCCTGCTTTGGCCTGAACTACCTGTAGCTATCCTTTCCTCATTTTATTCCTCATTTTACTTGGAAACTGATGAGGCACTAGATGCTGGGTGTTGTAGCTTAGAGGATAACAGCATGAAACTGGAAGCCAGACTACCAAAGGTTATTACGTGACTCATCACTTCTTTGTGTACCTCTCTAAGCCTCAACTTCTTCATCTGCAAAATGGGAACGCTTACTTAATAGGTCAATATATCCAGCATTTAGAAAAGTAAGCACTGTCTAAGTGTTGGCTGTCATGATTTGCTTATTTAAAACCCAACCTAGAAACTACATGATTACTTTGAGCCGAGCACAAAGCTCTGGCTTACCTGGGGCAAACCTGAAGCAAGCCAGCTACAGAAGCTAGCTTAAGATTTCAAACTACCAACATTGCACATTCAAGGCAGGCTGTGACCTGAGCTTCCGGCCTCACCTGGGGTTCACCTGGCTCACTGGAATGTTGAGGCGAGCAGCGATGTCCTCCACGGTCTCGTTGCCTTCCGAGATGATGCCCACACCTTTGGCAATGGCTTTGGCTGTGATTGGATGGTCTCCTGTGACCATGATGACCTACAACAAGAAAGAGGACAATTTACTGAATGCAGCTGCCAAGCAAAATGAGGTTAAAAAGTCTCATATAAGTAGGTAAAAGTAAATATTGAGGACTATGCAGCTTGAAATATCAAAAGGAAAGGAATGTGAATATAAACCTGAAAATCAATAACTAGCCAAAATATAAACATATGGAAAGAAAATATAAAGCCAATACCCAGATTCTCTCTTGGTATAAGATTGCCTAGGAAGCCTAATATCTGTTTTCCCTTTTACACAGTCACACAAAAATGCTCAAACGTACTCAAATCAGAAAAAAAAAGATAAAAATCTGATGCTAGTGGGACTGTGTCGCATATTGCTAGTTAGCACTATCAAATTGGCCCAACTTCTGGGGGGAGAGATATGGTTTATCTTTTTTGACCCAATGATGTTACTTAAAATATACTGTATAGTAAATAAATTGGTGGGGAAATAATTTGAACAGTTTTTAGGGCATTATTACTTATGAAAATGAAAAAAGCAGTTATCAAATACCCAACACGAGGGGGACACCAAACCAGCCACACTGCATTACCATATCCAATTAATATTTGGTTAGTTAGAAAGGCAGGGACACAGAGCAAACCATTTTACGTATGAACAAAAGTTCATTAAATCCACAACAAAGCTCTTAGTTCTAATAAAAATTTAACCAAGGATGTAAAGGACCTGTCCACAGAAAACTAAAAACATTGCTAAAAGAAATGAAAGAAGACTTAAATAAATGGAAGGATATTCCATGTTCATGGATTGGAAGACTAAATATCGTTAAGATGTCAATTCTACCCAAAGTGATTTACAGATTCAATGCAATCCCAATAAAAATTCCAACAAACTTTTTTTGAAAATGGAAAAGCCAATCATCAAACTTACATGGAAGGCTGAACATGCCAAAAAAAAAAAAAAAAGAACAAAGTTGGAGGACTCCTCACACTTCCCAATCTTAAAAAATTACAAAATCTCAGTCATAAAACAGCATGGGCTAGGTGATTATGAAATTTAAATGAACTTCTTTTTACATGGGGGGAAAAAAAAACTCAGCATGAAACTGGCATACAGACCAATGGAATCAAACAGAGATCAGAAATCAACCCTCACATATATGGTCAAATGATTTTTGACAAGGAGCAAAGATGACTCATTTGGGAAGGAACAGTCTCTTTGACAAACAGTGCTGGGAAAACTAGACTCCCATTTGTAAAAGACCCCACACTTCATATCATAAACAAAAATAAAGTCAAAATGGAAAGACCCACATATAAGAGCCTAAATTATCAAACTCCTAGAAGAAGCATAAGGCAGCATCTTCAGGACCTTGCATTAGACCACGGTTTTTCAGACTTCATACCCAAAGCAAAACAACAACAGCAAAACGGTAAATAGGGACTCTACCAAAATTAAAAACTTTCGCACCTCAAAAGGCTTCATCATGGAAGTAAAACAACCTTCCACACAATGGGAGAAAACACTTGGAAACCACACATCCAATAAAGGTTTAATATCCAGAATATATAAAGAAATCCTTCAACTCAACCACAAAAAGACAACCCAATTCAAAATGGACAAAAGACTTGAATAGACATCTCTCAAAAGGCCGAAAAGCACATGAAAAAATGCTTAATATTCTTAGGCATTAGGGAAACGCAAATCAAAACTAACAATGAGATAACATTTCACACCCACAAGAATGGCTACTATTAAAAAAAAACAAGTGTTGGAGAAGATGTGAAGAAACAGGAACACTCATTCATTGCTGGTGGCAACGTAAATGGTACAGCCACTGTGGAACAGTTTGGTAGTTCCTCAGAAAGCTAAGTACAGAACTACCATACCCGACTTCTAGGCATCTACCCAAAAGAACTGAACCCAAGGACTTGAATAGGTATTTGTACAATGATGTTTATAAGCAGCATTATTCACAATTGCCAAAAGATGGAAGCAACCCAAGTTGCTTCCAAGTCCATCAACCGATGAATGGATAAATAAAATGTGGTAGATACATACAATGGGATATTTTTCAGTCATAAACAGGAATGAAGTCCTGATATACACAACATGGATGAACCCTGAAGACATACATCATGCTGAGTGAAACAAGTCGGATACAAGAGGACAAATATTGTATGATGTCACTGATATGAAATAATTACAATAAGCAAACTCAAAGAATCAGAATCTAAAACAAGCTACCAGGGGATGGGGTAGAGGTTAAGGAATTGGGAGTTAAGTCTTACAGTGTACAGAGTTTCTATTTGGGATGATGGAAAAGATCTGGTAATGGATGGTGGTGATGGGAGCACAACACTGCGAACTTAACAGCGCTAAGTTATAAATTTAAATGCGGTCAAAAGGGAGAAATTTTAGATTGTATACATCGCTAGAACAAAAAAATAAAAAAAAAAAAATACACGGAAACTTCATAGCACAGGGAACCCTAACTTAAACCATGGACTACAGTTAACAGTACAATTATACAAATATATTTTCATCAATTCTAAAAAATGTACCACACCAATGCCAGGTATTAATAATAGCACGGTATGTGAGAATCCTGATTTGGGGCGTAAATCCAAAACTTCCCCCCTAAAAATAAAGAAAAAATTCAAGTTAGATAATGCAAGTATTTAAAAAAAACACCAAATCTTTTCCTCCTTTAACTTTGCTTACATACTTAAAAAAATTTTTTTTTGCATGGGCAGTCACTGGGAATCAAACCCAAGTCTCCGGCATGGCAGGCAAGAGCTCTGCCTGCTGAGCCACCTTGGCCCACCCTCTCTCTTTTTTTAAAGGAAAAGATCTGGTAATGGATGGTGAGACTAGTAGCACAACATTGTGAACTTAACTTTCTTTTTTAATTTCTTATTTAATGTTTACGACTTTTACAATGTTTACAACATTTTGATACTGTTTGGTCTCTTCTGGCGTCCACTAAAGCTTTGGAGGTGAAAAATCAATGCTCCAGGTGAGAAATGTGGCTGGCCACCTGGACCCCAAGTTGGCGGCCCATTCATGAAGTGCCCATGGCCGTGAGTGGCGAACCGAGGCAGCCGGCCGGGACCTCACCTTAATTCCAGCACTTCGACATTTGCCCACGGCATCAGGCACAGCAGCCCGCGGAGGGTCAATCATGGAGATGAGCCCCACAAAGCAAAGATTATCCACAGGAAAGTTCACATCATCGGTGTCGAACTGGAACCCTTCGGGGAACTGGTCATCTGGCAGAAGGAGGTGGCAGAAACCTGCAAGGAGGGCCAGGGGACCCGTGAGGATTTCAGTCCTGCAGCCAGCAGAACAACGAGAGCAACCTGCCATCCGTCCTGCCTACCTTGGCTGGGGGAGCAGCTTGGAACACTGTTCTAAAATATGGTTTTATAACAGAATGAAGGTTTTAACATTTACAAGTGACAATTATTGAAAGAAAAAAAAATTCTAAAAGAACCTCAGCGGGTGCACGGGTGGTTCAGGGGTAGAATGATCGCCTTCCATGCAGGAGACCTGGTTCGATTCCCAGACCCTGCACCCCCCACAAAAAGACCATCACCAAGTCTCGGAAAACCAGGAACTGTTTATTGTGAAGAGCCCTGAATGATGATGCTTCGGAGGTACTCAACCTGGCCACCAAGAGTAAGTTACTTGATTGGGCAAAGCACGCAGTAACGTGTCTCAGCTTCCCCAGGTGGAAAATGGAGGACAGCACCTGCGCCCACGTGGTCATTTAACCAAAGTCTAATACCGTGGGCCAATGTGGAGCACTGTGGTTGGTGCTTAAAGGACAAACGTGAATCAGACACGTTCTGTCCAAGGGGTTTTATCGTCTAGTATCGTAATGAACACAAGTTATTGAAGACATTCCTTTCAATGCTGCGTTAAGGTTACAAGGGCCCTAAAAGTGATACAAGGTACCACGTGAGTTCAAAGAGAGACAGCTTCCACTTTGGCGTGGTGCAGGTGGGAAAACAAAAAACTCAGGAAGACAGGGATCTTTAAGTAGGGCAGACATATAGGAAAGACGCCTGGAGTCAGACACGAGGGAGAAGGGGTGAACCAGAGTGTGGGACCAGGCAATCAGTTTGACCTCAGCTCAGGAGAACAGAAAGGATTACATAAATAAAGAATTTGTATCTGCCAATCTACAAGATACTATTAAATGCTACCTTCCCCACTACATTATAAAACAGGTGAAATGAACTTCCCAACTTTGGTCGCTAACAGGTTAGAAAAGATAGATGGCATCCTTGTCTAAAAGTTTACTGCTAACCTAGTTTATGAGTTAACTGTGTAAGTTCTCATGTAAATTCACAACCATTCTATGGTGGTCAGGAAACGGCTGCATTCTAGATGTACTATTAACAGATCATGGTCATCATAACTAAGTTAGATAATAAAACTCCCCCCCCACCCCTCTACTTTTCTAAACAAACAGAACTGGCCAGCATGAGACCAAAGGTCTAAGCATGACGCAAAATCAGACCATCAGGATTTGGTCGCCCACAGCCCAACATTTCTAACATTGTTTTCAAACCACGGGAAGGCAAATCAAGAAGGAGCCCTCCAGAACAGCTTACAGGAGGACAAGTAAGTCACAAAGAGCAGTAATGCAACTTGTAATCGTCTAAGAGATGAGACCACTTAGCAGAAAACGAGGTGGGCCCTGGGCACTCTGCTGTCCCCACCTCCCGCTCCCACCTACCTAGCACTCGCTCCCCGAGGCCGCCCAGCTCCAGGTAGGCGTTCTGGAATGCATCCTTCAGCTCCTCGTCCAGGGGCTGCTCCTTCCCGTGCAGCAGGATAGAGCTGCAGCGGTCCAGGATCCTTTCGGGGGCTCCCTTCATCACTAACAGGTGCCGGGACTCGGACGTGTTGAGGTTCTTGTGAATGGACAGCTGTAAAGGATGGTGCACATGTGAACACTAGGTGGCTGGATGTGGCAGTCCACAACAGGTAATGAGAAACACCAATTAATATTTGGGATTTGTGTTAAGAAAGCCCCAGATCCCTTCTGAACTTTGAAGGGTCTTATACTTTGTAACATACTTTGAATGCCTCAGAAAAAACCAGTATGGTGATAACATTCATAAACTTGTGATGCATGCTCGTATCAAGACTCCACTGAAGAAAATTCGGGAACAAAGGGATTGGCACGCACGTGCAAACACACCCCCCCAATCACAAATGGGCATTCAAGGGGGCCCAAACAATATTTCAGAAGAGGCTTCATTTATCTTACTATTACTCAAAATGTTACAATTTTCTCCTTGTAGGCCAAGGGTAAAATGTAAAGTTAAAACTTATGTAAAAGTTGGAGTGGTTTAACTTTAAAAAAACATTTAAGCTTGCAGAATCAAAAAAGGGAGGAGAGTATTTCTTCTAACAGTTGCTATTTTCAACCCCTTCTCCCCAGTGGCCCACCCCGCACTCTCTCTCAAATCTTCAGACCTGGTATTTGTTGGTGGAATTGAAGGGGATCTCGACAATCTTAGCATATCTTTCTCTCATTTCTTTCACAGAACCACAGCACAATTCAATGCACTTTAGGAGTGCTGACTCAGAGGCATCTCCAGCAACTGCCCGCTGTGAACAGAGACATCGCCTGTTAATCACCTTGAAACAGAAAGCATCACTGAGAGATGGGGACAATAAGCTGGACTATATTCCAGTCTCGTCAGAGGTAAAGGAGAGGATGGGTAAGGAGAAAGCAGCATTGCTAGGACTGACAAGAGTCACTCCAGCTCAGAGCCACTGCAGTTCACAGTGCATCTATTTCTAGTACTAATTTGAGAATTCCAACCGAGAAAGTAAATATTTACAGCGCTCTTCATTGCCCTGCAATTTAGAAGAAAATGCCTTCTCAGGGCAAGTAAAGGACATTATATTTTAAACATAACTCAAGGGTGAAAAATTATCTGGGTCTGAAGGATGCAAAGTGAAAACTATCATTAATGCCATAATACAAGTGGTCAACATTTTAATTAAAACTCCCAGGACACAGAGTTCTACTTTGTGTGATACACATATTTTGATATATTAAAAAATTTTCTTGTACATACTGTTTGTATAGATAACCATTTTAGAACTTTGACAGCAAGGCTGCATATGTAGAATGGCAAATTAACGGCTACTTATAGTAATCCTGTATGATAAGAAAGGTAGTAAAGTTAGGGAAGAAACACAAAAATAAGTGGGTTCACTTCTAATAAAGCCAGTTATTAAGGCAGACTAAGGGCTGCAGGCTCCTTTATTTTTAATCCTGTCAACTGCACGGCCCAACCACATGGCCTATGCTTGGATGAGTTACCATCCTGCTACCGTTCTGGGGCTTTTAAATCAGGATGATTTCACACTAAAGTCTTACGGGTCCCCATCTTTCAAAGCCTAGAAAATTTTTACTTTAAGGTGAGGAAAACCACAAAGCAGGCATCTCACGTTTTATCCCAAGATAAACACCAGCATCCTCAAATCAGTATCAATTCAATGACAAGAAAATCTCCTTTAAAGATTCCCATCTGCACCACAGAAGCCATCTCAGGATACGTAAGCCACATTGCCTTTGGAAACTGGTTTAAATCCACAACTACTAAAGACAGCCTTGCCAAGAACAAGAGAACCCAGAGAGCTGCACACAAGTCTTTCTCCTCCTAAGGCACTTTGTGCAGCTCGTGCCCCTTCTGAGATTGTGTCTTCCCTTGGGGAATGGTAAAATGTCTGTCGTTTCAAAATTCATAAGAATTCCATGAGGCTGATCTTACTTTTGTTTTTTTTAGGTGCATGCTCTGGGAATCAAACCCGGGTCTCCCTCATGGAAGTGACATTCTGTCACTGAACCGTCCAGGCACCCTGATCTTATTTTTGTCTCAAGTTTATTTCTGCATCATTAGTAAGCAAGCTAAAGACAAACAAGATAAAAGAAACAGCTGAGCTATTTTGAGAAAATAAATGGCTTCAGGGATTTACTGGAATCTACCATACCCTGATAGGCAAATATGATTATGGAGTCATGAAAGCAGCCCCCACTGTCAGCTAGGTTAGATTAGATCATACAAACTGGATGTCTCAAAGGTTTTCCTAACTAGCCTTTTTACCAGTAAAGACTGCCTCCCATCTCTCCCCAGTCACTTTGGTCGGTTTTTACTTTATCTTCCCTTTCTCCAAACTGTACAGACAGGCAAGGTACCACACTACTGCAGGATCTACATGCAATGCTATTTAAGTTAAAGGGAGCAAAGTACCACACAAGACCATTCCGAGTACCTTCCATGAACATCAGTGCGTTATTTAACAGGCACACTGGATGCCAGTTCTCATGTGGTACTACAGCTCCTAGAGGCAGCCCAACTGCACATCAGGAACTTCTGAGCATACCTTGAGAATAGGTAGGTTTTCCTGGTTAGCCTGGAACACTGCCCTGTTACAAAGACCTGCGATTCTGGACAGAGCAAGCCAGGTGGCTGAGGTCTTGTCGAATGAGACGCCTATTGGAGACAAGAAAAATAAGAGGCAAGTAAAGCACTGAACTTTTGAATAACGTCAGTAATCCGCTTTAATTGCTATGTTCTCAGTTCTCCAGGTAAAGTCCCATACAAACTGAAATGATATACTGATTTCCAAATGAATGAAATGCCTTAGTTTTTAGGCATTTTTCCATCACAGACAAATTAACTTTTGTACTGACATCAACCAAATGATAAAAACAAAAGAACAAACAAAAAAGAACAAACAAAAAACTACCAGGGGCTTTAAAAATACTAAAGTCTTAAAAAAAGGAAAAAGATAGGATGAATAGGCCAGACTGAGGTGCGATGAGGCGCCCCTAACCTTACCACTCTGATTCTCCGTAGTGTCAGCCTCATGGATCTGGTTGTCAAACCACATGTGGGCGACGGTCATCCGGTTCTGAGTGAGGGTCCCAGTTTTATCAGAGCAGATGGTGGAGGTGGAGCCCAAGGTCTCCACAGCTTCTAAGTTCTTCACTAAGCAATTTTTCCTTGCCATGCGTTTGGCAGTAAGCGTCAAGCATACCTAAGAGAAAGTTAAGAACATGATTACTTCAAATGCAGCCAGGCTGGGATTCTACATACAGCCCTGCTACGCCCTACTATGGAAGACATCTGCCTAGCCCTAAAATTTTTCCCACCTTCCCTGGAAATCTGAGGAAACAATAATGGTAAAATGCATCGGGCTTACCTTTCCTGCAAAATGGCATTATACTAAGAAAAGAAACAGCTGCCAGGAGTTACTACGTGCTGTTTCCACCCCAACCCCCAAGTTCTCCTCCTTTCTCTGCTACACTGTTGGGGATATACTTGCAGTATAACTGGAAAATTAAGATCAAAGTATATGCTTTGGGGAAAGTATCCTCCCTATAAGAGCGCACGGAGGATTTCTCACTTCCCGAATGCCGACCTTACCACGCGGCTCTGATGCAGCTCTGTACAAACACACGGACCACACCATCACCAGGCAGCCCCCGAGGGGAGCCCCCGAGGGGAGCATGGTGGATGGGGCGCACACTCGTGCCCCTCACCGTGACAGTGGCCAGCAAGCCTTCTGGCACGTTGGCGACAATGATACCGATGAGGAAGATGACAGCCTCGAGCCAGGTATACTCAAGGATCAGAGAAAGGATGAAGAAGGAGACTCCCAGGAACACGGCCACGCCCGTGATGATGTGGATGAAGTGCTCGATTTCAGCAGCAATGGGAGTCTGGCCTCCTTCCAGCCCGGAAGCCAGCGTCGCAATTCTTCCCATCACGGTGCGGTCTCCAGTGTACACCACAATGCCGCGTGCAGTGCCTGGAGAAAGGGAGGACGGGAATCGTACCAAGCTTTACCAAAGGAGGAAGGAGCCGCAGAATTTGCACAGTAACACGGCATGGTTAAAAAAAACAGAAACAAACACACTGCTTCTAAGGCCCAGCTCTTTGGTTGTATATGCTGTTTGTCTACAACCCAGAGACTTGAGCAATGGGATTTCTGTCCATTAGCAGAGGACAGCAGCTCCAGAATCCATGCTAGATTGGCGCTGCCAACAGCAGAGGCATCTCGAGGTGGAGGGGAAAAGGAAAAACAGCCACGAGGCTTTCCTGGGTTTTTCCTGCCAGCAAGTAAACCACCTCTGCTCTGTGCTTGACTGAGGTTGTAAGACATGGAGCCAGTTAAACAAGTAGAGAATCATGTCTACGACTTTACTGTTGTGGTTAGAGCCTGAGAGAAATGCCACCACCTTATATTGTCTACCTTCAACACAGTTGGTTGAAAAAAAAGCAATGTTCCTTGTCTCCAGGGGATTTTCGTTTGTGAAGTCTGGAGACCTGGTCTGGGGTTCAGATTCACCCGTGAGTGAGGAATTATCCACCTGCACACGAGAAAAGTCAGAAGTGCCGCGTGAGTACACTAGACTCCTTAGGGGGTACTGCGTGCTCAACTCAATCCCGCCAGGGAGCAGAGCCCGCGAGGAGAGGTGCTGTGCACGTGACCTACCTTGCAGCCATTTGCAGATATGATCCTGAGGTCAGCAGGGATTCGGTCTCCACCCTTCACTTCCACCAGGTCCCCAACGACGACGTCCTCTGCGTTTATGCTCATTTTCTCACCATTTCGAATCACAAGGGCTTGCTGTACAAGAAAACCGTACATACCATTAAATCAGATAAAAGTGGATTCCAACGGGGAGAGCAAAGTGTCAAAATGAGAAAACCAAATTACAAAATGATCTATAATCCCAACTGTCTGAACACATAAAGACAACACTCATCTTCTGATTTATGTAAGTTATAAAAGCATGCTCGGCAGGGGCAGGAGTTCTGAGAGACACGGCTCTCACTGGTGGTTGCGCTTTCAGAGTTTCCGTCTAGAACAAAGGCTGTCACTTTCTGCGGTGTAAGAAAAATAGGTCTAGTTTGGAGGGGCAGAAATCAGAGGCATCCATCTCTCTGGAAAAGTCACTAAATAACTGGAACATGGCGACTCCACACTCGTGGGGCTGTCGAGTCAACAGATGGGGCAAGAACAAAGCACCACGTACCTGCGGAACCATGTTTTTGAAGGATTCCATGATCTTTGAGCTTTTAGCCTCTTGATAGTAGGAGAAGCAACCAGTTATGATGACAACAGCTGACAGCACCACACCAAGATACAGCTGGAAGGAAGCAAACAAGTTAGGACTGGGCGGCTGGGGTAAAGAACTGGGAGCAGTCAGTTAATTTCGGACTGAATTAAAACCAGATTTTTAACAGAGACCAAGTCTTCACAAAAACAGAGCTCATGTCTTCAGGTTCATCTGTCTAGAGACCAATGGGGGGGGGTTCAGAAAAGGAGTCAGGAGCAGACACGTGGTCACTAACTTGTAGAGAGCAGCCCTAGCCCTGGGCCAGGCTCCGAGCAGAACGGCTCATTCACGGGGCCAACACCCAGGGTGAAGCCGGCAAGAGGGTGGGAGGTGGGGAGACACTCGAGATGGAGAAGGAATGACGGACAGGCACTGAAGGCAACAGCTGCTGACTCTAACTCCCCACTGCTCCCCCTGCCATGTTTAAAAACATCAGGTTATTAGTGGTAAAGGAAGATAAGTGGGAAATGAAGGCTGAGAGAATGCCGGATGTGTGCCTGCTAATCCAAACCAGGAACTCCAGAACTTACATTATCATTTTGAGGTTCTTCTTCCGTGGCAGCTTGGATGCCATAAGCCAAGAAACAAAGAATTGCTCCAATCCACAGCAACATGGAGAAGCCCCCAAACAGCTGCCGGCAGAATTTGACCCATTCGGGTGTAGTGGGAGGGGGGGTGAGGGCATTGGGGCCGTCTCGGGCCAGGATCTCAGCAGCTCGGGCAGTTGTTAAGCCCTGAGAAGTAGAGGAATATTAATGAGACATGCGTACAAGCTAATACACCCACCCTGACAGCTGGAAAGCCGCTGTAAGGTAATCCAGGGAGGAATAAAAATTTCCCAAGCTAGAGAAGCCAAGGTGAAACCTGGGCAATTCCTCCGTGAACAGTTCTGATGGTCAACGCCTGCACAGCTAAGGCAAGCAGGAGCCCAGGTTTCCTAAGGAACCCGCAAAACCTCCACAGATTAAAATTCTTTTTAAATTGGTCCACGGACAGATTGGATCCAGTCTGGTTGCTTGTGAAGTTTCAGGTCAAGCGACCCATGCCTAATTGGCCCTGTTACCAAAGTGGTATATATTTAATTCTTTCAGTTTTGGAAATGAAGAGCTTTTGAGTTTGTTTAATCTGTCAAGGAAAAGAAGAATAAAAAAACTTGTATAGACATCAGAGGAGAAAAAAAAAATATCTGCAGGAATCCAGCCTCTTATTAGGTTAGCAGCGAAATGCTACGTACAGACCTTCATACTTTGGATGACAATTAAAATACTTGTCTGGCGGGGAAGGGCTCATATACATGTACGCCTTATCTAATCATGGTAAAGCTATCAAGTGTGAAAAGTATTTATTGCAAAAGTCCGCTGTACTGAGGCCCTGCTATTTTCTAATGGTCTTTAAAACCAAAATTCATTGACGGTAGTCAGCTGTCTGCTGCTTCTAGTAAGAAGGGCAAAATACGTTTTATACTATCAAAATCTAAGCAAAAGACACCTTTGAGCCTAAAAGATTTGGCTATATGTATTTTGTGTTTGTCTTGACTTAAATATAGGGGCCAACTAGAGAGTATGGGAAAGGGGAATGAGAAATCAAGTAGGGAGGGAAAAAGGATATATTTAGAACCCTACTCCATCTTCAGTACAGATGTCTCCAGGTAGAGCAATTCAAACAACTGCTCCCAGAAACTGGAGCATCATCCACATACCAGGCACTTAATTAAGTGCTTTAAATGGACTAGGCTGCTTCACTCTGATGACGACCCTTTCTTCGCTATTATTAACCTCATTTAACAAGTGGGGAAACAGATCCCACAGTGTTTGAGTAATCAACTTAGGGTAACTGAGAACCTACTTCCGAGGATTCTAACAAAAGTGAAGTGAGTTTTGGTCATGGATATTGGTGATGGTAGCACAACCTTATGAATGTAACTGACACCACCGAATTGTATACTTGA
Organism: Tamandua tetradactyla; assembly: GCF_023851605.1. Classification (NCBI taxonomy): domain Eukaryota; kingdom Metazoa; phylum Chordata; class Mammalia; order Pilosa; family Myrmecophagidae; genus Tamandua; species Tamandua tetradactyla. The sequence goes on from NC_135337.1 coordinate 4,644,480, forward strand.
AAGTGGTTAAAATGGGAAATTTGATGTTGTATATACGTTACCAAAATAAAATTTCTATTTAAATTGAGTGTGATAACACACGTGAAGTGCTTGGCATGCACTGAGCATGTGGGAACCGTCAGCTCGTTCTTAGTGGAGTCGGGGTCGTCTTCCCGGACCTCAGGGTACCCGTGCCAGGAGGTCTTTGTAGAACCTCTTGATGCCTTACTGAAATACTGACAGCTACTGATTTGCTGGGCATTCAAGTTATTCCACAGACTTTTTAGTGTTTATGTCAAAATAACATACTTCCTCCCACCCAAAGATTATTTACTTACATACTGTCTGTATATCTTTTTTTTTTGGCATGGGCAGGCACCAGAAAATGAACCTGGGTGAGAACTCTGCCACTGAGCCACCGTGGCCCGCCCTGTATACACTTTTGACTTTTACATTTATATAGTTTATGGTTGTTTTTGACAACCACCACCAAGATTCTTTCATACTACAATGAGCTAGCTGGGAAAAGCGCAAAAATGTTAATTGTTGGAGTTATCCTGGTGGAAACAGCCAACTCAATTTAACACATGCAGAAAAATAAAGATTTGCAAACAAAAGATCACCAATGAGTGTGGCTTTAGATGCATTCAAGTTCAAATCCTGGTGTTCCCATTTATTGGCTCTCACTTTCTATAAAACAGGGGGGGGGGGGTCTGCTTTCAAAAAAGTTAAGGGAAAACACAATGGTAGTAAACAAAAGCCAAGGTCTGGGCTGATACACAGCAGGCACCCAGGTGAGAGCTGTCATTATTCTTCTACTAGACCCCAAGATTTGATGCGTGATAAGAGCAAGACTGTGATAGGATTCTGTAAAACAAGCTGCCAATCAGAACGTACTCGGCTCAGGTCTGTTCCATATTTACGATGAAGTTCATCAAGGCTAAGTTTATGGTCATCCTAAGGGAACACAGAAAAACAAAATAATTAATCATGGCAGCATAAAAACAATGATTTAAAAAAGCATCAACATCACGCAATACTATTGTTAAGCTTAGAAAACAAGTTTTTCTTTAAGCGAGGAAGTTAAAGTTTTCACCATTGCCTATAGACTTAGCAACCACGCAGCTATCTATTAAGAGCTCTTCATCCAGAGACTCTTGGTGATCTAGTAAAACCGCACTTGATGACCAGGCAGATGCCAAACAGGTTGAATCTGTGAAGACTCCAAAACCCAAGAGGTTGGAAGTTCGCCAACGTTCAGCATAACCCAGAGAATGCGAAAAGCAAAAGCCTGTGATGTCAACCACAGTTCTCCTTTGGGGATCTTTGGTTATGCCACAGTGGGTGAATAACTCTTCCAACCCCCTAACAGTTTTTCAAATGAAATTTTCCAGTAACGACCTCTACAATTATCAATGGCTACGATCTCCTTATTTTCAAAATAAAGCATGTCTCTAACTGAAAGGTACAGGGAGGAAAACATCTTATACTCAAAGATGTTATAATCTTTTTCTGTTTGTTTTTTTAAAGAAGGAAGACAAAAAGCAGCCTTCCTCCTAGTACTTACCATAGAAACTTCCTTCTTCAGTTCATCCATGTCCTTCTCTTTCTTGGCCTTTTTATTGGCCTTGTTACCCTGCTCTGAAACGGCCGCAGGTTCATATTTATCACGTCCGACCTACGGGAGAATGTGGGAAAGGTGTGACTACAAATGGAAAAAACTGAAGCTTCTGAAGCAATACATTTTCATAGCTTCTAGGACAGCCATCGTTAGGGATAACCAGCAGGATAACGCATGGAAACTGTGCTTCAGGGCACATGCTAAACAATGCAATCGAGTGTTAATCCTGTCATCACTAGCTCAGAAGTGCCATCGCCTCCGAAGTGCGCGAAGACCGATGGGAAAGTCCTGGCAAAGCTCAGAATGGGCTCTACCACGGCCACTTCCATTTTCAGGAGATGGAGAGCATTCAACAGTGGTGCTGTTAAAAAAAACCATATATTGTCCCCTTCCATATTCCCCCAGAAAAGAATGAAACTTCTTTACATTATGAACTTAAGAATATGCTACAATACTTATGAGTTTGAATTCTGGAATGAGACAGGTCTGAGTTAAATCCTGGGCTCTACCACTAAACAGCTGTGTAACCTTTAGCAAATCACCAAGTCCTGAGTTGCAGGTTTTTTTTTAGCATGGAAATAGATAATAACGGTGCCTACCTCATTAGTGTTTTTTCAGAGGATGAGATGATAAAACACCTAAATCCTGGTTACACTTATTATTATTTTAAAAGTCTTAGCTTTGCAAAGAAGTCTCTAGGTACCAAATTTAAATATCTTTAATGCTCATATAACAACACGGTCCTTTCATTTTCTTTATTTACAAAAAAAGAGGGGAAAAAAAAACCACCCTAAGAGTCCTTATAATGCCTTAAATAAAAGGGGGGAAAAAGGGGGCCCCACCCTAATCCACAGCATGAAAATAAAGTCCCCAAAATGAAAGTCACTGAAAATGTTTTGACATCAGGAGGATGTCGGGAAGCATGTGCATTATCACACAATTCACAGGATCCACCCACGCCTCCTGAACGCTGAACAATTTTTAAAGAAAAATGTTGATTGTATAGTTTAAATTTAGATTGTTCCCCTCTCCCACCCCCTGTTTAAAAGGCTTAGCCTGAACTTGGCACCCCAGAGCTCCGTCAGTGGAAGAGAAGGGGCCCCTCATTCCAGATATCCTCCAGCCCACGAGATGCTTCCCACTGTAACTACAACTTAAGGATGGCAATAAAGTATATATCTGCAATTTTCATAAAACTGGATGACACACAGCGCTATTACTATTTTTTTCTGCATTTCTGAGATGCATTATCTCTTGGTTCTCTCTTACCCACTTCTACTTTCAGAAGTATGCTGCCAGCAACAAAAGCAACAATTTGGAATTCATGTGTCCAGATTATAAACATTTTACTGTGCTGAAATGAAAACAAAAGGAAAAAAAAAAGGTATGCTTCAGCCAGAGCTGATAAGGCTGCAAGTTAAGGCAGTAGTCAATTGAATTTGATAATACTCTCTTTAAGACTGCAAAGAAAAATCTGGCTTCCAATTAGTTGGTTATGCCCACAATGTCCAATGTTGAGACAGTTACTTTATCCACGCTGCTCAACTTCTGGGGTCATGTTTGCAGCATTACTTGACTAGCTTCTTCCAACTTGGACTAAATAAGATAGAGTTATTTAGGCTCTATCTTATCTGTTAAGAATGGAGCAGAGGTCTAAAGATAGTTGGCATTCTTGACATTCTCTCCACTATGGAGCAACCACATTTGTCAGTGCTACCCTAAGTGCAGCACTTGGTGCCAGAGTTAAAATGGAAAATAATCACACAGGCTGAAAGCAAACAGACAATTAAAACAAAAGAGAAGACAGGGCTTCTAAGGAGAGAGGAACCACAGTCTATTAAGTAGTATTTCCCTTATACATTTAGTGGGAAAGCACGCCACTTAAAAATCATTTTAAAGTCATTGATTAAGGTTCTCTAAAAGATTTATGTGGCCAGTTTGTATTGATTTTTAAAACAGAGCTCACAAATTCTCTTTAAGCAAGTTGAATATCATTAAAATATATTTAATTTAAATATATGGAAATCAGAGTTAAAATCCCTCTGTTTCACCATCTGTAAGCTTTGATTACTCGATTTCCATTATTTTCCACTCCAAGAAAGGAGAGTTACTGGAGCAGCTAAGACTTGGACACCTGCCAAAATTTTATGCCCATTTACAAAACGTCTTGCCAACAGCTTCACAGTTATCAATGGCAAAAAGTTAATTGGGAATGCAGATTTCCTAGTAAACCACCCATCATTCCCTTTAAAATCAATTCCTGCTCTTTAAGGCATCATTTTAAAGACTGTTTGTGAAAGACATGTAAGAAATATTAACGTGCATTTTTTCTTTTTTTTTCAATAGGCAATGTTTGCCCAGAAGAACACAATTTGGTTCTTTCCCAACATGTAAAACAATAGTGCAATACTAGCTTATTCTGGTGGGAACTGAATATTAGTTACTTACGTCCCTATGAATTGCAAGTACTGCCGTTTTTAAAGAAAGTCTGTGTGTGCGGGGGTGGGGAAGCGGCCAGGTGGGAGAGGGGAACAGTGGTAAGGACAGGTAAGGCCATCTTCTGTTGTTTCTTTCTAAAGTGTCTGGGGAGAGGAGAAGGCCAAGACACAGAGAAATGATAACTATATTTCCTCAACTGACTACAGCGAACTTCCCACTCAAGTGGACATCAATTTCTACTTTTTCAATAAAAAAAAAGATTCAGATCATGTTCCCCACTCCTTTAGAGGTCCAGGAGCGACGAATTTTCACCCCCACAGTGAGGCGAGGCGACAGACCCTTTTAAGTGTCTCTGTGGCATGGTTCTCTGGAAGCTTGAAGCACCGTTACAGCCTTACTTGAGCACATGATGTCAGTTGAGTTCTGCTTTTTTTTCCCCCATTCTAATTTAGAAACTGGGCACTCATAGCAAGGGGTAGGGGCTTGCTCTGTGTGGCATGGCTTAAAAGTTGATGTCATTAATTCATCCTGCGCTGCCCACGGATTCCTCCTTTTCAAAGATTCACTGTGACCTGTGCTATCATCTGATGTGGATAAAGGGAAAACGTGCCCAAGAGATGGGACAGAAAACTCTTGACGGAAGACCCAAGGTTAAACATTTAATTAACAAGGCTGCCTGCACTCATTTAGAAAACATATACTGGACCCTCACAGTGACCAGCCATGCCAGGGCTGAAGTTCCTCTTCTCTGGTAACTAACAATTAAGGGGTGGGGGTGAGCAGATACAAAAGGTACAGAAAGTTATTCCAAAATAAGCAGTAAATAGAAAAAAAAAAAAGCCACCCCAAACAAGTGCAGTGAAGTTAAAGGTCTGCATCCAGGGTGGTCTGTACAAGCTGCCCGCCCCCCACCAGTATCTCCACCTCAGCCTGTCACCCTTCCCATCACGAGCCTCCACCCAGGCAGGCTCGGAAGGCTTTCTCAATTATGCATTACGGACGTTTTGGCCAGGGTTCCCACTACATTAGCACAATGCCCATTGGCCAGCAGGAAGGCAAGAGTTCTTTAGACTTCTGAAATTCCTGCTGAAAAACTCCAGAGGGCCCTTGGAAGCCCACAAGACTTCTGCCAAAATTTCTATGTCCTTCATAAAGGACTGTTGATGGCACTTTTAAGTCAGCTCTAAATCATCCTTACTCTGCTGGTGCCAGTTATATGCCCTTGAACAAGTCGACCTCAGTTTCCTCATCCATGAAATGGGAACAGTTCTTGGGATAAGATCAAAGAACCTAGAGAAGGCATTCTGTGGATATACAATCAGAGAAGAAAACACCTTCAAACTGGTATTTCCAAGACCCACAAACAAAATCTTTGGCTAGCAAGAGGGCCTAGAAGGATGGTAAATGTAACTGTTGCAATAAACACATTTCAAAAGTGCCAAGAGGGTTGTAGAAATTTCACTTCTAAACTCAATCTGGTAAATTCCACATTAGCAAGGAAGTTGTGGAATGGTCCCCAAACTTGCTGGTTGTCTACAGGCAACTGCTTAGGCTGTACCACATTTTTATGTCAAAAAGTGCTTTCTAGTTTTCCTGGATCATATATATTAGTATCATTATGAAAAACATTATGTAAAGGTACTGCGCAGTGTTCCACAACGTTTATTATAACTTGGTTTTTATTAACATATAAATTACAGCCATTCCCAATTTACTCTGAAAACTCACTTTTAAGCCCTTTTTAAAAATGCAACTTTATTGAGAAAACACACTATACAATCCATCCAAAGTATGCAATCATGGCGCACAGTACCATCACAGTTGTGCATTAATTACAATTGATTGTAGAAACATTTTCATTATTCTAGGAAGCCAAAAAAAAAAGGGACAAAAAAAGAGAACACCCAAAACATCCTGTACCACTTATCCTTCCCTATCATTGAGACCTTTTTAAAACAACCTCATTTTGGGTATTTTTAAATTTCACCTCATTTACTAAAACTTGAAGAAAATTTAAATTAAAAAAAAAAATGATCAAGCCCAATTCATTACACCTACATAGGTCCTAAATTTAGTTTATTTACAAGGAATCCTCTAGCCAGGGACCTGAGGGCTAAGAGATGGCTGCCATAATGTTGCAGCTGTTTCCAGCCCCAAGCGATCACATCCTCACTGCAGGAGCAGCACTTGGGGCCTGAAGGAACAGCTCTCCTCTGCAGAGGACGGACCCCAAGGGACCACCAGGACTTCGTGTTCCGGCTCTCACCCAAACAGGCAGCAGGCTGGAGGGACAGGGAATGTAGCACGGCCAAAGCAGTAGGGCCCATTTGTGAGCCCAGTTCAGTATCTCCAAACTTGGCTGCAGTCCGTCAGTCGGCAGGGGACAGAGAAAACAGCCGCAGTTCTAACCAGTCTGTTTCCTCAACCCAAAACGAACAAGGCTTAACCTCCCTTCTCCATCTGCCTGCAAGTAAATTCTCCGAGTCAGCTAGCCCACCCCACCTGCAGTAGTTAAGTATATACACATGCTCATTTGATAAAAATTCTAAAATATCTAAAGGATCAATATACTACCTCTTTAATATGTGCTTTGTTTCCCCAATTATTAAAAAAATGAAACTTACCTTTTTCAATGAGGTTTTCTATATCTACATTTGGTACCTGGGTTATGAAGAGTTAAAAATTTCTGCCTCTTCCTTGGTACCCTCCATTTGCTTCCTTCTCGCCCTGTTTTCATTTTGCCTAATCACTCTTTGGCTAGTGCTACTCAAAAGAACATGTCAGTTGAGAGAGAACAGATTAATAACCGGCACAAACTCTGCTATGAAGGGAATGAATCAATTCCCAGGAAGCCTCAATCTCTTCTCAGTTGGTATGCTGAACCTAAGATGAAAAGTAAAATGACTGCCTGGATGAAGAGGTGGCTTCACAGGACCATAAAGAAATACGATGGGATTTGAAGACAAAGCCAACCAACAAAACCAAATAAAAACCATCAAAAAGCAAAACCATAAAAGAAAACACAAGACGACAATTCCAAAAAGTGCATTAGGGCACTGCCCTCTCCATGGTAACAGAATGGAAAGATACATCTAACACCAAGGGCCATCAATGTACAAAAGATCTGATTATCAGGTCCCCAAGCAATACAAATTCCAAGGGCAAAGCACAGGCCATCGAGAATCAGCTTTATGGATCATTAACACAAAATGCCCAATAGTAGTTACTAAGCAGGGTTTGAATACAATCAGATATAGAGATAATGCTCAGATCCATTTCACTGTAAAAGGAATGAGTCCTGCTGGCCCAAATCTCACCGATAAGGATTCAAATGAATCCAAATCAGAGAAAAAAAATCACAGGGTGGATGTGGAAGACTTCTTTTCTCACCCACAGCATTCATCCCAAACATCAGATGAATAAATATGTAGAGCTTCTTGTGGATTCCGGACAACAGATTTCAGCACAACCAATGAAATGAGTCATATGCAAAGAACAGTCTCTCTCTGACTCCAGCCAAAGAACACACATCCACTCATACACTCGATCATAGCAACACGAGAAAGTTCAAAACTGACTTGGTTACATCTTTTCCAAAAATATATAAACTAACGATTAGAGTTTAGGAAAAACAGACTTAGTGGATTTTAAAATTCTCTGTACCCCACATTATCACTAACTAGACATGTATTTTCAGCATAATCTAGAATTGGACAGCTCTGGCAGCAATGGGGAAGCATTCTGTCCAGTGTTTTGCTGTCCAACAGCAGTCACTCTGATTACTGTGAGCCCATCTGATCGGACACTTAAGTTTCTTCTTCTGATCTTTTGGCTGGCAGGGAGCCCTGGGCAGCGAGAAGGCACCTCAGCACAAATGTTCAGGCTTCCTCCCATCGCATAAGGCTGAAGAGCTCATTTCAGTTTTTCAAGACTTGGAAAGACTTTTAAAAAAATGTAAAAATGACAACCAACCATAAGAGAAAGTAGATGAAAACTCTTAACTAAATAGGAGGCCTGCTGGCTACTTCCACTTGGCTTTCCTTGAGAGAGTAATTAATAGTATTTCCCATTATTTTCAGCCCCTAATAGGCTCACTTTTTTTTTTTTAATTGTGGTAACATATATCAACATAAAATTTCCCATTTGGCCACTTCCAAGCATACAGTTCAGTGGCGTAAACTTTATTTACAATGCTGTACTACCATCACTGCCATTCATTACCAAAGCTTTTCCGTGACCCCAAACAGAAATTCTGTACCTATAAAGCATTATCCCCCTCCCCTGTAATTTACTGTCTATGAATTTGCATCTCCTAATTATTTCATATAACTGAGACCATATAATATTTGTCCTTAAAAGTTTGCAAGTGAAAGAAAAGTTATTCTCTAGTTTCGAAACAGCAAACCCAGTTTATAAAGGTTTGCTCTTCTCTCAGTTTCAATTACCTTCTAAACCCTCATAACTCAAGACTTGCCTAGTTCTCACTCTAAAAAGAAGAGATCACTTCACTTGATCCCCAGCGGGAGGCAGATGAGAAACTGAAGCTTCAAGGTGTTTACCTCGGCTCCTGTTTGTTTTTAAATGAAGAAGTAATTTCACTTAACTTTCCATGCAGGATCCTTCAAAATATTTTAATTAAAACCCTTCTCATTCTCTGAGCTTCTTTCACATTCTTGGATTTGGATTTATTTTAAAAAAGCATAGTCTGATTTAAACAGAAAGTCACTTATCTGTTCATTTGCTGCTAAAATAATTAGAAAACAGAACTCTAAAACAATGACTTAGAAGGGTTCTAGGATGGAGTCTGGATGTGTGCAGTGTACTGTGCTTGGTAATGTGGAATTCCACTTTTTATTTTAAATATGATTTAGGAATAACTCTCCCAGGAACCCGTATATTTCACGTTTTTAGTCGTCACCTGGATAAATATTTTACTGAATTTCTGAAAGCATATATACAGATATATGTATATATATATTTTTCCTTTTTTGCGTGTGTGCCTGTTCTGACTTCTCAGATTTATGATGCAGATCTCTTCTTTCCTACCCTCCCACTAAAAGGTGAGTCACTGGTAGTGTTACAAACTTACTGGCAAAGAACACTATAAATTAACAAAGTTACCAAAAGGCGATACATCCTCAGAAGAGGGTACAGAAAGAACCCCAGAGGCAGGGCACTCTTACCACTCGAACACGTTGAACAATTAACAGAGGGGGTGATACAACCTCAAACCCTATTTCTCTGTTCCTCATTGCTGACTGCTGGTTTATCCCATAAACCACTTGCTTCTCGCCAAGGCTTGGGCAATTTTCCACTGTAAGGACACTGCCTTACTATGTTTTGAGTCTAAAGTACTCACTTTATAGCAGCCAGAGGATAGTTAGTCACACTTTCAAGTTGAGCTCCAAAAGGGCAGCTGATAATGTTACCATACAACCAAGATTTCTGCTGACATGTGGAGCCCTTGTGCAATTTCACCTGAACCTTTTTTCTCTGTCCCTCTTTAAATCACTACTCATAAGCTATGATTTATTTTCTAGGCAACTAAGTTAATATTCAAACTGAATCAAGAACTGCCCTGAGAGATTTGGTGACACTTCCCTTCCCCCACTCTTTCTAAGCTTGAGGAGAGTTTCTTACAATTTTGAATAATTATGATGCTTACCTTTGGTGAGCTAACTAGCTGTGGGTGGTAGGCCTAACTGAAGATTTAAGCCAAGTTACTGGCAAAAATACCCAGTAAAAAAAAAAAAAAAAAAGGACAAAATCCTATTTCATCCAGGAATGATTCAGCAAGAGCTGTTCTTTCATTTGCTTACCAGAAGCTGGGGGACTGATTTTTTTTAACAGACATAGAATTACCTGCAATATCATTCAAACCTAGGTCCCAAACTGTAGTAGGAGCAGGAGGGAAAGAAATTTACAATGACCTTAAAAATTAGCTGCCAGCACAGGCTTCCTGGTTAACCAATTATCAGCAGGGCTTTAGTCACCACTCCACCCACGTTTTAATCCCCATGTGGAAAAATCCCAACATTTCAGCGTGAAATATCTTCCTGAACATTTGGACTATCACAGTAAGTCACTGGGGACAAAAGGGGCAACTTTATCCTGGAAGAATCTTTACCAACACCAAACACACACACACACACACACACACGCAACTTGATGTTCAATGTATCAGCGTTCTCAGAATACTAAATACAACCCAGGAGACAAGCATATCATCCTGTGTTAACCCAGTTGTACTTCAATTTTGCGTTTACTAGCCAACAAACATTTTGTGGTAATAAGACATTCTCCACTAACTACCTGAGTTTGTTGCTATTTTTGCCACTACTGTACCTGTGTGGTTATGGGAGAGACATACAGACATAACTTACCTGAACACCATCAACGTGGCCCATTAATTAAAAAAGCACAAAAACCCCAGTTTCATTGGAGAGATATTTAGAGATCTGCATATGAGGCTATGTTCAGCAGTAAACGTCAAGTCATGCTTGCAGAGACTAGGGGACCATTCAGGAATTCAGGCCTTCTGGGCTGTCACTAACCCATTAACCAGCTGCTTGACCTTGAGCAAGCCAGTTCACCTTCCTAGGCCTCAGGCACTTATCTACCTCCTACCTCCTCCCCCGTCAGTGATGTCTCCTCCCTCCGGAAATAAGCTTTTAAAGGGAGAAAATATAAAAGAATGAGCTTGAAAAAGCTTGTTTACAAGAATGACCTACAGTTTGATGGGGTGGTCCAGGCATAGGCCGCTAACCCAATTACCATCGGGAAAATACAGACGCTTTGCCCTAATGCTGCCTGGCTAGTGCCAGCTCTCAACATCTTGCGCTTTTCAAGGAGAGACAAGTTGTGCATTTCCACCTCTCCCTCCCAGGTCCAAGCCTTTCAATCACCACCTTCAAAACCCATTTAGAGTCCCCAAAGAATGCGGCCCTCCCCTTGGCCCCATCCCTAATCCATACCCAGGGGCCCCAAAGACCTACTAAGTGCAGGGCATGTGCTAAGAATAAGCCCCGGAGATAACGGAGAAGGATCCTATGCCACCAGCAGTCTCAAGACTTGGTCATTTTTATTTCGTGAACTGATACATTTAAGAGGATATATATTTTTTTGTCAAGTGGATCCTAACTAGACATTGTCTCCTTCGGGGCCGGAACCGGTCTTCTGCGGCCACGAGTGATCAGGGCTTTGCGCTACAGAAAGGCAGGAAGGTGATGTTGTTATGGTATTCCCACGGTGCTCCTGCCCTGGAGACCACTCACTTCCTTTGGGGACCGCCCTTCGGTGAGTCGGCTGGAGCCTGCAGGAGCATTCCTACCAAAGTACAAACGGGCTGCCCTGGGCCTCGGGTCCTTTTTGGGGTCTTATTTTATCCGGAGGCCCCGGTGGTTTTGCCTGTCCTCCGCCAAGGCACATCCTTGCAAAAAATTAACACCCCTCCAGTCAAGAGGTTCAGCTGACAATTCCAGCTGCCCGGACGCATCTAGTATTTATGGAAAGTGGCCCATTAAAGCGCTCAAAAGTATACCTTCAAGGGCCATCTTAGGGCGCTGGAGACACACCCTTTCTGGCACTAGCCCGCTCGACCGGCTCCGCAGTAAGTAAGGGGAAGCCAGTTTTTTTTTGGTTTTGTTTTTTTGTTGTTGTTGTTTCTTCCTTTGGGGGAGGCGGACGCCTCTGCGGGGAGCTGGCTAAGCCCCAGCACCTTCAGGAGAAGGAGCCTCGACCCCGCGCAGCTGTCCCCCGGCGCGGGGGACCCCGACGGCGCCCGGCCCTCGGCGGGAACCGCAGCCCGGGAGGCCACCCAACCCCGAGCCGGGCGCCCGGCGCAGCGCCCCAGGGGAAAGGGAGGGGCGCGCCTCTCCTCCCGGCACGGAGGGCGGAGGGCAAAAAGGAAGAAGAGATGGGAGGTGAAGGCGGGCGGAGGGAGGGAGGGGATCCGGGCTCGGGGATGCTGCCGGCCGCCGGCTCCCTCCCGGGGCCACCCATCTGCCGCTCGCCCTCCTCCTCCCCCACCCCCCAGCCCCGGCGCCGGGACCCCCGCCCGCTCCGCGCTCGGCGTGCGCAGCCCCTCTCCGGGCTCCACGAGCCCCTCGGGGGTCTCCACGCCGCCCCGCGCTCCCTTTGCCCCTCACCCCATTACAGCGCTCCCCCCCTCCGTTTGCAAAGTGCGTCGTCTTTTAAGCCTCAGGGCTTTGCCAACCCGTACCGCGCCGCGCTGCTTCCTCCTCCTCCTCCTCCTCCTCCTCCTCAGCCGCCGCCGCCGCTCCGCCCGGCCCGCCGTCCTCCTGACTTCCCCCTCCTCTCCTCCAGGCTTCCCGCGCCCCCTCCTCAAGCTCGCCCGACACTTACCCCCTTCCCCATGGTGGCGGTGGTGTGCGCCCGGCGCCGGCCCCGGCAACTGGAGAATCAAAAGAGAAAAGGAAAGAGCAGCTCCCGGCCGAGCGAGCCGGGCCGGGGGAGCGCAGAGGAGGCAACTAGGGCTGCCGCGGGGCGGGAGGGAGCGAGCGCGGCCGGCGGCTCGGGCCGAGGCCGCCGCCGGGGCTGCTGAGGCTGCTGCTGCCACGTGTCCGCCTCCTCCCGCCGCTGCTCCGAGCCCCAGACCCCGCCGCAGCTCGAGCCCGCGCCTCCTCCTCACTTCCTAAAATATGCAACCTGCGTGCTGGCCCCGCCCACGCCGCGGCACGTCACCGTTACCGGAGCAACCCGACACCGGCCTCGCGCCCGGCCCCGCCCCCGCCCAAGCCCCACCCCCAGCCCGGGGGCGCGCCGGCTGCGGCCGGGCCCGGCCCGCGGCGGGAGGGCGGCGGGGCCTGGGGGAGCGCGGGCCCGCGTCCCGGGAGGCCGCGCTCGCGCCGGGGGAGCGTCTGCGGGCCCAGCGCCCGAGCGCGGCTGCCGTGCGGCGCCCACGCCCCTCCGCCCGCCGCTGTCTGTGGCTGGCCCGGCTGCTTTGTAGGGCACAGGAGGTCCACGCTGGGTGCGGCCGTGTTCTCGGGACCTGGGTTCCCCCAATCTCTGCGGACTGGGGCAGAAACGGCGCGCGGAGTGGCTTTTCCAGCACATGTGGGAGCTCCTCTGGCCCCAGGGGACGCGCCGGGGACGCTGCGTGCAGCCTGCGCCGGCCGGAGGGACTCCGCCTCCCCCGGAGTCCAGGCCCAGCGCCCACCTGCGCCGCTCTGCGCTGGCCTGGCCGGAGGTCCTCGGCGCCCCCCTCCAACTTCCTTGCTTCAGGGTCCCGAAGTGCCAATCTAAAGGGTGTCTAATGAATTCATTCATGCTATTGTGTGAATGAAACCTACTAGTACAGTTTGCGGATTCGCTGTTTAGAGCAGGGAAATTTGAAACCCCGAAGAAAGCATATCTTAAGCAAAAGGGTCTGACTCCAGGGCTAGATGTTTAGGTACCAGTTTGGTTCATCTCCAACCCCCTGCTCCTACCTGAGGAGAGCAGTGTCATCTCCAGCGCAGCCTTGGAATGGTCTAGGAATGGTCTGGGGGGTGACGAGAGGCTCAAGAAGAGTCCCGCTCTCCACCCCTAGCCCGGGCGGGTTGCACCGCTGGGCTTCCCTCCCATTACAGCTTCTGTTTCTTAGCACAGGCTGCAATGGCTGAAGTTGATCAACATTAAAATATATATATTATTATTATTAACAGTGCTTTCAGAAAGTCAAGTACACTCTGGGAAAGCACAGGATTCGCAAGAGAAAGTCACTGCAAGCCTCTGAGAATTCCTAAGGAAAACATTAACTTCTTAAGCAAGTTAAAACTGGCTCTTTATCAACTTCAAGTATTAATTCAACATGAACAAATAAGGATGTGAAACAAAAGAAATGGGGAAAGGATCAGAAAGGAAAGGGGAAGGAAAGGAAACAAATGGGGGAGGAAAGGAAAGAAATGGGGAAGGGAAGGGGAGGAGACAAAAATTAGTCACTGCCTTATCAGTTAGATAATTCTCACCCCTTCCTAGAAGAAAGTGTTTCTTACAGCCCTTTCCTCTCACCCAAGAATATATTAGGTTTGGCGTCTCTTGCAGTGATCTACAGGCATGGTTAAATCAAGCCAGGACCTGGAGAGAAGAATTACAAAGTGAACTCAAAATCATGACTGCTGTGGTTAGAGTCCCCAAATCCAGAATAAAGTTCTTAACACTGCTAATTTAATAGAAGGTGTTTAGAGAGTGTTATCTGGGCTGTGTCTCCGAGGTTCCAGAAAATGCTTCATTTACATACCCTAAAGCCCTCTGTTACTGCTAGCCTGCAGGAGGCTTTTGCTTGCTAGAGATCTCTTAACTGCTTTGAGATTAATTATTCCTTGGGCCCTGGTCTGAATGGCAAAAGCACACAAAAGACAACAACAAAAAAAGTAGAAAGCAAAAGTCTGAACAATGTAAATTTCTCCTGCCAACTGATCTCCTTTCTCTCCCTTGGTATGTAAAATATTCATTCATTCAGCAATATAACCCTAATATATCAAGGCATTTCCCCTTGTCTCTGGAGCTGTTTACCTGGCAGCTGAAGGTTGATGAAGGTCCTTCCAGGAGGATCCCAGAGTTCTAGCTATGTTACAGGGTGGGGAAAAGGACATAAGAACTTGAAAACTATTAACTAAGATCTGTATTTGGCTTTAGGCTCCAGATAGCGATTTTGCATGTATTATTTACTTGGATTCTCATAAGTTTGCAAGGTAAAGGGCTTTGGCCGCACTTTACAAAATGAGAAACTGAAGGTCTGAGACTTCACAAGGTCACTGAGCTAATGATTGGGGTCATCTGGACTCAAAATATCAAAACTAGAACCATCCTCCTACTTCTGAAGTTTGGCCTCTAACCAAAGCACCAAGGAAGCTTTGGTTGGAGAAATAACAATAGCTTTCAAAATTGCAGTCTTCACAAATACAGAAGGTTTTCCTGGGCCGCTCATCTTTGATGACCAAAAGGATCTTGGCTACAGCCTTTCCTCCCTACTTTCTCCCATCCTTCACCAGTCTAGTTTGTGCAACATTGCAAGGAAGAGGTATCACTACCTAATAGAAATGGCCTAAGCAGATTAGCAAACACCCACCATCATCTGATCCCATCTCTAGAGGTGAATCCCATTCCATGTTTAGGGTGTTTGCTAATGCCATTTTCATTTCAGTCCTATCAAAAGAAACATAATTCAACGAAGACATTTCAGAAAACCAGAAAGGACCTCCCTATTGCTTCTCTAAAGCTGCATCTTTCCCTAAACACTACACCCACGTGCCATGGTCTAGACACTTCTGTTTAGTCTTCAGAGGTAGAGATTAACCCCAAGAACTGAGGACTAATTTTAAGAGGTTAAGGGGGAAAAAAATGAGAAAGAAGCAGGAGTTGCACGCTTTTTGTGCGAAAGGGTTATGGAAAGAATCCCCCCGGACAGGCCTGTGGAATTCAGAAAATGAGAAAGCATGGCCAGGACTCAGGTATAAACTGTCTCAGATACAAGAGAGATACCTTGGAACACAGTGACCAAAGAAGAAAATGTCCTTTATTATTTTTTTTGGGGGGGGGGCGGTGGGTATAGGCTTCTTCTCTTGGGAAAAGTTTCTGAATCGAACCCTTATTTTACAATGAAGAACTGAGTCCCAGGGAGTGATTGGCGCTGTATAATGGCAGGAATTTCATGCAGCTTTTCTAACTTCCAGACCAGAGCAAGGGATGATGGGGCTGCTAGTGGGGAGAAAGTTCTGCCTGTCTTCGATCTGCCTCTTTTCCTGTCAGCTCTTTTTAAGCTCTTAGTTTGAGGCATAATTAAATTGATTGTCCCAGAGACTCAGCATGTACAGACCTCAAGGCTGCCAAGTGTAGATGGCTTCGAGGAGGAGTTGACCAGAACTCTGGAGGGCTGGCCCAGCCATTGTGGAGACAGTCAGCAGATGTATGAAAAATATGATGCAAGTCAGTATTGAGAGCCAAGGATGCTGGCACTTTGAGCAAGTCCTCGCTGAATTGGATAAACACACCATTACAATTAAGGGCTTTAGAATATGAGTTGGAGCCCACCCCAAGTTAGCCTTTTCCATAGGAAGTAAAAAATTTGGGGAGATCAATGAGCTAGCGATCAGGAAGGACCAAAGTCTCTTTGCCCTCACTTGCCATACCAAATGTTTTCATTTTCCCTGAATAGCAGCAAATATATTACCTCCTGCTTAAAAAGCACAGGACTAGGCACAGCACTGATCATCAGAAATCTGTCAGCTGATAACAGGATTAAAATTTGCTTTGTCCTAAAGCACTTTCACTTCTATGGTTTCCTTTTTTTTTTTTTTTTTTCATTTTTAGAAACTTTTTATTTTGAAAATTTCAAACGTACCGGACAAATATAATGCGGACCTCAAACAGAGAACGCCTGCCTACCTGTCCCCCTGCTCCCAGATACCCAGATCCACCAATTTTAACATTTTGCCATATCATGCTATCTATCCACCCATCTATCTACCTATCTGTTTATCTATTATCAATCCATTTTCCAAACATTTGAGTTTAGGTTGCATACATCATGCTCCTTGAACACTTATTACTGCAAGTACGTTTCCTGAAAATAAGGACATTCACTATGTTATCACCTTAAGTGTAGTTATCAAGTTTAAGAAATTTAACATTGAAATAAAGCTTATGGTGTGTATTCTGGTTTTCTCATATGCCCCAAAAATACCGCTTTGAGCCCCTTCTCCTTTGTTAGATCCTGTCCAGGATCATGTATTGCATTTAGTTGTCATTATCCCTTTAGTTACTCTTTATTTCTTTTCTTTTCTTTTTTTTTCCAATTGTGGGAACATATATATAGCCTAAACTTTCCCTTCTCAACCCCTCCCAAGCATACCATTTTATGGGATCAATCACATTCATAAAATTGCAGTTCCCTCACTATAGTAACCAGTCGTTACTATCTCCCCCAATAGAACTCCTACACCCATTACTCATTAACTCTCCACGCCCCTTGCCCCCTCGCCATCCCTAGAAGCCTGCACTCATTTTTATCTCTATGAGCTCATATATTCTCCTATATTTTCTTTGTAGTTATCTCTGGTTTCTTTTTTATCTTCATGACAACTCTTTAACATTGGTAGTATTGACACTTTTCTCTAACTATAAAAAAATGTTTTTTAAAAAGATGAAAACACTGAGGTTTGGTTAAGAGATTTTGATAATGGCAGATGCAATCTAGAACCTTGTTCTTCTGCCTTTTCAGTCCTTTAATCTTCCATCAGACCACATAGGAATAAAGAAACTCTAAAGCATGATCATAACATGACTTTGTTTTCTTGGGCGGATTAATTCTGACTTCCATAACTTTTCCGACTTGACCCAATTTTCTACTCATTTCTCAATTATCTTTAAAGCTCCCAAGTAATTTCCTAAACCCATTTTCTTCGGTTAATGGTTCTCGAAGACTTTGAGTTTTGCTTCTGGAAATTTGGAAAAGCCAGTGTTTTATTTGGTGGCTGCCATAGGCTATTAGAACTGAAATGGAGTCAAGTCAATCCTCCTTAGTCTTTTTTTCATCATGCCTTGAACACAGCTGCCACTTAAATAATTTGCTCTTATTAATATCAGTCTTTGTAATCAAAACAGTATCAAAGGATTATATAGTTGTTTCTCGTGTTTTACATGGGATTCTGAAATTACCAGCCAGGATTCTGTCTTCTCTAACTAGCGTTACCCTCTCCCCAACACTCCTTCTCACCCCACTTTCAACCCCAACTCAAAACACTAGTAAATGCTATAATATCCTTCATTTCAAAACTGACTATTTGCTTTCCACAAATCAAAAAGCCCTGGGGCATTACGAACAAAAGCCAAATGGCAACCAAGAAGGAATCTGAACTGAGAGAGATGGTCTAATGCTGGAGTCCCAGCTTCATCCCGACAACAGAGGCCTGGCTTCCAGTGGGCTTCCAGCCCAAAGCAGAGAAGAAAAGGCGGGAGATAACTGTCATCTAACCCTTCCTGCTTTCTGGAGGTACAGCTTTCAGCACCAAGGAGAATTTTTTTTAACTTCTTTTTTTTTTTGGTGAACTATAACATATATACAAAAAAAGCAATAAATGTCCAAGTATATTTTAACAAGTAGTTATAGAACAGATTTTAAAGTTTAGTTACAGTTTCATGATTTTTTCATTTTTTCTTCTAGCTACTGCAAGACATTGGAGACCAAAAGAAATATCAATATGATTCCGCAGTCATACTCATTTGTTAATCCTATCTTCTCTCTCTTTTTTTTTGAAAAATAACATATATACAAAAAAGCAATAAATTTCAAAGCACATCACGACAATTAGTTGTAGAACAGATTTCAGAGTTCGGTATGGGTTACAATTCCACAATTTTGAGTTTTTACTTCTAGCTGCTCTAAGCTACCAGAAAGAAATATCAGTATAATGATTTAGCACTCATCCTCATTTGTTAAACCCCACCTTCTCTGTGTTACTCCACCATAGCACTAAGGAAATTAGTGCCATCGTTGAGGTGGATTGGTTTGCTGTTCTTGGCCTTAAAATGTTCCATGGAAAAATTATTGAGAAAATCCCACACAGAACAATCCTCTTTTGTAGATGCCTCAGCACTGAAACTGGGTTTCAGGGACTATGCAGACTTTCCCTTTAGAGGAGTTAAGAACTAACAATAGAATCAAGAAAAGCATGAAGAAGTGGTTTGATTCATTTACAGAAGTCTGAAAGTTTTTGTAACAGCAGTAGAAAGTACCCAAAAAGTAGGGCAGGTTCAGAAATAGTAACCAGTGCAATTCATTTTTACCAGCTTATGTTTTACTCTGGAGGCAGCCATTAAGGTAGATGGGTGACCTCCACATGTGGACACCTGCAGATATACTCCTAAGACAACTTCTGTCTTTCTCCTCCTCACCCTCCCCCCTTCCCCGTAAATCTTCTCCAGCCCCTACTTCTGGTACCCTACACTATTTAACAGAAATAAGAGCTAGTTCAGGCAAAAAGAAGCATAGTCATCTACTCAGAGGCTAGGACAGTGCTTGCTAATGGTGTAGAAAGATGACTTAAGACACATTCTCTACCCTCAAATGGCTTACCATCATTGGTATGAAGGGCTCACAAGCAAAGAGACAGTGATAATATAGTGAGAGGTGCTGCTTCCATGCAGGCCATCACAGAGGCATGAAGGAAGAAGTTGTCAGCTCCGCCTGCAGAGCTAGAAAATCTTCTCTGGTGGGATCTTAAGATGGAAAGGAGTTCATCAAATGGGCCAGTGTGTGCGTGTGAGTTTGTGCGTAGGAGGCAGTATGCAAGCAAAAGGAGCAGCACGGGCAAAATACTCAGGATATAAACTTAGCTTATTGGAGGACTGGTCAGTAGCTAAAAATGGTTAGAGCACAGATTGTGAGAAGGAAGGTAGCAGGAGATGAGCTTGGAAAGGTGAGTAGGGGCCAGTCTGTGGAGGTGTTGGGAGCCATTCTAAGGGTTTGGACTCTATTCTGTAGGACATAGGGAGACACTGCAGGGTTTTTAAGTAGGGGCATGGCATGATTAGATTTGTTCTTTGGAAAGGTTTCTCTGGCAGCACCAAAACTCTAGGATAAACCTTCACTACCCATGCATTTATCAAAGTTCCTCTGATTGTGTTATTCAATTAAGTATCCTCAGACATCTATGGCTCCCTGTGCATCTTCAAGGTAGAACACTAATTTTATTTTCCTCCTCTTTTGTGCACACACATGCAGCCTAACTAAATCCCCATTATCCATACTTTCCCCAAACAGGGGCTTTGAAATTACCAGATAGAATGAAAAACTGAAATGAGGACAGAATTTTAACAATTTGGTGTCATACAACTCCCTGATCCCAGGACTGTTTAATTTGTAAAAGGCCAAGGCATTTTATCTGGTTATTGAAATTTATTATTTATTTATTTGCTAAACCAAATCCCAAATAGCCAAAGGACTTGTTGGCTTTCACTGTTCCAAGACCAGTTATTGATACAATTTCACTGGCTAAAGGAATGTTAAGCCACTGGGCTCCTAATTTCACATATAAAGATAGGGACTATAAGACAATAAATGAAGCTAAATTAATGAATAATTTAGCTTTAACAGTCCAGATAGTTCAAGCGAAAGATGTCCCCATGCCAACAAATCTGAGCTCTTTGCTTTTTTGCCAAGGCCCTGTCAGCATGACATTTGGCCCCTGTGACAGAGGCGGAGGTGGAGGTGACACAGGCAGTGGTGCTAATTGCAGAAGGGATAGTAAAGGTGGTAGTAGAAATGGTCCCAGAGCAAGTGATCAAATGACAGGGTCCCAACCTAGCAACTCCTTCAAGCAACAGCATTTTTCTTACTCACATGAAGTTTTTAAATCTATTTTATTAGCAACTATATCGAATGGATGCTATGAGGATCAATTGGCGTGACACAGTTAAAACACTGGAACATTTCCTGCCGACATAGTAATTGTTCAAAAAGTTTAAAGATTTAGCTTGTTGGGGGTACAAGGGTAGTTCATTGGTAGAATTCTCACCTGCCATGTGGAATACCTGGGTTCGATTCCCAGCCCATGTATGTCCCTGAAAAACAAGCAAATGAACAACGAACAAAAATGCAACAAATTATGCTGCAATAATGTGATACATGGAAAAAGAGTAAAATGTGACCCCTCCATACAGCAGACAAAAAAAAAAAAAAGAAAAGAAAAAGGTTTAGCTTGTCATGATTTCAAATTTGTACTTGGCCTGGGAAAGAGAAACCCAAGGGAAGGAAAGATGAAGGCCAAGGCATCCATGAAAATAGTCTACTTCATGCCAGCTTCCCTCTTCCCCCACCAATCTCTTTTATCCAACACACAGCCAGCCACGTGCAAGGAGTTTGGTGGGTAGCTGAGTCCACACTCCACGTATCTGAGCTGGCCTGGTTATTACCAAATCCCTGGTGAGGGCCGGGGAAAGAAGCCTACAAAAACATGAGCTCCAGCCTACCCTAGAGATTTTCACCTTCAGAGTGAGAAGCCTCACCCTCCAGGATCTGCCCTGCAGGTAGCTGAAGCAGCACAACCACCTGGGGGCGGGGGGGGGGAAGCAAGCATTGTTTCCAAATGCAGTTTAAAATGTTTTCTTATTTTTCCTTTTTGCTGCAAAACAAAAACAAAAAGATACCATCAGCAAGTACAGAAGTACAGTCGCTAATT
Organism: Tamandua tetradactyla; assembly: GCF_023851605.1. Lineage (NCBI taxonomy): Eukaryota > Metazoa > Chordata > Mammalia > Pilosa > Myrmecophagidae > Tamandua > Tamandua tetradactyla. The sequence goes on from NC_135337.1 coordinate 4,665,699, forward strand.
AGTGAGGGCTTCCTAAGAACAGGCAAGAGGAGGCTGAATTTTAGGACCCTTGCTTCTGTTCAGGAATTAGCCGCAGTCACACAGAGCAGGTAGAGTGACTGGAGGGAGGCTGGAGCTGTAGGGAGCTGGCGGTGGCTGGAGACCCGCTGCTCTTGCATGCCTCTAATCTCGTAAACCAGAAGTGCTCAAGCTCATTGTATTCTCTTCCCCATCTCATTTTTCATAAAGGAGAAGAAAAAAAAGGCACTGTTAAAGTTTTGAATTAAGAAACAGTTGCCATCTGGGTAATTGAATTCCGCTTGAAGCAGGCCACCTGGTTCACATCAGCAGCTTTTGGCAGGTATAGAAGTGTCAGCTAAGGTCCTGTGTTGACTTCGAAACGTAGGCTCACATTCCATGAGCAGTGGGGAAACCTTAATTTTTAAATGCGGAAAGCTGTTTTATATCAGGTTACCCCGATACTTGGTAGATTTCTTAGGCTGCAAACATTTAGAGTTATATCAGCAATGGTTGGGTTCATCTGGTCCCAGCCACGTACTCCCTTAGAAAAACAAAAACTGAGAAGCTGGTTCCTTTGGCTTCCTGTTTGGACATCCATGTCACAGAAATATGTGTGACTTAAATCACCTTGCTCTTTTAGAGGCTGTTTCCAGCTCCTCACATAGTGGAGAGGGGGTTGTGCAGCCCAGGAAGGAGATTGAGGGCCTCTCTCTGGTTTGGATGCCATGCCTTGCCATTCTCAGTTGCCTTCTCTGGTTGCCAGATGTCGTGTTCCCCAAGGAGGAGCACATCAGGGAGGCGGCGGGCTTGTGGGAGTTGCAGCCCTGTGCCCCTATCTCAGGCCCCCTGCATGCCAAGAGAACAGGAGCCAGGAATGCCACACCTGACTCACCAGCCAGGGCTGCCTGGACCAAGTGCATCTCCCATTTCCACCCGTAGGCAGAGCTGATGCCAAGAGGGAGCATTGGCCAGGGCAAGATAGAAGAAGAAACAGAACTGCTCTGAGCTTGTGTGGTCTTGGGCAAGGTCTTGTTGCTTCTCTTTGAGTCTCTTTCCCACGTATCTGCAATGTGTACAACTGAGCTGAGTGCCATTAAGAGTCCAGCTCGGCTGAGTAGGGAGGGGAGCAGTGAGTTGGATAGAATCTCATTCCTAGGCCAGTTTTGGTTTGACAGAGGCCTCTGCATTTATGGAATGAGAATTCTACACCAGAAATAAGCTGTCACACAAGGGGACAAAGCCACTGTGTCCCTTCCCTTTCCATCACTCTGTGTTGTTTCCTTAGCTGAATATTACTAGGAAAGAATCAACTCTAAGTACGGAAATGTTTTGCTTCGAAACAAAAAAACCAGGGGTTATCCAAAACATGTATTTCAAAGGCCTGGCTCTTTAAAATAGAACTTTCCATGATGTCTTAGGTGACCGTGTAGGTTCATCTTAAAAACCTTCCTCAAGCTCTCTTCCGTCATTTCTCAGGAGAGCTGCATCTGGGCACATGCACACCCCCGGAAAACCGGACCCCCACATTGGCATAGGGTGTGGTGGGGGGCGGGGTGCTGATTCCTAGTCCAGCTGCTGGGTAGCGACACGTCACAGCTTTTTTTTTTTTAAAGTGCCCTCAGTTATTATTTTTTTTAATTAAAAAAAATTTAACAACAAACAAAACAATAAGATATCATTCCATTCTACATATATAATCAGTAATTCTTAATATCATCACATAGTTGCATATTCATCATTTCTTAGAACATTTGCATCGATTTAGAAAAAGAAATAAAACGATAATAGAGAAAAAAAAGTTATACATACCATACCCTTTACCCCTCACTATCATTTACCACTAGCATTTCAAACTAAATTTATTTTAACGTTTGTTCCCCCTATTATTTATTTTTATTCCACATGTTCTACTCTTTTGTTGATATAGTAGCTAAAAGGAGCATCGGACACAAGGTTTTCACATTCACACAGTCACATTGTGAAAGCTATGTCATTATATAATCATCTTCAAGAAACATGGCTACTGGAACACAGCTCCACATTTTCAGGCAGTTCCCTCCAGCCTCTCCACTACATCTTGAATAACAAGGTGATATGTACTCAATGCATAAGAATAACCTCCAGGATAACCTCTTGACTCTGTTTGGAATCTCTCAGCCATTGCATGTCACAGCTTTGAATCGTGGAGAATGCACATTTTCCCAAAGGGCATCAAAGTTCGATTAGGTTGACCCTCTCTTGTAGAGTTTGTAGGCCCAGGAGGGGCCCTTCTGCCTGTTTCCCGGAAGCCCCTCCTCCCTCCTGTGATGGGCCGTCACCAGCACTGCGCAGCAGGCCAGCCTCCTAGGCAGCGCTGCCTGGCCCCATGTCATCGGAAGGTTCTCCTCCCTCTGCTGGCTGGTGGGGCAGAAAAACTCTGTGGAGGGCAGGAGGTTGGGGGTGTGACCATGGGGTAAGGTTTGCATACACTGCAGAAATACAGAGTGAAGAGTTAAAGCTAGCTAAACTAAAGGGAGCTGAGGCAGCCTTCAATAGCCTGTTCCAACTCTCCACAGGCTCATTTATGCTCCCTCAGCCTCGGGATCTCTCTTCTTAATCCAGTAAAGGGGCACTTGTCCAAATGTGAAAAGGTGCCCTAAGGTTATTTCATGTCCAATGTCCTGTCCTGAAGCAGTAAGTCCACCAATTTCCTCCTTGAGCTTTGTTTCTGTCTGATAGGGCTCTTTCAGTATTTATCTGACATCACTAACATTTTACAGCCTGCATTTGTCCAGGCCTCTGAGGCATTATTGTCTCTTTTACTCTCTTCCTTCTTGCCAAATGGTCTTTTAACTCTCTTTGTTCTTTCTCCCACAGCATCCTTCTATCCACGACTCTCCCTTTACCTTAAACAGCCTTTCCTCCAGGCCCCTCCAAAAACTCAAATCGGAATAGGCTCAGTCTCCCAATATCTGGATCCATGCTGAAGAAAATCAGATTCCCACACTTGGGAATAGGGTGGTGGTGGGGGGGGGCAGGGCACTGATTCTGGGTTCAGTTGGTGGACAGTGATGCTGGGTGGCTGGGGGGCCCTGTGAGCCAGGACACCTGGGTGAAGGGTGCCAGCCTAGCAGCAAAGTGCTTCCCTCTTCACTATAAGTATCAGTGATTTTTTCAGTAACCTTATTTTCCTTTTTCTGACTGTTCTTCTTACCTTAAATCACACCTCACTGATAAAATGTTAGGTTTTTGCAGGAGATCCAGATTGTCTTTTGTCCTGGATCCAGCCCACAGCCTGTAAAGCATCAAGGGAATGGGTGTTTTCCAGGAACTTCTTTTGAAGGTATTGGGGTATTGGAAAAATATAAAATATCCAACAATACTTGCCCTTCTCTGCAATACATTTCTTGAAACCACATGGAAATTTCTAAGACTGACTTTATTTTCCCACGGGATCTGAGTTATAATTGGATGCTGCATTCTTGACCAAGGATTTGGCATCAAATAAATCATAATACAAAATATGTTGTAGAAGCAAAGATTCACAGCTTAAACCAGAATCAGAATTGTTGAGGAGATAATAGAATTGTCAAAGGAGATTTTTTAAAACCACCAATGCCCGGGGGCATTTTTTTAAAACTACCAATGCCCAACTTGGGACCAGTTGAAGGCAAAACTCTTATCATGGAGCCCAAGAGATCATTTTTGTTTATTTGTTTGTCACGATTCTAAAAATACAGCTGTCATTTGGTACTTCAAAACATTACAAGAGCCGTTTTAAAGTAAATCACAAGATTTATGTATTCTCCAAATAGAAACTTAGAGATCTCACATTTGGTGAGTGTAAGATGTTGCATAGTGTATATATATATATATATGGTACATCCAGAGTGAATTTGAAATAGTGCCCTATGTTCTAAGGCTGATGGTTGGTGAGTTAATGAGTATTTATAAAGATTCCACAGCAAGCATGATATTTCTGGATAGAGCATTTGCTTAGTAGTCTTAGAAAAGAATAAGCATAGTCTTTATTCTCAAGAAGAGTTCAAGGAGAGAGTGGGGCCTGAGATTCTGATGTCAGACTTGCAGCAATTTCAAAACTGAAATGTTACCCTATGCTAAAGCATTTGTATCTGAAATTCTCTCAACCAGATAGATCCCCTTATTTGAAAACTGTGATAATCCAGAGATGCACTTCAGGATTCTTTTTCTCCCAGGGAAGGGGGAGCCTCAAGTTCACTCCTGGGCCTCAAAGAGGCTGGTTCCACACCAGAAGAAGGTAAGCCCTTAGCCTCAGCTCCCAAGAGGTATCAAGAAGAGATGAGCCCTGAGCAGTCCTCTCCACGCCTATGTAAGTAGGGCAGAGAAAAATCCTATCCATCGGAAAGGTTGATTTCTCTTTTAGATTCCAGTTCTTGGCCATGCATCATGTGAGTTGAGGCAGCACTTTTCATGACGTCTTAATATTTCCACTTTAAATACAAAAATAATGAACATTCCCTTGCCTACCTCAAAAAAGGTATCTCAAAGTCTATTGAAAAGATACCTGAACATTTTAAGAATTTTTTCCTGATTTTAAAAATGACATATTTATGGAAGAGAATTCAGAAATTATGAAGAAATTGTTACACAGTATAAGGAAGAAAATAAAATGCACCTATAATCACACTCGCAACCCCACAATCATTATTTTAAGCATAACAAAACACACATGAAGAACATTCTCTATGTGTGGTTTTGTATCTTATTTTTTAGCATAAGATTATATAATGAACGTTTCCACATATCTTAAACTATCCTTTAAAAACTTATTCTTGAATGGCTGCATAATATTCTATTTTATGACAATACCAGAATTTGCTTGTTCATGCCTCCATGGTTAAATATGCAATAGGGACATTTTTAAAATACATGGGAAAAATAATCCAAAAAATTTTGGTTACCACTATCCATAATGGTACATTTGGTGATTTTATAGATAAACAGATAACAGTTGCAAGCAATCTCAGAAGCACAGAAAATGAGATTAAAAATAAATTGAGAGCAATTTTATTTTAAAGGTCAATTCACTTATAAGGGACACCAAGAACATACAGTAATCGCCTCTAACTACATTTACATCGACTTCTGAGTGGTAATTTTATTTTTAACACCCCCAACTGCTTAGCCTTCTGGTTTTAGTGTTATCGGTCCATCAAGAAAAGAAAAAGTCTGCCTCCCTTTTTAATCCTATCCTCTTCTTTCTCTCTGTCAAAAAATAAAATGAGAGGGGTGGGATTAACAATAAGGAAACAAACACATAAATAAACAAGTTAATATAAGACAGTGAGTGATAAGTCCCCAGAGGACTATAAAGCATGATGGTATGATAGAGGAACTAGGGGCAGGGGAAGGTTATGCTTTTACTAGGGTAGTCAAGGACGGCTGCTTGGAGGAGGTGTCCAGTATTGCACTTGAGTCTTTCAACACAGGAACTGTGTGCCTTGTTCTTCAAGTTCTCTTTTTTTAAAGGGGTTTCTCCCCTTCCACCCCTCTTCTTCCTTCCATGGCTGGTGTGGTTTAGCCTCAATGCCTGCCCTTTACTCTTTCTGCTTTGGTATGCTGGGAAGGGTTTACAGGGACCCCTAGCAGCGCTTCCCTTGGTGTCCTACCTCTTACAAATACACACTCACTCTTTAATTCCTTTTCTCCCAGTATTTCCTTTATGGAACAATAAGATGAGGTTGAGAGAAGAGTGATTTTCATTTGTTTCAACTATACTTCTAAACATGTGCCATACTCGCATTTGAATGCAGGTAACTCTAGGTAATGTTTGGAATTCTGCTCAAATGATCTCTCTGCAGAGGAAGACTATCTCATTGCCCCCAGCAGCTTCTTCCACCACCCAAAAGACCAGCTCGCCAGAGCCAGTATTTTATGGGCAGCTTAACGAAGTCCAGGGTAAGCTGCAGTCTCCAAGGGGGTGAGAGCCTCCCCTCTCAGCCACGATTTAAAACACTCTGATGAAAGCACTTGGTCTCTGAAGGCGCAGTTATAAGTCATCTTTGATGTCCTGGCCTAGAGTAAGTTTGGTAACAATTTTTAATCATTGGGAAGTTTTTAAAATGCATAATTCTTTCCTGCTACTGCTCTTCTCTTGGCTGTAGCTGATTTAAGTAATTTTTGCCCTTAGATTCAAATAGCAGGCATTGTTTCCATGTGCCAAGTTCTGTGCAGCTAGCTCCTTTTTTTAATTTTTGTGACAATCTCATTAGTCCTGAAATAAGAATAAGGAAGGTGAGATTCAGAGGGATGAGGCTGGTTCAGAGTCAGAGGTGGAGGGAGGATTATATTCAAATGTTCTGATTCCAAATTCACTGCCTTCTCTCTCCTGTTGTCTGTGCATAGAGCACTGGGCTAGGTCTTGAGGAAAACAATGTGGAATATCATTTACAAGTGGCCATCTTAATTGAAATTATAAATGCACTGGGCTATGAGTCACAGATAAAACATCAGGTTAAAGACGTTGAAGGTGAACTTGACTCTGCAGGATTAATTAAGGTTAGGGACAAGAGGATAATCCTTCAGCTGTTGGCTCCCTCCCCTTCAGTGTCACCCTAGAGGGGCTGTGGGAGTGTCGGAAAATTGTCGGGTCTGGGGTTCTTGCTTAGCACATCCTAAGAACTATGGAACCCATGGGGAAGACGGGTGAGGGTAGGGTCTGAGAGTGGGGGGTAGTCCAGGGACTACTGGCCCATGAAGGGCTGAGGAAGAGCTTTCAGCTGTGCCCTTCTGTCTCCCCAACTTTGCCCCAGGCAAATTGCTGGCCTAGAGGGCCTACTGAACAGAAAAGTAGCCGGGCCAGGGGAAGGTACTTCAGGAAAGTGATCTAGCTGATAGCGATGAGTGCAGGCAGGCTGTCTTGTCCCTGATGTTCCTTCCCTCTCGCCCCCAACCCATGGGCCAGGCAGTTAAGGCAGTGCGTGGCTGTCCTGCCTCCACTAATAGTTGGGTCTGCAGCAGAGGGACGAGAAGTTTCCCCGTGAGAAACTAAGGGTAGATTAGCCCCAGGGGCAACACTAGAGGTTTTCTCTTTGAACATAGTCTCATATCCACTATCTGGACAATTGTGTTAAGGTGAGGACAAAATAAAAAATATTTCCAGGTTGCAAGGTCAAGAACAGTTTCTAATACCAGGACCTTCTTTGAAGGAGCTCTTAGAGAATATGCTCAAGAAGGCCCATGACTAATAACAGGAAACATTTATACAGTGTGCCAGCGCTGTTTTAGGCACTGACATATTTTGATTCATTTTCTCACAAGTCTATGAGATAAGGACCATCAGCTCCCATTTTATAGATGAAGAAACTGAAAAACACATGGGTTATACAGCTCATAAGTGGCATATTCATGCAAATGGTGAGTGGGATCAGGTCTCAATGACTACCCTATATTATGTACATTTATGCCCTATAGGAGGAAGAAAGAGAGGAAGGAAGGAAAGTTAGGAAAAAATTTAGTAAAGCTTACTGTTGTCTAAATATATAGAAATGGCAAAAATAGTAGAAAGAGGTGAGGAATAAGGTCTGAAAAAGAAACAAAGCTCCACATTTATAGGTGATACAAGAAAATTCAACATAATCAACAAGCCTCCAGAACCAATAAAAAACTTTCCGTAGAGATTATGTATATAAAATCATTTAAAAAATTTAAATTCCTTTAGTCTAGCAACAAATCAACTTCAAATGTAATAGAAAGGAAGATAAAATTTGCAAAAGCAATAGAAGAATCTGGTCTTATCCTCATAAAGATTGTAAAGGACCATTGCTGAGAAAAAAAAAATCTAACTTTATTAGAAGACAACAGAAAATATCTAAATAAATGACTGGGGCAATTTAACATTGTTATAATGTCAGTTGTCCTCATATTGTTTTACAGTTCGTTACAATTCCAATCAAGATCACAGCAGGAATTACTGGGATTTTGATAAACTGAGTTTAAATTTTATATGGAAGTAAAAGAGCTCTTGAGTAACCAAGGCAATTTTAAAACAAAGAGAAAAAACCAGAGATGGAACTATTCGATGAGAAAATGAGACATTTGACAAAGATATGGTAATTAAAATGATAAGGCTTAGGGACCAAACAGACAAATTGACCAATGGAAAGAATAAAAAGTCCCCAAGTAAAACCAGATGTTTATGAGAAATAAGTTTATGATAGGCACAGCCTGTCAAATGTGTAAATAAGAGGATAGGCTATTTGGAAAACACTTTGGAAGAAGTGGACTCATGATATGGGTACAAATAAAGTTGAAACTCTATCTTGACCCATTATAAAACTCAAATGGATAAAATTTTGAAATTGTGAAAATAAAACTCTAGAGATAATAGAAGAAAATGTAGGGTAATACCTGTTTCCCATGGGTGATAAAAAAAAATCTCTTAAATAAAGTCTCAAAACTCAAGGCAACAAGAGAAAGAAGTGATAAATTCAAAATTAATCAGAAGTGAAAGATTTAGGTTTAATGAAGGGCACTATAGACTGGTGACATCTAGAAGATATGTGTGATGCCTAAAACCTTTAAGATGTTAATATCCAGAATGTACAGGGAATGAATGCAAGTAGGCAAGAAAAAGGAAGGAAGAAAAATGGTGGGGAAAATGGACAAAAGGTATGCACAAGCATCACGGAAAGGGATCCTGAATGGCTAATAATCATATGAAGAGTTAGATGTTCAACCTGACCAGCCATGGGAGAAGAGCACAGTAGAGCACCTCTGAGATTATTCTTCACATCCGGGGGATCGGCAAAAACATATCAGACAACACCAAGTGCTGACAAGAATAAGCTGAAACAAAACCTTTGCACAACTGGAAAGGTTTAGTGTTTACAGAAGAGAAACTGCTGCAGCTTTTCTAGGGAGCAATCTGGCAAGTTTAATTGAAATTATATATGTGTGTTCATATGATTCAACAATCTCCCTCCTGGGTACCTATCTCAGACAAAGAGTCCATAAGATATAGAAACTGTAACTTTCTCTTTACAGAAAGTTTCTCTAGCTGGCATTGAGTACAGTGTAAGTAGAGTGAATTTACAAGGATGTTCACGGAAGTGTTTTTGGAGGCAACCTGATAGTCCATTCTGAAGTGTATGGACAAGGGCATTTGGTGTCTGCTTTTGATGGGATAATATGCAGTACGCAGAAGTGCTAAACTCGATTTCATGGATAATTCTCAAAACATAATGTTGGAGAGCAGATATTTCCACACCAATGTTCATAGCAGCATTATTCTCAATTGCTAAAAGATGGAAGCAACCCAAGTACCCATCACCCAATGAATGGATAAACAAAATGTGGTAGATGCATGCAATGGAATATTATTCACCTATGAAAAGGATGAAGTCCTGATACATGTGACAATGTGGACAAACTTTGAAGACATCAAGTTGAGTGAAATAAGCCAGACACAAAAGGACAATATTGTATGATTCCCTGATATGAAATAATTAGCATAAGCAAATTCATAGAGCCAGAAACTAGAATGTAGGTTACCAGGGGCTACGGTGGGGGTAAGGAATGGGGAATTAATGCTCAATGACTACAGTTTCTATTTGGGGAGGAAAAGTTTTGGTAATGGGGGGTGGTGATGGAAGCACAATATTGCAGATATAATTAACACCACTGAATTATATCTATCCTCTGGCTAAAAGGAGAAATTTTAGGTATATATGTTACTAGAATTAAAAAAAAACCCAAGAACTATAGGACTTCAGAGTTCACAGATCTGGATATTTAGGTAGGGGGTCATGTTGGAGTTCTCTATGGGTTGGTATTATTATTATTATTATTATTTTTACATGGGCAGGCATCAGGAATCGAACCCAGGTCCTCTGGCATGGCAGGCAAGTGTCCTTGCCTGCTAAGCCACCATGGTCTGGTATTATTTTTAAAACTGTCCTGTAAGTTTGAAAGTATTTCAAAACAAAAATTTTAATAAAATCAACACAGAAACCATAATGGAGAAGAACTAAAGTAAGAAATAAGATTTAGCGCACATGTTTTTTTTACGTAATTTAAAAACATAGACAGGTAGGTTTTATAGCTGCACATTTAATTAAATAAACATATACACGTTGGGTTGGGAAGGGCATACATAAGACATGGCAAGGCTAGAGAAGGGAGGGAAGTGGGAATCAGGGATGGAGGGTGAAAGAGAAAAGAGATCTTGCACAAACTAAGGAGGCTATTCCATGAACTGAGGAGAACGGGCGCTGCAGTTCTGCATCCAAACTTAAGGAAAGGGAAAGACCAGGGTTGGTTTGGGCAGACTCAAACGACTTTTCAATAGAGACGTGGGATGTGACTGGATTATGAATAAAGTAGTTAGTATATAAAGGTTACAATAAATCACTTTTAGAATTTCCAGAAAAGAATCCCCACTGAAAGTGAAATTAGAATAAAAATTTAACAGAAAACCCTATCATCTGAAATATTTGAGTTTCAGTGATATTGTGTATATTTTCTCTTCTCATCAATCTCATTTTTTAAACATAAATACATTAAAAAGTGGCTATAACCATGAAGCAAAATTAAATGACAGTGTTTACTTTTAACAACTTTTTATGCATTTGAGCTATGTCTGTGTTGATTGTGAAAAATAAAATGACAGACATAGATCTATGATGTTGGTTCTGCTTTTGAGGTACTTATTTTAAACAAACTGTCATGCATTATAATTGAATCCTTGTGTAGCTAATGAGAAATTATGAGTTCATTGTGATTCGAGAAAGACAAAACAAAAAGCCACCCTTTTGGATTGTTTCGGTACCAAAAAGGAGGCTACCAAGTAGGTAAAGTAAGATGAGAGAATTAAGAAAAAAATTATTTTTACAGGTGGCAATACTGGGCCTAGGCTGACAAGATGAAATCCATTGGGGATGTGTTAGCTTCAGCACTGAGGTGCAATAAGATCCACTGCCCAAATAGAGAATGGGGAAAATCTGGCTCCACAACATCAATGTGGACAGAATCTGGGGTTTTTAGTTGATCACAGGCTTAACGTGAGCCTATGGTGTAACGTGTCCACTAAAAAAGCCAACATTTGGGCTGCATGAGTAGGAGTGCTGAGTACAAGTCACAAGAAACCACACGTGCGCTTGACTCTACTCTGGTCAGATACCATCTGGATCCGTGCGTCCATGCTAGAGTTCACATGAAAAGAAGAAAAAAAAATGGTTAAGGGTTCCAGGAAGATGGTGGAATAGGATAGGTCAGGTTCACCCCTGCTCCAAGAACAGCTAGAGAAGGAACGGGAAGGCAGCTGGGATGGCAGTTCCAGGGTGGAAGTGGCCTGGGAGGGTCTTCTGTATCATGTGGGGAAGCCCTGGCTGCAAAAGCTGAGGACCTGAGACGCAGGGAGCTGGAGCCCATCAAGCTGGTGCAGACAGCCTAATGCCCCCCTTTCCGAACAGAGGCCCAGTGTCCTCAGGGGTGTCACCCAGGAGGAGCACCTCAGTGAAGCAGCGGCAAAAAGAATTTTGTCGGTCTTGCAGGCGGCTTTCAGAAATCAGCTTTATTAGGCAAGGCCGGGCATCAGCAGGCACAGCACCCTTTCAGGTGGGCTCAGCCCAAGCAAGCTAGCGCCTACCTTCCAGAATTAGACCCTTTTCTACTGTCGCCATTGGGCACAGTGCACATGCATACGCTGAGCGGCTTTAGGTACTGCGCGTGCTCGTGCTGACCTGGCCTCATGTACCGCGCGTGCTCGTGCTGACGTGGCCTCATGTACCGCGCGTGCTCGTGCTGACGTGGCCTCATGTACCGCGCGTGCTCGTGCTGACCTGGCCTCATGTACCGCGTGTGCTCGTGCTGACCTGGCCTCATGTACCGCGCGTGCTCGTGCTGACGTGGCCTCATGTACCGCGCGTGCTCGTGCTGACCTGGCCTCATGTACCGCGCGTGCTCGTGCTGACGTGGCCTCATGTACCGCGCGTGCTCGTGCTGACCTGGCCTCATGTACCGCGCGTGCTCGTGCTGACGTGGCCTCATGTACCGCGCGTGCTCGTGCTGACCTGGCCTCATGTACCGCGCGTGCTCGTGCTGACCTGGCCTCATGTACCGCGCGTGCTCGTGCTGACCTGGCCTCATGTACCGCGCGTGCTCGTGCTGACGTGGCCTCATGTACCGCGCGTGCTCGTGCTGACCTGGCCTCATGTACCGCGCGTGCTCGTGCTGACGTGGCCTCATGTACCGCGCGTGCTCGTGCTGACGTGGCCTCATGTACCGCGCGTGCTCGTGCTGACGTGGCCTCATGTACCGCGCGTGCTCGTGCTGACCTGGCCTCATGTACCGCGCGTGCTCGTGCTGACGTGGCCTCATGTACCGCGCGTGCTCGTGCTGACCTGGCCTCATGTACCGCGCGTGCTCGTGCTGACCTGGCCTCATGTACCGCGCGTGCTCGTGCTGACCTGGCCTCATGTACCGCGCGTGCTCGTCCTGACGTGGCCTCATGTACCGCACATGCTTACGCTGACATGGCTGTAAGGGATCAGGAGCTCAACCCCGGCTGAGTGGAAAATCCATCCCAGGCCCATGAAGAACACCCAGTAATGGGCCGGAATGTGGGAATCACACGAATCTGTTTTTGCAAAAGCTAATAGCACTTTTTGCTTCCATAGATAAGTTTGCTTGCTTACAGCTGCAAAACTAGGACGTGGGTCTGTGAAACTAACGCCACTTCTCTGCTTCGGTGAATAAGCTTGTGGTTTCAGCTTTTAGAAGCCCACCCTGCAAGCCCCATGGTGCTGCTCTCTGAATTCTCCTTCTTGAGGGTTTCTGAGGCAGTTGCCCGCTGGCTAATAAAGACTCCAAATTGGCTTGCAGTTTTGGAGTTTGTGGTCTCTTTCGGTGTGCCCCACAACAGTGGCCTTCTGTACTGCGCATGCTCCCCATCGCTCCCCCTTGCAATAACTGACCAAGTCATCTTGTCTTCGATGGAATTGTGTGGCTCAGTGGTTTGGTTCAGAATGTTCTGTCTCCAGTCTCAGCCCAAACCTCACAGCCCCCACCTCGGCACCCTCCTCCACCCCTCCCTACCTACTTTCCACCTAACAGGAGCGCGCGGACAGGGAGACAGGGACTAGGAAGTAAGCCAAGCAGTGTTCCTTGAACGAGCTCCACCCACACGCTCCACCCCACCTCACGGCCCACAACTCCCACCAACCCCCGAGCACCTGAACCCTATCACCCGCCCCGCACAGAACCGTGCTCCAAGCACCCCTGCCCCCACCCACCCTGCGACCGGCCCTACAACTCTGCCCGGCCCAGGCACGCATGCCTGCCGGGCCCTATCCACCTCTCCTGCAGGGTCGCACAGTCTCACCCCGCTCTTCCTAAGAACCACGCTCCACCCCCACCTGCCCCTCCCTGCCTACTGCAGGTGGTCCTGAGCACATCTGGGCTGCGGGCCTTCATAGTCATGCCCAGGGCACACCCACCCCCAACCCCTGAGTTCTGCGCACACGTGCATCAGCATCTGGCCACCCAGATCCGCTGACATGCATGTGCGCACCCCCCTAGCTCTGGGCAAGTGCTGACCTCTGCATCCGGGCCACACTTGCCCCCAGCCCACGCAGACACAACCTGCCCCATTGTGCCTGAACTCTGCGCATGCGCACGCCAGCGCCCGTCCCAAAGACACACGCCCGCACACATGCAGGGGAACACATCCGCATCCTCCCCACCAGGCACCCACGCATTCGTGCTCCCACCTCTTGACCTGTGCGTGCACCCCAAACCTCGGCCCCACACACGTGCCCACCCCCAGCACAAGCACCTTGCTCCCACACCTGCTGGTGATCATGTGCACAACTGTGGTACACAGCACCTGCACTGCAAATGTGTGTACCTGTGCACCCTTTCCAGGGCCCTGCCCACCTAACATAACCCACTCCAGGCCCATGTCCTGTGACCTGTGCCCCACCCCTACACATTTGCGTATCTGCATCCTGGACTCCCGGACCTGTCCCCCTGCGTAAGGGCACACCTGCTCCTTCCCTCCCTGTGCTCCAACCTCTGTGACCCGTACCTTACACCCTGATATCCATGACCCCCGTACTCCACGCATCCACCCACATCCTGCCTGCACACCAGCCCCTGAGCATCCGTGCAGACCCCCATTTACCTCCCGCTGGGCCCTACCTCTGTATTCCCCAGACTGCACCCTGCGTCCGTGCTCCAAGGTCTGCTGATCTGAACTCTGCTTATGGCAACCGCACCGCACCTCCACAATCCTGAGCCCTGAGTTCCATGCTCACAGGCACCAGCATAGCATCCCTGACCCGTGTCTATGCCTGGCCCGTGCCTATGTCTGCACCACAACCCATCACCACGCTGTTTTGCCCTGCCCACATCCTGCTCCACAGCTGTCCTGCAAATACAAATCAACTTTTAAAGTAACCTCATCAAGATATTTACATGCCTCACGGCAACAGAAGAGCACTAAGCTCTTATAAGGATGGAGGCAGAAATAGCTGAGCCTAATGACAAAATTAAAACATTGGAGGAGACATGCACTTTGGAATAACTAAATCAAGGATGTTCATGTAACTGTACTAAATAAAATCAATGGGATGGCTAATGACATAAAGGAGATCAAGGAGATACTAGATGGGCATAAAGAGGAATTTGAAAGGCTAAAGAGAAAAATAGCAGATATCACAGATTAAAGATGCTATGGACAACATAATAAATATACTAGAGACACATAACAGCAGATTTGAAGAGGTAGAAGAAAGAATAAAGGAACTAGAGGACAGGACAACTGTTCGCAAACACACAAAAGAGCAAATGGCAAAAAAGATGGAAAAATTTGAATTGGATTTCAGGGAGATGATGGAAAAGACAAAGAACACAATGATAAGACTCACTGGTGTCCCAGAAGGAGAAGAGAAGAGTAAAGGGCTAGAAAGATTACTGGAGTATATAATGGGGGAAAACTTCCCAATCCTTATAAGGGACATAAATATACTAATCAAAGAAACCCAATGAACTTCAAATAGAGTAAATCCAAATAGGCCTTCCCCAAGACACATACTAATCAGTTTGTCAAATGTTGAGGAGAAGCAGAAAATCCCGAGAGCAACAAGAGAAAAACAATCTACTACATACAAGGGAAATCACATAAGACTGGGTTTGGACAACTCCACTGGCACTATGGAGGTGAGAAGGCAATGGTATGATGTTTTTGAGATCCTGAAAGAGGAAGACATCCAGCCACAAATTCTGTACCTAGCCAAATTGTCCTTTTAAACTGAGGGAGGATTAAAATGTTCATAACCAGACAAATGCTAAGAGAATTTGTCAACAAGAGATCAGCCCTACAAGAAATACTAAAGGGAGTTCTGCCATTTGAAAAAAAAGACAAGAGAGGGAGGTCTGGAGAAGCACACAGAACTGAAGAGTATCCATAAGGGTAACTTAAAGGATAAAAAGAGAAAGAGGGAAAAGAATATATATAGCTCTAATAAATAAAATCCTAAGGATAAGATGATGGCTTCAAGAAATGGCTTTTCCATATGGAATAAAAATAAATAATAGGGGGAACAAATGTTAAAATAAATTTAGATTGAAATGCTAGTGATCAATGAAAGGGAGGGGTAAGGGGTATGGTATGTATGTTTTTTTTTCTGTTGTCTTTTTATTTCTTTTTCTGAATCGATGCAAATATTCTAAGAAATGGTCATGATGATGAATATGCAACTATGTGATAATATTGTGAATTACTGATTATATATGTAGATGGAATGATCATAAGTTAAGAATATTTGCATTTGTTTGTTGTCATATTTTTTAATTAAAAATTAATTAAAAATTAAAAATTAAAAAACTTTTCAGTAATAACTTTGAATGTTAACATACTAAACTTACCAACTAAAAGATACAGATTGGCAGAATGGATTAAGAAAAAGAATCCAGCTACATGTTGCTTACAAGAGAATTATCTTAGACACAAGGATACAAATAGATTGAAAGTGAAAAGATTGAAAAAGATTTTCCACACAAACAGTAACCAAAAGAAAGCAGGAGTAGCTATACTAATATCGGACAAAATAGACCTTAAATTTAAAGATATGATAGGAGACTAAGAAGGACACTATACATTAATAAAAGAGACATTTCACCAAGAAGAAATAACAATCATAAAGTTTATGCTCCCAATCAAGGAGCACCAAAGTACATGAGACAAACGTTGGAACAACTGAAGGGAGCTATAGATGTTTTAACAATAATAGGAGGAGACTTCAATATACCGGTCTCCTCTATAGATAGAACAAACAGAGGATCAACAAGGAAACAGAGAAGGTAAACAACTTGGTAAATGAATTAGACCTAACAGATATATATACAGGTTGTTACACCAGAAAACACCAGGATATACACTCCTCTCTAGTGCTCATGGAACCTTCTCCAGGATAGATCATATGCTGGAGCCTAAAACAGGTCTTTATAAATTTTAAAACATTGAAATTATTCAAAGCACTTTTTCTGATCACAATGGAATGAAGCTAGAAATCAATAACCATCAAAGAATAAGAACTTTCACAAATTTATGGAGATTACATAACACACTTTTAAACAAGCAGTGAGCCAAATAAGAAAATGCTAGAGAAATCAGCAGCTATCTGGAGATGAATGAAAATGAGAATACAACATATCACAATTTATGGGACGAGGCAAAAGCTGTGCTGAAAGGGAAATTTACTGCCCTAAATGCCTATATTAAAAAAGAAGAGAGAGCTGAAATCAAGGACTTAACTGATCACCTGAAGGAACTTGAGAAAGAACAGCAAACTAAACCCAAAGCAAACAGAAGAAGAGAAATAACAAAGATTAAAGCAGAGTTAAATGAATGAGAACAAAAGAACAATAGAAAGAATCAATAACAGCAAAGATTGGTCCTTCGAGAAAATCAATAAAATCAATTGACTCATAGCAAGGCTGACAAAGAAAAACAGAGGATGCAAATAAACAAAAACAGAAATGGGGGTGGGGGTTGTTACTGCAGACCTGAAGAAATAAAAAAAAAATCATAAGCAGATACTATGAACAACTATATGCCAACAAAATGGACAAGTTAGATGAAATGGAGAAATTCTTGGAAACACAAGAACAAGCTACACTGACTCAAGGAGAAATAGAAGATGTCAACAAGCCAATCACAAATAAAGAGATTCAATCACTCATCAAAAATCTTCCTACAAAAAAAGCCCAGGGCCAGAGGGCTTCATAGGAGAATTTTATCAAACATTCCAAAAATAACTAACACCAATCCTTCTCAAAGTTTTCCAAAAAAGTTGTGGAAAAAGGAACACTACCGAACTCATTTTATGAAGCTAACATCACTTTAATACTAAAACCGGGTAAAGATACTGTAAGAAAGGAAAACTACAGGTCAATCTCCCTAAAGAACATAAATGCAAAAATTCTCAACAAAATTCTAGCAAATTGACTCCAACAACACATTAAAAGAATTAAACACCATAACCAAGTGGGGTTTATACCAGGAATGCAAGAATGGTTTAACACAAGAAAATCAATTAATGTAATACAGCATAATAACAAATGGAAAGGGAAAAATGACATGATCATCTCAAAAAAGAATTCAACAAAATACAACATTCTTTTCTGATAAAAACACTTCAAATGTAGGAATAAAAAGTAACTTCCTCAATATTATAAAGGGCATATATGAGAAACTGATAACCAGCATTGTACTTATGGTGAGAGGCTAAAAGCTTCCCCCTGATCTAATTTGCTAGCTGCTGGAATGTAATATACTAAAAACGGAATGGCTTTTAAAAAGGGGGAATTTAATAAGTTTATAGTTTACAGTTCTAAGGCTGAAAAAATTAAATTTTTAAAATTAAATTTTAATTAAAATTAAAAAAAATTTTCCCAATCAAAACAAGACTATAGAAATGTCCAATTTAAGGCATCTAGGGAAAGATACCTTGGTTCAAGAAGACCGATGACGCCAGTGTTTCTCTGTCAGCTAGAAGGGCACATGGTGAACACAGTGATATCTGTTAACTTTTCTCTCCAGGCCTCTTGCTTCATGAAGCTCCCCGGGAGGCATTTTCCTTCTTCATCTCCAAAAGTTGCTGGCTGGTTGACTCTCTGCTTCATGGTTCTGTGGCATTCTGAAGCTTTCTCCAAAATACTTCTTCTTTCACAGGGTGCCAGTAAACTAATTGAGATCCACTGAGAATGGGTGGAGACATGTCTCCGTCTAATCAAGTTTATTATCCACAATTGATGGAGTCACATCTCCATGGAGATAACCTAATCAAGCTTCCAACCTATAGTGCTGAATAGGGATTAGAGGAAACCATTGCTCCTACAAGACTGATTAGGATTAAAACATGGTTTTTCTAGGGTACATAAATTCTTTCAAACCAGCACACCTCCTAAGATCAGGAATTTGACAAGAATGCCTTCTGACCAAGGCAGGACAAAGAAATAAAAGATATCCAAATTGGAAAGGAAGAAGTAAAAATTTCATTATTTGCAGATACATAACAGGATGTTTAGAAAATCCTGAGAAATCTACAACAAAGTTACTTGAGATAATAAACAAATTCAGCAAGGTGGTGGGATATAAAAGTAACATGCAAAAATCTGTAATGTTTCTATATACAAGCAATGACCTCACTGAGGAGTCAATTGAGGAAAATTTCCATTCAAAATAGCAACTAAAAGAATCAAGTATCTAGGAATGAACTTAACTAGGGATGTAAAGGATTCATATGCAGAAAACTATGTAACATTGCTAAAAGAAATCAAAGAAGATCTAAATAGGTGGAAAGACATTCCTTGCTCATGGATAGAAAGGTCAAATGTAGTTAAGATGTAAATTCTACCCAACTTGATCTACAGATTCAATGCAGTACCAATAAAAATTACAACAACCTACTTTGAAGACTTGGAAAAGCTAGTTACCAAATTCATCTAGAAGGGAAAGAAACCCCAAATAGCTAAAAGCATCCTAAAAAGGAAGATGGAAGGTAGGAGGATTAATACTTCCTGATTTTAAAACTTATTATATAGCCATAGTGGTCAAAACAGCATGGTACTGGCACAATGATAGACATGTTAACCAATGGAATTGAATCAAGAGCACAGAAATAGGCCACCAAATCTATGGTCAACTGATCTTTGACAAGGTCCCCAAATCCACTGAACTGGGACAAAATAATCTTTTCAATAAATAGGCATGGGAGAACTGGATATCAATAGCCAAAAGAATGAAAGAGGACCCTTGCCTTACACCCTATAAAAAAACTGAACTCAAAGTGGATCAATCGCCTAAATATAAGAACCAGTATCATAAAGCTCCTAGAAAAAAATCCAAGGAAATATCTTCAAGACCTAGTAATAGGAGATAGCTTTCTAAACTTTAAACTCAAAGCACAAGCAATGAAAGAACAAATAGATAAATGGGAACCGCTCAAAATCAAATGATTCTGCACCTCAAAAGATTTTGTCAAAAAGATGAAGAGGCAGCCAACTCAATAGGAGAAAATATTTGGAAATCACATATCAGATAAAGGTTTGATATCCTGTATATAAAGAAACCAAATAACTTAACAACAAAAGAACAGTCAATCCAATTACAAAATGGGCTAAAGATATGAATAGGCAGTGTTCTGAAGAGCAAATACAGATGGCTAAAAAACACATGAAGAGATATTCATTTTCACTGGTTATAAGGGAAATGCAGATCCATATTACAATGAGATACCACCTCACACCTATAAGAATGGCTGTTATTAAACAAACAGGAAAGTATAAATGTTGGAGAGGATGTGGAGAAATTGGGACACATACACTGCTAGTGGGAATGTGTGATGGTACAGCCACTAAGGAAGATAGTTTGGCAGTTCCTTTGGAAACTAAATATCAAGTTTCCCCATGACCTGGCAATACCACTACATAGTATATACCCAGAAAAGCTGAAAGCAGTGATTTAAACAGACATTTGTACACCAATGTTCATAGCAGAATTATTCACAAACGCCAAAAGATGGAAACAATTCAAGTGCCCATCAACAGGTGAGTGAATTAACAAAATGTGGTATATACCTTCAGCGGAATATTATGCAGCAATAAGATGTAGCACATAATCTAACTCAACCTGTCTGGATAGTTCATTTGAACAATTGAAACACAGGGAGCCCAGAATAAGAATGAGGGTCTTTAATCCTCTATAGCTTAATGTAATGCCTGGATACATCCTAGAATATTTTCAGCAGATAATCAAAAAGCATTGGCATAGTCAATTGAAAGATGGGAGAAAAAATATGAAATTATTAAGCTTTACCATCAGGGAATCCCCTGATACTGTGTCAAACATTAGGGACACCTAAATCAATAGGCCAGGCCCTTGATCTTGAGGCTTACTCTTGGAAAACTTATGTAGGTAGCAGAGAAGCTTAGCCTACCTGTGGGTATGCCTAGGAGTTACTTCTGGAGGACCTCTTTTGTTGCTCAAATGTGGCCTGACTCTAAGTCCAAATCTGCAAGTGAAATCATTGCCCTCTTCCCTACATGGGACACGACATCCAAGGGCGAAAGTCTCACTGGTGGCATGGGAAATCTATGGTATCAATAATGCCATCCTGACCAAAAGGGGCAAAAGAAGTGTAACAAATAAGGTATCAGTGGCTGAGAGAGTTCAGATAGTCAAGAGGCTACTCTGGAGGTTGCTCTTATGCAAATTTCAGTTAGACATTGCTACCTATAATAACTTCCAACCCCCAACCAAACTATTCCTACCAATGCTAAAGAACACCTTGGGCATTATATTAAATTCTACAAAGGTTCATGCACTAGGGAAACTTTCCAGAAACCTACAACCTCCAGGTGGGTCCCTGGACCAGATAAATCCTAAAATGCAGAGGGGCCAGTCTCTCCATATCATCAACTAGTTCTATCCCTCTATTCCTTATAATTGACAGCCCCTTTCCACATGAAAAAATTAGAATGGGCCCAGCCCAAATACCCCTAAAGAGTGGGGGAAATATCGAAGGTGATGGAGGAGTTATACAGAGAAGGTAGGGTTTAATCAATGAGTTTGATTGCTGAATCATTATATTGATATTTCTTTTAGTCTCCAGTATCTTAGAGCAGCTAGAAGTAAAAACCTACAATTGTGGAATTGTAACCCATACCAAATTCTGAAATCTGTTCTAAAACTAATTGTTGCCTTGTGTTTTGAAATTTATCGCTTCTTTGCATGTTATTTTTCACACAAAAAACAAATGTTCATTGTGATGATAAATGCACAGCTATATGATGACATTGTGAACCACTGATTTTATACTTCGGATGATTACATGGTATGTGATTATATAATACATATCAGTAAGAACTAATTAATTAAGAAAGGGTTATGGTTGTTGTAAAAACAACACATGTTTAAAAGATATACAAATGGTCAATAGACACATGAGAGATTTCAAACAGAGTTGAGAGGTTATCCTGGAGGTTATCCTTATTCATTATATAGATATCCCTTTTTAGTTTATGGTATATTGAAGTGGCTAAAGGGAAGTACCTGAAACTGTTGAACCATGTTCCAGTAGCCTTGATTCTTGAGGATGATTGTATACCTGTATAGCTTTTGCAATGTGACTGTGTGATCATGAAAACCTGTGTCTGATGTTCCTTTTACATAGAGTATGGACAGATGAGTAATAAAATAAGGACAAAAAGTAAATACATAATAGGGGGGATAAAGAGTAAAAATTTTGGTAGTTTGAAATACTAGTGGTCAATGAGAGGGAAGGGTAAGAGGTATGGCACTGTTCTAGTTTGCTAGCTGCTGGAATGCAACACACTAGAGACGGACTGGCTTTTAATAAAAGGGGATTTATTTTGTTCGTTCTTCAGAGGAAAGGCAGCTAACTTTCCACTGAGGTTCTTTCTTATGTGGGAAGGCACAGGATGGTCTCTGCCGGCCTTCTCTCCAGGCCCCTGGGTTCCAACAACTTTCCCGGGGGTGACTTCTTTCTGCATCTCCAAAGGCCTGGGCTGAGCTGCGAGTGCTGAGATGAGATATGCTGAGCTGCTTGGGCTGTGCTACATTGAACTCTCTCATTTAAGCACCAGCCAATTAAGTCAAACGTCATTCATTGCAGCAGGCACGCCTCCTAGCCGACTGCAGATGTAATTAGCAACAGATGAGGTTCACATGCCATTAGCTCATGTTCGCAGCAACAAAACTAGGTGCCTTCACTTGGCCAAGTTGACAACTGAATCTAACTACCACAGGCAGGTATTATTTTTCTTCTTCCTTTTTATTTCCTTCTTCTTTTTTATTTTTTCTGGAGTGATGCAGATTTTCTAAAAATAATCATGGTGATGAGTACACAACTTTGTAATGATATTGTGAACCACTGATTGAATACTATGGATGGACTGTATGCATGTGAAGACTTCTCAATGAAAATATTTTTTAAGGATGGGCCACGGTGGCTCAGCAGGTAAGAGTGCTTGCCTGCCATGCCTGAGGACCCAGGTTCGATTCCTGGTGCCTGCCCATGTAAAAAAAAAAAAAAATTATTTTAAGAAAAGAGTAGCCAAGAAAAAAAAACCAAAGCCATAATGTGATACCACTTCACACCCATTGGAATAGTTCTAATAAAAAAGACAATAACAAGTCTTGCATGGATGTCAAGGAACTGGAACCTTCATACATTGCTGGTGTCAATGTAAAATGGTTCAGCCACTTTGGAAAAACAGTTTGGCAGGTTTCTAAAAAGTTTTATGGATTTACTGTATGATTCAGCAATTCCACTCTTAGGTATGAAAACATAGAATAAACTTGTATACAGATGTTTGTAGCAGAATTAATCACAAAACCCAAAAGTGGAAACAATCCAACTGTCTACCAACTGATGAAAGTATATATAAAATGTGGTGTATATCCATAAAATGGAATACTATTTTGGCTGTAAAAAAGAACAAAACACTGATACATGCTACAAAATGGATGAACCTCAAAAACATTATATTCGATGAAAGAAGTAGACACAAAATAACACACATTGTATGATTACATTTATATAAAAAGCCAAAAATAGGAAAATATGTAGAGATAGAAAATAGCTTAATGTTTGCCTCAAGCTGGAAGTGAGAATGGGGAGTGGCTGTAAATGGGCATGGAATTTCCCTTCGGGGTGATGGAAATGTTCTAATGTTAAACTGTGGTTATGGCTGTGCAGCTCTGGAAATATACTAAAAGTCATCAAAGTGTGCACTTCAAATGAGTGAAATTTATGGCATATAAATTATATCAATAAAGTTGTTTAAAAAAATGAGATTAATATGTGTTTATCACAAAAAATCAAACAACATAAAAAGTGGAGAAAGGAAAACAAAACCAATAACAGAGAACACACAGACAAATGAAAACAGCCCAAATCCCAACAACCAGAAATAACCTTAGACAACATTTGGGGAATATCATTCTAGATATTTCTTTTTGTTACGTGACAGCCAGAAGGAAAAAATGGATACATAAAGGGAGAGAAACAGTTTTGCAAAATGGTATCATTCCACATGTGATATTGTATTCTATTAAATTATTAAATTAGATTTTGCTTGAACTTAACAGAAGATGTCAAATTATTAAGAAAGGACTATGAACGGAGGCTCCTGAATTAGACTACTTGGGTCATATTCTGGTTACGTGCTAGAATACGAAAATTTTGCAAGTTTTTAAACCTCTTTACTCCTCAGATTACTCAATTACAGATAATGTAGGTAATAACATCTATCTCACAGATAAGTTGTAAAGATTCATGAAGCAATTCATGTAAAGAACTTCGCATAATGCTTGGCACAGAGTGAGCATGTAATAAATAGTAGTTACTGATATTACAGTGATTATTACTCCAGCTTCTTTCATGCATGCAGAATAGGAAACCTGAGAAGATGATTGTAAACTAATGCCATTCAAAGAATTGTTAATGGTCACTGGAATGGTTCACCTGGAGGAAGGATACAGGCAAATATCATGACTCTTTATATTTGAAGAACAAAAGTAGAAGCAAATAACGTACCATGCAAACAACAATCATAAGAATGTTGGAGTGGTCAATATCTGGAGTCAAATGAAAATTAGAATACAACATATCCAAACCTATGGGATGCAGCAAAGGTAGTGCTGAGAGGAAAAGTTATAGCTCCAAACACTAACATTAAAAGGAGCTAAAACCAAAGACCTAAATGAACAACTGAAGAAACTAGAGAAAGAACAACAAGTAAAAGAAAAGAAATAACAAAGATTAAAGTGGAAACAAATGAATTGGAGAACAATAAAACAACAGAGAGAATCAATAAAACAAAAATTGGTTCTTTGAGAAAATCAACAAGATTGTCAAACCCTTAACTAGACTGACAAAGTCAAAAAGAAAGAAGACACAAATAAATAAAATCAGAAATGAGAGGGGAGTCATTGGCATGGACCCTAAAGAAATAAAAAAATATCATAAGCAGATACTATGAGCAACTCTATGCCATCAAACCAGACAACTTAGATGAAGCAGAAAATTTCCTAGAAATGCACAAACAACCTATACTGACTCAAGAAGAAATAGAAGACCTCAACAAACCAATTACAAGATGTGTTTTCAATCAGTCTTCAAAAACCTCCCAACAAAGAAAAGCCCAGGGCCAGATGGCTTCACAGGGAAACTTACCAAATATTCCAAGAACTAACACAATTCCTGCTCAAATTCTTCCAAAAACTTGGAGAAAAGGGAACACTACCTAATTCATTCTATGAAACAAACATCACTCTACTACCAAAACCTGATAAAGATCTACAAGGAAGGAAAACTACTGACCAATCTCTCTAATGAATACAGATGCAAAAATTCTCAACAGTATATTGCAAATCAATCCAATGGCACATTAAAAGGATTTTACACTATGACCAAATGGGGTTTATCCCAGGCATACAAGGGTGGTTCAATACAAGAAAATCAATGTAATACAACACATTAACAAATTGAAAGGGAAAAATCTCATGATCATCTCAATTGATGCAGAAAAGGTATTCAAGAAAATTCAGCATCCTTTCTTGATTAAAACACTTCAGAAGATGGGAATCAAAAGAAACTTCCTTGAGAAAAACAATCCATCACATACAAGGGAAACCCAATAAGACTATGTGTAGATTTCTCAGCAGAAACCATGCAGGCTAGAAGACAGTGGGATGATATATTTAAATTACTAAAAGAGAAAAACTGCCAACCAAGACTCCTATATCCAGCAAAATTGTCCTTCAAAAATGAGGGAGAAAGTAAAACATTCTCAGACAAAAAGTCACTGAGAGAATTTGTGACCAAGAGACCAGCTCTGCAAGAAATACTAAAGGGAGCACTAGAGTCAGAACCGAAAAGACAGAAGAGAGAGGTATGAAGAAGAGTGTAGAAAGAAGGAAAGTCAGATATGATATATATAATACAAAAGGCAAAATGGTAGAGGAAAATATTATCCAAACAATAATAACACTAAATGTTAATGGACTGAATTCCCCAATCAAAAGACATAGAATGGCAGAATGGATTAAAAAACAGGATCCTTCTATATGCTGTCTACAGGAAACACATCTTAGACCCAAAGATAAACATAGGTTGAAAGTGAAAGGTTGGGAAAAGATATTTCATGCAAATAACAACCAGAAAATAGCAGGAGTGGCTATACTAATATCCAACAAGTTAGACTTCAAATGTAAAACAGTTAAAAGAGAAAAAGAAGGACACTATATACTAATAATAGGACAATTAAACAAGAAGACATAACAATCATAAATATTTATGCACCAAACCAGAATGCCCCAAAATACGTGAGGAATACACTGCAAACACTGAAAAAGGAAATAGACACAAATACCATAATAGTTGGAGACTTCAATTCCCCACTCTCATCAATGGACAGAACATCTAGACAGAGGATCAATAAAGAAATAGAGAATCTGAATATTACTATAAAGGAGCTAGACTTAACAGACATTTATAGGACATTACATCCCACAACAGCAGGATACACCTTTTTCTCAAGTGCTCATGGATCATTCTCAAAGATAGACCATATGCTGGGTCACAAAGCAAGTCTCAACAAATTTAAAAAGATTGAAATCATACACAACACTTTCTCGGATCATAAAGGAATGAAGTTGGAAATCAATAATAGGCGGAATGCCAGAAAATTCACAAATACGTGGAGGCTCAACAACACACTCTTAAACAACGAGTGGGTCAAAGAAGAAATTGCAAGAGAAATTAGTAAATACCTCGAGGCGAATGAAAATGAAAACACAACATATCAAAACTTATGGGGTGCAGCAAAGGCAGTGCTAAGAGGGAAATTTATTGCCCTAAATGCCTATATCAGAAAAGAAGAAAAGGCAAAAATGCAGGAATTAACTGTTCACTTGGAAGAACTGGAGAAAGAACAGCAAACTAATCCCAAAGCAAGCAAAGGAAAGAAATAACAAAGATCAGAGCAGAAATAAATGAAATTGAAAACATGAAAACAATAGAGAAAATCAATAAGACCAGAAGTTGGTTCTATGAGAAAATCAATAAGATTGATGGGTCCTTAGCAAGATTGACATAAAGAAGAAGAGAGAGGATGCAAATAAATAAGATCAGAAATGGAAGAGGAGACATGACTACTGACCTCACAGAAATAAAGGAGGTAATAAACAGGATACTATGAACAACTTTACTCTAATAAATACAACAATTTAGATGAAATGGACGGGTTCCTGGAAAGACATGAACAACCAACTTTGACTCAAGAAGACATAGATGACCTCAACAAACCAATCACAAGTAAAGAAATTGAATTAGTCATTCAAAAGCTTCCTAAAAAGAAAAGTCCAGGACCAGATGGCTTCACATGTGAATTCTACCAAACGTTCCAGAAAGAATTAGTACCAATTGTCCTCAAACTCTTCAAAAAAATCGAAGAGGAGGGAAAACTACCTAATTCATTCTATGAAGCCAACATCACCCTCATACCAAAACCAGGCAAAGATATTACAAAAAAAGAAAACTACAGACCAATCTCTCTAATGAATATAGATGCAAAAATCCTCAATAAAATTCTAGCAAATCGTATCCAACAACACATTAAAAGAATTATACATCATGACCAAGTAGGATTCATCCCAGGTATGCAAGGATGGTTCAACATAAGAAAATCAATTAATGTAATACACCATATCAACAAATCAAAGCAGAAAAATCACATGATCATCTCCATTGATGCAGAGAAGGCATTTGACAAGATTCAACATCCTTTCCTGTTGAAAACACTTCAAAAGATAGGAATACAAGGGAACTTCCTTAAAATGATAGAGGGAATATATGAAAAACCCACAGCTAATATCATCCTCAATGGGGAAAAATTGAAAACTTTCCCCCTAAGATCAGGAACAAGACAAGGATGTCCACTATCACCACTATTATTCAACATTGTGTTGGAGGTTCTAGCCAGAGCAATTAGACAAGAAAAAGAAATACAAGGCATCAAAATTGGAAAGGAAGAAGTAAAACTATCACTGTTTGCAGACGATATGATACTATATGTCGAAAACCCGGAAAAATCCACAACAAAACTACTAGAGCTAATAAATGAGTACAGCAAAGTAGCAGGTTACAAGATCAACATTCAAAAATCTGTAGCATTTCTATACACTAGTAATGAACAAGCTGAGGGGGAAATCAAGAAACGAATCCCATTTACAATTGCAACTAAAAGAATAAAATACCTAGGAATAAATTTAACTAAAGAGACAAAAAACCTATATAAAGAAAACTACAAAAAACTGTTAAAAGAAATCACAGAAGACCTAAATAGATGGAAGGGCATACCGTGTTCATGGATTGGAAGACTAAATATAGTTAAGATGTCAATCCTACCTAAATTGATTTACAGATTCAATGCAATACCAATCAAAATCCCAACAACTTATTTTTCAGAAATAGAAAAACCAATAAGCAAATTTATCTGGAAGGGCAGGGTGCCCCGAATTGCTAAAAACATCTTGAGGAAAAAAAACGAAGCTGGAGGTCTTGCACTGCCTGACTTTAAGGCATATTATGAAGCCACAGTGGTCAAAACAGCATGGTATTGGCATAAAGATAGATATATCGACCAATGGAATCGAATAGAGTGCTCAGATACAGACCCTCTCATCTATGGACATTTGATCTTTGATAAGGCAGTCAAGCCAACTCACCTGGGACAGAGCAGTCTCTTCAATAAATGGTGCCTAGAGAACTGGATATCCATATGCAAAAGAATGAAAGAAGACCCATGTCTCACACCCTACACAAAAGTTAACTCAAAATGGATCAAAGATCTAAACATTAGGTCTAAGACCATAAAACAGTTAGAGGAAAATGTTGGGAGATATCTTATGGATCTTACAACTGGAGGCAGTTTTATGGACCTTAAACCTAAAGCAAGAACACTGAAGAAGGAAATAAATAAATGGGAGCTCCTCAAAATTAAACACTTTTGTGCATCAAAGAACTTCATCAAGAAAGTAGAAAGACAGCCTTCACAATGGGAGACAATATTTGGAAATGATATATCAGATAAAGGTCTAGTATCCAGAATTTATAAAGAGATTGTTCAACTCAACAACAAAAAGACAGCCAACCCAATTACAAAATGGGAAAAAGACTTGAACAGACACCTATCAGAAGAGGAAATACAAATGGCCAAAAGGCACATGAAGAGATGCTCAATGTCCCTGGCCATTAGAGAAATGCAAATCAAAACCACAATGAGATATCATCTCACACCCACCAGAATGGCCATTATCAACAAAACAGAAAATGACAAGTGCTGGAGAGGATGCGGAGAAAGAGGCACACTTATCCACTGTTGGTGGGAATGTCAAATGGTGCAACCACTGTGGAAGGCAGTTTGGCGGTTCCTCAAAAAGCTGAATATAGAATTGCCATACGACCCAGCAATACCATTGCTGGGAATCTACTCAAAGGACTTAAGGGCAAAGACACAAACGGACATTTGCACACCAATGTTTATAGCAGCGTTATTTACAATTGCAAAGAGATGGAAACAGCCGAAATCTCCATCAATAGAAGAGTGGCTAAACAAATTGTGGTATATACATACGATGGAATACTATGCAGCTTTAAGACAGGATAAACTTATGAAGCATGTAATAACATGGATGGACCTAGAGAACATTATGCTGAGTGAGTCTAGCCAAAAACTAAAGGACAAATACTATATGGTCCCACTGATGTGAACAGACATTCGAGAATAAATTTGGAATATGTCATTGGTAACAGAGTCCAGCAGGAGGTAGAAACAGGGTAAGATAATGGGCAATTGGAGTTGAAGGGATATAGACTGTACAACGGGACTGGATATAAAAACTCAGAAATGGACAGCACAATACTACCCAATTGTAATGCAATTATGTTAAAACATTGAATGAAGCTGCATGGGAGGTATAGGGTTTTTTGTTTTTTTTTCTTTCTATTAATGTTTTAATTCTTATTCTGTTGTCTTTTTATTTCTTTTTCTAAATCGATGCAAATGTACTAAGAAATGATGAATATGCAACTATGTGATGTTATTAAGAATTACTGATTGTACATGTAGAATGGAATGATTTCTAATTGTTTTGTTAATTCTTTTTTTAATTAATAAAAAAAAACTATTAAAAAAAAAAAAAGAAACTTCCTCAACATGATAAAGGACCTATATGAAAAACTCACAGCCAATATTGTACTTAATGGTGAGAGATTGAAGGCCTTCCCCCTAAGACCAGGAGCAAGACAAGGATGCCCACTGTCACTGTTGTTATTCAACATTGTGCTAGAAGTTCTAGCTAGAGCAATTAGGCAAGGAAAAGTAATAAAAGGCATCCAAATCAGAAAGGAAAAAGTAAAACTCTCATTATTTGCAGATGACATGATCCTATATTTGGAAAATCCTAAGGAATCTATGACAAAGTTACTTGAGCTAATAAATTCAGCAAAGTGGCAGGATACAAGATTAATGCACAAAAATCAGTAGTGTTTCTATTCACTAGCAATGACCTAACTGAGGAGGCAATTAAGAAAAAATGTCATTCACAATAGCAATTAAAACAATCAAGTATCTAGGAATAAACTTAACCAAATATGTAAAGGAACTGTACACAGAAAACTACAAAATGCTGCTAAAATAAATCAGTATTATCATGATAGTTAATATACAATAATAAATGCTGACTGGATTATATTCATCATTATGTCAGTGCAGTTGTAAAGCATATTTTTCTCTCTCCCTTCCTTCCTTCCTCCTCCCTCCATCTCCTCCCACTCTTTTTCTTTCTCCCTTCTTTTCTCTGTCTCTTTCTTGCTTACTTCCTTGCTTGTTTGCTTTCTAGAAAGAAGCCCCCCAAAGGCAGGAGTGCTTTGGACCCACAAAAATCACAATGCAGCCCCAGCTTTCAGTTCAGCCTCACCTTCTCACACAGTCAGAAGCTTCTGGACATGTCTGGCCCCACTTGTCTCCTTTCATTTAGATTTGAAAGAAGAGCTCACAGAACCGTGCATTCTGCCTTATCCTGCCTCCTCTTAACACTTCAGAGCAAAAATAGCCCCAAGACTTTTTGGACTCCTTGGACTGGAGATAAAGTTTGACTTTAAGAGGCTCTAATTTTCAAGCATGAAAGATAAGATAAAAAAAGATATCCAGACAACCTACTTTAATTCTATCCCAGTCAAACTTTTAAGTCAAGCAGCTATTTAAGGGATTTGATTTTAGTGAGAAACAAAACGCGTTTTTTTTTAAGCCTGGAATTAACCTGCCATCGCATCCCCTTCCCCAACCTCTCCCCTTCCCACAGCGTTAGAGACCCCTGTGAATGCCAAGGTTTGGGCTGTGCAGAGAGACCGCCCGGCTTTGCCTGTCCCCGGGCCATCTGTGATACAATTGCATACCTCCTGGACTCCCTGCAAGCTGCGAGCAGTCACCCAGCAAATCAGATTAAAATGAACAAGGCAAGCTTGCAGGGGGATGTTGCAGAAGGACATTGCGGGCGAGGAGCACGTGTGGTGGTTAAGGGTGGGGTGGCAGGTTGGGGGAGGCGGAAACTTGTTGCTGGGCAACCAGCCCCTGTGCCTTTATGAATGTGGATTTATTCTGTTTGAAGCAGCAGCTGGCAGCCACCACCTCCTTTTATCTCCTTTTCCCCTGATTCTTGCCCAGAACAGAGACCTGGACTGCAGCTCTCAGAGATGTGTTAGGGAGGATGGAGCACGGACTTTAACTGCGTCTGTTGTAGAAACGTATACATGAAAAGGCAAATAACTTTGCAAGTCAGCAAAGATAGATGGTGGAATCTGGTCTTTTATACTTACTGTCCAATGTCTTAGGCAAGTTTATTAATTCTCTGACATTCAGGTTCTGCCACTGTAAATGTGGGGGGCAGGGCAGGCCACGGTGGCTCAGTGGTAGAGTTCTCGCCTGCCATGACGGGAGACCCAGGTTCCATTCCTGTTGCCTGCCCATGCAGCAAAAAAAAAAAAGGAAAGTGGGGGGCATAACTTTTGCAGGATTATTGCAAACATGTTGTTTTGGTTTTGTTTCTTTCATCTGTGAAGTGAGAAATAAGAATAGTACCTCATGGAGCTGTTTTGAGATTTAAATGCCTTAATAATGTGAAGTGCTTAGAATAGCACTCAAAATATTTAAGCCATTATTAATATCATGTGCAACGTGTCTGAGCACATCTATAGAACAGATAAGTGGACACTAGTGGGGCTGATCTGCATCAGTTCATTTAAAAATATTTTTATTGAGATATCTTTATGAACCATATAGTCCATCCAAAGTATAAAATGAATGGCTCACAGTATTATCGCATAGTTGTATATTCATCACCATGATCATTTTTAGAACTTTCAACCGCTCCAGACAAAGAAAATAAAAAGAAAAAAGAAAAAACCTCATACATCCCATACCCCTTACCTCTACTTCTCATTGACTACTAATATTTTAATCGACCCAATTTATTTTACCCCTTATCCCTCCTATTAGTTATTTATTTTTATCCTTATTTTTATTTTACTCATCTGTCCATGTCCTGGATAAAAGGTGCATCAGACACAAGGTTTTCACAATCACACAATTACATTATAAAAGATATACATATATACACACAATATACGCTGTACAATCGTCTACAAGAATCCAGGCTACTGGAACAAAGTTCAACAGCTTCAGGTACTTCCTACTAGCTGCTCCAAATACAACATAAACCAAAAAGGGATATCTATATAATGCATAAGAATAACCTCCTGGATAACCTCTCAACTTTATTTGAAATCTCTCAACCACTGAAACCTTATTTTGTCTCATTTCTCTCTCCCCCCTTTTTGATCAAGAAGGCTCTCTCAATCCCATGATGCTGGGTCCCGGCTCGTTCCTGGGAGTCAGGTCTGCATAGGGGAGAAGGCAGTGAATTCACCTGCAGAGTTGGCTTTGAGAGGCCACATCTGAGCAACAAAAGAGCTTCTCTGGGGGTGCCCTTAGGAATTGTTATCAGTAGACTTAGCTTCTTCTTTGCAGGCATAAGTTTCATAGAGGCGAACACCAGGATCAAGGCCTCTGTCTATTGAATTGTTTGTCCCCACTGCTTTCAAGAATATCAGGAGTTTCCCAGATGGGGAAGTTTAATATTTCCTCCTTTCTCCCCAGTCTGCCACGGGGACTTTGCAAATACTTTTTTATTCTCTACCCAAATTACTCTGGGATGTATTAGGGCATCACCCTAACCTGTACAAACAAGAAGATGTCATTACCTATTCAAGATTCCATGTAATTATGGTGTTTGAATAACCTGAACATACCAGTTAAATTAGTAATGTGCTACGAAAAATATAAATTTAGCACCAAATAAACATCTCTTCCTTTGGTCTCACACAGAAATTGGAGTTTTAAAATACGGACTATATCCTCCTTTACGCTGTATTCTAATTTACCTTAGTCCTATCCAGATCAGCTTCATTCATATCTCTATTCAAATTCTGATCACTTTTTCAACTTTTTTAACAGCTGCTCTGTGGGGTAATGCTGACTTTCATAACTTCAGTGCTTTAACTCCAAGTCTCAGGTGTCGTATAAATACCTGAAGTTTCAAGGAAGGACCAGGTTATACACACATAGCTTACTGTGTCAGAATTTAGAAATAACAGTTACAACTCGGATAGATGTGAGTGCTGTAAGAGTTTACAATCTGAGACCCTTTATAATAGGCCTTAACCCAAGCACATGCTCTGTATTTCAATCCTTCAAGTTTATATATTATAGTTAGACCATGCAAGTGAGACGTGGTAATATTCTCTTCTTGTTTCTGATATTTCATTCAACATACTGCCCTCAAGTTTCAGCTGCATGCCTCACAGCTTCATTCCTTCTTGAAGCTACTCAGTAGTCTGTTGTATGTGTACACCATAGTTCCCCTTTCCCTTCCTCAGTCGTTGTACCTTTAGGCCACCTCCATCCATGGCGAACCTCCAACACTGCCACCATAAACACCAGTGTGCAAATGTTCATGGGCTCATTTAAAAAAAATTTTTTTATTAATTAAAAAATAAAGAAACAAAATAAAACAACATACATAATCAGTAATTCACAATATCATCACTTAGTTGCATATTCATCATTTCTTAGAATATTTGCATTAATTCAGAAAAAGAAATAAAAAGACAATAGAAAAAGAAATAAAATGAACACAGGAAAGAAAAAAAAAAGATTATACCTACCATACCCCTTACCCCACGCTTTCATTGATCACTAGCATTTCAAACTACATTTATTTTAGCATTTGTTCCCCCTATTATTTATTTTTATTCCATATGTTTTACTCCTTTGTTGACAAGGTAGATAAAAGGAGCATCAGACACAAGGTTTTCACAATCACACAGTTGCATTGTGACAGCTGTATCATTATTCAATCATCCTCAAGAAACATGGCTACTGGAACACAGCTCTACATTTTCAGGCAGTTCCCTCCAGCCTCTCCATTACGTCTTGAATAACAAGGTGATATCTACTTAATGTGTAAGAATAACCTCCAGGATAACCTCTTGACTCTGTTTGGAATCTCTCAGCCATTGACACTTTGTCTTATTTCCCTCTTCCCCCTTTTGGTCAAGAAGGCTTTCTCAATCCCTTAATGCTAAATCTCAGCTCATTCTAGGGTTTTTCTTAATCCCTTGATGCTGAGTCTCCACTCGTTCCAAGATCTCTGTCCCACATTGCCAGGAAGGTCCACACCCCTGGGAGTCATGTCCCACATAGACAGGGGAAGGGTGGTGAGACTGCTGGAGAGAGAGGCCACATCTGAGCAACAAAAGAGGCTTTCTTGGGGGTGACTCTTAGGCCTAAATTTTAAGTAGACTTGACCTATCCTTTTTGGGGTTAAGTTTCATATGAACAAACCCCAAGACTGGGGGCTCAGCCTATAGCTTTGGTTGTCCACACTGCTTGTGAGAATATCAAGAATTCAACTTGGGGAAGTTGAATTTCTCCCTGTTCTCAGCACTCCCCAAAGGGGACTTTGCAGATACTTTTCCACTCATTGATCGAATCCATGGGCTCATTTTTAAAGGACTTTTGCTTTTGGTTGGGAAGGACAGAGGAAGAGGTTGGTACTTTGCTGCCTCCAGAGCAGATGATTGAGCAAGCACTTTAGTATAGTCCAGACTCTTCAAAGAACTGTGTGACCTTGATCCAATTCTTGAAGTTCTTTAAGCTACATGAGGACATTTTAAAAATAGGTATAATTAAGAGACCTACCTTCTTTGGTGGTGGTGAGGATTAAATGAGGTGCTTTTCAAGTACTTGGCATAATGCCTGGCCCAGAGTATGCAGTCAAACCTGGTGGCTGATATTATTTCTGGAATCATAGGCAAAGAAGAGAGAGTAGCATGGTTTCTGTGTTTATTCCAACCAAGCCACATGAACATTAAGAAAAGGGCTGCACTTGGAGGCTAAGGAAACAGTTTTTTGAAGGGCTCTGTTGTGGGAGTAGGGGATGATGGGCTGCAGCATAAGCAATGCTGCTTAGGTACCAGGTGACCAAGAGTGACTGAGAGTAGGAGAGGTACCTTTCCATTTTCAGGGTGAGCCATGCCAAGTGAGACTTTGAGGGTTGAGGCTTGGGGCATCAGGAGACAGTGCTCCATGCAGTTGATGGAGTTCTCACAGTGAGAATCAGGGGGCAGGGGCAGTGGCTAAGCTCTCCAAGCAGAGGACCT
Source organism: Tamandua tetradactyla (assembly GCF_023851605.1). Classification (NCBI taxonomy): domain Eukaryota; kingdom Metazoa; phylum Chordata; class Mammalia; order Pilosa; family Myrmecophagidae; genus Tamandua; species Tamandua tetradactyla. Next base: position 4,701,032 of record NC_135337.1, read on the forward strand.
CAGTGAGGGGGATTAAGTGGGAGAATTTGTGTGGTGCTGGGGTCTATGTGAGCAGAAAGGACCAGAGTCATGAGCTTTTAAAATAGTGCTTCCTACTAGAGCCCTGTCTGGTGACGCCTAAGGACATCTGAAAATATGCACTTAGAAACGTCCTCAGAGTTAAGGAAAAAGAAATCTCACCAAGGACTAGGCCTATTTTGTATAATATCAGGAATGAACTTGAACTCTATGAAAGAGTAGACTTAAACAAGTTGAGAAGAAAGGGGAAGGAAGTATATATAGGGGAAGCCCAACTGGAGTGAAGGATGAGCTTTACATATGGTTGGTAGAGGCTGGTTTGTGGACAATCTTGAATGACTAGCTAAGAAGTTTGAATTTTCTCCCAGGGGCAATGGGATATGTTGAATACCAGCAGTAGAATAATAGCAGAGTCAGGATTCAGAGAAATGGGGGTGGGAGGGAGTGTGGAATCTGGTGTCAGAAGACCTATTTTGAATCTTGACTGGACAATGCCATTGGATGAGCCATTAACTTTTTTTTTTCATGTTCAGGTACCGGTAATTGAACCCAGGTCTCTGGCATGGCAGGCAGAACTGTGCCTGCTGAGCCACCGTGGTCCGCCCACATTAACTTTCCTGAGATATAAGATGAGGATAATAGAATATCCTTCCAGGGTAGTGTAAGGGATTGAATGAGGTAATGTGGCAGTGCTCCATAAACTTTTCTCTTCCAACTCTACTTACTTTTCTTTTCATCTCTTGTCTTGTCTTCATGATATTCATCTTCCTCTTCACTTCATAGCTTCTTATATGCTATGCTATTGGCTGCATAAGTCAGTATCAGAACACAAACTATCTTGGAAAAGAAGGAACTTAATTGGTTCACATAGCCAGAACTCTAGAAGTCAGGTAGATTTCAGGATGGCTGCATCCAGGGGCCCCAGCTCCATTTCTCTACAGTTGCTCTTTTTTTTTTTTTTTTAAGTTTTACTTTTTAAAAAACTATATTTTTACTGAGAAATCTTCACACACAGACAGTCCATACTCTACAGTTCTCTTGACTCTGCCCTTTTCTGTATGTTGTTTTCATCCCCAAACTGGGTTTAAGAAGGCTTCAGCAACTCCAGGACTCACATCTGTGACCAGTAACTTCTAGGAGAAGAGAACGAGGATAACTTACAGCAGCATTTCTTGGAGAATGAGGAAGAAACTCCAACAAAAACCTTTGTTTATACTACAGCTTTGCAACGTGGCCACATGCCAATTCTTGAATCAATCATCAGTGAGGTAAGACAAACTACCTTTAGATCAGTGATTCTTAACTGAGAGCAACATTGCTCTTCCTTCCCACGAGGTATTTGGCAATATCTGGAGACATTTTTTATTGCCATGGCTGGATGTGGGGTGGGTTGGCTACTGGCATCTATGGATAGAGCCAGGGATGGAGCTAAATATCCTACAATGCACATGAAGCTCCACCCGTAACAATGAATTACTCAGTCCCAAATTGTCAATACTCTATTTTAGACTAAACACTAATCAGCCCCATCCTTGGGGCTGGGAGCACAGTTAGGGGTCATGAATGTAAGGCTGAGGAATGGCTACCTAAACAATATTTAAGTTTACTAAGGAAGGAGAAGGGGGAATGTGTCCTGAGCTGACAGTATACACTGCATTTGTGTTTTGTCATAGCACTTATCTCATTGTGTGGCCATTGTTTATTTATCCTTGTATTTGCTTTCTATTGCTGTGTAACAAACTATTCAAATTACCACAAACCTAGTGTCATAAAATAAGGCATTTGTTATTGCACAGTTTCTGTAGGTCAGAAGTCTGGGCATGGTGTGACTGGATTCTCTGCTCAGAGTCTGATGGGGCTGAAATCAAGGGTTGGCTGGGGATGTGGTTCTCACCTGGGGTTCAGGGTCCTCTTTCACACTCGTTCCTATTGTTGTCAGAATTTGTATCTTTGTAGTTGAAGGACTAGGGTCCTTCCTTCTTGCCAGCCATCCACTAGGGGGCATTCCTAGAGGCCACCTCCATCTTCAAATGAGCAATGGCACCTCAGAACCTTCTCATACATTGAATCTCTGATTTACTCTTCTACCACCAGCCTGGGAAAACTCTATATTTTTAAAGAGCTCCTGTGATTAGGTCAAGCCCATCCAGATAATTTCCCTATCTACTGATTTGAACCTTAGCTACATTGACAAAATCCCATTAAAACTGTACCTATATTCGTATTTGATTGAATAAATGGGAGAAGATGTATGTATCCCAGGGCTGGGAACTTGGGAAGTCACCTTAGACTTGTGTCTACCACACTAATCAGACCCCCATTCCTCAGACTCTATCTTCAAGTTTGTGTTCCATGCATTTTTTGTGTCCTTGACTTCTAGCAGAGTAACTGGGCATATTTTTTTCCCCAATAAATACATTTTTTCAGACTTCCTATTGCTTCATTGTATTTGTTTTTCACCACATGATTGTGTATTGATCATCATGATCATTTTTAGAACATTTACATCACTCTAGAAAAATAAATAAAAGGACAAAAGAAAAAAACCAAACATTTCATACCCCTACCCCTCCCTCTCATTGACCACTAGTATTGTAATTTACCTAATTTTTAAATCCCTCATCCCTGCCTATTATTTATTTATTTTGTGTTCTTATTTTTTTACTCATCTGTTCACACCCTGGATAAAGGGAGCATCAGACAACGTTTCACAATCACATGTTCACATTGTAAAAGCTATATAGTTATACAATGTTTTCAAGGAATCAGGTCTACTGGAATACAGTTCAATGGTTGCAGGTACTTCCCTGTATTATGATTTACGATAGTCCTATCCAGATCCATTTCATTCATATCTCCAGTCGAATTCTGATCACATTTTCAGCTTTTTAAACAGTTGCTGTATGAGGTAATGCTGAGAGCTCTAACTCTGAGTCTCAGGTATCATATAAATATCCAAAGTTGCAGTGAAGGACCAGGTTACACAAAAATAGCTCAGCATCTCAGAATTTAGAAAAACCAGTTATAACTCCAGAAGAGATGTGGCTGCTGTAAGAGTTTACAATCTAGCAACCTTTACAGTAGGCCTCAATCTGATAACCCATGTTCTTGACTTCAATTTTTCAAGTTTATATATTATTATTAGTCCATATGAGTGACGCATGATAATATTTGTCTGTTTCTGACATTTTATTTATCAGACAGTCTTCAAGATTCATTCACCTAGTTGCATGCCGCACCGCTTCATTCCTTACAGCCACTCAGTAGTCTGCTGTATGCAGACACCACAGTTCCCCCTTCCATTCCTTAGTTGATATAACCTTAGGTTACCTGTGTCCATTGTAGATCACAAACACTGCCATGTAAACACCAGTGTGCAAATGTCCATTCATGTCCCCAGTTTCACACCTAGCAATGGGGTTGCAGGATCCTATGGCAAGTGCACCCCTAGCCCCCTGAGGAACCTCCACACTGCCCTCCGAGAGACTGCACCGCTCATCTTCTCAACTAACAGGGACGATGCGTCTCTTTCTCCACATTTTCTCAGCACTTGTGAATATAAGTTTTATTCACACATCATACAATCCATAATTCACACATCATGCAATCATAAATGGCTTCTGGTATAACCACCTAGCCATGTCTTTGCCACCACAATCTACATGAGGACATTTCTTTTTCTTCCACAAAGAATCCCATACTATTCCCCCATATCTCCTGCTTTTTGACATTTAGGTTTGGCATATTGCTTTTGTTACATTCAGTGGAAGCATATTACAATGTTACTGTTAACTATTGATTGTATTGATTATATTTTGTCCTGTATACCTGGCAATGTTGACATTCATTTGTTCTCCCTCATGCAAAAACAGTCTCATATTTATACATTTAATCACCATCATTGTCCACTCTGGGCATTTCTAAGTTACACTGTGCAGTCTTCATCCTCTATATTTCTGTGTCTGGTGTCATACATGCCCCAGCCTCCGACAACCATGCTTACATTCATTCATTCAGTGTACTTATATTATTGTGCTACAATCAGGTAGTATTGTGTTGTCCATATCTGAATCTTTACAATCAGTTCAACTGCACATTCTTTACTCCTTCAGCACCAAATGTCCAATCTCTACCCCTATCTCTATCTTCTGGTAACCCGTGTTCTTAACTTTGATTCTCAAAGTTCACTCATTAATGTTAGTTCATATTAGTGAGACCATACAGTATTTGTCCTTTTGTTTCTGGCTCATTTCATATCCTCAAGTTTCATCACATTGTTACATGCTTCATGACTTTATTCCGTCTTACAGTTGCATAAAATTCCATCATATGAATGCACCAAAGTTTGTTTAGTCGCTCATTTGTTGATGGATATTTGGGTTGTTTCCATCTCCTGGTAATCATAAATAATGCTGCTATAAACTTTGGTGTGCAAATGTCTGTTTGTTTCCTTGCCTTCAGTTCTTCTGAATATATAACTAGTAATGGGATTGCTGGATCACATGGCAATTCTATACTTAGTTTCGTGAGGATCCGCCAAACTGCCTTCCAGAGTGGTTGTACCATTTTACATTCCCACCAACAGTGGATAAGTGAGCCTCTTTCTCCACATCCTCTCCAGCACTTGTTTTCTGTTTTTTTTTTGATAATGGCCATTCAGATGATATCTCATTGTGGTTTTGATTTGCATTTTCCTAATTGCCAGCGAAGTTGAGCATCTTTTCATGTGCCTTTTAGCTATTTGTTTTTCCTCTTCTGAGAAGTGTCTATTCATATCTTTTGTCCATTTTAAAATTGGGTTGTTTGCCTTTCTGCTGTTGAGTTAAGGAATCTCTCTATATATTCTGGATACTAAACCCTTATCTGTTATGTGGTTTCCAAATATTGTCTCCCAATGCATAAGCTGCTTTGTTACTTTCTTGACAGAGTTCTTTGATGCACAAACGTGTTGAATTTTGAGGAGTTCCCATTTATCTATTTCTTTTTTTCAGTACTCGTGCTTTGGGTACAAGGTCTATGAAACTGCCTTCTATTACAAAATGTATAAGATATTTCCTTACATTTTCTTCTAAAATTGTATGTTCTTAGCTCTAAAGTCTAGGTCTTTGATTCATTTTGAGTGAATTTTTATATAGGGTGTGGGATATGGATCCTCTTTTATTCTTTTACATATGGATATCTAGTTCTCTAAGTGCCATTTATTAAAGAGGCACTTAGAGGCTGTTCTGTCCCAGGTGAGTTGACTTAACTGCCTTATCAAAGATCAATTGTCCATAGACAACAGGGTCTATTTATGAACACTCAGTTTGATTCCACTGGTCAGTGCTTCTATCTTTATGACAGTACCACGCTGTTTTGACCACTGTAACATCGTAATATGCATTAAGGTCAGGAAGTGTGAGACCCCTGACTTCATTTTTCTTTCTCAAAATATTTTTAGCTATTCAGGACACCCTGTACTTCCAAATAAATTTCATTATTGATTTTCTATTTCTGCAAAGTAAGTTGTAATTTTAATTAGTATTGCATTGAATCTGTAAATCAATTTGGGCAAAATTGACATCTTAACTACATTTAGTTTTCCAATCCATGAACACAATATTTATATACTTATAAATATATTTATATTTATAATATTCCATTTGTTTAGCTCTTCCATAAATTCTTTTAACAATTTCTTATAGTTTTTTGTGTATAAGTTTTTTGTGTCCTTAGTTAAATTTATTCCTAAATATTTTATTCTTTTGGTTGTTATTGTAAATTGATTTTTTAAAAATTTCCTCCTCAGATTGCTCATTACTGTAGAGAAACAGTACTGATTTTTAGGTGTGGTTCTTGTACTCTGCCACTTTGCTGTACTCATTTATTAGCTCTCCTAGCTTTGCTGTAGATTTTTTTGGGATATTCAACATACGAATCATGTCATCAGCAAACAGTGAAAATTTTGCTTCTTCCTTTCCAATTTGGATGCCTTTTATTTATTTATTTTTTCTTGTCTAATTGCTCTGGCTAGAACTTCCAGCACAATGCTGAATAACAGTGGTGATAGTGGACATCCTCGTCTTGTTCCTGATCCTAGAGGGAAAACATTCAGTGTTTCCCCATTGAGGATGATGTTTGCTGTGGGTTTTTCATACATTTTGTTTATTATATTGAGAAAGTTCCCTTTTATTCCTATCTTTGAAGTGTTTTCATCAAGAAAGGATGTTGAATTTTGTCAAATACTTGTTTTTTGCATTGGTTGAGGTGACCATGTGGTTTTCCTCTTTGATTTGTTGATATGGTGTATTACATTAATTGTTTTTCTTGTGTTGAGTCAGTCTCACATATCTGGAATTGATTTCACTTGGCCATGGTGTGTAATTCTTTTAATGTGTTGCTGGATTCAATTTACAAGCATTTTGTTGAGGATTTTTGCATCTATATTCACTAAAGAGATTGATCTGTAATTTTCTTTTCTTTTAGTATCTTTGGCTTAGGTAATAGGGTGATGTTGGCTTCATTGGATGAGTTAGGTAGCTTTCCCTCCTCTTCAACTTTTTTCTGAAGAGTTTGAGCAGGATTGGTACTAATTCTTTCTTGAATGCTTGGTAGCATTCACATGTGAAGCCATCTGATCCTGGATTGTTCTTTTTGGAAAGCTTCTTGATGACCGATTCAATCTCTTTACTTGTGATTGGCTTGTTGAGGTCATCTGTTTCTTTTTGAGTCATTGTTGGTTGTTCATGCTTTTCTAGGAAGCTGTCATTTCATCTATGTTGTCTAGTTTCTTAACACATAATTGCACATAGTATCCTCTCATTACTTCTTTTATTTCTGCAGGGTCAGTGGTTATGTCTCCTCTCCCATTTCTAATTTTATTTATTTGCATCTTCTCCCTTTTTTTTTTGTCAACTAATCTAAGAGTCCATTGATTTTGTCGATTTTCACAATTACTAACTTCCAGTTTTGTTGATTTTCCCTATTTTTTCATATTATCAATTTCATTTATTTCTGCTGTATTCTTCATTATTTCTATCTGTTTGCCTTGGGGTTAGTTTGCTGTTCTTTCTCTAGTTCTTCTAAGTGACCAGTAAGTCCTCAATTTTTGCTCTTTCTTCTTTTTTAATATAAGTATTTGGTGCAATAAATTTCCCTCTCAGCACTGCCTTTGCTGTGTCCCATAAGCTTTGATATGCTGTGTTTTTATTTTCATTTGCCTCAAAATATTTACTGATTTGTCTTGTAATTTCTTCCTTGACTAACTGATGTTTAAGAGTGTGTTGTTTGGCCTCTATATATTTGTGAATTTTTTAGCCCTCTACCTGTTATTGATTTTCAAGTGCAGTCCATTATGACATGAGAAAATGCTTTGTATAATTTCAATCTTTTTAAATTTATTAAGACTTGCTTTGTGACCCAGCATATGGTTTATCCCTGAAAATGATCCTTGAGCACTTGAAAAAATGTGTATCCTGCTGTTGTGGGGTGTAATCTGTAAATGTTTGTTAAGTCTAGCTCATTTATTGTATTATTCAGAATCTCTGTTTCCTTATTGATCATTTGTCTAGATGTTCTATCCATTGATGAGAGTGGTGAATTGAAGTTTCCAGCTATTATTGTAGCGGTATCTACTTCCCTGTACAGTGTTGTCAGTTTTTGACTCATGTATTTTGTGGCATTCTGGCTTGGTGCATAAATATTTATGATTGTGACATCTTCTTGATGAATTGTTCCTTTCATTAATACATAGTGCCCTTCTTTGTCTCTTTTGATTGTTTTACATTTGAAGTCTAATTTGTCACATATTAGTATAGCTACTCCTGCTCTTTTCTATTTGTTGCTTGTGTGAAATATCTTTCACTAACCTTTCACTTTCAATCTGTTTTTGTTCTTGGATCTAAAGTGAGTCCCTTGTAGACAACACATAGATGGATCCTGTTTTAAAATCCATTCTGCCAGTTTATGTCTTTTGATTGGGGAGTTTAATCCATTATCATTTAATGTTATTACAGTAAAGGCAGTACATTCTTCTACCATTTTGTCTTTTGGATTTTGTATGTCATATCTTTTTTTCTCTTTTTACCTTTACTGATAGTCTTCATTTCTTCACTTTTCTCCAACCTCTTTTTCCTGTCTTCCTGTAGTGCTCCCTTTATTTCTTGTAGAGCAAGTCTATTAGTCACAGACTCTCCCAATGAGTATTTGTCTGAAAATATTTTAAACTCCCCCTTGTTTTTGAAGGACTCTTTTGTTGGGTATAGAATTCTTGGTTGGCAAATTTTCTCTTTCAGAATCTTAACTATATCATACCTTCTCGCCTCCATGGTTTCTGCTGAGCAATCCACACATAGTCATATTGAGCTTCCCTTGAATGTGATGATTGTTTTTCTCTTGCTGCTTTCAGAATTCTCTCTTTGTCTTTGACATTTGACATTGTGATTAATAAATGTCTTGGAATAGATCTATTTGGATCTATGCTGCTTGGGTTTTGTTGCACTCCTGGATTTGTAATTTTATGTCTTTCATAAGAAATAGTAAATTTTCAGTGATTATTTCCTCCATTCATCTTTCTGTCCCCTTTCCCTTCTCTTCTCCTTCTGGGGAACCCATAACACTTACCTTCATGCACTTCATGTTGTAATTCACTTCCCTGAGGCCCTGCTCACACTGTTCCATTCTTTCCCCTGTGTGTTCTTTTTTGTGTAAGATTTCAGATGTCTTGTCCACTTGTTGAGTAATCCTTTCTTCTTCCTCTTCAAATCTGCTGTTGTAGGTCTCCATTGTTTTTTGTTGTTGTTGTTCATCTCCTATATTGAGTCTTTCATTCCCGTAAGCTCCGCTATTTGTTTTTTCAAACTTTCAAGTTCTTCTTTATGTTTGTCCATTGTCTTCTTTATAGCCTTCATCTCTTTTGCCATATCTTCCCTCAACTCATTGATTTGACTTTTGATGTGATTTTGTTTGTCTGTTTGAACAACCTTAATTAGTTGTTTCAACTCCTGTATCTCATTTGAAGGAGTGGATTCTTTTTGAAGATATATTTGAAGATATGGCTTCTTTGACTGAGCCATATCTTCAGTTTTCCTAGTATGACTCATTATTCTTTTTGCTGGCATCTAGGCATTTGATTTCCTTATTCCTCATAGTTTATTCTGGAGGTTGTTTTCACTCTTTTTTACCTAGGGTTTTCTTGTTGGTTGGCTTTGTTCTTTCTCTGTCCTTGGCACTCAGTTCAACTTATTCTAGAGTTCTATCATAGCTTCTGTTTAACTGATCAGAATTTTTCAGATCTTTTTTTTTCTGGTACTTACCCTGCCTATATGGGACCTTATTTTTGAGGAGTCTCCTCAGGTGTGACTGACCCCAGTCAGATTTTCCCAAACCAGGCAAGCGTACATCTCAGAAGGAGGCTGTAACCAGTATGAAGTTTGACAATCTGCTGTCAGACTTTCCTATGAAGTCTCTAGACTGTGCTTTTCCTATCCTGCCCAGCCTGCAGTGTTTGTCTGCCTGCATCTTCCCACCAACATGAAGTGATGCAGTGCCTTTGATTTTCAGTAGCCTCTCCCTGCCAGTGGTGTGGTTGAGACAGAGACTGAGGCAGGAGGTGGACTGGGTTGCTTCTGTTATCCAGCTCCTGGGACCTGAATTCCCTGAAGGAGGGCTGTCACTTAAGCTGGGCCCCACCCCCTGCTCTTGGGGAAGATACACCTTTTAGGGAATTATCCTCCTTATTCAGCTGACTACTTACATTGTCTCTCAGGCATGCCTTAATTATGCCTTTGCATGGAGCAGGGCTGAAGCCTGAGAATGCTTGAATTTCTTTCTAATGAGCTGTTAAGGAATTTAAAAAAGAGAGAGAGAGAGAGAAAACCCTTTCAGACCAGGACTCCAGCTCCCCAGGTTTGCCAGTCAATGGCTAGAATTAGCATATTGCTCTGTGTATCCCCTGGCTCTATGTATCCCCTTTTCTTGGAGCACAGACCTTTTCCAGCATTTTGTGCTGTCCAACTCAAAAAGCCTCTGTTATTATTGTTGGTATTTTTCCATCAGCCCCACCCCATCTCTGCTGGGGCAAAAACTCCTGGTTCTTCAGCGCTTACTCCAGGTTCTGTGCTTAAGGCTTGTTTTCAGCAGTCTGAAATTGTTAATTAATTCCACAATTGGAGCTTTGTTGAGCTACCTTCCTTACCCATAGTAAGGTCTGTTTCTTTTCCCCTTGGGAACCACACTGCTATGTCCTTGTATGGATGTGGCGGGGGTGCTGGCTTCTATGGTTTGGGAGATTACAGTTCTCTGTGGGATCTCAGCTGTTCCACCTGTTCTAGACTGGTGTACGATGTGTGTCTGGTCAATGAAGTCCCCCAAACAGTTGTTCCATACAGTTTCTGCTGTTTATTAGCTGCTCTGGAGGATGTATTAAATTCCACATCTCACTACGCCACCATCTTACCTTCCCCCCTCCCCAATAAACATTGCTTGAATGAATAAATAAATGAATAAAATAAACTTCCTTCCTTTTATTTAGTTATTTTTGATAGAATTACTAGATTGGTCACTCCAGGGAATATTATAAGCAAAGACCTGTATAATCTTTGAGTTGGATGGTACATATGGTCATAGGGTCAAGTGGTCATAGGGTCATGTGGTCAAACTTCCCAGCCTCCGCATGTTCACAGAGCAGGTTGAATGACAGTCCAAGATCCCCCTGGTTCTGAGCACTCTATTCTTCACAACACAGACAACTTTCTTTGTATTCACATTTCTGGAAGGCCTGGAAAACTGCTGACTCATATTAAATTTGTGGTTCATTTAAAGCTTTCCTGCACAAACTAGTGTTGTGCCAGTTCTTTCCCATTTTGTACTTGGGCAGGATTTTACGTTGCTCCCGTCTCATCTTCATGTCAGAGGTTCTGGCCTTTCATTTCAGCCTGTTGTAGACCTTTGGGAATTCTGATTTCATTATTCAACTTCTTGGCTCTCCTGTCTAACTATATAATAATTGAAAACTAAATATTGAACTGCCCTATGACTCGGCAATGCTAATACTGGGTATACACCAGTAGAGCTGAAAGCAGTGACAGGAACAGACATTTGCACACTGCTCTTCATAGCAGCTCTAGTCACAATTGCCAAAAGATGGAAATAATCCAAATGCCCATCAACAGACAAATGGCAAACAAAATGTGATATATACGTACGATGGAATGTTTGCAGCAGTAAGACAAAATGAAATCCTGAAGCACATGACAAGATGGATGAACCTTGAGGACATAATACTGAGTGAAACAAGCCAGACACAAACAGATAGAAACTGTATGATTTCGTTGTCGTGACTCTGGCAAAGATTAACTCAGAGGCTTACAATGTAGAATATAGGGGACCGAGAGGCATGCAGAAACTAGAAATTGTAAACAATTACTTAATGAGGTTGAACTTAAATGTAAAGGAATGGATAGAAGTGATGGTAATTCATTAGTGGGTTTGTAAGTAAAATTACCACGTATCCCACCAATTAACTCCACAACTATAAATAAGTTGTTACATGAACTACTTCAAAGGTTCGCTCTTGTACAAAGAATCAATAATAGAGGAGTATAGGGGAAAACTAATATTTCATGCCATAGCCTATAGTTAACAGGAAGACATCAACAGTATCACAGTAGTATCAGGAGTAAATAATAGGGGGGCAGGGACAAGAGTTAGTGGGAAGTTTAGATTTGAGGCTGTGTTATTTGGTTCTTTGTTTCTTTGGATCAATAAAAGTTGTCTAAAGTTGAGAGTGCTGATGCCTGTGTGAGGACACTGTAAGACGTGGCTTGTTCATTTTGGACATTATCCATTATGCCCAATAGATGGAGGGGGCCGAAGGGTTCGATGACTGAGAAGCAGAAAGGTGAACTTTGATTTGTACATACAGTGGAATTCTGTGTGGTGTCAGGGGCAATGGGGTCGTGGGGCATGCAATGAAGTGGGTGAACCTTTGGGACAACATGTTGTGCAAAATAAGCCAGAAACAAAAGAACAAACATGGCGTGGTCTCTTTCAGAAAATACTTATAGGAAAATTGGAGCATGGATTGTGGGCTTTTATGGCAACTGCACTTGGTCTGGAATTGTGAGTGTATTTGTGGATTCTGGGATGCTTGCTATATGCGTATAAACTGGTCTTTCCCCAGGAACTTTGGGTGCCTCCATGATACTAAGACTCAGAGCTGGAGTTCTGCAACTCTGAGGGTCAGTACTGCTGTATACAACAGATGTTAAAGTAACCAAGAAGGAGATTAGGCTTCAGTTAGAGATAAAAATGAAGCCATCTGGTCGGTACTAGAGTGGATCAGAATACAACAGGGCAGGGGATGATCGTTCATGTACTCTAGAGCTTTGCCTACTGTATGGGACCAAAGGCAGAGAGGTTTATTATGTCTAGAACTTAACAGTCACACAGTTTAGGGTGGCCTGTTTGGATGGCTCATTTGAACAGCCCAGGTGCATGGAGCCTAAGATGGAATTGAGTCTTTGTAATTCCGTGTGGCTTGGTACAATGCTCTGATACATCCCTGACTATGGAGGACTGATAATTAAAAATTATTGGTACAGTTTATTGAGGGACTGGAGAAAAATTGTGGAACTGTTGAACTTTCCCATCTGGGAAACCCCTGGTACTCTCTCAAGCATTAGGGACTCCCAAGAAAATCGGCCAAGTGTTTTATTTTGAGGCTTGCCCTTATGAAACTTATTTTTGTAGGGGAGTAGCTAAGATTACCTATGGTTAGGCCTGGGAGTTGCTTCAAGGGAGCCTCTTTTATTGCTCAGATGTAGCCTCTGTCTCTGGGCCCAACTCTGCAAGGAAAGTCATTGCCCTCCCCGCTATGTGGGACATGACATCCAGGGGTTGGAGTCTCCCTGACAACATAGGACATGGTTCCCAGGGATGGGCCTGGCCCTGGCACCATGAGATTGATGATGCCTTCTGGATCAAGAAGGGCTGAGAGAGTTCAAGCAAATCTGGGGCTTCTTTTGGAAGCTACTCTCAAGCAGGATCAGCTAGATATTGCTGATTGCCATGGTTTGCCAGACTCCAACCAACATCACTCCTGTTGACCCTGAAACAGGGCTCTAACTGAAACACCACAAAAGTTTCTTGCACTGGGTTTGCTTTCCTGAAGCCTCTAGCCTCCAGAGGGTTCCTGATCCAGATAGGTCCTAAAGCCCAGGAGGGCCAGCCTCTCCAAGAACAGAAGCTAATTCCATCCCCCTGTCCTATCTCTTGACATCTCTTTTCAAAATGCGGGACTTGAAATGGGCATAGTCCAAAGATCTCTGCTGTGGAGAGGGATGGGGGGAGAAAGAAAAATTATGACTTAGAAGGTGGGATTAGACAGATGAGTGTGACTGCTGAATTGCTGTGCTGATATTTCTTTTGGCCTCCACTATTTTGGACTGGTTGGAGGGAAGGACCTGAAACTGTGGAGGTGGTGACCCATGCCAAGCTTTAAGGTCTCTTCTGTAATTGCTTGCCGAAGTCTATTTAAAAAATTATTGCTTTTTCTTTTTTTGTGTGTATATGTTGCATTTCATGGTAAAAGCTTAAAATATGAAAAAAATACAGATCAACTTCCCTCAGGAATTATACATGCAGAAATTCTTAACAAGATTCAACAGTATTCAACAGTATATACAACGAATTCTATACCACGATCAGGCGGGGCTTATTCCAGAAATACAAGGCTGGTTCAGACTCCAAGATCAGTCAATAAAATCTACCATGTTAACTAGGCCAAAGGGGAAAACCCACCTGATCACATTGATTAATGCACAAATATTATTAAACAAAATTTAACCCTCATTCATAATAAAAATTATCAGAAAAAAAGGAATAGAAGGCAACTTCCTCAATTTGATAAAGAACAACTACAAAAAACCTATAGCTTACATTGTAATTCATTATGAAAGACTGTATCCTTTCTCCCTAAGATTGTGCAAAAGGCAAAGATATCCACTTTTGTTTCTTTTGTACAATTATAGTACTGGAAATTCTAATCAAGGCAATGAGGCAAGAAAAGGAAATGAAAGGCATAAATTTGCAAGTAAGAAATAAAATTGTCTTTCTTTGCAGATAATCTGTGTGTCCATGGAGAAAGTCCACAAAAAATTTCCTGGAACTGATAAATGAGGTCAGCAAGATCACAGGACACAAAGCATACAAAGCCAGTTGTATATCTGTATGTCAGTAGTGAACACAGTTGTACATAGCAATTAAAAAACAATACTGTTTATAATTGTTCAAAAAATAAAAGGAAATCCTTTGGTGTAAATCTAAGAAATCATACATGAGACTTGAATGCTTAAAACTATACAACACTGATGAAAGAAATCAAAGTAGACCTAAATAAATGGAGAGGCATGCTGTACTCAACACAGCAAAGCTGTCCGTTCTCTACAAATTGATACGCAGGTTCAATGCAATTCCTATCAAAATCCCTGTAGATTTTTTATAGATACAGATGATATTATTCTAAAATTTATATGGACAGGCAAAGGAACAAGAATAGCTAAATTGTTTAGAAAAAGAAGAAAAAGTGGGAGGAATCAGTACCCAGTTTAAGACTTATAAAGCTACACTGCTCAAGACTGCAGTGTCATTGGAGGGACAGACAATAGATTAATGGGGCAGGATCGAGAATTCAGAGATAGAGAATGCCACATATGTCCAACTGGATTCTGACAAAGATGCAAGAGCGATTCAATGGAAGAAAAGCAGCATCTTCTATAAATGGTTCTGGAGCAACTGGACATCCATAGGCAAACAGAACAAAACAAAACAAAAAACCTAGGATTGTCCATGTTGTGACAAACTCCTACTTTCATGTGTGCATCAAAATATTGAGGGTTTGATTTATATGCCATATGGCGGGAGTCACATTTCATTCTTTTTCCATGTGAGAATCCTGTTACTGCAGCACCGTTTTTTGAATTTTTGTTTGTTTTTTGCTTGTTTGTTTACTTGTTTATGGGAAATGCATGGACCAGGAATCAAACCCGTGTCTCCTGCATGGCAGGCAAGAATTCTACCACTGAACTACCCTTGCACACTGCATATTATGAGATTTTAATAAAATATTTTGCTGAATTTAAGTTATATAGAATAACATCTTTCAATGATACTCCCAGATATACGTACACATCTTTTGCAATCAGGTACATCCACATGTCAGGAAATTTTCAAATTCTCAGATATGCCCTGTCTTGAAGCATCTCAGATTTTTCTTGTACAGAGACATAGATATCTTTTAATCCTCAGTTTCTTTGCAATATATTCTGTTACCTCACAGTATTTTCTCATAACAGATTATTCAAATAGTCTATATGGGCTGATCTAAAAATTGGGAAGAATTCCCACTTCCTGGTCTCCAAAACTTTTGGAATCTCCAATTGGAAGAAGAAATGGTTATTCTGACTCGTGAGGATTAAAGGTTGGGCTACAATGTAGGAGCAAATGACACGACCTCTTGTGTTTTAGTTTGTTAAAGCTGTTGGAATGCAAAACACTCGAAATGGAATGGCTTTTAAAAAAGGAATTTTTTAGGTTGTAAATTTACAGTTTTGAGGCCAGAGAAATGTCCAAACTAGGGAATCCAGAGAAAGATACCTTAACTCCAAAGAAAGAGCTAATGAAGTTCGGGGTTTCTCTGTCAGCTGGGAAGGCGCATGGCAATGTCTGCTTGCTTTATTTCCTCATTTCATAAGGCTTCCCTGGGGTGTTCTACTTTTGCATCTCCAAAGCTGTCTGGCTGTGTGGGCTCTTTCCAAAATGGTTTCCTCTTAAAGGGTTCCAGTAAGCAACCCCATCTTGAATAGGTGAGACACATCTCCATGGAAACCACCAAGCCGAAGTTACCACCCACGACTGGGGCAGGTCACATCTCTATGGAAGCAATAAAAAAGATCCCATTCAATAATATCGAATAAGGATTAAAGAACATGGCTTTTCTGGGGTACACAACAGATTCAAACTGGCACATTCCATCTTTTGGACCCCCCAAAGACATGTTCTTTCCAAATGCAAAATACATTTGTTTCATCACAATATCACAAGCCTTAAACCATCTCAGTAACAACACAAATGCAATACAGAGTCAGAAACAGTACAAAATCTCATCAAGTCAGCTACAGGCATGTTCTGTCCTAATGCAAAATTATCCTCTGGCTCTGGACCTGTAAAACTCTCAGAACAAGTTATCTGCTGCCAACATACAAGGAGGGACAGTCAGAAGGATACATATACCCACTTCCATAGGGTGAAACTGGAAAGAAGCAGGGGCCACTGTACCCAAACAGTTCTGAAAACCTGCAGGGCAAACTCCGTTAGATTTCAAAGTCTCAGAGTCATTTATCCTTGGGGTTTTAGAAAGCAGGAGTCCCACCCTTTCCAAGGGTCTATGCAGTGGCCCAGCTTTCTCCAAATGCTAGGGTGAGAGTTGTATCCTTGAAGGACAATGGGGGGAACCACCTTTTTCTCAGCTCCACCTTCTCCAAGCATCAGGGTAACACCCGAGCTCTCTGCCATCTCCAGGGAATGTGCTCAATCACCTCAGAACAATGTGGTGGCAGCAAGGCTCTTTACAATCCCCAAGGAATGTGCTCCACCCTCTCTGAGGCCTGTGCCACTGAAACTCCTGCCCTCTGCCTTTGGGGCAAACTCACCCTCTCCAACAGCGTGGGTGGGTCCACTCTCCTAGACCAAGGTTTCATGGCTTCAGACCTTAGCTTCCATGGTTCTACCTTTGAAGTCATTTTCCTTCAATTTGTCCCTTTTCTGTCCCTTTTGGTCCAGACTGGCAGTGGTTGTTTATACAGATCCCACAGCACTCTTGTTGGTTTTCTGCATAGTAGACAGGGATCATAATCATCAGACGATAGAACTTTCCACATCTCCATCCTGGATAACTCCATCTCCAATCTTCGCTTTTTCTGAGATGGCTGACTGATTCCATGTTTGGTTAAATCCTTACGTGGGGCACTATTCTCTGAGGTCTTCCTGTCTGGAAGACTGGAATTTTCTAGACCATCAGTGTCCAGTTTCTTTGTATCCAAGAGTTCAGTTCTCAGCATACCTCTTTCTGTCACGTTTCACTATTAGCTACAAGGAGAAACCAGGCTGCACTTTCCACATTTAATTTGGAAATCTCTTCTGCTAAATACCCAGGTTCATGGCCTTTAAAATATGCCTTCCATTCGAAGCCAGTAGTCAATTTTGCCATATTCTTTGCCACTTTAAAACAAGGATCACCTTCCTTCCAGTTTGCAATAACACTAGCCTCATTTCTAAGGCCTTATGAAGAGTATCTTTAGAGTCCACATATCTGCCAACTGTCTCTTCAAAGCATTCTAGGCCTTCTCTATCAAGCTCCTCACAACTCTTCCTGAATTCCCCCCTTACCCATTTAAAAAAACATTCCAACAGGCATGGTGTTTGCAAACTACAGCACTCACCTTCTCTGGTACCAAAACCTGTTTTAGTTTGTTAAAGCTGCCAGAATGCAACATACCAGAAACAGAATGGCTTTTAAAAAGGGGAATTCAATCAGTTGCAAGTTTACTGTTCCAAGGCTGAGAAAATGTCCCAATTAAAACAAGTCCGTAGAACTCTTGGATACAAAGAAACTGGACATTGATGCTTCTCCATTTATTTAGGAAATGTCCAGTCTAAGGCATCCAGACCTAAATAAATGGTCGTGTCATTTGCTCCTACATTGTAGCCCAACCTTTAATCCTCACGAGTCAGAATAACCATTTCTTCTTCCAATTGGAGATTCCAAAAGTTTTGGAGACCAGGAAGTGGGAATTCTTCCCAATTTTTAGATCAACCCATATAGACTATTTGAATAATCTGTTATGAGAAAATACTGTGAGGTAACAGAATATATTGCAAAGAAACTGAGGATTAAAAGATATCTATGCCTCTGTACAAGAAAAATCTGAGATGCTTCAAGACAGGGCATATCTGAGAATTTGAAAATTTCCTGACATGTGGATGTACCTGATTGCAAAAGATGTGTATGTATATCTGGGGGTATCATTGAAGGATGTTATTCTATATAACTTAAATTCAGCAAAATATTTTATTAAAATCTCATAATATGCAGTGTGCAAGGGTAGTTCAGTGGTAGAATTCTTGCCTGCCATGCAGGAGACATGAGTTTGATTCCTGGTCCATGCATTTCCCATAAACAAGTAAACAAACAAGCAAAAAACAAACAAAAATTCAAAAAACGGTGCTGCAGTAACAGGATTCTCACATGGAAAAAGAATGAAATGTGACTCCCGCCATATGGCATATAAATCAAACCCTCAATATTTTGATGCACACATGAAAGTAGGAGTTTGTCACAGCATGGACAATCCTAGGTTTTTTGTTTTGTTTTGTTCTGTTTGCCTATGGATGTCCAGTTGCTCCAGAACCATTTATAGAAGATGTTGCTTTTCTTCCATTGAATCGCTCTTGCATCTTTGTCAGAATCCAGTTGGACATATGTGGCATTCTCTATCTCTGAATTCTCGATCCTGCCCCATTAATCTATTGTCTGTCCCTCCAATGACACTGCAGTCTTGAGCAGTGTAGCTTTATAAGTCTTAAACTGGGTACTGATTCCTCCCACTTTTTCTTCTTTTTCTAAACAATTTAGCTATTCTTGTTCCTTTGCCTGTCCATATAAATTTTAGAATAATATCATCTGTATCTATAAAAAATCTACAGGGATTTTGATAGGAATTGCATTGAACCTGCATATAAATTTGTAGAGAACGGACAGCTTTGCTGTGTTGAGTACAGCATGCCTCTCCAGACCATCCTTGGTTCAAGAAGGCTGATGAAGTTCAGGGTTACTCTCTCAAGTGAGAAGGCAAATGACGAACAAAGTCAGAGTTTCTCTCTCACCTGGAAAGGCACATGGTGAACACGGTCAGGGTTCCTCTCTCATCTGGAAGGGCACATGGCAAACATATTGACATCTGCCAGCTTCTTGTCCTGACTTTCTGTTTCATAAAACTCCCTGGAAGACATTTTCCTTCTTCATCTCCAAAGGTCACTGGCTGGTGGACTCTGCTTCTCTTGGTTATGTCATTCTGCTCTGCTCTCTTTGAATCTCTTTTATTCTCCAAAATGTTTCCACTTTTATAGGACTCCAGAACTTATCAAGATCCACCCAAATGGGTGAAGACAGATAGTCACCTAACCCAACTTAACAATCACTCTTTTTTTTTTTATTTTTTATAAATACCCAAAAAACACTGAATGCAAACATTCTTAACTTTTGATTATTTTGTTCTACATATATAATCAGTAATTCACAATATCATCACATAGTTGCATATTCATCATCATGATCATTTCTTAGAACATTTGCATCTATTCAGAAAAAGAAATAAAAAGAAAACATAAAAAAGTATACATACCATACACCTTACCCCTCCCTTTCATTGATCACTAGCATTTCAAACTAAAATTATTTTAACATTTTTCCCCCTATTATCTATTTTTATGCTGTATGTTTTACTTGTCTATTGATAAGGTAGATAAAAGGAGCATCAGACACAGGGTTTTCATAATCACACAGTCACATTGTGAAAGGTATATCATTATACAATCATCTTCAAGAAACGTGGCTACTGGAACACAGCTCTACATTTTCAGGCAGTTCCCTCCAGCCTCTCCATTACATCTTGACTAACAAGTTGATATTTATTTAATGCGTAAGAATAACCTCCAGGATAACCTCTCGACTCTGTTGCCAGGAAGGTCCACACCCCTGGGAGTAATGTCCCACATAGACAGGGGAAGGGTGGTGAGTTTGCTTGTGTTGGCTGGAGAGAGAGGTCACATCTGAGCAGCAAAAGAGGTTCTCTTGGGGGTGACTCTTAGGCCTAATTTTAAGTAGACTTGACCTATCCTTTGTGGGGTTCAGTTTCATGTGAACAAATCCCAAGACTGGGGGCTCAGCCTATAGCCTAGGTTGTCCACACTGTTTGTGAGAATATCAAGAATTCAACTTAGGGAAGTTGAATTTTCCCCTTTCTCACCATTCCCCGAAGGGGACTTTGCAAATACTTTTTAATTCACTTTAACAACCACTCTTGATTAAATCACATCTCCAGGGAGATGATCTGATTATAGTTTCAAACATACAATATTGAATAGGGATTACTCTGTCTTTATGAAATGGGATTTAGATTAAAACATGACTTTTCTAGGGGACATACATCCTTTCAAACCAGCACATAAACTTTCCCTGGGGTGTTTTCCTCTCAACAGGTCTCTGGCTGTGTGGGCTCTTTGGCTCTGTTGGCTCTTTCCAGAATGGTTCCCTTTTAAAGGGCTCCAGTCAGCAACCCCACCTTGAATGGGTGGAAACACACCTCCATGGGAACCATCTAAGCAGAAGTTACCACCTACAACTGTGCAGGTCACATCTCCATGGAAACAATAAAAAAGATCCCATCTAGCAATATTGAACGAGGATTACAGAACGTGGCTTTTCTGGGGTGCATGACAAATTCAAACCAGCAGCCCTTGTTGAAAGATTTCTCAATGAGGAGCTTCGTTATTCCCCATGTTTTTCTCCAAAATTAGTTATTTGCACTTGCAGTTTCTCCCTTTAATCAATACTCTTGTTCACAGGAAAAGGTTGGGGCTCTGTGAACTGCTGTTTTCTGAATGTCTGTAGGTTTTTCTTTTGATGAAGGACCCTTAATGGACCAGTGATGCTATGGGAATAGAGTTGGCAGTTTGCAAGTCCCCAGGCAGTCTCTGAACTTAGAAGGGTAGAGGTACAGGGAGTGGGAAAAATTTAATTGTGATAACCTGTGGTCAAAGTGACTTACAATGTTCCCTGCCTTCTACTGTTCAATACCCTTGTGTCATCTCTTTTCATATCATACCAAGGTTGGTCTGTGTGACCAACAGACTAGTAGGAGTAATGGTGTGCACTTCTGAGACTAAGCTATAAAAGTAATTGCCATTTCCACTTTGGTTGCTGTCATGGTCAGGTTCATGTGTCAACTTGGCCAAGTGGTGGTACCCGTTTGTCTGGTTGGGCAGGTGCTGGCCTGTCTGTTGCAGGAGGACATTTCATAGAATTAGATCATGATCATGTCAGCTGCATCCACAGCTGATTCCATTTGTAATCAGCCAAGGAGAGTGTCTTCTGCAATGAGTGATGCTCAACCTAATCACTGGAAGCCTTTTAAGGAGGATTCAGAAGAGACAGGCTCTCTTCCTGCTTCAGCTGGCGAGCCTCTCCTGTGGAGTTCGTCCAGACCCTCCATTGGAATTGTCGGCTTCAGAGTCTGCCCTGTGGATTTTGGACTCTGTGTTCCTGCGGTCACATGAGACACTTTTATAAATTTTATATTTGCAAGTGTTCACTGTTGATTCTGTTTCTCCAGAGAACCCTAACTAATACAGTTGATCCATCTCTTTCTTTGCTCAATAATGCTAGGGGAAGCCAGCCACCATATTGCAGGCTACCTATAGAGAGCTTTAGGTAGTAAGGGACTGAGGCCTCCATCACGAGCCAATGGTGGACTGAGGCTTCTTGCTTACAGCTATATAAGTGAGCTTGAAAGTGGATCCTTCAACTCTGCTCAAGCCTTCAGCTCAAGACTGGCCACAATCTTGACTGTACCCTCCTGAGAGACCATGAGCCAGAAGAACCCAGCTACATCACTCCTGGATTCCTGATCCTCAGACACTGACTAAGATAAAATATTTTTGTTGTTTTGAGCTGCTAAGTTTTTTTTTCTTTTTTGATTTTATATCAAATCAGGTTTCTTAAAAATTTATTTATTTATTTTTTAAAAAATTTAACAAATGAACTAAAACATCAAACATGTATAATGTATGTATTATACACTATAATCATGTATAATATTAACATGTATAATCAGTAATTCACAATATCATCACTTAGTTGCATATTCATCATTTCTTAGAACATTTGCATCAATTCAGAAAAAGAAATAAAAAGACAACAGAAAAAGAAATAAAATGAAAACAGAAAAAAAAGATTATACATACCATACCCCTTACCCCTCCCTTTCATTAGCATTTCATACTAAATTTATTTTAACATTTGTTCCCCCTATTATTTATTTTTATTCCGTATGTTCTACTCGTCTGTTGACAAGGTAGATAAAAGGAGCATCAGACACAAGGTTTTCACAATCACACAGTCACATTGTGAAAGCTATATCATTATACAATCATCCTCAAGAAACATGGCTACTGGAACACAGCTCTACATTTTCAGGCAGTTCCCTCCAGCCTCTCCATTACATCTTGAATAACAAGGTGATATCTACTTAATGCATAAGAATAACCTCCAGGATAACCTCTCGACTCTGTTTGGAATCTCTCAGCCATCGCTACTTTGTCTCACTTCACTCTTCCCCCTTTTGGTCGAGAAGGTTTTCTCAATTCCTTGATGCTGAGTCTCACCTCATTCTAGGGTTTTTCTCAATCCCTTGATGCTGAGTCTCAGCTCATTCTAGAATTTCTGTCCCACGTTCCCAGGAAGGTCCACACTCCTGGGAGTCATGTCCCACGTAGACAGGGGGAGGGTGTTGAGTTTGCTTCTTGTGTTGGCTGGAGAGAGAGGCCACATATGAGCAACAAAAGAGGTTCTCTTGGGGGTGACTCTTAGGCCTAAATTTTAAGTATACTTGACCTATATCTTATGTGAGCTGCTAAGTTTTGAAGTAATTTTATGCAGCATTAGATAACTGATTAACTAGGAGATGCTGAGTGGGATGGTTGAAATTCCTTAAGAGAATACAATGCTAAATTCCCAGAAACGAGAGAAAGTGAATTTCGCAGATATTGTTATCAAACTTACTTAGACCTTTTACCACTTTCTTTCAAATGTAAAAAATAATACTTGGGCTTTGTAAACACACATACACACACACATACACATAGATATTTAAATAGAAAATTACCCTTCTTATCTTACTTCTCAGAAACAACCACTGAAATCAGTTTGGGTTTTATATCTCCTGATATTTTTCTATTCAGTTATAAAGACACACGAACACACAATTAAAAAACTGATTGGTGTGCGCATGTACTATTCAGCAAGTTTTTTTTTTATCATTTAGCCATATGGCACGGCTTCTTCTCATTCCGGTGCACTTGGCTCCAATTTAATTGTTCTAAAAGGTACATTATAGTCCATAATATGGCTATTCTATAATTTATTGAAATATTTCTTCATCTGCAATAATTCATAATGTTTTATTTATAAATATATTTATTTGTGATCTTACACAAAGCCACAAGATACATTTTTGAACACATATATACATATCTCTATAGGAGACAGTTCTAGAAAGGATTTTGGGAAGATGGTGGAGTAAAAAGCACTGAATAATTGATAACACTGAATTATAAATTTGATGGTCATTAAAAAGGGAATATTTAGATTGTATATATGCTCTGTATAAAAATAAAATTTTTAAAAAACCCATGGGACTATACAACACAAACCTGGAACCCTAAGTTGTTCCATGGAATATAGTTAATAGTACAATTATAAAAATGTGCTTTCATCAGTTGTAATAAGTGTACAACACCAATGCAAAATGATACTAATAGGGTGGCATATGGGAATCCTGCATTTTATGCATGATTGTTCTGCATTTATGCATGATTAGAAAAGTCTAACTTCTCTAATAAAAAAAAAGGTATATGTATTTAAATTTTTGATAGACAATCCCTAAATGACCTTTTTAAAAGTTGTTATTTCTTTTACCACTAACACATCCTAACACCAGATAGTAATAATTTTTAATTGTTCTAACTTGATGGGCAAAAATTTGCAGCTTGTTGTTTACATTTGCATATTCCTGATTTTTAATGAGAAATCTACAATCATTTCAATTGCTTTTCTGTTAGTAATATGTCATTTTTCTGTGGCTGCTTTTAGGAGTTTTTATTTGTCTCAGTATTGATCAGTTTGGTTATGGTGAGTCTGGGCATAGAGTTTTCTGGGTTTATCTTATTTGGGGTTTGCTGAGCTTCTTGACTATGAAGGTTTATGTCTTTCATAAGTTTTAGCCATTATTTCTTCAAGTAGTTGTTCTGTTCTACACTTTTTCTCTACTTCTGGGACTTCATTGACACAAATATTAAATATTTTGGTATTATTCTGCTGGTTCCTGAAGCCCCCTTTTTTTAAACTCTTTTTTTATTGTGAAATATAACATAAACAAAAAAGCAATACATTTCCAAGTGCATTTTAACAAGTAGTTGTAAAAAGGCTCTTTTCTTTTAATCTTACCAAAAAATGATCATTTTCTGTTTTTTTTTAAATTGGATTATTTTTATTCATCTCTCCATGAAGTTCTAAATTTCAACTGTTTTTAAAAAAACTTTCTGGTACTGTTTTGTAAGAATGTCCTCCCATACTTCTTGGAATACTTAATCATAACTGCTTTAAAGTCTTTGTCAGATAATTGTTGTTTACATCTGCATCAACTCAGTATTGGCATCTGGTGATTGTCCTTTTAAATGTGAATTGAGATTTGATAGATTTTCATGTGCCAAGTGTGAGAGGGGGAATAAAGCTCTCCCCTCAGAGGTGTCCAGGTATTAATTCCTGGAATCTGTGGATATGATACATTACATAGCAAAAAGGAAATTAGGTTGCAGGTACAATTAAGGTTGCTTATCAAATGACTGTGAGATGGTGAGATTATCCTGGATTTTCCATGTGGCCTTGATATAGTCTCACCAGTCTTTGAAAGCAGAGAACGTTTCCTGGCTGTGGTCAGAAAGAGATGTGACTATGGAAAAATGGTCTGAGAGATTCTGTTGCTGGTTTTAATTTTTTTGGAGGGCAGCGGTGCATGGTCTGGGATTCAAACCCGGGTCTCCAGCATGGAAGGCGAACATCCTATCACTGAATCACCCATGCGTCCTGTTGCTGGTTTTAAAGACATGGTTTTAAAGCCCATGTAGGATTTCTGACCTACAGAACTATAGGATAAAAAATGTGTTGCAGTAGCAATAGGAAACTCATACAGTGGTAATTTTGGATTGTATCCTGGATATTTTGAATATTAGGTTACGAGACTGCGTTTTGTTTAAATACTATGGAGAATGTCGATATTTTTGTTTTAGCAAGCAATCAACCTGGAAGGATTTATGCTGGAAATTCTGCCAGCCTTCTGTGGATTGTTGTTTCAGTGTCAGTTCTTTCTTCAGAACCTTTCAGTGCTATTTGCACCTGCCCCATTCGTGTGCCACAGGTGGCCAGCCCAGGACCTGGCAGTGAACTGTCCCTTACTTCATTTCTCCAAGTTTTTGATGTGTGTTTAGGATCAGGAACAGCACAGGTCTGAGCTGAAGAGTTTATAAACCAATTTATGGGCTCACTTTCCCGAGTTTCTCCTTTTTCATGATCTCCCTGGTACTTGCCAGTTCTCTGTGGCTGCCCTTTTCCATCCTCTTTCCAGAAAGCTAGTGCTTCATTTTCCTGCCAGGCTACATAGTTCCTATTAATGCACCTACATCCAGGGCCAAGAGGAGGGAGGACTGAGTGCGAAAAAAGGTATTAGGGGTTCTCCCTATTCTCTGGGGACCATAGCTCTGATTTCAGGTCCCTCTGCTACTGTTGTCAATGCCTCTGCCATTGCCAAGGATTGTCTGGGGATTGGAGCATGAAAGAATGGAAAACAGAGAGAGAGAGAGGAAGAGAAAGAGGTACCAAGGAAGGAAGGAGAGAGGAAGGGAGGGAGGAAGGGAGGGACAGAGGGATGAAGGAAGAGAGAGAGAGAAAGACAGAGGAAGGAAGGAGGGAAGGAAGAAAACAGGGCATTTCCCCCATTCTTTCTGAGTATTGGGAGTCTCCTTTCCCCAGTCTTGAGACACAACTACAAGGAACACTCTCTGTCTACACCTGATGCTCACTTCCAAGTTTGGGGCTGCCTCAAATCCTGATTGGGGGCTAAGATGGGTGTTCTAGTTTGCAAGCTGCCAGAATGCAATATACCAGAAACAGAATGACTTTTACAAGGGAGAATTTAATAAGTTGCTAGTTTACAGTTCTAAGTCAGTGAGAATGTCCCAATTAAAGTAGGTCTATAAAAATGTTCAGATTAAGGCACTAACAAAAGGTTACCTTCACACAAGAAAGGCCGATGAAATTCAGGGTTTCGCTCTCAATTGGAAAAGCACATGGCAAACATGGTGACGTCTGCTAGTTTCCTCTCCAGGCTTCTTGTTTCATGAAGCTCCCCCAGGGGTGTTCTCCTTCTTCATCTCCAGAGGTCGCTGGCTGGTGGACTCTGTGGTTCTCATCACTTTGGTTCTCATGCTCTCTCCAAAATGCTTCCTCTTTTGAAGGATCCCATTAAAGCAATCAAGACCCACCTGGGATGGGTGGAGTCATATCTCCATCTAATCAAGTTTAATACCTACAATTGGGCAAGTCACATCTCCAATAAGATAACCTAATCAAGTTGCAACCTATAGTACCAAATAGGAATGCTGCCTTTACAAAATGGGATTAGGACTAAAACATGGCTTTTCTAGGGTACATACATCCTTTCAAACAGGCGCAGTGGGAAAAACGGGAAATTCCCTGTCAGTTCAGTGGTACTTCACATTCTGGTCTTCTTCCCTAATCTTCCTTACTTTTCAAAGTCCTGAAATAGCTGCTGATGAGTTCCATCCTGATTTACAACTGTGTTCTGAGGGAGAGACAGGGTAGAATGGCTCACTCTATTGTAACTAAAACTGTAATCTCCTGCCTCACCTCTGGATAGCTGTTGACAGCCACAGGTTCCCTCAGGGTTTCTGTCCTACCCATGCTGACTGTGGGGGGTCGTTCAGCATCCTTGTAGCTCCCCCTTTCCATGCTGCCCCTAAATGAGAGCAGGCCTCAGCCAGACATAAATAAATCATGCTGAACCAACACTCAAATGAACGCCACTTACCTTTCTTGCCTGCTCTGCATTTGAGGACTTTTCGTGAGAGGCATGTAGAGGTCAGACTCCGTCTAGGTATCCATCTATAAGGAAATCCAGAGAGAGGGTTAATGCGTCTGATGAGAGCGACAAACAGACCTGTCGAGAATGGCTGAATCATCACTACGAAACTGAACCACAGAAGGATTGCATTACACCTTAATATTTAAGTATATTACTCGCAGAAAACTATTGCCTTTCTAATAGAAACTAGTTCCTCCTCACTGAAGAACAGGTGAAGGTCTTTAGATGGTGAGGCTAAGAGGATGCAGTTTGTCTCTGACTTTGCCCTGTGTATACCATGTGACTGCGCTTTGGGAGGCTCCTTATACGAGGTTCCTCGTCATCATTTGGAAAAGTTCTGCCTGTGTTCAAAGGTCACCCACTGTATTTCAGGAGCTTCTCATCTTTCCCTTATACTCTGAGAAACGTTGGTACTTACTATAACTCGTCATTCTAATATCACTTTCCCGTTTGCTTACTATTGCAAAATTCCCTAACTTGAGCAATTTGTTGTTTCTGCTTTTTTTATTGGTGATTGCACTGTGGCAAAATAATAGATTTTTAAATTCTTTTTAGTAGGAAAATAATTTCTGAACTAGAAGCAGATTGGCCTATTGGGCTGAACAAAAGGGGGGGGTGGCACATGACACTTCTTCTGTGCCACCAATAGGCACTCCTGCTTTAATCATTTCTCACCCAGTTATCCTGAAGGCCAGTGTCTATCAAACACTAATATGTGTATGAACCATCTGAGGATCTCCTCAAAACACAGATTCCCATTTAGTGGCTCTGGGGTGGGGACTGATGCTCTGCATTTCTGTGATGGCTCCCAGTGATGCTAAGGCTGCTGGGCCTACTGCCAGCCTTTTTGGTAGAAAGGATGTAGGCTGCAAGTGAACATCCATCCTTTGTATTTTAAGAATTCTATTGTTGATGGCAGTGGTCAGTAAAAAAAAAGAAAGAAAGAAAGAAAGCAGACATGGGTGTGTTACATGGTTGAAGGAATGTTGCTGTATTCTGATCATTGTCTGAGGTTGGGAAGTAGAGTCTGAGATGGAGCTGAGCATGTAGGAGCTGTATCAGATGGGCTCCTGCAGTCTACACCTGTGGAAGAGGCAGAGGTGGAGGGACTGTGGGATGATCTCAACAAAGGCCTGTTAACCCCCACAGGAGCTCTGAAGCTAGGGCGCCCCTTTAGAGACATCCTGAGTTGCGTGGGGGGACCAAACCTTTATATTCCAATGTTGACCAGCCATTGGATGCCAGCTGCGCCAGGGAGGGCATGTGAGCTCGGCTGAGGGGACACTCTGGCCGAGGCACCACCTGTCGAGGGCTGAGATCTCGGGCTACCTGCAGGCAGCACCTCCAGCAGCTTCCTTCCTGAAGACCCATCTGGAAGGTGCTAATGGTGCACACAGCCACACACCCTGGTCTCTGGTTTCTCTCTTGCTCATGCATCTACTGACTTGGAGCTTCAGTTAATACCCTCAAACAGAATCCCTTCTCAGGACACTGGCCTGAAAAACACCACTAGTCAGCTAGTGTCAGTCCAAGTTCTAGTTTGGTTTGTGGCTAGATTTTTCAACATTGATATGGTTTGATTGGACATTTCCTCATTCTTTCCTGCTAATCAGAACCTTGAATGGCCATAAGAAAATCTCTGTCTGAGGTCCAGGGAGGAACTTGAGGCTCAAAAAGAAAAGGACTACCTTTCTTGCAGAATACAAAAGCCCCAAGGAATATGTAGGTTAACTTAAAACAAAGGGAAGGGTTAGAACTGGAAAAGTCCATCAGTAGAGGGGTGAAAACAGGAGAGGCCAAGACAGACTGTTTAATGATTCAAACCTGTGCCTCCCAGCTTGTGTAATATGAACTTTAACCTCTTCTAAAAATAGTTTGCTCCCTGAGAATCCTTCACGCACTAGTAAAAGTAGTAGCACACTTGAGTGGCTCCTATGCTTGAAGATTGCAGGGAAAAGGGTAAGGGGATGCTGGGAAAGAGGAAGGGAGACGGGCAGGAATCCCTGGGGCAGAATATTGGGGTCTCTTGTCTATTTAAATGTTCTTGACAGAGATGGTGGAGAGTTGCCCAACAAAAACAGGGGCCAAAGCAGCGCAGGCAGCTGCATGGTGAGCTAGGAATTCCCTGAGCAACCTAATGAGACCAGGGAAGCTGGGCTCAAGCCCACTGTCACTCCACATAATATATCCCTGAAGTGCATCCCAGCTTCTGCCTGACTTCCACCTGAGCTGAGAGGGGATGTTCTGCGGATAATTTCCTGCACCTGGGAAAGCCTGTAGCCACAACCTTGGGAAACCCAGGCCCTGGATTTAAGAAATGTGGATACCGAAGGGTGTGGGCAATGGAGGAGAACCTGATACTGGCTTGCTTACCTGGGACCTGGGCAGGAGCTCTACCCAAAGGCCAGCACAAGAATGAAAACCTCGCACATCTTACAAAGCAGCAACCCACTGCTGCCGGACACGAGGTTGACAAACAGTGGTTGGGATGAGGGTTGCAGGCAGATGATCAAATGTCCAGGCAGTGAGAGCTCTGAGTTTAACTCAGATGCACAAGAGGATGGAAGAGCAAGAGGAGTCAAGGGAAACAGAGCCTGGGTTAATCTTTGCTTCTTTTCACAGCAGTGGCTCCAAGAACAATACACATCCATTGGTTATTATTTCCTTACCCCAGCTCCTCACCCCACTCCTTGTGGCTCTAGAATTTTCCATATGCTGTGTGTTCAGAGATGAGAATCGAAATGTTATCCTATATCCCTGGGAAGGACAAGGTTGAGTTGTTGGCACATGCATCTGAGGCATCTTCTATAGTCACCTATACAGCTCGTGTGCCTTTGACAGAGAGAGGAGACACGTCTACGCAGCCAGTCTCTTCCTGCCTTCACCCTGTCCTCTCAACAGATGCTCCTGGCAGCCTAATCCTCACAAGCAGAAAACCCGCACAAATGGGAGGTACACAGAAGCTTCCCAGCCTGAACTAAGTGATGTAGGTCATGGAGCGGACAGAACCATGCCCTCTTAGATTAAGTGTGCCAGATGATTAAAGCACATTTATTTGGGCACAAAGGTAGCATGCAGAGGGCAGGAAAGAATTGAGTTGCCCTGATCCTGTACCAGCACTTTTCCCCCTTACTCCTTTACTCCTTCACCGGATGACCTCAGGCTCCTTCCCTCTTACCATCTAAATATAGAAAGGAAAGAGACGTCCGATTCATTAAGAAACTGCAACCTACTCTATATGCTAACCTAACTAAATGCAAACAGCAATCCGATGGGATATTATTTTTTAAAAAATGCATGAGGGAAACTCAGAGGTTAGGTATATGTGGCAGAGGTGGGGACTTTAAACCCAGCTCTGTGACACCAAACCTTGCTTTCCAGAGGTTCTCAGCTCCATGTGCACATGTAAATCGCCCCCAAAGTACTTTGGAAAAATACCAGTGCTTGGGCCCCACCCCAGGCCAAATAAATCAGCATCTCTGGAGCAGCCATCTAGCAGCAGCATTTAAAAACAAAAATCTCTCTGAGTGATTGTAGCATGCAGCCAGGATTGAGGGTCATCGAGTTATGCTACGCTGCCTCCTTCCCGGCACAGGGAACCCGTACTCGGGCTCTCCCTGCACTCTCTTGCTTTGTTCTGCAATCCTTACTCCTTATCCACAGACACCCAACAACTGAGAGAGACATTTTCCAGCCTAAAGGATCATTATTTTTTGGATAATAAATGTGTGCAGGACACAGCTGATGCTGGCGTTCCTGGTTCACTGTGTAACTGAGTATGAGGTGCAGTATTTGAATTGTACTGTAACCCAGTCAGCAGTTCTGAGAGATGGGTCTATGTTGTTTGCGTATTATTACATGATGGGGTAGGAAGAGCACTGCATTTAGAACCATGACGTGGGGCTCCAGTCTCTATCCTCCTACTAACTAGCTCTGTGAGATGAAGAAAGTTTGCTTACCTACGCGGACCTCCATGTCTTTGCTTGTAGAAGGCACATGTCGGGTCTGATAATATCTGAACTTCCTTCTATTATCTACGTTGTGGAGCATACTGTTGAGACTTTCTCAAGAGCTTGCAACTTCAATCTACAATGTGGTTGTGGCATTTAATCTGTGGGAGTTTACCTTCAAGGTGTTTTTCTTTTTTTTAATCTCTTTAAAAGAAAAACACAGAATATTGTTTTTTCCAGAGAAAGTTAGGCTAATGTCTCTCTCCATCACCCTTTTGAGAACAATCTGAGTCAATTTGGAGAGTCTAATTGCTTATGCTCGGATGGTAATTACAGGTTCCTTCAGTGACATGTGTGACCTTGACTTTTAATTATTCAGGAGTGGCAGGTAGGGATCCTAAAGTGGGTTGTTGACACAAGATGCCTGGAAATAAGTTAACCCTTCTCTCTCTTTCCCAAATCAGAATGCATTAATTAGCTTTTGGTAGAAGTCTGAGGGACATGATTCTGGAGAAGACAGACACAGTTCAATGGCATAATTCTGTAATTATTCATACTTGCTGACAGTTATTATTCGACAGAGTCCAAGAAGACAGCTCAGGAAGTCCTTACTGGTTTGGGGCACTACAATGTACAGACCAAGAGACCACCAGTAGGTAGTCTCTGTCCTGGGACAGGAGTTCCTGATTAACTAAGGGGATCATTTTCAGCCTCGTTTCAGGGGCCTCATATGTCACCATGGAGCAGTAGGTACTCCAACTCTTAAATTGGCTGAAATGTATGAGGCTCTGCTGAAGCGAACCACTCTGCTTGTTTCGCCTAATTGTGCATGGAATGTGAGCCAGGGGCAGCCACTTAGTGATATTGATTAATTCAGTGTTTCCAAACTGAGCTCGGTGGAGTAGGGGGGTAGGGGTGGGGGTGGGCCGAAGATGTCCCAGGGGAGGCCGTGGAAATGGCAGAAGGAGCTGAGCAGGGAAGGAAAGTAGGCTTGCCTACACCTCACACAACCAGAACATCTGTACTTTTTAGCCAAGTGAACCTTGGCTAGGTTATCTTGAGTAGGTACCTAGGCTAGGTTATCTTGGGTAGGAACCTAGGCTAGTTTATCTTGGGTAGGTACCTAGGCTAGGTTATCTTGAGTAGGTACCTAGGCTAGGTTATCTTGGGTAGGTACTGTTCTAGTTTGCTAGCTGCTGGAATGCAACACACCAGAGATGGATTGGCTTTTAATAAAAGGGGATTTATTTTGTTAGTTCTTCAGAGGAAAGGCAGCTAACTTTCCACTGAGGTTCTTTCCTTCGTGGAAGGCACAGGATGGTCTCTGCTGGTCTTCTCTCCAGGCCCCTGGGTTCCAACAACTTTCCCCAGGGTGACTTCCTTCTGCATCTCCAAGGGCCTGGGCTAAGCTGCAAGTGCTGAGATGAGGAATGCGGAGCTGCTAGGCTGTGCTACATTGCCCTCTCTGATTTAAGCACCAGCCAGCTAAGTCAAATGTCACTCATTGCAGCAGACACGCCTCCTAGCCCACTGCAGATGTAATTAGCAACAGATGAGGTTCACGTACCATTAGCTTATGTCCGCAGCAACAAAACTAGCTATGCTCACCTGGCCAAGTTGACAACTGAATCTAACTAACACAGGTACCTAGGCTGGGTTATCTTGGGTAGGTTATCTTTGGGAAAATGTCCTGTGGCAAACAGTCAAAACCAAAACAAATGTTCAGACCCCACCGAATTGAATTCTTACCTAATTCAGCCAGTAAGTATTTAACCAGCATCTATTTCTAAGGAGAACAATTCCTTTTCTACCCCCATAGCAGACGATAGAGGGTGTTGTAAGAAAATTCCTCTCCTCTGTAAAGATGTATTTACTATTTTTTTTTTGATAACAGAAGTTAAAGAAGCCTTTCTTAGCATTTGGCCTGGTCCTTGAGTTCCAGAACTTGATTGACAGATGGGCAGTCATGGCCACTTGGTTCATTTCAGGGTGTCCCTTCCCCACTCCCCCCCACCCTCTTCTAAGCTCACAGACCACAGGTCACTTATAGTTTTTCCTCCTAACTCTTGTTTAATACACTGCCTTGGGAGGTGGTCTCCTTAGACCTCGAGTTAAAGTCTTAACATTCCAAGATGTAATAACAAACTGGAACAAATTCTTCTAGAAAGTTCCTGGTTACTGCCTGTGAGAAGAGTATGTTCCAGCCCAGGGTACTTAAGTGCCTGACCACCTCAGCTCCTGGCCATGCCCAGGTATTTACCAAGTGCTGGACAATCCATTCCTGTCAGGAGGAAGGCTTTTTGCCCTAATTACATTTCTGTTTCAACAGTCTGGTGGTTTTAGATTCGCTTCTCCTGGTCCAGGTGATCAGGTTCCCATCTGTACATTGTGTTTTCGTTCCTTCTGATTTAACATTTTCTGTGTTTTCCTAGCTTGTGACAATCCTATCAAAACCTCAGTCCCCTTCCTGACCTTCTGCCTCCCTGAAATCAGAACAGGAGTTATGGTCCCACAAGAATCAGGTTTTCTTCCTAAGAAAAAGTCTTTGAAGATGACCAGTATTTATTGACTATTGGGGGTAGCTAGACCCTGACACAGGTATGCTTCATCTTTTGCCTTATGTATTCCATAAAATGAGGGTAGAGGGAATTTTCAAGCATGAAATCATATTTAAATGTACTATTTAAGAGGAAAATACACTTAAAATTGACCCCTATTTTATCTGCTGGTTTGGATTTTCTTAAACACTGGATTTCCTTAAGGTAAGACAGGGTTGCATAGAATACCTCTGGATTGTGGTCTAACAGGGAGTCTCCTAAAAAAGGGAGCATTTCCTTCTCCCCACCAACTTTTCACCTTCTCCCTTGTTCTGTTCTACGTAGAAGGCACCCCTACTGTCTTCCTCTTTTCTTCATCCACTAGCTTTACTCTCATCCAAACTCAGAGGGCAGGCTTTTGAATTTGCTGTTCTGTGGGTCAGACTGTTCAGAAGCCTGTGGCGGGTGGGTAAGGTGACATTGAACTGTGCTCAGAGCTGGTCTGATGCAAGATCCTGCTTGTTGGTGACAGTTTGGCCAAGCCCGAGAAAATGGCTTTGGTAGTAGGAAATAGGATCAATGTTGGTGGCTTATTTGTCTTAAGAAGAGAAAGGTGTCTGCATTTATTTTGTGATGACTCATAGTTCATAATATCTTTCTCCCTGGGGAAGATTTCTGAGCTACGGCAAATCAAGAGATCTCGCTCATGCAAAAATTCTTGGAAAAAAGACCCATCTCTAGAGGATGACCAATTGCAATAGTTGCCCCTGGACTTGTGTCCGTAGGGACTCTAGCTACTGAGGAATGGAGAGAGGGCAGTGCTTGTGATAACATTTACCTCTCAATTATCATCAATCCATGCTTTCTCTTCTAACTCCCTTCAAGTCCCCTGTGGCCCTTGGGTGACATTACCTTGCATTACCATTTTGAATGTTGTGGGTACCATTGACCAAGGCTGAGCTTGATGTCCATTTAAACCAGAGTTTGCTTGTGTAAAGATGTGAGAACAAGAAGTGGGGGCCCAGCCTACTGCCATTAACCTTGATTTAAGTTCTGTTGGAGATAGCTCTCAAATGTTGGTCATTTCTAAAATTCAGTCTTCTCTCATACTGCACACTTCTTGCGTATTTCATCTATCACTGCAGATGTAATTTCTACTTATATGCTAAGGTCTACCAAATCCATATTTCAAGATTTCTCCAAGACACTTCGAGTCTCATATCTAACTGGACCTTGGTATTTTTATGTGCGTGACCTACAGGTGCCTTGAGTTTAATATGACTGACATTTACCTTATCTTCTTTCTCCAACCAGCTTTTTCTTCTGTGGCACTTCTCCAGGTGGTTTGTGTCGTCATCACCCGCATCTAAACTGAAGACAAAACTTGGGCATCATCCTAGGCCCCTTCCCCTCCTGCTGTCACTAATTCACTTCATTGGCCTGCTTAGAAAAAACTTCAACGTTTTGCCATCTCCTTCAGAACACAGTTGAAACTCTTTACTATGGCTTGAAAAGTCCTTGCCATCAAGTCCCTGCATGGCTACATATGATATGCATACTTGCTTCAACCAAGGGGAACTTCTGGCAGCTTTCTGAATTGGCTATGGTTTTCATGCACCTCAGTCTTGACACATGGTTTTTAATGCTGGGGACACCCCATTTTCCCCAATCACTGTTTCTTCAAGACTCTGCTCTGGCATCATCTCCAGAAAGCTCTCTGAGACATCTTGTCCTTCTCTCTATAATAATCCCTTTATCATAGGAA
Source organism: Tamandua tetradactyla (assembly GCF_023851605.1). Classification (NCBI taxonomy): domain Eukaryota; kingdom Metazoa; phylum Chordata; class Mammalia; order Pilosa; family Myrmecophagidae; genus Tamandua; species Tamandua tetradactyla. Next base: position 4,736,334 of record NC_135337.1, read on the forward strand.
TTAATAGTTATTACATTTCCATTAGTGCTCTGAATACATTTGCATATCTTATCTTTTCCTAATCTTTTCAACAGTCCTGTAAAGAAGGTAACCTGTTTTAATGACAAAGAAACAGGGATTAGAGAGGTAAAGAAACCTGGGAGCTTGTTAAAAATGCAAATTTTGAGACCTACTGTATCAGTCTCTAAGATTCTGGGATCCAGCAGTCTTTTTGAATGGGCTCTCCAAGTGACTCTGATATATACTAGTATTTGAGAAGCACTGCCCTACAAAGCTTAAAGAAACTGCATGGCTCATGAAGAGAGCAATTCTAGAGGGATTGGTCCAGAAGAAAGCACCTTTCAGGTGCTTGAAAACCAATTTAACGTCATTCAAAAGATAGTAAAGATACTATTTCAAGATAGAAATTAACTGGAGAATGAATTAGAATCCATGAGTATTTTAGATACTTGCAAATTATAATCACACACAGCTGAACTTTAGGAAAATCTTCTTTGAAACTGTGACTATCAACTGAGGATGATCTTGTTTGGTAAACAATTTAGTCACGATAAAGGGCCCTCTGGAAAAACAGTAAATTGGGGGCAGATTGTCCCAAGTATGGGTCTCCTTTTTTTAGCCATCCACATTTCCTCCTGGGCTAGCAAATGTCCTACTAATTTAGGACTGTAAGTGAGCATGACTAGAGTTTTGAGTGACAGTTCAACAGAAGTATTTAATTTTTATTAGAAGTTTCTTGAAGCTGAAACTCATTCAGTCCCCAAAGGCATGCATGCTTCTCTAAAAGAATTTCAGGTTATTAAGGGACATTTTGGGGGTAGGAATCCTGGACTTAAAAGGATCATTGCATACCAGATCAACTCATAGAGATGACTCTGGTTATACCTGAGAAGTGACTCAGAGCATGGAGGGTCCTTAACTAGTAACACTGCTTCTCTAACACGACAACAGCAATAAAAGTAATAATAATAGCTGTCATCTATTCAGCATCATTTTACAGATAAGAATAGTGAGATTTAGAGAATACTGAATTTGTCCCAGATAATGTGATGAAGTTATTAAGGGTCTTCACCATAAAGTGAGAGTCAAACTGAAACTTGGCATTTCCTTCAATCATGAATATAAATCACAAATCACGGTAGCAATAGCAGCATTTATATCTATGTTGGTAACAGAAATTACAGACAATTTTATATCACATATCACAGAACATCATTTACACTCATCATTACATCAAACATTTGGCGCTTATTAGGTCTGCCTCTAGATCTTGTACTTAATGTACTAATAAAGATGTAAAAATATTACTATAACAACTTTTTAATATTTGAATGCAGTTTTTAAAAATCTTGAATTGAGGTCATATTCACATAATACAAAATTGACCATTTAAAAATACACAATTTAGTGGCACTTAGAACATTCACGATGCCATGCAACAACACCTGTCTAGTCCTAAAACAATTTCATTGCCCCAAAAGAAAACTCCATGTCCAATAAGCAGTCACGTCTTTACCCCTCTACTCCCATCCACTGGCAACCACCAATTTGCTTTCTGTCTCTAATCTGGGTGTCTCTTCATGGACCTTAACATATTCTAAAATTTGTAGGGAAGCATAAAGGGTCAAGAATACCTGAGATGCTTGTGAATAGAGGCACAGGAAAGTGGGGGACTTGTACTATCAAATATCAAGATTTATTATCAAACTATTGTAATTAGTTTGGCATAGAATTTTCAGTGAGTTAGATGTGCTGACCAATGGAATAGAACAGAGAGCCAGATATCGACCACCACGTATGTAGAGTTATGATATATTATATAGCGGGTCAGCAGAACAGGGAGGAAAGGAGCAACTATTTAATTAATGAGGCTTTGATAACTTTTTAAAAAACTTTTTTATTGTAAAATACTATATAAAAATTTATATAAAACAAAGAAAAAGCAATAACTTTCAAAGCACAGTTTACAAGTAGTTACAGAACAGAGATCCCAGAGTTTGTCGTGGGCTACTGTCCCACCATCTCATATTTCTCCTTCTAGCTGCTCTAAAACTCCAGAGGGTAGACGGAATATTAATCTACTGATTCAGTAGCCACACTCATTAAATCCCATTTTCTCTGTTATACCTCCTCCTCCTTTAGTCCTTCTCCCAATCTATAGGGATCTTTGGGCGATGTCCATTCTGACTTTTCATGTTGAGAAGGGGTGTCCCCCTTAGAGGATGGGATGAAATTAATTGATAATCTTGGAGAGGCTGGTCCCTCTGAGTTTCAGGATTCATCTGACCTATGAATCCTCCAGGAATTACATGGTCCAGGAAGACAAATCTAGTTCATGAAACCTGTATAGAGTCTCACTTTGAGCCCTACTTATTCTAAAGAGTCAACAAGAGTCTATGTGGGTCATGACATCCGTGGGTGAAAGTCTCCCTGGCAACATGGGAGATGACTCCCAGGGATGAGCCTGGCCCTGGCACCAAGGAATCAACAATGCCATCCTGACCAAAAGGGGGAAAAGAAGTGTAGCAAATAAGGTATCAGTGACTAAGAGTCGAAAGGCTACTCTGGAGGCTACCCTTATGCAAGCTTCAGCTAGATAGTGCTACTTATCATGCTTTGCTAAACTCCAACCAAAACCATTCCTGCCAACCCTAAAGAACACATAGGGCTTTATCTGAGATTCCACAAAGTTTCTACTCACTATGTTTACTTTCCAAAAACCTACAACATCCAGATAGGTTCCTAGGCCAGATAAGTCAGCCTCTCCAGAGCATCAACTAGTTCCATCCCCCATTCCATATCATTAACAACCCTTTCCAACATGAAAAAGTTAGAATGGGCATAGCCCGCATACCCCCAAAGACTGGGAGAAATATTAAAGGAGAAGGTGGAGTTATAACAGAGAAGATAGGATTTTACAAATCATACTGTTGAATTATTAGATTAACATTTCCTTTCATCTCTAGTATCTTGGAGCAGCTAGAAGGAAAAACCTGAAACTGTGGAATTGTAACCCATACCAAACTCTGGAAATTTGTTCTACAATTAATTATTGTGGTATGCTTTGGAATTTATTGCTTTTTTGTATATACATTATTTTTCACAATAATTTTAAAAAAGACTCAACAGGAGTGATATTGATTGGGATTTAGCAAACCATGGCAGTCAGCACTATCTAATTGAAGCTTGCATAAAAATAGCTCCCAGAATAGCCTCTTGACTCCATTTGATCTCTCTTGTCCACTGATGCCTTATTTTATTATACTTCTTTTCCCCCTTTTTATCAGGAAGGTGTTGTTAATCCCAAGGTGCCAGGGCTAGACTCATCCAGGGGTCACGCCCCACATTGTCAGGGAGATATTTACCCCTGAATGGCTTGTGCCACATGTAGGGGGAGGGCAACAATTTTCTTCGCAGAGTTGGGGTGAGAGAGAGAGAGGCCACATCTGAGCAACAGAGAGACTTCCTAGAAGCATCTTTTGGGACTCATTATCGTAGTCTTATCTACTTCTCTACAGAAATAAGTTTCATAAGGGCAAGCCTTGAAATCCAGGGCTTGGCCTATCTGGATTTCAATAATACTATTTTTTATAATAGTATCATATATATGACATAGTTCCCATTTTAACCACTTTCAAGTAGACAATTCAGTGGTGTTAATTACACTCACAATGTTGCGTTACACTCACAACCATCCATTACCAAAACTTTTCCATCACCCCAAACAGAGACTCTGTACCCATTAAGCATTCACTCCCCATTCTTTACCTCTACCTCTGGATCCCCATAATCTGCTTTCTGTCTCTATAAATTTGCATATTCTGAGGTTGTGATAACTTTTTTCTTTCAGTATACATTCTTTTAAATTAAGGAAATTGTAGGCTTACCAAAAGAATATGCAGAAAATAGAGTTTCTGTATACTCTCCCTATTATTGATACCTTGCATTAGTGTCATCCCTTTATTAAAATGAAGAAAGAATATAATTATAATTGTACTGTCAATCATGGTCCATAGTTTATATTAGGGTTCACAGTTTGTGTTGTACAGTCCTGTGTTGTTGTTCTTTTTAATTTTTATTCTACTGACGTATATACAACCTAAAATTTCCCCTTTAACTACATTCAAATATATAATTCAATGCTGTTAATCATGTTCCCTGTTGTGCTAGCATCACCACCATCTGACAATTTTTAATGTAAATTCAATGAAATTTGTTTCTTCTTTAATCCTATATATTTTATTTTATGCATTAAAAAACCTCATATTGAGAAGGAGTCTGCAGGTGTCACCAGATGCTAAAGGGGCTCATGATATGGGAGAAGGCGAATGGTGGGACAAGTATTTGACACCAGTTTTGATTCATTCTAATGCCAATATTCTTTTCATGCCACATGAGATTTGGTCCATACTGGCCCCAAATGATCAGTAAATTCATAATACTTTCTGGTAATAGTCAGAGCCATAACTAATACAGAATTAGTTAGCCATTAGGCACAAAGAAAACCAGGTGGGAATAAGGAGTGACTGTGCTGGTTTTGGTAAAAATCAAATGCAAACTGCTTTAGTGGTTTGAGAATAAATCTATGAGCTCCTTTTCTTGGTTTCTGTGCTGGTTTGAAGCTATGTGCCCCAGAAAAGCCATGTTCTTTTAATCCATCCATCCCTGTGAGACAGACCTATTGTGGGTGTGGCCTTTTGGTTAGGTTGGTTCAACTGAGATGTGACCAGCCCACCCAAGCTAGGTCTTCATCATTTACTGGAGTCCTTTATGAGAGGAAAAAAGATTTAAAAAAGTCAAGAGAGCTTGGAGAGAAACACCCAGAGATGCTAGCAAGCAAGAATCCACAGAAACTGTAAGAGCCAGAACCTGAAAGCGACAACAAAACCCAGGAGAGAAGGAGCAGCAGACACTTGCGATGTTCCTTCCCATGTGACAGGAACCCTGGATGCCATCAGCCTTTCTTCAGAGAAGATATCGTTGATGCCTTAATCGGGACATTTTCATGGCCTTAGAACTATAGATTTGTAAACTAATAAATCCCTGTTGTAAAGCCACCCATTTCTGGTATATTGTATTCTTACAGGTTTAGCGAACTGAAACAGTTTCAATCCTGAAAACTTAGGAGAAATTTAGTATATATATATATACACCAGGTTGTTGCAATGCACAGACATTGCCATAGGCACTGGGGTTAAAGAAAAAAAAAGATTAATTTCTGCTTTAGAAGGGCACAGTTCAATAGTGTTTGCAAACTCAGGCACTCAAGCAATGGAACATTCTATCCTAGGATAAGCCAAAGTCCCCATGGAATAGGGACAGAAGAGGCTCAGTGTGACAGCCTGAGATCTGAGATGTCTAAGGAAAAAAAGGGATTGAATGGCCTATATGGGAAAAGGCATAGTGTTTTTTAGGCAATCTGTGGGAAGTTCAGTATGTAGATGTTGAATTAGTTATAATGTCTTAAAAGTCTCTCCACAGTCTGAAGTCTCATGACCTCTCCCACATCTCCTCCTGTTTCCTTCCGCTTGCTCTCCCCAGTCCAGCTGTGCTGCCCTACTTGCTGTTCCTTGAATTTTCCAAGTCTGCTCCTGCCTTTGCATTTGCCACTCCTTCTGCCCAAGGCACTCTTCCCTGGATAGCTCGGGGGCGCTCCCTCACCCCCTAAATCTTTGAGCCGAAGCTCAGAGTGAGGCCTTTTCGCCTACCTATCCCACAACCCCACCTCTCCAACCCTGCGCTCCTACCCTCATTTCATACTTAAGTTTCTCCAAAACGCTGACTGTCACTGATGAACTCTATCCGTGGTTCTTAAACCTCAGCACTTATCAGAAGCATCTGCAGGGCTTGTTAAAATTTCTGGACCCCATGCCCAGAATTCTGATTCAGTGGGTCTGGGATGGGCCCTGAGAATCTGTCCTTCTAACAAGTCCCAGAATTCTGATTTAGTAGGTCTGGGGCGGGCCCTGAGAATTTGTACTTCTGACAAGTCCCCAGGTGGTGTTACTGGTCTAGGGAAAGCCTTTGAGAACAGTGCATCGCGACTTTACTTTTCTACTGTCTGTCTATCTCTGCTAGGATGTGTGATATTTATGGCAGGACTTTTTGACTGTTTCAGTCATTGCTGTATTTCCAGTGCCCCAAACAGTGCCCAGAACATACAGAACATATTTGTTGAGTAGACGAATGAATGTGGCTTGACTGTAGGGTGTGTAAGATGGTGAGAGGTGTGTGTGTGTGTGTGTGGGGGGGACTGGTTTGAAAAACAAAGTTTGGGACAATTTCTTGACACTTTGTTATAGTAATACTTTATTATTATGAATATAATATTTTTGTGACAAAACCAACTCCTATTTATTGAGTATTCCCAGTGTGCCAGGTCATTTTTTAAAAAATTATTTATTAATTAAAAAAATTAACAAACCAAATAAAACATTAACATATATAACAGTAATTCACAATATCATCACTTAGTTGTATAGTCATAATTTCTCAGAACATTTGCATTAATTCAGAAAAAGAAATAAAAAGACAACAGAAAAAGAAATAAAATGAAAATGGAAAAGAAAAAAAAAAGATTATACCTATCATACCCCTTACCCTCGCTTTCATTGATCACTATCATTTCAAACTAAATTTATTTTAACATTTGTTCTCCCTATTATTTATTTTTATTCCATATGTTCTACTTGTCTGTTGACATGGTAGATAAAAGGAGCATCAGACACAAGGTTTTCACAATCACACAGTCACATTGTGACAGCTATATCATTATTCAATCCTCCTCAAGAAACATGGCTACTGGAACACAGCTCCACATTTTCAGGCAGTTCCCTCCAGCCTCTCCATTACATCTTGACTAACAAGATGATATCTACTTAATACATAAGAATAACCCCCAGGATAACCTCTCGACTCTGTTTGGAATCTCTCAGCCACTGACACTTTGTCTCATTTCACTCTTCCCCCTTTTGGTCGAGAAGGTTTTTTCAATCCCTTGATGCTAAATCTCAGCTCATTCTAGGGTTTTTTATTCAATCCCTTGATGCTGAGTCCCAGCTCATTCTAGAATTTCTGTCCCACGTTGCCAGGAAGGTCCACATCCCTGGGAGTCATGTCCCATGTAGACAGGGGGAGGGTGTTGAGTTTGCTTGTTGTGCTGGCTGAAGAGAGAGTGCCCGGTTATTTTTAACAACAAAATTTGGAGAGATTGGAAGGCTTTCATTTGCCCCAAATCACTCAAAATATGTAGTAAGTGGTTCAGTTAGGATTTTAACTTTAGGTCCATCTGACTTCAGAGGAGTTGCCTTAAGCACTGTGCTACAAAGCCATCTAATAATTTATTTTTAAACTTTTTAGTTTGAAATAATTTTAGATTTACAGAAGTGTTGCAAAGATGGTATAGAGGTTCCCAGATACCCTTCACCCAGCTTCCCCTGATGTTTACACCTTACATAACCAAAGTGCATTTATCAAAACTAGGAAATTAAAGTTGGTACAATACCGTGAACTCAACTACAGGCTTTATTTGGATTTCACCTGTGTTTTCATTAACGTCCTTTATCTTGCCTGGAATCCTATCAATTCCAACAATTTAAGAGTTAATGCAGACAGATCTGAGACACGGGCAGTGTGAAGTCCAGAAGAGACAAGAATGACTAAGACGCGGTCGAGTCCTCAAGGTGTAGATGTCTGGAAAACAGACATCTAAGTAAAGGATTTCACTAAGGGACACCCTGCTAGGACAGAGGGAAGCTCAGGGTGCCCTAAAGGCCAAAGAAAGGCTGACAGATACCCCAACCTTGGGGTTTGGGAAGACTTCATGGATTCATGGGTGAATCATGCAGGTAGAATGAGGCGAGTAGAAACAGCAAATTGCTGGGTATCAGCAGTGGGAAATGCCAGAGGCTGACTATGGGCAAGGGGGAGAGACAGGAGAGTCTGGCTGCGGTATGCCTGGACAGATGTTACCCTGCTGTGCTGAGGACTAATGAGGCTCTCTTGCAGGGAGGAAGCCAGCACGGTCAGGTATTTGTATGGATTGTAATCTTCTGGCCAGAGTGTATAGGCCAAATGTTTATCCTTTTATTTTCATGGTAAGACCCTTTGCAGCACAAAAAATTTTCATTTTGATGAGGTCCAATTTATCTACTTTTTTCTTTTGTTGTTTGAGCTTTGGGGTAAAGGCTAGGAAACTATTGCCAAACACAAGGTCCTAAAGATGCTTCCCTATGTTTTCTTCCAGGAGTTTGACAATTCTGGCTCTTATATTTAGGTCTGTGAGCAATTTTGAGTTGATTTTTGTATATGGTGTGAGATAAGGGTTCCCCTTCTTTTTTTTGAAAGTGGGCATCCAGTTTTCCCAGCACCTTTTGTTGAAGTGACTGTTCTTTCTCAATAGAGTGGTATTTTCAACCTTGTCAAAAATCAGTTGGCTGTAAATGTGAGGGTTAATTTCTGAACTCTCAATTCTATTTGACTGATATTTGTGCCAGTACTACGATGCTTTGATTACTGTGGCTTTGTAATACGTTTTCAAATTGGGAAGTGTGAGTCCCCAAAATTCATTCCTCTTTTTCAAGGTGGCTTTAGCTGTTCAGGGCCACTTGCCCTTCCATATAAAATTGAATTTTGATTGGTATGGCACTGAACCTTTAAATCATTTTGGGTAGTGTTGGCATCTTAACAATATTTAGTCTTCCAATACATGGAATGATCTTCCTTTTACTGAAGCCTTCTTGAACTTCTTTTAGTAATGCTTTGTAGTTTTCTGCGAAGATGTCCTCGATCAGATTTACATCCTTTATTAGATTGATTCCAAGGTGTTTGATTCTTTTAGTTGCTATTGTGAATGGAATTTTTTTTTCTTGATTTCTTCTTCTGATTGTTTACTGTTGTGCATAAAACACTACTGATTTTGGGGTGTTGCACTTGTACCTCATCACTTTGCCAAATTCATTTATTAAATCTAGGAGCTTTCTCATGGATTTTTTAGGATTTTCTGTATATAAGATCATATCATATGCCAATAGGGAAAGTTTTACTTCTTCTTTTCCTATTTGAATACCTGTTTTTTTTCTTTGCCTAATTTCTCTGGCAAAGACTTACAGTACAATGTTGCATAACAGCAGGAATAGCAGACACCCTTGTCTTGTTTCTCATATTAGGGGGGAATACTTTCAGTCTTTCACCATTAAGCAGGATGCTAGCTGTGGGCTTTTTGTATATTTTAATATGTTTCATACATCCCTTTATCATATTGAGAAAGTTTCCTACTATTCCTAGTGTTCTAAGTGTTTTTGTCAAGAAACGGTGCTGTATTTTATTAAATGCCTGTTCTGCATCAATTGAAAGGATCATGTATCTTTTTTTCCCTTCATTTTGTTAATGTGGTGGATTCCATTAATTAATTTTCTTATGTTGAGCCAACCTTGCATGCCAGGAATAAAGCCCATTTGATCATGGTGTGTAATTTTTAAAATTATTTTAGGCATTTTTTTGAGTATTTTATTGAGCATTTTTGCATTGAATTCATAAGCATTATTGATCTATCTGGCTTTGGTCTGATGATAATGTTGACCTCATAGAATGAGTTAGGGAGTGTTCCCAGTTATTAAATTTTTTGGAAGAGTTTGAGTAGAATTAGGGTTAAGTCTTCTTGGAATGTTTGGTAGAATTCCCTTGTCCAGGGTTTTTTACTGAATCAATCTCTTTACTAGCAATTGGTTTTTTGAGACCTCCTATTTCTTTTTGAAGCAATAGAGGTAGTTTGTGTGATCTAAGAATTTTTTTATTTCATCTAGGTTATCTAATTTATTGGAATACAGTTGTTCATAGAATCCTCTTATAGTCCCTTTTATTTCAGTGGAGTTTGTGGAATTGACCCCCTTTTCATTTCTGATTTTATTATTTGTATCCTCTCTCTTTTTCTCTTTGTCAGTCTAGCTAAATGTTTGTTGATTTTATTGATCTTTTCAAAGAACCAACTTTTGTTTTGTTGATTATCTTCTATAGTTTTTTTTGTTTGTTTGTTTTCTATTTCGTTCATCTCTGCTCTGATCTTTCTTATTTCCTTACCTTCTGCTTACGTTGGGTTTTGTTTGCTCTTCTTTTCTAGTTCTTCCAGCTTTGAGGTTAGGTCTCCAATTTGAAGTCATCTTTCTTTTTTAATGTAAGCATTTAGAGCTATAAATTTCACTCTCAGCATTGCCTTTGCTACATCTCATAAGTCTTGGTATGTTGTATTTTCCATTTTCATTTGCTCTAAGATATTTCCCTATTGAAAATATTTGGAAACAACCCAATTTAAAATTGGGCAAAATATTTGAACAGACATCTCTCCAAAGACCAATGGCCAGAAATTACATGAAAAGATGCTCAACATTATTAGCCATCAGGGAAATGCAAAACAATATTACAACGAGATACCATTTCACACCTCTTAGTATGGCTGCTATTAAAAAAAAAAAAGGAAAATAGTAAGTTGGAGAGGATGCAGAGAAACAGGAACACTCAGTCGTTGCTGGTGGGAATGTAAAGTGGTGCAGCTGTTGTGGAAGCTAGTCTGGCAGTTCCTCAGAAAGCTAAGTACAGATCTGCCGTATGGCCTGGCAATCCCACTACTAGGTACACACCCCAAAGAATTGAAAGCGAGGCACGAGCAGATATTTTTACACTGATGTTCTTAGCAGCATTATTCACAACTGCCAAAAGATGGGAGCAACCCAAGTATCCATCAATGGATACATGGATAAATTAAATTTGTTAAATACATACCATGGAATATTATTCAATTGTAAAAAGGAATGAAGTCATGATACATGCAACAACATGGGTGAACCTTGAAGGAATCCTGTTGCGTGAAATAAACCAGACACAAAAGGACAAATAGTGTATGATCTTACTGATTTGAAACACTTAGGACGAAACTCAAATGTGTAGAGTTGGAATCTAGAATATAGGTTGCGAGGGGTTGGTTAGGGAATGGGAGTTATGCCGGGTTGAAGCTGTATCTACCTCAGAATTTCCATGCACTGTAATCCTCATTCAGTATTGCTGGGTGGAATATTGTTGATTATCTCCATGAAGATATGACCCACCCAATTATGTGTGGTAAATTTTGGTTGTATGGTTTTCATGGAGATGTGTCTCCACCTGTTCAAGGTGGGGTTGCTTACTGGAGCCCTTTAAGAGGGAACTATTTTGGAAAAAGCTTTAGAACCACCAGAACAGACACAGCCAACAGGATGGACAGAGCCCTGGGGAAGCCGTTGAAGAAGCCTAGAGAGAAAACTAGCAGACATTGCTATGTGCCTTTCTAGCTGAGAGGGAAATCCTGAACATTACTGGGCTTCTTGAACCAAGGTATCTTTCCATGGATGCCTTAATTTGGACATTTTTATAGCCTTGCATTAATTAAGACATTTTCATGGCCTTAGAACTATAAACTTTTGGCATGCTACATTCCAACAGCTCACAAACTAGAACAGGAAGTTAAGGCTTAAAATGTACAGGCTTTCAGTTTTGAATGATGGAAATGTTTTGGTAATGGACGGTGGTGATGGGAGCACAAAATTGCGAATGCAATTAATAGCACTGAAATGTGTATCTGAATATGATTAAAAGGGGGACATGTTAGATTGTACACATGGTAACAGAAAAACATTTTTTTTAATATTCATAGAACTACAATACACAGTGAGCCCTAAGTTAAACCATGGACTTTAGTTTAATAGTACAGTTGTAAAAATGTGTGATCATCAATTGTAACAAATGATCCACATCAGCGCATGGTGTTGGTGGTGAAGTGGTGTGTGGGAATCCTCTATTTTATGCAGGATTGTTTTATAAACCCACAACTTCTCTAATTTAAAAAAGTTTATCCTGTGATAGTGAATATAATTGTTTATCTAAAGACTTCTGTCACAAGTATTATCTTATCACACTTACATATGAGAGGCAGTATCGGTAGTGGTAAATAGCATGACGTTGGAAGGAAACCATCTGGGTTGGAATCCTACCTGATTCTGCCATTTTTCAGCTATGTGGCTTGACAAATTTTTTTACCTCGCTGGGTTCACTTTTTCCTTAGACTTCATCTCATTGTGTTGGGAGGATTGAATTAAATCATGACTGTAGGCATTTAGCTCAGTGCCCACGCACAGTCATTGAATATCCACTGTTGTATTGTCATTAGCTGTCATTATATGTGTGCACCTATTTCTTTTTTTTTTTTTGATAGTGAAAATATACTTTATTTTTTTTAATACAATAGCTGCCAGCAATAGACTGGTGTGTAAGTTCCAAGAGAGAAAAGAAAACACAAGCATTTTATAATAAGCTTTCATTTGCCTTTTCAAGCAATTCTAAAGAAAATACTCAAGTTCTGCTCAACATTATGGCTTGGGAAACTGAACATTTTTTCTATGATAAAAACATTATTATGGTGGCCCCAATCTTGAAAAATTGTAAAGGGCAGAATAAAAAAGGCCCATATAGTATAATAACATATCAATAATGAATGCCTCCCCCTCCTTGAATCAAATAATGATTATAACCAGTGTAAGAAATTTGTATCAATAAACTTAATGAAATGTGCATCAAAATGTGCAAGAAAAAATACATTTCTATTTTCTCTCTCTTTAACTCTGAAGATATCTTATAAATGGATTTTTTAATGCACAGAAAGGAGAGCAATCTACATGCAACTCTGGAGAGATTTAAAATCCAAGAGAGATAAAATAATAATGCCTAAATTCGAATGGATCAGCTTGGGGTAGGAATAAATGTCAGAAATCTCCTAATCATATACAGATTGCTCAAGAGTTTAAGGGTAAGTTGTGGAGGTCAAAGTTACCAAGAAATAAAATCTTACTTGAATTTTATCACAAGTTATCAATACTAGTAAAACAGAACTGTATAGAAAATTTGCATCTACATTAAAAAAAAAAGGTAACTGAAATAGAGCTTTCCACCTGTTGAGTACAAAAATTTCTCAAAATCGCTTGGAATGTAGTGAGATTTCCCTTTCAGATTCTCATCTCCTCAGTGAAGTGGAAAAAGGGGGGAAATTATTGGGTAGTTGTAGAAACACTATCAGGTGATTTCCTTTATGTCAACCACATACTACATGAAAACCTCTATGTCCCAAATCTCCCCAAATTTTAAGCCATGATTTTTCCATAAACATATGATGGATGCATGTTGCATAATAATCCTTCTTCTTAGCTTTTATGCATTTGCCAATCTCAATTTCATTTTACTAACTTTGCTGATAAAGGAATAAAATCTTTCTACAGAGAAAAGTAAATCTGTCTTTGTTGGTATCAATAGACCAGCCAAGTGTGACAACGAGCACAAAGGCCCTCCTAGGTCATACAGCTAGACAGCTAAGTATAATCATAAAGATTTTAAAAGATAATGAGAATAAATATCCAAAGTGAAAATACTTCACAATCGAATTGCCAAATGTGTTCTTCAACAGTATACTTTAAGGAACGTAGCTCTTTCCTCTATTAGTCCTCCTCTTGGTACCACTTAGTCCACCATTCGGCAGAAACAACAGGCTCCCCACCTCTCAAATCTTTTTTATACTTTAAGTTATTCGGCAAGGTTCAACACCTCCTGAGTGTTAAGTTGCCACTATTTTAAAAGTAGGTGAAGAGAGATCATTCCTGCCTCTGTATCAGTATAGATATAACATTTTACCCACAGAAACAACTGAAATATAATTCCTCAATAGATAATCCATGTGAAGTGCCTGATAGTGCTTTTTCCTGGAACCAGACAAATCATCATCCACTATCTAATTACAAAAGATGTTTGCTACAACTTATGATCAGCAACAAGAAGTTCTAGGAAAGGAAAAACAAAAGAATCTTCCTGAGCCAAATGAATACAATACAGAGCTTTCCCTATCATTTTTCTATACCAACCAATTACTGTATGTAAAAAATGGAGTATGATTATAAAAGTCTGGCCGCTTCCATAAAGCCAGTGCTTTCTAAATGTTTACATACAAAAGGGAGTAAAATATTGCCATTTTAAAGCAATATACTTAATTTTTTTCAAAAGCAACCCATGAGAAATAGCACTTTTTAAACAACTTAGGTATAAAAATTATCAAAAATGTATTTCAGTCACAACCACAGTCTTTGGAATGGTATTTAGACAGTTCATTAAAAAAAAAATACAGATGAATAAATAAATAGCAAACTTTTGTTTTATTTTCACCAAGTTCCTCCTTTCCTGTTAGAGACAAATAATTCCTGGGACAGGACTTCAATTTAAAAAATAAAATTCATGCAGAGTGCTATTTCTCAACATGGCTATAGAAAAAACTTAACTCACAGAAATACATTGATTGAAATTAGGCAAAACTGAATATACACACTCACCACAACATCTTCAATTCAGTGAAGAAGGAGTGAATGATCCTCCACCCAAAGTCTAACATTAAATTTTTTTTGGAGAGGGTGGGGAGAAAGGGGTGATAATCTGTATATTTCATCTTGCTTTTAATATAGGATGAATAATGCATTCTTTACAAAAATTATATACATTAAATGTTCTTTAGAAACAAAATTTTATTTACTATTTTGACAAACAGACCCCACATTCCTTAGGTTAATTTCTGTGTGTTAGTTTTTAAATGACTAACCACTGTACTGCTACAGCTAAAGTAACTCACTATTAGTCTATGTAGTGTTGCTCAAAAGATCTATTAAAACAAAGGTATAGATCTATGCTTGCCAAAAAAACAAAAAAAGGAGCTTTTTAAATAAAAAGAAACTGGAAGAAAGCAATAATGTTCCAAATGAATGGCACTAGGCAAATTTCATACATCAAATAACAGTTTTAGACAGAGTATCAGGTATCCATCAGTTTTTCTCATAAGGATAAAATGCTTGAGGAAGATATTGAGACTACCATCCCCTCCCTCTAAATTTTTAGCTTCTACATAGTATAAGATGTTACAACTGGTATAAACGATAAATGCTTTTAGATAAAAATAAAAATCAATCTACAAAGCAAACTAGCAAAATCTGTTGTGACTATACATAAAAGGCTCTCTTTATCGGTGGTAATATCCTTTAGTACATATCCAGGATAGACTAAATTGAAAGAGAATATTTCTGATACAGTAGCAATCCTTTCATATACTTTTACTATTATAAAATTCCAAAAATACAAAAATATTCCTTGTACCATGCGTTATGCACCAGTTTGGGGCAGACTGATGAAGTCATGGCTACCATTTTAGCAGTGAAACATTGCACTTCAAAAGTTCTGCCATCTATACACAGTGTATGGTGAGGGCTCCAGAGAGATGGCAAACCACCTCTCAACTGAAAAGTTTGTGATGGAATGTCACCAAATTAGAGGAGAGTGGGATATGGGTAGGGGAAGTAGGCAGGATAAGAGAATTTTAAAATAATACTGCTTGGGAGTGTATATTTTAAGATAGCTACTATACCTTGTCTATCCTTTATCCTAATCCTGAATAACTGCATGTTCATGCAAAATAAAGTTTCTACTTTATAGGAAGAGAAGTAGTCTGTTAGGAAAAGCATATTCTGTTAGGGGAAGAGGTGAATACATCCATCTCATAAGAGCCATTTTACTTGGTGAGTCTTTTGGCTACATCACTATATGCTATTTCAACCTCCTTATCACTGGGGCAGGTATTGGTGAATTCATCCCTACTATAAGCATTAGTTAAGTATCTCCAGATGCCAGTCATTCCTTTTGGGATATCAAAATTGCGATATTTTTTGGCCACCACCTTGACAATGTGCAGTTTGGGCAGCAGATTGCAATCAGCTAATGTCATTTCATTGCCATCCAGAAATTTACGTGTAGAAAATTTAATATCCTCC
Organism: Tamandua tetradactyla; assembly: GCF_023851605.1. Taxonomy (NCBI): domain Eukaryota; kingdom Metazoa; phylum Chordata; class Mammalia; order Pilosa; family Myrmecophagidae; genus Tamandua; species Tamandua tetradactyla. The sequence continues at coordinate 4,752,212 of NC_135337.1, forward strand.
ATACTATTCTCATCAATTTCATCAGGGAGGGGAGAATTCAAATATTCATCCAGTTTCTGCAGTGCTTTCAAGAGCCCCCTCTCCAGTGCTTCATTAGCCTCTGGCCTTGAATTCTTGATATATGCAGAGAATTTGGCAAAGATGTCCATTCCAGCAGTATTTGATTCTGGATGTTTTGGTGAAAGCTTTAAGTACTTGGGAGGGCATAAGACATCTTCAAGAAATTCCTCAATCTTATTTACATCCGTTTTGACTTCATTGTTGAATGTTATAAATGGTGGGTGGGTCCCAGGAGCCAAGTTCTGCAGGTCTGCAGGCTTCCTTTTCAGGTCAGCGGTCGTGACACTAAATGCAACTCCTTTGAGCCAAAGAATCATGAAGAGCCTCTGGGAAAAGGGGCAGTTTCCTATGCTTTCACCATCACTGCCAGCCTTGACGAAGAGCTCTATGATGGGCTCTTTGTCCTCCCTCATCCCGTTCAGTGGCATCGACAACGCCATGGCCGGCTCGACTAGGCTCCGCAGACGGCGACTCCTGCTCCGGGGCTGCTCTGGGGGCCGGCTCCCGCGCGCTGCGCTTCCCTCAAGAGTCCAGGGGTCGACTTCGCAGCGATCTCGGCTCCTCAGCGCCTCAGCTCTGCAGCACAGCCTCAACCCTCACGCCTCACGCCCCACGCCCCGCGCGCGACTCCGCCCGTGTGTACCTATTTCACACTATGTTTGCATTTATTAGAAGCCAAGACACCTGAATGATATTTCAAAGAGCTTTCAAATATGTAGTCTCATTTCACCTTCAGCATAACTATTGTGCCCATTTTACAGATAAGAAAAGTGAGACACCACAAAGTTGAGTGACAAAACTTAGGCCACCTTATAATGAAGGAGAAGAGCCAAGCTTTTGGTTTATATTTCCAGTTTCTTTATGCACCTATTAGAACAGTGACCAAGACCATTAACAGTAGAGAGTGGTTGGAAAAATAATCAGTGGGCTGTTCTTCGTTTCCTAAAGAAGATTAGCCTTTATCAATAGTTTTACCACATAAAATGCTTTATGTCTGCCTTCTTGTGTGTCAGACTTATGAGCATTAAAGCAACTCAAAAATGCAGACTGATTTCAATTAATGAGGGCCAATGAGTCCCTAGAGTTTGACAAATTGTTAGTTGTAATAAACACAGCTCACAACTGGAGAGGGTATCTGGGAGTGAGCAGGCCAGGTCAGAACATACTCCCTTTGTGACCTTGGATGAATTGCCTACCCTTTAGGGGCCTCAGCTATTCATGGGAATTCTAATGCCCATTTCTGGTTTAGATTTGTAGGAAGTGTCTTAGATTTGTAGGAAGGGGTGCTGGTTTGAAACTGTTATGTACTCCAGAAAGCCATGTACTTCTAAACCAGTCTTATGGGGGCAGACCTATTGTTTAGTGGGACCTTCTGATTAGGTTGTTTCCATGGAGCTGTGGACCCACTCATTCAAGAAGGGTCTTAATCCACTTACAGGAGCCCTTTAAAAGGGAGATATTTTGGAAAAAGCACAAATGCTTGAAGAAAGAAAATGCCTCAGCAGAAGCCTGAAGGACCCATGGGAGCCAAGAGAGCCACATTGAAACCAATCAGGAGAAAAGAGCTAGCAGACATCACTGTATGCCTTCCCATGTGACATAGGAACCCAGACACAATCGACCTTCCTTTAGTGAAAGTATCTTCTTTTTGATGCCTTGATGTGGACATTTCTATGGTCTTAGGATTGTAAATTCATAAATCCCCTTTGTAAAGCCAATCCATTTTTTGTGTATTGTATTCCAGCAGTTTTAGCAAACTGAAACAGATTTTGCTACCAGATAAGTGGAGTGCTGCAATTTACAAATACCAAAAAAAAAAAAAAAAAATACTTGAATGACTTCATAAATGAATAAGGAGATGGTTCTGGAAGAATTGTGATATGCTTGATTAAAAAGAAAGACCTGAATTCTACTGCTAGTAGAAATGTGGACTCTAAGGATACTTCTGTGAGGACTTATCAGAAATAATGAATGTGTTGTTGCAAAGTGGAAGAAACACAACCCTTGTTTTAAATTGACAAGGAATTTGGCAAAATTGAGTACTGGTGTTGGATAGAAGGTAGAATTTGAAAGTGATAAGATGGTATACTTAGTTGAAGGGATTTCCAAACTAAATGTGGGAAATGTAGCCTGGCTTCTCCTTGTTGCTAATAGTAAAATGAAACAAGAAAGGGACAAGCTAGAACTGAATTCTTGGGTACAAAGAAACCAGAAATTGATGGTCTAGAAAATCTTGGGCTTCCAGAAAGTGAGACCTCAGAAAAGAGTGCCTCATGTGGAGGATTTAACAAAACATCAACCAGTTAGCCATTTCAGAAAAAGCCAACATTAGAAATGCCACAATCCAGAAAGGATTTATGGAAAGTCCTATTGTCTGATGGTTGTCACCCGTGTAGGCTACATACCAAGCCAAAAATATTTGTGAGATATGTATAAACAGAACCGCTGCCAGTCTGGACTGAAAGGGACAAAAAGGGACAACTTGAAGGAAAAATGACTTCAAAGGCAGAACCATGGATTCTAAGGTCTGGAGCCAAGAAATTTTGAGCCAGGAAAGCAGACCCACCCATGCCTGTGGAGAAAGTGAGTTTGCCCATAAGGCAGAGGGCAGGTGTTCCACCTCATCCTTTAGAATGAGTGCTGCTGTCTAGACCTCAGAGAGGGTAGACCCATTCCCTGGGAATTGGGGAAAGCCTAGCCATAGCCTCACTGTTGGAGAGGGGTGAACTTGTGTCCTGGAGATGGCAGAAAGTCTGAATATCAGCAGATCTTGAGGAGGGTGGGGCCAAGAATGTTACCAAATGTTGCAACCCTTCCTCCAATGTTTGCTGAGAGCAGAGCCATTCATTCATCCCTGAGGATAAAATATCATCCTATAAATGACCCTCCAGACTTTGAAATCCAACAGAGTTTGCCCTGAGGTTTTCAGAATTGTTTCTATCTGGTGATCCCTGTTTTCCGTCCAATTTCTCCCCATGGAAATGGGAATATTTATCCCATGACTGTCCCTTCTTTGTATATTGGCAGCAGATAACATGTTCTGAATTTCACAGGTCCACAGCCAGAGGAGAATTTTGCCTTAGGACAGACCATGCCTGTAGCTGATTTTTATGAGACTCTGTGCTGTGTTTTACTTTGTATTGCATTTTCATTGTTACTAAAATGGTTTAAAGTTTTTGTGATATTGTGTTAGAATGAATGTATTTTGTATATGGAAAGAACATGTCTTTTGGGGGTCCAGAGGGTGGAATGTGCTGGTTTGAAACTGTTGTGTACCCCCAAAGAGTCATGTGCTTTGAATCCAATCTTGTGGGAGCAGACCTACTGTTGGGTGGAATCTTTTGATTATGTTGTTTTGCATGGAAATGTAACCCTACCCATTCAAGGTGGGTTTTAACCCACTTACTGGAGTCCTTTAAGAGGGAGACATTTTGGAGAAAGCGCAGATGCTTGAAGAAAGAAAATGCCCTAGCAGAAGTCAGGACCCATAGGAGCTAAGAGAGCCATTTTGAAACCAGGAGAGAAGGGCCAGCAGACATCGCCATGCGCCTTCCCAAGTGACAGAGGAACACTGATGCCATCAGCCTTTCTTCAATGATGTTATCCTCTTGCTGATGCTTAATTTGGACATTTCCAGGGCCTTAGTATTGTAGCTTAATAAATCCCCTTTGTAAAACCAAACCATTTTTTGAATATTGCATTCTGGGAGCTTTAGCAAACCAAAACAGAAGGTATAAAAGATTTATACATTCGGATCATTCAGTGGTAGAATGCTCACCTTCCGTGCGGGAGAACCGAGTTCGATTCCCAGACCATGCACCGCTCCCTACCCCACCCCCTAAAAAAGATATATGCATTTACAGGCCCTGCCCTACAGAAGGCATGCACTAAGCATGAGTTATTTTTTCTCACCTGTGGTGGTTTGGAACTTTATGTATGCCAGCAAATCATGTCATTAAAGCAAATCCATCCCTGTGGGTATGCACCCATTGTAAAGAGGATTTTTTCATGAGGTTACTTCAGTTAAGGTGTGACCCACCATATTCAGTCTCGACGCTCTTACTGGAGTCCTTTGTAAATGGAATGAAGAGAGAGAGAGAGAGAGAATGAGAGACAACAGGAGCAAGAAGCAGAAATTGACAGAACCCTTTCTCTTCTAGAGAAAGGGGAAGCCAACAGATGCCACCATGTACCTTGCCATGTGACAGGGAGCCAAGGACCAACGGCAGTTGTCTTTAGGAAGAAATCATCACTTTAACGTCTTGATTTGGACATTCTCACAGCTTCAAACTGTGAGCTAATAAATCCCCCTTGTTTAAAGCTAACACATTTCACGGTATCTGCTTGAAGACAACCTAGGAAATAAAAACACTATTCCATCGTTTTCTTCCTTTCTGATAGCTATGGATTATCTCTGACGAAAGGGCATGGAATAGCATAGTAGTTTTATCAGAGATATTAAGTGTGAGGAAGGAAAAGACCTTACAAGTCAGTGTTTGGGTAAAAAAATAATGCCAAGATGTGTTTATCTTCATTAAAAATTCTGAGAAGCCAGAATCACCAACTGGATACTGCAGTTCTAACTTTGTACATTTAAAGTTTATTTGTGTTAACAGCAGCTGAATTTTTACTTGCATTTTTGTCTTCAAGTGGCTCAGCGGACTGAAGTAGTCAGGAAGAGCAGTGATTGAACAAGTAGTCTGGACAGACCCCATCAAGTAGTCAGTCCTGATAGCAGCCTCAGCTGACTGGTAGGCTTGGGCCCTGAGCCGAGTCCTGTGCCACCTACGTCCAAAATGTGTTTGGGGTGTTTGTCCTAGTGCAATTTCAAATATATATATAAATGCATAAATAAATAAATAAATAAATTTTTTAAGGAAACAGCTGGCAATTATTGCAAGATAACCATTCACCAAACTCTAAGGCTTATGTACAAGCACCCATAGCTGCTCTCACTTCCAAGCTGAGCTGTCCCAGCTGCACGTTTTAGAAACACTGCTATCCATTTCCTGCAGAAGCCAGGCCTGCCTTTCAGAGGGAGCTCCCGTTTCACTGACGGGGTGGAGCAGAAAGCACCGGCTGGGCGGCTATTGTGGCATAGCTGCTGTTCATCAATATTTGAATAGAGGTTCCTGGGCAGGTGCACGCACAACTGAGGTACGCAGGTGTGGGAGATGCACGTGTCCTTTCGTGTGTCCTAATTCCACTTGGGATAAACTGACTAATCTCAAGCATCCGCCAGAGTACAGGTCAGAGAGGACCAGCTGACACCAGGCAGCCAACTGGTGCCCCGCCAACGTCACCTGTGTTCTACAGACTCTGAGCTGTCTGATGGTTACCAATCACTCAGCCAGGCCATTTAGCTGTGCACTAGGGCTGGTGGGAGGTACCAGTGCTAGACCCCATTTACCTTTGGGGGCCTGGCTACTCTTAACTGGCTTTCCTTTAACCTTGAAAATTAATTCCAGATTTATCCCCAAGATTGGAGGAACCCTTGTTCCCTTGTCATGAAATCCTGGGCCTTTGGCCAATATTTGTCAGTAGTTGGTCATAGCCAGGGTGTCCACCTCTCTATCCCAGGGGCTTGTTTTTGTATGTTGACCTTTCATAATGGGACTGGACATCTGAGGACTAGACACAGATGACAAGACTGGCTTCCAAGGATAAATACCATGGCTAAGTTCTATCTCTAGTTGTTTCTCTCCCTAGATAACTACAACTAATAGAAGAGTGATTTAGCCTTTTCTTCATCATAAGTTTCCATATCCATTAAATGGTCATAATTTTCCCTGCTTTATGTACTCCCTAAGAATTTGGTGTAGCTAAAATAAAATCAAATATATAAGTTAGTCTAAAGAAATTAGAAAGGGCATAGAAATAAGAGGTGATGGCGTAGTTTTAACAGTAAAGGTTTACTGTTTCAGATTCCACTTATACAGACTTCGTGACTGCTTAGAAGGGACATTGCAAATGTTTACCATTGTCTTATGTATGAGAAAAAGGTTTTGTTCAATAATTGAACAGGGCAAAATAATATATGAGGGAGATGTTTAACCTGCTTATGTGAATGATCAGGTTCACAAACTTAGCAGAAGGCATTTACAAATTAAAAATTCATGCGTCATTCTTCTGAGCCTCCACAGCAAGTCATGAGATCTCTCCACTTAGTGACATTTAGCTATTAAAATCAGAGTCATACACAAAGAAAGACAAACACAACAAAAAATCAGAGACGTAGCACTGGAGGGAACTTTGAGTCCATCTAACCCAATGTTCTCATTTTATAGATGAAAAGATTGACTTCCAAGGATAAATAATATGCCCGAGTTCTATTTGTCTTACTGGACAGCCAAAAAATGGGCCAAACTCTAGTGTCTGCCACCATTCCATGCTGCCCCTATTTTGGCCTGGTTAAAGACTAATTTTCCAGTTTCAAGGGCAAAAATCCTGTTTTCCTTACAGGGGATCTAGCACAGAAACTCAGATTTACCAGTTAAAAGTGAAACAAAAGTCAGTTTTAATATTGCTGCACTTTCTCCCTTAACCAGTGGTCGATCAGATTTTATGGGGGCCAACCTTTTTAAATGTTGGAGATCTTCTGTCTGAAAAAGAATAAAAATTATGATATTTTAACTGTCCATAATAGCATATTTTTTTAAACATCTTTTGGCTGTAAACTCTTTGATCACCTCTTTAATTAATTATACTTTGGTGATATCATGATCTACAGAGAGAAAAGTAATTCAGCATTTCCTCTAGAATGGCTAATCAAAACTGTTTTTTTATTATTGATAGTTTAAAGAAATTATTTTAACTTCCCAACTTATTGGTAATTGTCGTGTAAATTTATATGATTGTTGTCAAATTTTAGAAAACTTTCATCTAGTTTCTATCATACCTGAACTATTCTAAGCACGCTTACTTTCGTCATTAGGCTATGGGTATATGCCATATAGACATAGAAATCATCATAAATTCTATTCCTCATAATTCCCATAAAAAATAACAACAGCAAAAAGGGATTATTTTTTGTCATTGAATGCACTGCATTATTAGGCATATTCCTCATAACAGAGAACTTTCAGTCTACTGAGGTGTTTGTGATTAATGAATCATCCACTTAAAACTTTAAACATCTGATGTTTGGAGGAATTTTCATACACTCTCTAAGGCTCTCCACATTTCAAACTGTATTTCTCTTCTATTCTGCATATACATCTGGTGCTGGGGGCTGAAGGATCCATTCATGTTTCTGTGTGAAAGCCTTGCCCTGCGTACCAAGATGGTTGACGAGTGGGCACCGCGGGTGATAGGAATGTTCCAGAAAGTCATTCTTGCTCTCGGATGGCTTTAACATAGCTATACATGGAAGGGATGGCAGACCACATAGCTATATTCTCATAAACCCAAGCTAAACTTTTTCCACACTCATCCTCCTCTTAACTGCATCCCCAAAATACCTAGGGGCCCTCCAGTGCCATCCCACCTGAAGAGTGCCATCCCTCCAGTGCCATCCCACCTGAAGAGATAGGAGATGGGGTGGGGATGGGGGTGGATCTGAGGGTGAGAGCCAGCATTCTTATCAATTGTGGTTAAAATAGCATACATTTGCAAATTCTACAAAACATATGATCCTGTGAGCACATTGCTGAGACCTCTCCAGGTCCTTGGAAGGACCAAGTGAGAAGCATTCTTTTGCCTTCATGGCAGAGGGGAGGTCTCTAGCTGGTTGCAGAGAAAGGGTTACAGCTCTCACCATTGTAGGCAGCATGTGACACATGCTGACAAAGGTGTGCTGTTGTCCAGGCAACCTGAGCAGATGGGTGCCAGCTGTGCAAGGGGCTCAGGATCGTGTAGCTGTCTCATAACCTTGAGGGGAGCACATCTGAGGGTGAAGCTGACTCATTAAGGATGGCAGAGAGGAAAATCCAAGAATCTGAGCCTTAAATTAGTCACCCCCGTAACTGTCCTACCCTGGGTCTTCTAATTATGTGGGAAAAGAGATTTTCTTCTTTGTTTAAGCCATTTTGAGTAGGATTTTCTGAAAATTGCATCCAAAAGCATCCGAAAATTACCATGCCATTATGCTAAATCAGACAGGAAGTGGGAACAAGATATACCATGTGTTGTTGTACGTAATAATTCAAGGGAAAACATGCAAAATGGAAACAGCTACAGAATCCTTGTGAATTTGAAATAGGACCTTTCTCAGGCAAAAGGCAAGGTTTATGAAAGAGTTGTTACTGAATGAAAAACAAGAATTCTGCAGAGGATATCTGGGGTTTTGGTGTATTGAGGATTTATTTTGCCCTGCTTATCATTACAGGTAGAACCCTATATTCTATAGGGGAACCATATTTTGTGATTCAGGTAGTGCTGACCTCACATCCCCAGGTCACCAGGGTGGGTCTGAGACTGAGGCTGGCCAGCAAGGTAGGCTGTCCCTCAAGGCCGCAGTTGAGGAAAGGGCGTGTGCATTTTCACTATTTGTCATATGGGAAATGTAGACACTGGGAAGGACGAATGGCATTCTTTTTTCCTGGGATCATGGGCTTTGAGGTTTCTGCCAGGAGGAAAGAGTCTGTTTGAGAGTAACATCAATCCAGAACCCGGAGGCAAGCTGAGTGCTGAGAGAGAGTAGATGACACCATCTGAGCTCCTGGATGCAGGTGTGCCTGAAGCCCACCTTGAAACTTCTCATGTACATGGGCCAATTCAGTCCCATTTGTACTTAAGTTGGTTTGCATTAACTTTCTGACACTTGCAGCTGGACGAGTTTAGTAAGTTTAGAATGTAGCAGGGCAAGAGGCAGGTTCTGAATCTGCCACAGAGACCAGAGTGGGGTCAGCTGAAGAATGGTGCGGGAGATAAGGAAGTGGAAAGCAGTCTGAGGTGGCCTGGTGCAGTGGCAGCGACCTGGCAAGTGGACATACCTATATTTGGGAGCAAATGGTCTGAGTTTTAGTCCCAGCTTATCCACTTATCAGCTTGATGCATCCAAGAAAGCCACTTAAACATTCTGGGTTTTGGTTTTCCAATCTATAAAATGGAAAGGGAATACTTGTCTCGCAAGTTTATGGTGAGACTTAAGTAAGATGATGTTTATAAAATTCCCAACGCAGAGCCTGGCAAGAAGTGTTTCTTAATAGCCTTTAGCTCCTGGCTCCCTAGAGAATAGGATCCAAGTTGCTGCAATAAAAATATCCAAATTTACTAGTAACATTCCTTGGATATTCTTTTCTCCCAACTGCCTCTTAGTTTTATCTCTTTCTCTTGTTATTTAATCCTAGTAGTTTCAATTGAAAATGATAATAGCTGCCATTATTCTATACAGTGTTTTGGTGTTTTACATACAATATCTTTACTCCTCAATCTTGACTCACAATAATGATTCAGAATAGCTGGCGTCACTTTACAGCTTAGGACACACCAGTTCAGAGAGATGAGTGATGTTAGGACATTTAGGCACAACTGCAGGGGTAGGGGAAGCTCTACTGGCATTTTTCACAGTTGGAATTTTTCCTTCTCAGGAGAATTATGAAAGACATACTGCTGTTTTGAATTTCAAACCACAGTTACCTGTGTAACTAAAGAACCCACACGTCGTTCAATAGGAAAAAGTGGAAACAGACCAGTGAGGGCCAGATGGAAACGTATATCAAATTCCACCTCTTCCTGGGATATAGGTAAGATAATGTTCTTGAGCTTCACAAGGGCTCATCCAAATTCTCTGATCCAAATTTTAGACTTTAGATTAAATCTTTTAGGTGTAAATGAACAATTTTAGAGAGCTTCAGCTAGAAGATGAGATTCATGCTAAATGGACTTCTTTTGCATCATAACAGAACTCATCACACCAAACCCAAACACCCACAATTATCATTACCACTCATTCTCTGCACCCCACCCTGATCTGTTTTTGCTCTTTGAAAATATGGGCGGTTTTATTCTGATTAGATGCAACATCTTCATTAGGACATAAACAGAGATATTTCTGCTTATGGAAGCTCAAATGTTGTAAAGACATTTCTGAGGCTGTCTGCTGCAGCCTTGTTCGCAATAAAAAAAAAAAGTGTCCTTATCAGTGAATGTCCAGGAATAAGATGAATTAAATAAATGGAATACTATGCTGCAGCTAAAAGGAAAAGGATGCACACACATACGCATACATACTCACACACACTGATATGGGAAAATGTTGACAACATTTTAATATTCTTAAAAAGCATGATATTTAGTACACCATCTCATTTTTGTAAAAAAAAATTCTAAAGCAACAGCAAAGAAAGTATTTGGATGAAGGCAAAGTCTAGAAGGAAAAGCACAAACCTATTAATACTGATTGCTTAATGGGGTGTGGTTTGGAGTGGGTGGGGGTCACAGAGAACTTTGATATTTTGCTCTTAACAGTTCTTTATAATTGAAAGGTTTTCTTTTTTGCCTTAGATATATATATATATATATTTTTAAATGAGCCAATTTAATTTCTATATGCAGAAAAAAATTCAAAGATTTGAAAATATGGAGGGTAACATCAAATTGGTCAATATTTAAGAGGACGGACCAAGCTGTTGCCTGACAGTGTCATGAATGTCAGAGTCTATTTCATATGTACTTTGTCCTGTGTTTACGTGCATGGCCCAGACTCGTTTATCTAATTATTGACTTTTTAAGAAGTTTGTCCCTCAACTCGCAAACCGCCGGCCGTGAGAACACAGGGGCTCTGTCTCCTGCTGTGTGCCTGGTTCTCTTCCTGCTTCCTTTGTTTTCCTTGAACTTGGAAAGACTCCATCCCAGGGCGCTGCAGCTACGCCACTCCTTTCTCCCCAGTCTCTAAGATCTCAATATCACATCTATGGTCCAAGTGAAACTAAAGCAAGACTAAATTTAAAAATCCTTCCCCTACATATTTAGATAAAATACTTACTTTACCTCCATTTTTACTCATTCATCCAGGCACTGTCATGGGTGGCCATGCTCTCTGCTCAGGGAACACAAATGTCCTGGGAGACGGACCGGGCAGCGACAGGGATAATGCGAGGTGGCCCCTGCCGTTACAAATACTTTCCAGCTGAAGGTACAAGATGAACAAGACATTGTCCCTGACGGCTCAAGGGGCATCGTCTGAGCTGCACTGTCCAACAGAAATATCATGTAGGCCATATATATAATTTAAATTTTTCTAGTGATCACATTTAAAAAATGAAAAGGAACAATGACATTTTGATTTTAATCATATATTTAATTTAAACCATAGACCCAAAACTTTGTCATTTCAACATGTAATCAATATAAAAAGTATTAATGAGGGTGTGCCACAGTGGCTCAGTGGCAGAACTCTTACCTGCCATGCTGGAGACCCGGGTTCAATTCCCAGAGCCTGCCCATGCCAAAAAGAAAAAAGGCATTCATTGGGTATTTTTCGTTATTTGCATACTAAGCTGTGGTATCCAATATGTATCTTACATGTACTTCACTTCTCTATTCGGACTGGACATATTTTTTTCAAGGGCTCAATAGGCGCATGTGACCTGTGGCTACTGTATTAGACAGGACGGGTTTAAGGGGGAAATGGGCTCATTGGTAGATTGTTTCATGCCAAAGTACTGAAAGCCCCGTAGGTGTGTGCCTACGGTGCTGTAGGGCATGGCATCTCACCCACTGGGGTGGGGGTGTGCAGGAGAGAAGGTATCAGGGAAGGCTTCCAGGAGGAAGCAGCACGGGAACAGAGTCAGTCAGATGCACTGTGGGAAGACCATCCCCCAAAGGTGAAATAAGCAGCCTGAAGACGAACCCAGTGACTTAAAATGGTGCAGTGTGGGCAGGCCCCACCAATAATTCACTGGTTGTAGCTTAAAAAGTGAACCTGAAAAATGATACATTAAAAAAAAAAATTCAATGAAGTTTTTGGTGGGTAGAGTGAAGAGGAAGGGGGAATACAGAGTAAGGGCCAGAAGCAGAGAGGGAAGCTTCACTACTTTAAGGTAACATGGCATGAAACCAGAGGAGCTGTTTGCCAGGGTGCTGCCAGGTCAGTGGAGGGCAGGCTGGATTTGCACCACCGCTCAGCATCTCAGCCAGGCCCCTTTGTGCAGTGTGTGGGCTGATCAACACTCCATGGCGACCCTCCACTGTTCTGTGGTGCTGCATCCTGTGGCGCTCGCTGTTTCTCCAATTCACATGAAAATCATCTCACTGGTGCTGGTTGGAGGACATCGGCGTGACATTGATAATTGATTTTTTTTTGGCTTTGTCTTGAAGCCTAAGTTCCTAACCATGCTGAGCTTTGCTGGGTGCCACGTAAGGCCCAGTGAAAAATGCAGCCCATGTTTATTTTCCCAAACGCTAACAAACTGGCATTGCCATTTAAAGGGCATCACACCTCGGGAATGAACTTGGCACGTGCTCGGTGAGTGTGCAGCCTGAGGGTGGCTGTCCCCAGTAGGACAGCACTGCGTGACCTTGGGCGCGTCACCTCCTCTCTCTAGGCTTCAGTTTCCTTGTCTGTGAAAGTAGGAGTTAGGGCCGATGACATAGGTCACAGGTATCGTGTGACTGGCAATCTCTGATGAGCTGGGGCAGACCATCCCTCCAGAAACTGTGGCCCAGGCTGTCCCCACCCCAGCTTTGGGCCCCCTCAGCACACCTTTACGCTCGGCCCACCCAGTCTCCTCTGGGCAACCTGCTTGCTGGAACCCAGGAAAATATCATTTTAGATATGCCCCCCCCAAAGTCCCCCACCCTCCAGTCCCCAACCCCCCACCTTGCACTGCTAGTGCTTTCAGAAACATAATATTGGCAAAACGGATTATGCACAAAAAAAATTCCCAGGAACTGGACGAACCAGTTTGGTGAGAAGCCCACGGCCACCTTCAGTAAGGGCTGGCCCCGCTTTCCTCCCCCTGCCCCCCGCAGCGGGAATGCGGGGACAAGCCAGGAGTCAGGTTGGACCTGGAGAAGTCTGAACCAGTTGAAGCTGCCTGGGACAGCTCTGGCATAGGCATGCCTTGGCCCCAGCTCACTGGGGCTTTAATAATGCAATAATAACCGGCTTCTAAAGCACACAAAGGCTTTTGGAAAGCAGGAGATAAAAGCTACTTTGTTCTGTCCTTGCTCAGTGCCTTATACATCCCACAGGTGCATAGGTGTTCCCACAGAAACTGCCCAGCGCCTGTTGTTAGATTCCCGCCCGGCCCCGTCCTACCCCCACCCCACTTCTGACTTACTGAGAAGCTATAGATAGCTTAAAATGAAAATGACATCCAGAAGACACACTTTAAAAAGCAAACAGAGTTGGGGGGCGGAGTGGAGGGAGGATTGCACATTGGAAAGCTCGGTATGCTTTCTGCTCAGCATTTCTCTACGGTAAAACCGTTGGCCCTGGCCAGATGCTGCATCCACTTCATCAAAAAGTCATCTTGGGCCCAGTGTGACCCTTAATGCAGTGGGAGCGTGGGCGTCTGCGGAGAAGCAGCCATTTCTCCTTCTCTGCAGCTCTGCACCGCACGCATAATGCCTGCTGGCGGGGGCAGGGGGGGGACTGTGCTGGGGGCGGCACCACGCCTCAGTCACCCTGTCACTGGGACCCCTCTCAGCATGACCCCCTCCCCCTCCCCCAGCCCCTCCCACACCCCCACCTTCATTTCTGGGCTTATATAAGGCTGACTTCTTCACCTGCCTGTGTCCTTCCACTTGACCTTTACGCAAAGATTCCAAATGAGGGTTGGATGATTGATGGGTCTCACGGAGCTCAACCCACCGAAGCCTCTTAGCTTACAAATAACAAATGGAAGCGGAGCAGAAAGCCATGGGTCCAAGGAGACATAGCTAGTGCTGCGTTGGATATATGGATAAGATTCTCATCCATATGCTTATTAATTTCTATGTACTTTATTTGTAACCCCCATCATCATTTAAGGAGGCTGGGTCTAATGAACTCTATAGGCAGGAGGGGTCTTTTATCTGAGCCACGTTATCGGTTTGGCTAGGCACATTTGAGGACAGCAGCTAGGACCCAACAGAATGACTTTGCATAACAAAGCAGGAGGAATCTGGGAGAGGGAAAGAGGAGCCAGAAGACTAGACTGAGAGGATGCGCTGTAAGAGAAACTCTCCCTGCCAAGGAGCCTTTTTAGAGCACACACATATCTGGTTTGGGGCGTGTCTGCGTTTTAAACTGTTTATGCTGGGATGTAATCTCCTTTCTCCTTTCCCTCAAGAAACCGCCACTGCTCATTGATGTTGTGTGAGTGGGTCTGGTGGGAGGAGGCATTCAAAGAGCGGCCGGCGTCTGTGTCCCTGTTGGCACGGTGGGAAACTGAGGCGGCCGCTCCAAACGCCAGGCTGGGAGTGTGAGGAGACAGCTGACCTCCGGGTTCTACATGGAAGTCCATTGCGGGCCCACGGCCCTTGACGCTGGACCCATTTAGAACTGATCTTGGCTTTGCAGGTGGAAGCGACATTCCCTGATTTGTTGCTGTTGCCAATCAGTCAAAAAGAGTTGCAGCATTTCCAGCAGCTGCATGCCAGGCGGGGGGTCTTCCCAACTTCTAGACCACCTGGCTGGAAGTTTCCCGAGGTCCATCCTAATTGGTTTGTCCACTCCCCAGCCAAAGGGGAGTTACCCGTAGGTATTCAGTCCATCATCGTGGGGCTGGGGCAAGCATGCTGCAACATTGGGAAGGAAAATGTCTTCCAAGACTGCGATTTTTCAAATACCATATTGATGTTATTTCCAACCTGCCCCAACACTGCAGTGGTTTCCTGTAGGCTGTGGTATCACATCTAAAATCTTGACCCTGTTATTCAAAGTTGTTTATGTTCTCGCCTTAACCTTCTTTCCTTCCTTCCTTCATTCATTCATCAAATACAAATTGTCTATCTAAAATTTTAAAGTTTTTCTACTCTTCCCTGAGAAGTTCATGAGAAATTCCACCACTGTACCCCCATCCATGCTCACCTTGACTCCTTGATTCTCTTTCTCTCTTCTCTACTTAATTGAATCAGTTTCAGTTATGCTCTTAGCCCATGAGGAACAGGAATCAGGCGAGCACCAGGAAAAGCAGATTAAGAAGTGGCTGAAGGCTACCCATGGATTTAGACTGGAACAAGACTCAAGTTTCAAGGTGGATCTGGAACTGGCTGTTCCACCTCTCTTGCTTCAGTTGCATGTTCTCTCTTTTCCTTATGCCATTACTGCTTATATTAAGTGTCCTCTACTGATAGCTTCTCCTGTCCACTCACAGTTTCTATTTCCTTATGACTTTGGCTCACACAAGGCGGTGGCTTGTCTGGACGCAGCAGTCTCAAGGTAACGCACGAGGCAGGCTCTTTAGCTTCTTCCGGTGCTGCCAACTCTCTCATCTTTTTTCCCAATTTCAAATTCCAGAGGGGATTCTGGTGACACAGCTCATCTTTTTATGCTGGCCCAAGTCATAGATCTCAGGCTGCCCAAGGGCAAGCCTCTCTTGAATCAGGGGTTTTCTCTGGTTACTCAACCTTGGTTGGTGAATAGGGTTCAAGTTTCATCGGTGGGCAGTAGAGTTGGGGTATGCAGGAGCTGGCACACCTTGGCTATAATGTTCCTCAAGGTCGTGTCTCTTCTGTATGTCTCATCTCAATGACTTCCTTATTTATGTTGTACTTACAATAAAATGCCAGCGACTCTTAAGATGGAGGCTCACTTAACCTGAATTCTCCATTGCATTATGATTTCAAATATCATAGACTGCTGTCTCTGGAAATCATTATATTATCTAAAATTTTTCAACCTTTAAGACTTTACATTCCGTTTCTTAGAATACCTCTTGTATCAGGAACTGGCACAAAAATGTTATGCTAAAGGTTAAAAATTGGGGCGTAAGGGAAAGGACTACTTCTGTAAAGGTGGTGATGGAAGACAAAAGACAATAGGAGAGAGATTACAGGAATAGAATAAATCGCACTTGGTAACTCTTGACTATCGGGGATGAGGAAGGGTGTGGAGCCTATTAGCAGAGTAACCCAAAATTTTGGCTTCTAGCAGTTTTATGGTTCTGGGTCTTATATTTGGGTCTTTGATCCATTTTGTGTTAATTTTTGTAAAAGGTGTTAAGACATGGGTCCTCTTTCGTTCTTTTGAGCATAGATATCCAGTTCTCCCAGCCCCATTTTTTGAACAGACTGTTCTGTCCAGTCGAGTGGACTTGGCAACTTTATCAAAAATCAGTTGACCATAGATGTGACGGTCCATTTCTGAACTCTCAATTCAGTTCCATTAATCAGTTTTTCTGTCTTTGTGCCAGTACCATGCTGTTTTGACCACTGTAGCTTTGTCATGTGCTTTAAAGTCAGGAAGTGTGCATCCTTCAACTTTGTTTTACTATTTCAAGATGTTTTGGCTATTCAGGACCTCTTACCCTTCCACAGAAACATTATAATAATTGTTTTCATTTCTTCAAAGTAGGCCATTGGAATTTTAATTGGGATTTTGTTGATTCTGTACATCAAATGAAGTAGAATTGATATTTTAATGATCTTTAATCTTCTAATCCATGAACACAGAATGTCCTTCCATTTATTTAGGTCTTCTTTGAATTCTTTTAGCAATGTTTTGTAGCTTTCTGAATCCTGGTCCTTTATATCCTTGGTTTAATTTGTTCCTAGATGTTTGATTCTTTTAGATGCTTTCATAAGTGGATTTTTTTTTCTTGGGTTTCCTCTCCAGATTGTTCATTACTAGTGTATAAAAACACTGCTGATTTTTGTGTGTTGATCGTGTATCCCACCGCTTTGTTGAACTCATTTATTAGCTCTAGCAGCTTTGCTATAGATTTTTGGGGACTTTCTTAATATCAGATCATGTCATCTGCAAATAGAGAAAGTTTTCCTTCTTCCTTTCCAGTTTGGGTGCCTTTTATTTCTTTTTCTTGCCAAATTGCTAAAACTTCTAGCAAAATATTGAATAAGTGGTGACAGTGGGCATCCTTAGTCTGGACCCAGATCAAGGAGGGAAAGTTTTTGTCTTTCAACATTGCGTGTGGTGTCAGCTGTGGTTCATCCATATATGCCATTTATCATGCTGTGGAAATTTCTTTCAATTCTTATCTTTTGAAGTGTTTTCTTTAAGAAGGGATGGTGGGCTTCTTGTAATTTTTTTTTTAATTAATAAAAATTTTTTTAAAAATTAAAAAAAAGGATGGTGGGTTTTGTCAAATATGATCATGCTGTTTTTTCCCCTTCAATATGTTAATATAGCATTACATTAATTGATTATCTTATGTTGAACCACCCTTCATACCAGGAACAAAACCCACTTGATCATGGTGTATAATCTTTTTAATGTGCTGTTGAATTTGAAAATACTGCTGTTTTTGAGGGCTCCCTAAAAGAATCTCAGAGATACTCAGGATCCACTTTGGGAATCGCTGGTATATGTGAATGCACTTTGGAAGTTAGAAAGTCCATAAAATGTGTTATAATCACCTTGAAAACTTATCAGAAAGGGATCTCTCTCATATGCCTATAATTTGCTTGAGGAAGGCATTATGCATGAGTAACATTGCTTTAAACAGGTCCTCAGGTCAAGATAGAGAAAGGGTGTCCAGTCCAGCTTCCTTAATTTCTCTTTCCTTAATGAGTACTGTAAATGACAATGTGCTACAAAAATACAGGGTATTAATCTGAAATAGATTGTTTTAAGGTAATTGTTATCTCCTGGGCAACCACTAAGCAAATAACCCCCCAAATATAAAAGAAAGAATAAAGGTATTCAAATAGTATACTAGAAAATATCTGTTTAACAAAAAAAGATAGTCGTACAAAAATAGAGGAATGAAAAGACATGAAACATACAGAAAACAAACAGAAAAGGGCTGTTGTAGGTCCTCCCTTATCAGTGGTTACTTACATGTAAATAGCCTAAACATCTGACTGTATACTGTCTACAAGAGACTTACTTTAGATTCAAAGACACTAACAGGCTGAAAGTAGAGGGATAGAAAAAGATTATACAAAAAGGGGGCTGGAATCACTATACTAATATCAGACACAGTTGACTCTTAAAACAAAAATTGTTATTAGAGAGCAACAAGTATAATTTATAATAATGAAAGGATCAATCCACCAGGAGGGGACAACAATTATAAACACATTTGGACCTACTAAGAGAGTCCCAAAACACAAGAAGCAAAACCTGACAGAATTGAAGAGAAAAATAGACAATTCAAAAATAATACTTGGAGACGTCAATACCCCACTTTCAACAATGGAGGGAATAACTGGCTATAATATTAACAAGGAGATAGAAGATCTAAACAGCACTATAAACCAAATAAACCTAATAGATGTCCATAGAAAGCTCTGCCCAACGACAGCAGAAAATACATTCATCTTATGTACATATGGAACAGTCTCCAGGATAGACCAAATATTAAACTGTAAGTCTCAATATATTTAAAAGGATTAAAAACATACTTTCTTTGTTCACAATGGAATAAATTTAGAAACCAATAACAGAATGAAATTTAGCAAATTCATAAATATGTGGAAATTAAACAACACACTCCTAAAAAAATAAATGGGTCATAGAAGAAATCATAAGGAAAATTAGAAAATACTTTGAGGTGAGTGAAAATGAAAACACAACATACCAAATATTATGAGATGCAGTGAAAGTCATGCTTAGAGGAAAATTGATAGCTGCAAATGCCTGTATTCAAAAGGAAGAAAAATGTAAAATCAATAACCTAAGCTTCCACCTTAAGAAGCTAGAAAAAAAGAAGAGCAAACTAAACCCAAAACAAGCAGAAGGAAGGAAATAATAAACACTAAAGTAGAGATTAATGAAATAGAGAATAGAAAAACAGGTAAATCAACAAAATTGATAGTTTTTAAAAGACAGTTGACAAACCTTTAGCTAATCTGACCAAGAAAGAGAGAAGACTGAAATTATTAAAATCAGGGATGTAAGATTCATTACCCATCATTACCCTTACAGAAATAAAGTGGATTATAAGGGACTACCATGAAAATTTAGATGCCAATATATTAGATAACCCTGATGAAATGAAGAAATTCCTAGAAAGACATAAACTGCTGAAACAAGAAGCTAATGAAAATCTGAATAGGCCTACAACAAATAAAAAAAGATAATTAAAAATAAATTAAACCAACCAAAACCATTCCAGCCTGTCCTAAAGAACCCTTAGGGCAATATATAAGATTCTACAAAGGTATCATGCACTAGGGTAAATTTCCAGAAACCTACAACCTCCAGATGGGTTCCTGGTCCAGATAAGTCCTGAAACCTAGAGGGCCCAGCCTCTCCAGAACATCAACTATTTCCATCTTCCTACCCCATATTAGTGACAGACCCTTCCAACATGAAAAAGTTAGAATGGGCATAGCCCAAATACCCCTAAAGAATGCGATAGAAAGATCAAAGGTGATGGTGGCATTACACAGAGAAGGTAGGGTTTAACAAATGAATATGATTGTTGAATCACTAAATTGATCTTTCTTTCAGTCTCCAGTATCTTAGAGCAGCTAGAAGTAAAAACCTAAAATTGTGGAATTGTAACCCATACCAAACTCTGAAATCTGTTCCACGACTTATTGTGCTGTGCTTTAAATTTATTGCCTATATATATATATATACATATCTGTTATTTTTCACAAAAAATTTTTAAAAGCTGATTGTGATGATAAAAAAAATATTTCTTCCTTCTAGCCTCCTATATTCCAGAGCAGCTAGAAGGAAAAATCTGAGAGGATGGTATGGTAGCCCATGACAAGCCCTGGGATCTGTCTTGCAACTACTTATTGAAGAGTGCTTTGAAAATTATTGCTTTTTTCTTTCTTTGCTTTGTATATATGTTATACTCTACAATAAAAAAAGTTAAAAAGTAAATAAATTTAAAAAATTGAATTTTAATTAGCAATGAAATTGAATTTGAATTATTAAAAGCAAAACAAAACTTCCCACAATGAAAAATGCAGGTCTGGGGATGGCTTAAGTGGTGAATTCTATCAAATGTTTAGAGGAAAGATTAACAAGAAATCTTTCATAAACTCAGGGGGTAAGAGCAGCCTGTGGGGGTGGTGATAGCATTGGAAAAAGGGTCAGAATATGGAGTTAAATTACAATTCTATCTTTTATTAGTTTGCTGATTTGGGGCAAATTACCTCACTTCTCTGAGCCTCTCAGGTTCTTGTTTCAAAAATACAAGTGGCACTGACCTACACACCTCACAGGGTGGTTGGTAAGTGTCAGGGGATACCCTATGAGTGAGAATGTCCACTTAACTATAAATACTTCACGAGTATTAGTATTCACCATTGGGGTCTCCATAACTTAATGTCAGGGTCTTTGGATTGTGAGGGAAGAGATTTCCACCACCCCCCAGGTGATGGCTGGATTTTAAGTCTTTTTATAGCTGCCTGGGACACTGGTTATTTTCTCCAGTGCCCAGGAGATTACTGTTATTATTATAGTGCTTATTTAGATTATCTTCCTTTCAACAACTTTCACTTGTCCAACCTACTGCTTTGTTTTATTGCTTTTGTTTATTTCGACATTTAAACATATCGTCAAGGGCATGCTTGAGCTTCGGTCAAACTTTGATATGTGTGGATCAAAGGATTACTCAATACAGCGACCTCAGGAGGTCTTCCTAGAAGCAGCACAGTGCACAGCAAAGATTTTGGTGTTAACCGTCCCTGGGTTTCAATTCCAGTTCTACCACGTCCTAGCTATGAGACCTTTGGCAAACTATATTATCTAACTTCTCTAAGCTTCAGTTTCTTCGTCTGTTAAACAGAAATTTGCAACTTCATATGATTGTTGTGAGGCTGAAAACAGACAATGTTTTAGCACATAGTAAGAGGTTAATAAATCTACTATTATTACTGGGCCTGGACAGTGAGTGATCAAGGACAGCTTCTTGGCTTAGGGAAGAGGGTGGCTGGCCAGCTTTGGACGAACTGAAAGAAACTAAAACTGACAGTATCAATTGCCTACTCTGTGCCAAGTACTTTTCCATATGCTCTTCACTTGATCCTCAGAATTCTGAAATGTAGACATTAATACCCATTTACATGTGACAGAGTGGAGGCTCAGGGAGATCAAATAATTTGTTCAAGGACACGCAGGTCAGTTGTCCATTTGAGGGTGGACTCCAGGTCTGATTCCTAAATCCAGGGTCTTTTTTTAATTCTGTATGTACCCAGTCCATAGCCCTTAATGGTCAAACTTTTCCTTGGCCTTCCATCTTGCCTTCCATTGCCCTCATAAGTGAACAGTTTTGCCTTTGCCAGGAGATTTCTTCTATCAAGTTACTCTCCTCCATTCCCCTCCATCCCCAACTCCAGCCAACCTCTGGATTCATGCCTCCAGGTTCAAGTGTTTCAGGCAGAGACGGAACTGCGTGTAATAGAATGTTGTAGACATGACTCAAGAATTAAAAGCAGCATTAGGCCACTTGAACAAAACGTTTCTTCAAATCTTATTCCTCTTTCAAGAATCACCTAGAGCCTTCTCTGAATCTTCCGAGAATTAGTCCTTCCTTTCTCGGATTTCCCACAGAAACTTATCCAGACCTCTGCTGCATATTTGCCATTATATTTAAAGTGGTAGTTTGAGTCTTTCAGGCCTAGGGGAGTCTATATTTTCCTCCTCTCCAAATCTTCTGCTTCAATTAAGAATTATTAAAATCCTTGTAGCAGCATTATTCACAATAACTAAGAGGTGGCAACAGCCCAGATACTCACAGGTGAATGGATAAACAAAATGTGACCCATTCATACAGTGGAATACCATTCAGCCATAAAAATAAATGCCATTCTGATCCATGTTACAACATAGATGACTCTTGAAAACAGGTTAGGTGAAATTAGCTAGACACAAAAGGACAATTATGATTCCAACTACATGAAATTTTTTAAATAAGCAAATTCTTAGAGACAGAGAGTAGATTAGAGTTAATCAGGGCCTAGGGAGAGAGAGGATGGGAAGTTACTGCTGGATGGATGTGCTGGTTTTCAGCTGTTATGTACCCCCCAGAAAAGGTCATGTTCTTTTAATCCATTCTTGTGGGGGCAGACCTATTGTGGGTGGGACCTTTTAGTTTGGTTGTTTCAATTGAGATGTGACCCACCTAATTCAAGGTGTGTCTTAATCCTTTACTGGAGTCCATTATGAGACAATAAAAGGCAGAAACACTCAGAGAGAGCTTCTCAATGAGAAGCTTAGAGAGAGTGAAATGACCTGGAGATGCTGAGAGAGGACACGTAGCTGCTCAGAGAGAGAGAGAGAGAGAGCCACTGGAATCAGAAGCTGAAAGCAATGGAACCCAGAAGTGGAAGACAGCTGATGCTGGCATGTGCCTTCCCATGTGACAGAGGAGTCCCAAATGCCAGCAGCCTTTCCTCAGAGAAGGTATCTCCCTCTTGATGCCTTAATTTGGACATTTTCATGGCCTTCGAACTGTAATTTTTTTTTTGTAAACTAATAAATCCCCATTGTAAAAGCCAATCCATTTCTGGTATTTTGCATTCCAGCACCTTTAGCAAACTGAAACGCTGGGTAATGAGTTTCTGTTTTGGGTGATGAAAAAGTTTTAGTAATGGAAGGTAGTAATGGTAGCACAACATTTTGTAAAAGTAATTCATACTACTGAACTGTTCACTCAAAAATAACAGATTTTTATTATATATATTTATATATAATTCACAATTTAAAAAAATCATGAGATACCACTTAAAATCCACTAGGATAACTATACAAAAAAGACAGATAATAACAAGTGTTGGCGAAGATGTGGAAAAATTGAAGCTCTCATGTACTGCTGGTGGGAATGTAAAATAGTGCAGTCATTTTGGAAAACAGTCTGAAAGTTCCTCAAAAACTTAAATAGGGAATTACCACATGACCCAGAAATATGCTCTTAGGTATAGATGCAAGAGAAATTAAAACATATGTCCACCACAAAAACTTGTGCACAAATATTTTTAGCAACATTATTCATAATAGCCAAAAGATAAAAACAGCCCAAATGCCTACTCACTGGCAGTTAAATAAACATGGTATGTGCATACAACAGAATGTTTTTTTAGCAATAAAAGGGATGCAGTACTGAGACATGCTACAACATGGATGAACCTTGAAAACATCATACTAAGTAAAAAGAAGCTAGTCACAAAAGGCCACATATTGCATGATTCCATTAATATAAATGTGCAGAATAGGCAAGTCCATGAGAGAAAGTAGATCAGTGGTTGGGTAGGGTTGAGGACATTGGAGGGGAAAGGGCAGAAGGGAATCAGGTGTGACTCTAATGGAATTTGTTTGAGGAATGACTGAAATCTGTGAATATACTTTAAACCATTGAATCATGCACTTCCAATGGGTGAATTGTAGGATATGAGAATTATATTACAATAAAGTATTGTATCTTCTAAAGAGCTAAATCTAGCAGAGAGAGAGCACATAATATATTCAGGGACTGGAGGAAGTCCAGTGTGGCTGGATTATTGAGCATAAGGGAGAGGTGTTTGAGAGATGAAGTTGCAGAGCTAGGCAGTGGCCAGGAATTGAAGGGTCTCACTGAACATAACATGGAGTTGTCATTCTGAGGACATTGGAAAAGTCATCAAAGGCTCTTGAGAAGAGGATGACATGATCAGATTCACATTTTGGGAAGAGTTCTAAAGATGTGGGTGAAGACACATCTGGGGAAAGCCTGCCTGGAGGCAGGGGGATGTCTTGGGGGTTGTTTTAGAAGTCCACATGAGAGGTGGCAGTGGAAGTGATCGGGGTGGTGATAGGAGAAATAGAATTAATAGGACTTGAGCCTGGTTGGTTGTAAGAGGTGTGGGGAATATAGGAAGAAGGCTGAATTGTACTGTCAAGAGGTGAGTGGTTGAAAGGGTGGCAGTTGTACACCCATATCTAAAGTTCAGAAGAGAGAATCATGGTCTCGACAGTGAAGTGAAATCTTGACAAGTAAGACAGAGCAGAACTTTGGAGGAAGGGTTGATTAAAGTACAGAGATACGAAGGGCTGTTTCTGTGTGAAGATTCTCCTATTGCCCTTCTCAGCTCATTAAGCAGCTTAGTATTGAAAGAATGGTCACGAAGAAGAGAAGGAAAGGACTTGACTGTCCATTTCATTTTTGTGATTTACAGATTTCTTTTCAAATGACTCTGAATTTCATGACCTTTCTCTAGAACTTGGCTTGATTTATTTGCATCCATTAAATCCTTCCCCTTTCTAGCCTTGGTTTCTTCAATTCTCTGGTTTTCAGCAACTGAAAAAGATGGTGTAGAACCTTTAGTGGGGAAAGCACCAGATTGAGATTTTATATGAAGCAGAGAGTTTGGAAAGCCAAGCCATCTATCCAATTTTTTTTGTTTTTGTTTTTGGAGGGGCAGGCACCAGGAATCGAACCCAGGTCCCCAGTATGGCAGGTGAGAACTCTGCCACTGAGCCACCATTGCCTGCCCTCCCCAATTTTTTTTTACCTCTTATCCACCCCATCATTTATTTATTTATTTTTTAACTCATCTGTCCATACCCTGGATAAATGAAGCATCAGCCCCTAGGCTTTCACAATCACACAGTCACATTGTAAAAGCTATATAGTTATACAATCATCTTCGAGAGTCAAGCTCAGTTCAACCATTTCCAGTACTTCCCTCTAGCCACCCTAAATACACCCACAAACTAAAAAGGGATATCTGTATAGTGCATAAGAATAACCTCCAGGATAACCTCTCAATTCTGTGTAAAATCTCTCAACCACTGAAATTTTATTTTGTCTCATGTCTCTCTTCCCCCTCTTGGTCAAGAAGACTTTCTCAGTTCCATGGTGCCAGGTCCCAGCTCATCCTCAGGAGTCATGTCCTACGTTGTCAGGGAGATTTACACCCCTGGGAATCATGTCCTATGTGGTGGAGAGAGGGTAGCTGCCAAGTTGGCTTAAAGAGTGAGGCCACATTTGAGTAATAAAAGAGGTTCTCAGGGGTGACTCTTAGACATAATTATAAGCAGGCGTACCTTCTTCTTTTCAGGATAAGTTTCCTAGGGGTGAGCGCCAAGATTGAGGGCTCAGCCTATTGAATTGGTTGTCTCACTGCTTGTGAGACTATCAGAAATTCCCCAGATGGGGAAGTTTAATATTTCCTCCTTTCTCCTTAACCCCTCAAGGGGACTTCACAAATATTTATTTATTCTCTGACCAATTACTCTGGGATTTATTGGGGCATCATACTAATCTGTGCAAACCAACAAGAGCTCATGCCCTAATCAAGATTCCATATAATTATGGTGTTTCAATAAACTGACCATACCAGGTAAATTAGATAATGTGCTACCCAAAATATAATTGCTTGCACCTAATAAACATCTCTCCCTTTGGTCTCACATAGAATTTAAAGTTTTAAAATATAGACCATATTATTTTTACCCTGTATTCTGATTTATGATAGTGCAATTCTTTTTTTTAAAAAAATTTTTTTTATTAATCAAAAAAAAGAAAAGAAATTAACACAACATTTAGAAATCATTCCATTCTACACATGCATTCAGTAATTCTTAGTACCATCACATAGATGTATGATCATCATTTCTTAGTACATTTGCATCGATTTAGGAAAAGAACTAGCAAAACAGCAGAAAAAGATATAGAATGTTAATATAGAGAAGAGAATTAAAATAATAATACTAATAATATATATATATATAAAGGAAAAAGAAAAAACAAAAACAAAAGATACAAACAAACAAACAAACAAACAAAAAACTATATTTCAGGTGCAGCTTCATTCAGTGTTCCAACATAGTTACATTACACTTAGGTATTATTGTGCTGTCCATTTTTGAGTTTTTGTATCTAGTCCTGTTGCACAGTCTGTATCCCTTCAGCTCCAATTACCCATTATCTTACCCTGTTTCTAACTCCTGCTGGTCTCTGTTACCAATGATATATTCCAAGCTGATTCTCGAATGTCGGTTCACATCAGTGGGACCATACAGTATTTGTCCTTCAGTTTTTGGCTAGACTCACTCAGCATAATGTTCTCTAGGTCCATCCATGTTATTACATGCTTCATAAGTTTATTCTGTCTTAAAGCTGCATAATATTCCATCGTAGGTATACGCCACAGTTTGTTTAGCCATTCTTCTGTTGATGGACATTTTGGCTGTTTCCATCTCTTTACAATTGTAGATAATGCTGCTATAAACACTGGTGTGCAAATGTCCGTCTGTGTTTTTGCCCTTAAGTCCTTTGAGTAGATACCTAGCAGTGGTATTGCTGGGTCATAATCCATTCTGCCAGTCTATGTCTTTTGACTGGGAAATTGTCTATTAACTTTTAGTGTTATTACTGTTTGGATAATATTTTCCTCTACCATTTTGCCTTTTGTATTATATATATCATATCTGATTTTCCTTCTTTCTACACTTTACTCCATACCTCTCTCTTCTGTCTTTTCGTATCTGACTCTAGTGCTCCCTTTAGTATTTCTTGCAGAGCTGGTCTCTTGGTCACAAATTCTCTCAGTGACTTTTTGTCTATAAATGTTTTAATTTCTCCTTCATTTTTGAAGGACAATTTTGCTGGATATAGAAGTCTTGGTTGGCAGTTTTTCTCTTTTAGTAATTTAAATATATCATCCCACTGTCTTCTAGCTTCCATGGTTTCTGCTGAGAAATCTACACATAGTCTTATTGGGCTTCCCTTGTATGTGATGGATTGTTTTTCTCTTGCTGCTTTCAAGATCCTCTCTTTCTCTTGGACCTCTGACATTCTAACTAGTAAGTGTCTTGGAGAACGCCTATTTGGGTCTATTCTTTTTGGGGTGCGCTGCACTTCTTGGATCTGTAATTTTAGGTCTTTCATAAGAGTTGGGAAATTTTCAGTGATAATTTCTTCCATTAGTTTTTCTCCTCCTTTTCCCTTCTCTTCTCCTTCTGGGACACCCACAACACGAATATTTGTGTGGTTCATATTGTCCTTGAGTTCCCTGATACCCTGTTCAAAGTTTTCCATTCTTTTCCGTATGGTTTCTGTTTCTTTTTGGAATTCAGATGTTCCATCCTCCAGTTCACTAATTGTAGCTTCTGTCTCTTTAGATCTACCATTGTAGGTATCCATTGTTTTTTCCATTTTTTCTTCTTTGTCCTTCACTCCCATAAGTTCTGTGATTTGTTTTTTCAGATTTTCTATTTCTTCTTTTTGTTCAGCCCATGTCTTCTTCATGTCCTCCCTCAATTTATTGATTTGGTTTTTGAAGAGTTTTTCCATTTCTGTTCGTATATTCAGCATTAGTTGTCTCAGCTCCTGTATCTCATTTGAACTATTGGTTTGTTTCTTTGACTGGGCCATATCTTCAATTTTCCGAGCGTCATCCATTATTTTCTGCTGGTGTCTGGGCATTTGATCAGATTTCCCTGGGTGTGGGACCCGGCTGGTTGAAAGGTTTTTCTGTGAAATCTCTAGGCTCTGTTTTTCTTTTCCTGCCCAGTAGGTGGCGCTCGTGGCGCTCGTCTGTCTGCGGGTCCCACCAGTAAAAGATGCTGTGGCTCCTTTAACTTGCCAATCCGAATCTCGCAGTCGGCCCGGGAAACCGCGCGTGGAGGGGGGGTCACCGGCCGCCGTGGCTTGGGGGAGTGCTGGTCCAAATTGCCCAGCTGGCCCGAGACACCAAGCGTGGCGGGAGGGCCCCACTATCCAACGTTCCCAGTCAGACCAAGGAGCCACGTGCGTGGAGGGGATCCCAATCGCCAGCCGCCCCGGCCTGGGAAAGCGCGCGCCCCTCGGGTATCTCACCGCAGCGGATTCTCCCTGCCCGTTCAGCCGTTCCAGAATGGGGTACGCGGTCTTTTTGGTCTCTGTCGTGGCTCCGGGAGCTGTTTCGTATTGTTTCTGTTTCTTTAGTTGCTGTTCTGGAGGAGGAACTAAGACCCGCGTGTCTTACTAAGCCGCCATCTTCTCCGGAAGTCTCGATAGTGCAATTCTTAACCCAAGTCTTTTGAATACAACTTTGGAAAACCATTTAGTGCTATTGTACTAAAGCTGGACATATATATTCCACCCCTCAGTATATGCTCAACAGAAATGTGAACATATGTGCACCAAAAGACATAAACTAGAATATTCATAGCTGCACTACTGATGATAACTGTATATTGGAGAAAACCCAAATATCCATGAAATATTGAATGGACAAATATATTGTGGTATAGTCATACAATGAAATACCATACAATAATAGGAATGAATGATCTACAGTCACATACAACAATGTGAATGAATCTAATAAACAAAATGTCCAACAGAGAATCCAGAGACAAAAGGGTATTTACTATATGAATCCTATTTACATAAAAAGGTAAAATGGTAGTGAAAGGTAATGAAATGGTAGACACTAAAAGGGGTCATGAAGAAGGCTTTGGTGGTATTTCTTGATTTGGATTTTGGTTACATGAGTGTGTTCTGCTTATGAAAATCCAACACACTACATATGTTTATTTTTCTTTATGTATATCATGCTTCAATAAAAAATTTTTTTAAATAGAAAAACATCCACGGACTTTTTGAGTGGCTTGCTTTAAGATGTTTGCTGCTATCTAACTAAGCCTCTTGATTTCATGTGCAGACTCTAAAGGGGATTACTATAAATGTGGTTCAAAACAGTGCCAATTCATCCTGATGATTACCTGAATATTTTGGCACATATGTGTAATTCAGTGATTACCACGTGTAGGGTGATGGGCGGGGTCTGTCCCAGGGGCAGTCCATGAAGTGTGTATTGCTACGGGGAAGTTTTGTGCGTGTGTGTGCATGGGCAGGCACCAGGAATTGAACCTGGGTCTCCGGCATGGCAGGCGAGAACTCTGCCACTGAGCCATTGTGGCCCACCCTTGCAGGGAATTTAAAACATAAAACTTACTGAAAGTCAGTTTGCTTTTTTATTATTACCATGCATCGACAATTCCAAATATCGATGATGATATATTTTGCTTATCTAACTTCTAAACAATGACTGCAGTTACTATTACTTGGGCTGGGCCACTCTAATAGGTCAATGATGTAACAGCTACGATTTAGGAGTGCTTGCACTGAGTCACAGGCTGGCCCGGTCCTTTTAAATGAAGCTTATTTAAGCCTCACAGCTGTACGAGCTAGGTATTATAGTTCCCATTGTACAGGCGAGAACACTGAGGCCCAGGCGGGTTAAGGAGCTTGCCCCAATTCTCTGAGCTAGTAAAGACAAGCGTGAACCTTCTGACTCACAGCCCGCTTTCTGATTAAACTCTCCCGCTTCTTGGTACTGACTAGCACATGAAAGGCCCTTGATACGTGCTTGCTGAATGAGTGAATAAATAATTGGGTAAGCGATGAAAGATTTGATTATTATTTTAGCAAGTTCAAAAGGAAGTTCTACTTGAATATGACTCCTTACCTAAGTTGGTTTAGGTGAGAAAACTCTCCATTTTCCTCTCTCCGATTTTAAGGGTAATTCTTTTGGAAAGCATTGCTGACATTTTATTTGCTTCCTGTTTCTCACATATCCTCTAGATCTTACAACTATTGTCAGTATTTTTTTTAAATTCAGGTTTGCAGATGAGGAAAAGCACTCATCCTGACTGCTCCAGCAATGAAGCAACAATCACACTAGTAAATACAGGTTTAATTTGGTGGTGGAAAAAAAACAGTTTTGGAAAAAACAAACAAACAAGGGTTTGGGGGGTCTGGAAGACCAATGTTGACTCTACCTTTTGCTAGCAGTGTGATGCTGACATTTTCCACCTTTCTGAGCCTTACTTTTAGAACCCATAAAGTAGGAATTATAATAGTATCAACCTCAGGGAGTGCACACTCAAATGCCTGCAGGGGCCAGGTGTAGGGAACTCGACATTGCTGGTCAAGAAGAGGCTGGGCCTGTGCTAGGGACACTGCTGAGGGGCTTGTGGCTGGGGGTGGGGGCTGGGCTGGACTCCACTGTTCTAGGCCCTTGTTCACTCAGCCATTCAGTTATTCGTTCATTTTATATTTCTGGAGCACCCATGATATTCTAGCATGTTTCTAAGCTCTGGAGCTGCAAACATGCATAACTCTCGGCATCTTTGTGTTCCTGAAGGAGACAAATGTGGAAAGAACCAATGAAAACACAATGTGGAATCACGGCATCTTCAAGTTTGAGGAATCTCATCAGAGCAGTTCTCAGGCTGAAGAGACTCTTGAGGACTCACATAGAGCATCTTCTGACTTTTAGTGGGACAGCACCAAAATCATCTCAGCTGGGTGAGGAACTCTGTTTCGGTAAAGCCCTGGAGAAAGGATATTTTATAATGTTCCTCTGCAATTTCCTAAGCATTCAAATGTACTCGTAGTCTGGAGAGTTTTTCTTTTTATTTCTTTGATTGGGTGATGCAAATGTTCTAAAAATGATCATGGTTATGAATATACAGTTCTGTGATGATATTGTGAGCCATTGATTGCATACCGTGCATGGACTGTATATGTGTGAAGATTTGTCAATAAAAATATATATATTTTTTTAATGTAATAAAGGTAGTTTGGTTGGAAAAAAAAGAGTGGTACTTTTGTGTTATGAATGGTGTTAATTTACACACTCTTTTTCTTTTTTCTCTAGCAGGAACTCTTCACATATCCTAGGTGATCTGGCAGGAATCACTAAGCTCTTCAATTTCCTCCAGTTAAGCCAGAGACAAAATAAATCACCAGTAGTGTCAAATCCACACTAGCAGGAGGCTGAGTCATAAACATGTTGCAGCTCAAGACTGCAAAAGTACATGTTTATAGATCCTCTGACTCTGATACTTTACAAATTACCCCCACAGGCCTTTTTCCAATGTATTAGTACATGGATTTTTCTCACTCATGTTGGGAGAGACATGGCGATTCCCAGGACTTTTAGGGGCTCTGCTGGCAAGTGCAATTTCACTTATGAGAACGGCACCTGGAAGTTTACCCTCTGTCTTGTTTGCATGCATTGCTCCCAATCCCTATCCCTTCCCAGACCACAGTCCTCACAGAGAGATGTTCACCTCTACTATGTGGATTTGGGCTTGGAGAGGCCAGATCTGAGCAACAAAGGAGGTTCTCTGGGGGTCACTCTTAGGCATGACTCCCAGTAGTCTCAGCCTCTCCTTTGCAGTAATAAGTTTCACAAGGGCAAACTCCAAGATCGAGGGCTCAGCCTATTGGATTGGTTGTCCCCATTGCTTGTGAAAATATCAGGAATTCTGCAAATGGGGAAGTTGAATATTTCCTCCTTTCCCCCAAGTCCCGCAAGGGTACTTTGCAAATACTTTTTGATTCACCGCCCAAATGACTCTGGGATATACTGGGACACCACACTAACCTGGACAAACACAAATTCCTGCCTTTGTGGAGATTATATTCTAGAAAGGGGAAACAATCCGTTTTCCTGGCCTGTTTACCACACAAACATTGTGTCATGGTCAGGTTCATGTGTCAACTCGGCCAAGTGGTGGTTGGGCAAGTGCTGGTTTGTCTGTTGCAATGAGGACATTTCACAGAATTAAATCATGATCATGTTGCTGCATCCGTAGCTGATTCCATTTGTAATCAGCCAAAGGGGAGTGTCTTCTGCAATGAGTGATGCTTAATCTGATCACTGAAAGCCTTATAAGGAAGATTCAGAAGAGACAAGCTCTTCCTGTTTTGGCTGATGAGGCTCTCCTGTGGAGTTCATCCAGACCCTCCATCAGAATCGTCGGCTTCACAGCCTACTCTGTGGATTTTGGACTCTGCGTTCCCATGGTTATGTGAGATACTTTTATAAATTTTATATTTGCGAGTGTTCCCTGTTGATTCTGTTTCTCTAGAGAACCCTAACTAATACACATTGTTATAGACTCTTGAAGTGGCTGAGGCATCAGGGGTGAGCTGGAGCAGATGTCCCCTGCCAGGCCATGTCTTGCTTACACCAGTCCTGACCATTGGGTCCTTACTCTGTGTGGACAGATCCAGCATCAAGGTCGCTCAGC
The DNA here is from genome assembly GCF_023851605.1 of Tamandua tetradactyla. Lineage (NCBI taxonomy): Eukaryota > Metazoa > Chordata > Mammalia > Pilosa > Myrmecophagidae > Tamandua > Tamandua tetradactyla. The sequence goes on from NC_135337.1 coordinate 4,784,292, forward strand.
ACTCCCAGAGAGGGCCCATGCTATGGTGGGACAGCAATCCTGTTACCCAAGTCCTTCCTCACCTGCCTTCCTGCCCATCTGACCCCTGCCTGTAGCTCTGTCTTCTAGGGCAGGGCTCTCAAACTTTAGCACATCAGAATCATTGATGAGGCTTGTTAAACTGCAGGGTCTAGGCTGGGGCCTGAGATTTTCCACAGGTGATGCTGACACTTCTGGTCCCTGGATCACACTTTGGGAACCAGTGTTCTCTGACAGTAACAGGTGAATTTAACAACTCCTCTTTCATAGCTCTTCAGCCTCCCAGTCCTTGCTATCTCATTGTTTCTTCAGGCCAAAACCTTCCTGAGCCTCTTACCTGCTTTGCATATGAGAAAGAATTTCCAGCCACCAAGCTCTGTCACTAGCCCTCGGGCAGAATAAGTAGGATACAATGCTGGTAGCCACCAAGAGGGTCTCTGCAGTTACATATACGCAATGAGAAATAGTGAATCTATCAAAAGGGGAGAACCCCAACCCAGTGCCAAGACTGCAGGAGGCAGCAGGAAAGAGCATTGGAAGAGCCGTCAGGAAGGCCAGATTCCAGTACCTCATTTGTTGTGGGGCCTTGCCAAGTCATTTCCCTGCTCTGGGACTCAGCTTTCCTTCTGCAACACAAGAATTGGCTGAGGTTCTTCTAGCAGCCATGATTCTAATCCTCTTTAGGGTGTGGCTGAATCTCAATAGACCTCCCTACCACTTCATTTCTGGGAATATCACTGGAGGAAGTACTTACCCAGATTTCTCTCCTTTCCAGCAGAATGCCAGATCCGCCCTCTAAGTCAATTCTGTATTCAGTTCTATTATTTTCTCTCAAGAGTTGCTTTGCATACATGGAGTTTATATTAAAGTCTGAAGTGTTACTTATGAATACCCCCAATTTACATTGGTCAAGCTCTTTTCCATTGCTCAAGATCTGTGAAAAGAAGGTTGCTTTGGAACTTCAGGTCAGCGATGTGTGATTCCATAATGCTGAGCCAAGCCCCCCCTTTCTGTTGCTGCCAATTGGCCTTGGAAGTAACCCTGCTGGCTTCCAGGACTTTTGCAGGGAACAATGACCGAGTCACACAGGTACCACCAAGGTTGCTTAACACTTCCCTTTCATGCTGGAGTGCAGGGCTCAGCCACAAAGAAAGAGCTATCTGCCTCCTGGCACCTGGACCTCTGGAAAGTTAAACTGCCATCTCTCCCTCTGTCTGATCAAGCAGTTCAGTAGCCCTAGATTTTAAATAACAATCACAAAACAAATATCATTGAGGGCTCTTAGCAAGGTTTCTTTTGCTCAGTAGAACGTGGTATCCAAATTCTGGGCAAGATCGTAAATTCCACTGTCATGTGAAAAGCTGCTCATGACAATCCATAAACAGAATGATAAAAGTTTGGACCAACCTGGCTGCCAGTTGGGTCAGCACAACTATTGGGCCTCAGGACATTGGTATAGCAGGAATCCAGTGGGTGACTGACCTGGGGACTGGCAGTGAGAAGTTCCAGATTCATTGGAAAATAAGCCTGGTGAGGGAGGTGAAAGTGTCGCCTAGACTAACAGCATATTTGTTATGTTCAGCTCATGCAGCAATTATTTATTCTTTTTAAGACGCCTATAATTATTTCCAAAAGAGGCAGTAAATTTTAGTAAAGTGTTCATGTTCTAGAGTTAGATGAGTATAAGTTTTTATCTTGGCTCTGCCATTTGTGCCCTTGGCCAGATTTTTTAATCTCTCTGAAGCTTCTGTTTCCTTCTATATTGAGATGGATGATAAAACCCACCTATTCAGGGTGGGCAATGGTGGCACAGTGGCAGAGTTCTTGCCTGCCATGCCAGAGACCCAGGTTCGATTCCTGGTGCCAGGTTCGATTCCTGGCATTCCTTGATGCCAAAACAACAACAAAACCCACCTGCACAGAACTGAGGGTTAAGGGAGGCAATACAACAGAACGGTGTTCAACATATTGGTGTTAATATTATTTACAATAGTTGCTCCAAAACATCAACTCAACTACCTAACATATAATAAATAAAAGTTAGGTGATCGAATGAAAGATGATGGATGAGATGGTCCAATTTTAATTTGCAAAAATACCTGGTGAAAATGAGAGATGTATTTGCTGAACTTCCTTCATTCATCACACCTTGATTCTCTCTTAGCAACCTGGAGCCAAGCAGAGTGGAGAGGAGCAGAGAAGAGCTACAGTTTGCAGTCCCTGATGAATGCAGGGAACCCCCCATCGTATTTGGGCCCTGGTTCGACAGTCCCTTACACACCCACCTTACCCACAACCACCAATGGGGCCTGGGGCCTGCCCTCCAGGGCCTGTGGGGGGACACTGTCCACCTCCTCAGCGGTACCCTTACCAAGGATTCCATAGTACGGGTGGTGGGATGGGCCCCAGGAGCTCCTAAAACTAAGTGTATGTTATGGAAGACCAAAGGGATGGCCTGGGCGCATCTACCTGCCTCACTGCCTGCTGGACAGCTCTCTGCAGTTGCTGCCTCTGGTACAAGCTCACCTGGGCCAGACCAGCTAGATCTGCCGCCCCCTGTGAGGGCGGTGCCTGCCTCCACCTCGTCTGGTTGCTGTAACAGATGACTAGGTCCACCCAGAACCTCCACCTTAAACACCACGGGATTCTAGATTAGCAGAGAGTGCTGCTGTGTAATTCAGTAACTTGATCCTTTCCATGCTTAAAATTCTGTTCTTTTTCTTGGTTTTTTTTTTTGGTGTGTCAAACCTGGGTCTTCTGCATGGAAGGTAAAGCCTTCCACCTTTAACCACCCATGCATCCCAAGTCTGTTTTGTTTTTTTTATCTTTAACAAATGTGCTAAATGATTCTCCTTTTATTTTTTGTTATAATTTTTAAATGATATATTCGAGTCGTGGCAAGGTGTAATACACTATTAAACGGATTTCTTTGCTAAGCCCCTGCATGTTTCAATTATCTGTTCAGACCTCAAAACAAAACAAAAACTCTTGAAGTTCAAGAGTCCAAGAACACTCAGGAAATTCGTAGTTCTACAGAGGATGTTCATGCAGAAGGATTCTCAGGCATCATATGTTGAGTCTAACCTGCAGAGAGAACAGTTACATGCCCAAGGACACGGAGCAGGTTAATGATAGAGCTGGGTTTAGAAACTCCTATTTGACTTCCTCTCTTGCACATTTTCACTGTTGCTTTGCACCCACCTCCCTTGGCCTCCTGAGCTGTTTTATTGAAATCACTCAGCTGTTGGTGCCAAAGTCACAGTGACTTGCACGTTTCAGAGGCAGGACCAGGGCAGAGGTATATGGGAGCCGTGGTGGGATGGGAAGTAGCTCAAGGAAGGGGTGAGGCAGGTCTGCAGGCCTTTCCCACCACTTCCCCTATCTTCCAACCTTACAGCTTACCCACCTTCCTCCCAGAGGAACTGCTTATAAAGCACAGATGTCTTGAGCATCCAAGAGTCTCAACTGGTCCAGTCCATACACCATATGCTTTCATGCAATCACGAGGCAAACACTTTAAGGGCAATCATGAAACTTTCATTGATTACATTGTTTTGCCCGTTTGACCTTGAATCTTTTGATTCAGTCCTGATCAACTGTCCCTTCTCCCACTCCAGGGTGGTCACCTTCCTTGGAAATCCATAGTTATTGAAGCAGCATCTTCTAATTCACTTCATACCTTCTGACCCCCACCCAGCTCCCTCTGGGCATTCGCACTGGAACTGGTGAAACTGGATCTTGACTTGGAGGCTTCCGGCCGATAATGGGCAGTAATTTTTTTTCTCACTTCTGGTCCAATTTTGCTCCTTTCATCAACACCCACTTTTTAAAAAAAATTTTATTGGTAAAACAATGTACAAACACATACATTCTTAACATACAAACATTCCATATATGGTATATAATCAATGGCTCACAATGTCATCACATAGTTATATATTCATCAGCATGATCATTTCTAGAACATTTGCATCACTCCTGAAAAAAGAAATAAAAAGAAAAAAGAAAAAACTCATACATACCATACCCTTTACCCCTCCTTCTCATTGACCACTAGTATTTCCATCTACCCAATATATATATATATATATATATATTTTTTTTAATTTTAATGTTTGTTCCCCCTTATTATTTATTTATTTTTAATCCATATGCTTTACTCATTTGTCCATACTGTAGATAAAAGGAACAACAGACATAAGATTTTCACAATCATAGTCACATTAGAAAGCTATATCATTATACAGTCATCTTCAGGAAACATGGCTATTGGAACACAGCTCTACAGTTTCAGGCACTTCCCTCTAGCCCCTCTATATACCTTAAACTAAAAAGGGGATATCTATATAATGCGTTAGAATAACCTCCAGGATAACCTCTTGACTCTGAACTCTCTCAGCCACTGACACTTTATTTTGTCTCACTTCTCTCTTCCCCCTTTCAGTTGAGAAGTTTTTCTCAATCCCTTGATGCTGTGTCACAGCTCATTCTAGGATTTCTGTCCCACTGCCAAGAAGGTCCACACCCCTGAGAGTCATGTCCCATGTAGAGAGGGGGAGGGCAGTGAGTTTGCGTGCCGTGTTGGCTGGGAGAGAAAGGCCACATCTGAGCAACAAAAGAGGTTCTCTGGGCGTGACTCTTAGGCCTAATTTTAAGTAGGCTTAGTCTATCCTTTGTGGGGATAAGTTTCATATGAACAAACCCCAAGATTGCAGGCTTGGCCTATTGATTTTTTTGTCCCCACTGCTTGCAAGAATATCAGGAGTTCTCCAAATGGGGAAGTTGAATGTTCCCCCCTTCTCGCCCTTCCCCTAAGGGGACTTTGCAGATACTCCAACACCCTCTCCTGCAATGAGACTAGGTCCTTGACGGCAAGGACCTTTCAGCTGGCTCATTGCTGGGTGCAGTGTCTTGCACATAGCAAGTGTTCAGTACACGTTGGAGACTATGGGTGAGATGGCCCAGTTATCACCTGGAAAATATTTGATGAGAGATAAAGAATGCATTTGCTGAATTTCTTTCATTCTGCAAGTCTTTATTCTTCTGGTGACCTGTGGTGCTTCTAAAAGTTCAAGAGTCTAAGAACATATATGAAATTTAGAATAAACCAGTGTACCTCTTTCTCTTCCAAGACTTTGCTACCTTTCTAGAGCTCCTGGGATGAGCTGGGGCACAGAAGACAAAACAGCCTGAGAGGAGGCAGGGAGAGCCAGAAAGGAAAGCGCTGCTAAATCTGGGGTGATTTCTTTGGTGCTGGAACCAATTGCTTTTGGCAATTTGCTAGTGGGGAAGCAGCTCTCTTTAGACAAATACCCAGTTTTGCAAGTAGTGCTATCCTCTATTTATGTAAAAATAGTGAGTGCCAGTCACTAGAGAGCTTAAGAAAGAGGAGTTTCAAAAAAGTATTTACCAGACAAGACTGTTTTTTTGTGGTGGGTTTTGAAATTTATTGCTTTTTTGCATATATGCTATATTTCACAATAGAAAAGAAAACAAAGTAGAAAACGATAAGCATTGTTTTATGCTTAAATATCCCAATATCCATCCATCCAACATTTGTTGCGGTCCTGTCATGTGAGACGCATTGTACCAAGAGCTGAGGCCAAAAAGATGAGTGAGAAAGCACAGCCCCACCCTTAGGAATTCTGCTTCCTTCAAAACAAAAAAAAAAAGTGATAGAAGAAAAAAAATTTTAAAAACGAAAACAATTCCAAGACAATGTAGGTGCAGGGATGGATATGTGTGTGGGGTCTTGTGGGTACCTTGCAATGGGTTCTAACATCGCCTGAGGGTAAAGAACAGGGGTCATGCCTTAAAGAACAGGGAAGAGGGGAGAGAACACCAAAAGCAGAGAGGCCAGATAGCAGGGGCAACAGCATGGGAAGAGGCTGTGGCAGGTGTGTAGGGAACTGCCAACCAGCCAGCATTGCTGGAGCGTGATGTGAGAGGCAGGTGGTGGCAGCGGGGAGGCTGAGAGGTGGGTAGGGGAGATCTTGCAGAACCTAGGAAGCTACTACAAGACAAAATGCACACTTGTTATTTATTTACATTTTAAAGTAAAACCAATACATGAAAAGAAAAAATATTCAAAAAGAATATTCTGAAAAATGATCATGGTGATGTGATGATATTGTGAGCCATTGATTGTACACCATGTCTGGAATGTTTGCGTTTATATATTGTTTTGGCTTGTCAATAAAAAAGAAAAGAATACTATAAAATGAAATCTAAAATTCTTCTTGCTCACCTCCCTGTCCCCAATCCTTCTCCATGAAAGAAATATAAACAACTTCCAAGGTACCCTTCCAGGAAAAAAAAAATGTATATATTAGAATATTTGAATATATATATATTCTTCCTTATTTACATCAATGAGCACGTACAATGCTTATTGTTTTCTTTTCTATTGTGAAATATAGCATATATACAAAAAAGCAATAAATTTCAAAGCCCATCACAAGAATTAGTTACAGACCAGGCTTCAGAGTTTAGTGTGGGTTACACTTCCACAATTTTAGGTTTTTCTTTCTATTCACATTTTTTTTTTTACCTTATGTGTTAGAAATTATCTTGAATCAGGGTATATAAAGCTATGATGTTGGTTTTAATAGCTGCAGAATTCTCCATTGTATGGCTGTACAAAAATCCATTTACCTATTCCCCTGTTGCTGGGCATTCTGTTTTTTGTCTATTTCAAACATTGCTATAATGAACATTTTGATCCATATATTCATTCAACAAATATTTACTGAGCACCACTGTGTATTAGAAACAGTTCTATAAACAAACATAAATTGTTGTTCTTTTGTGAGAACTTCAATAGGAGTTCAATAGGGGGAGAATTGCTGGATCAAAGGAAATATGTGTTTTTAGTTTTGGCAAATATCACCAAAATGCCCTATGAAATGGTTGCCCAAATACATACTTCCACCAAGAGTCTGTGCAAATGGTTAGTGTCCCTGGTCTTGCCAACACTGGGTTACTATCAAACTTTAGAACTTTTCGTCAACCAGATAGGTGAAATACGACTTCTCATTGTTGCTTTGACTTGCATAATTATGAGCAAAGTTGGGCATATTTTCTTGCTTATCAGCTACTTGAATGTCTTTTTCTATGAACTGCCTGTTCATATACATTGGGCACGTTTCGATCGAAATGTAGTCTTCTTACAGATTTGTGCTTGTTCTTCGTAAATTAAGGAAATTAGTCCTTTTGTCATATTTACTGCAAATATCTTTTCTGGGTAATGGTTTGTCTTTGGCTTATATTTATGGTATTTCTTGTATTGCTTCCTGGTGGAAATAATGTTCAAGTTGAATCCTCAAGGTTGACTAAGTGCTTAATATGTTGGAACTCATTTCATTTTCACAACCACCCTAGGAGATGAAATTATTGTTACCCCAATTCTCAGGTGAGGAAATGGAGGCCCAGGACAATTACAAAGCTTTCCCAGGGTCTCATAGATGGTGAGGGGCACCAGGAGGATTCAAAACCACGAAGAGCTGTCTGCCAAGGAGCTTGGGAGAAGTAGCAAAGGCATGGAGCTGTGATATAATACCAAATAGCTGAGGAGTTATAAGGAATTCAGTATGTTAGGCACAAAGATAGGCTGCTTCTGGGGGAGGGGAGGGAAGGGAGACAAAGCTAGAGAGCCACTGGGAGTATATTGTCAATGGACTTGTAGGACCTCAAAGGGATGTGCTAGTCTGGTCTCCATAAATGAGGCACAATTTCCCTAACTTAGGGTCCATATCTTTTTTTTTTAATTTATTTGTTAATTAAAAAATTAAGAAACAAAATAAAACATCAACATACATAATCAGTAATTCACAATATCATCACTTAGTTGCATATTCATCATTTCTTAGAACATTTGCATTAATTCAGAAAAAGAAATAAAAAGACAATAGAAAAAGAAATAAAACGGACACAGGAAAGAAAAAGAAAAAAAAAAGATTATACCTACCATACCCCTTACCCCTCGCTTTCATTGATCGCTAGCATTTCAAACTACATTTATTTTAGCATTTGTTCCCCCTATTATTTATTTTTATTCCATATGTTCTATTCCTTTGTTGACAAGTAGATAAAAGGAGCATCAGACACAAGGTTTTCACAATCACACAGTCACATTGTGACAGCTGTATCATTATTCAATCATCCTCAAGAAACATGGCTACTGGAACACAGCTCTACATTTTCGGGCAGTTCCCTCCAGCTTCTCCATTACATCTTGAATAGCAAGATGATATCTACTTGATGCATAAGAATAACCTCCAGGATAACCTCTCGACTCTGTTTGGAATCTCTCAGCCATTGACACTTTGTCTCATTTCCCTCTTCCCCCTTTGGTAGAGAAGGTTTTCTCAATTAGGGTCCATATCTTAACCTCATATTATTTAACACCCTGCGGAGTATACCCAGGCAGAGGGAAAAACTGGAAATTTCCATGAGAGATGTGTAATGTGAGGCATTTTACAACTTAGCTCATGAGCCAGTCATCCTCACTAACCAAAACCCTAGGAGTCCCAGCCATGGGTTTGGCCAAGCCTCACGCGCACAGTTCAAGCTCCATTCTGTGCACATGGACTCCCTGTTTTGTGGGAAATTGGCAGCAAGTGTTTCTCTAGGCAGCTGTCTCCAGTCCAGCCGTCACGTAGCACATTTCAGGGCTGTGTTCTCTGCTCGCAGTGCAAACTCAGGGGATAACATGACTCCAAATCAACATGGTTACAAAGATAACTCTGCTGCCAAAAGGCCATGTGATATCATCCAAAGCAGATGATTGTGGATTATCCGTCTCCCTGTCATTAACATGTGGGTGCCTTTCCTACATGCAGGTAATACATAATTGATTACCTTTTGCGTGATGGACAAAAGATTCTGGAAAGACCAAAAATGCATTCAATTCCTTTTTAATGTGCTGTGCTCAGTGTGCTTGACAGCTTTGCCGGAAGGCTTTTCAGTGTTGCAGCAGGAACTGTAGGGGGACTGCTTTAGCAGCTGTGAAAGAAGAGAAAGAGTCTGGGTAAGGAGTCTAATATTGCATTATCACCTGGTCCCAGGGATAATTAATCAATCAAGCACTCGTGCCCACTGAACCTGGAAGCAGTCTCAGACTCCTTCTCAAAATGATGACTCTAGGTATTATTTGAAGTTAATTGGAGTTAGCTCTTGAAATGAAATGTATTTGCCATCACCAATCTAATGGTTAAAAGCAACAATTCTGGAGTCAGATGCACCTGAGTTCAAATTCTTGAGCACCTCGGCCTCTCTAAGGCTCAGTTTTCAGTATCGTAACATTCTTCAGCATGTTTGTAGGAAGGTCAAATGGGATAGTGTGCCTTAAAAGCTCCTTGAGAAATGCAAAGCCCAGTTGCAGTGTCAAGTTTGAGAAGTCACTGAGAATCTTTGAAAATTAGGGGAAGCAATTAGGTCATCTTTGATGTTCCTTCTAGCTCATATGAAGGAGTTGGGCTGTTTCTCTTCCATTCAATCATTTATTACAGCAGTGACATTTTCCTAATTGCTACTTTGAATCAGGCAGGCAACCTCTAGGGCAAAGATCCTGATTTCTAGGAGATTGCATTCTAATAGGAAGACAGACAATAAAAAAATCATATTGTCAGGCGTTAGAAGAGCCATGGAGAAAAATAGAAGAGGAAACAGATTTGAGATTCGAGGGCTGCCGATTCTGAGGTGAAAAGGAAGCTGAGTGCCCCTGTAGACAGATTGAGGCTGGGGACAATCCTTTGCCCTGTCCCAACATTTTGGAATTTGAAGTGAATTGGATTGTGTCCTCCAAAAAGATATGTCCAAGTCCTGCCGCCCCATCCTGTGAATGTGACACTGTTTGGAAATAGGGTCTCTGTACATGTCACTAGGTAATGAGATGGAATCATCCTGGATTGAGGCAAGCCCTAAATCCAATGACGACCATTCTTATGAGAGAAAGGAGAGGGAAATTTGAGACTTAAAGACACACAGAGAAGAAAGCCATGTAAAGATGGAGTTGGAGATTAGAGTTGCACAGTTACAGGCCAAGGAATGCCAAAAGAAGCTAGGAGAAAGGTAAGGAACGGACTCTCCCTTGTGACCTCCAGAGAGAACCAGCATTTCTGACACCTTGATTTGGGACTTCTGGACTCCAGAACTGTGAAAGGTTGTATTCCTGTTGTTTAAGCCACCTAGTCTGTGATAGTTTATTAGAGAAATGAATATGGTTCATAATGGCACTAACTGCTCCCCTACGCCACCCCTCCACGTACAATCTATTGGAAAACCAGGGCCCCTTACTCTGAAAGAATCATCTGTGGCCCTGTTATTTCAGAGTTGGTCCCTAACCACACAGTAGAAGTGTATCCAGCTTTCTTTCTCCAGCTGGGCTTGGGGGCTTTGAATCCATTCCCTTCTAGACTATTCTTCCTGGTGGGGTTAGATGGGTGGTGGTGGTGATCCACCTGGTTTTCATTCTGCAGCCTGCAGGCTTCTGTCCACTCACCACTGCTCAGCAAGCCAGGAAAGAGTGTCTCCTGGGCTTGGGTGGGGCAGACACAGGCTGGGCCACTTCCTTGTCTCTTTTGTCCTGCTCTTATCTCCAACATATGGTTGACTGTGGTTGGCGGCCAGTGCTGGGCAACCCTCTACATCCCCAGCTCTCTGAAGTCATCTGACAATAGAATCCCTAGCAGGAGACAGGGAGGGGATGAGACAAGGGAGAGTGTTCAAAGCCAGGGTGGAAAATGGAAATGGCTGAAAGGACAGGCAGACAATGTGAGCAGGCAAGGTAGAGAGGCAGGCATAGGGTGGAATTGCTGCTGGCACACAGGAATGTGGGCCCAGTGCTGCCCAGTCTTTACAGGCAGCCGAGAAGATGCAGTGACCAGGACAAGCCAGACCAGTGAGGACTGGCAGGGACATCAGCACACCCCAGATTGCCAAATGGTAAGAAATGTCTTGACATGAAAGTATTACCATTTAAAGCAGGACCTGTTGAGGTGCTGACCAGGATGAAGGAGCTCAGATCACTGTCTTCCTTCAGAAGACCTCCACACAACCACACTGAGAGGCACCTCAAGACATGATTGCACCTACCTGCCCCCACTGCAGAGTGACATGGCCACAGTGGGTGATGGCCAGCTACTGAGCTAGGAAGAGCTCTTGCTGCTTCGTATGCTTAAGGATCAAGAAACACTGCCAGAACTTCAGGTACGGAGTAACCTTCATCCCCTTAATAAAGATGTTTCTTGCCCCCCTAAACATGGCTCAATTTATAAAACCCATCTGTAGGCTGGGATGGGTGATAGGGACCTCTGTTTTAAATCTTCTCTGGTAATATAGCATCCCTTGGTTCTTACTGAGGTTCCTCTTGCAGCTTCTCATGAGATCAGCTGATTTGACTTTGCTAAACCTTGATCTCTGAGCCAGGCAGGAGGAGATCTGGAATTTCAGGAGATGGGGCTCTTCAAAGAGCATAGGGTGGTGGTGAAGGAGGTTCCTGGGTGGCCCAGGTACCTTCCTTCATCTTTTGTTGTCAACCAACGGGCTGCTACTGAACTGACATTTCTGCAGGAATCAAATCTGAAAGTGAGGCAGAGCTTGGGCTAGGCCTGGGCAGAACTAAGAAGCAAAAAAAAAAAACCTTTTCCTTTTAGAAAATGAGATTCATTTATAATTATCTCTGTGTTTTCACCATGCCCCATCTCCGGGGAAGCACTGATTTGGAGGGAAGCGCCATAAAGGCTGGATTTGAATCTTACCTCTACAGCTCACCAGCTCAGTGGGCTTGGTCAAGTCTCTCTGAGCCTTTATGCGGGGTCTATAGAACAGTGAATACGGTACCCCAGTAGACTCTGGGGTAGGCCTGGCATTGTGTGGGGCCTCTGTCAACGCTGGCTACCTCTCCTTACCTGGCCCGAGCAGCACACTGAGCATTCCCAAGTACTGTCTTTAGCTGCTAAGCTCATGCGCCCTGCCCACACCCTGTATCTTAGTGCCCAGTTCTAAAGTAGCAACATTTTAGGCAAGATTTGAGAGTCCATAAGAGGATGTGGGAAGGAGGAAGACCCAGCTCTGGGAAGTCGGGCCATTGCTGCAGTGTTGCACAATTTGAATTTGACAATGCAGCCCATATAAATGGTTTCCCCTGGAGTTGGGTTTCACAGTGGCCTTGGGGTGGCCTTGAAACTGTGGAGGTGTGGGGAGGTGGGGAAAAGGGAGGAAATCTCTTTCCTTGATAACATAATTATCCAAGCTTTTATGGCTGGAGAAAAGTGTGTGTGTGTATTTGTGTCAGGGGGTAGAGAATTTGGGGGTAGGGTGGGATGCTCAGACACAGAATCCATGTACATGAAAACTCTTCACAGGGAAAGATCTGGGAAAGGTCCTGACTCAATCCTAATATCTGGGTCTACAGAGAAACAGAGAATGGGAGTTATGGCTTCCCACTTTACAGAGTTTCAATGTGAGGCAATTGCCTCAGGGCCCTGCTGACAACAGGTGGACAAAGACAGACTGCTGCCTTCTCTCCTGCAGCCAGCCGGCTAGAGGCAGCTGTCACAAAGTCTTCAGAGGGGCTCACTGCAGGAGCCTGCCTGGAAGGACTTTAAAACCACGGGCAACATGATAGGAGGGAAGCCAGTCCTAAAAACTGCCACCAAGATGATTAACTCGCAAATAATCAAAGTGAGGGAGAAAAAGAGCAGGCAGCAAATTCTCATCTGAACTGGTGAGGTCCTGAGGAAGACAGCAGAGCGGGAGGTGAGAGTACAAACAAACAGGGGGCAGCCAGGGTCTAAGGAGGACAAAATTCAAACAGGGCAGGGGCTTTGGGCCAGGAATGGGGAAAGGAAAGACATTGGAATTTAATTGCTCATCTGGTTCATAACAGGAATTTCTGTTTATTTGTTTTGTATTGATTGAGCACTTATGGTATGCCAGGAACTATTCTAAGCAATTTGTGTTTATTATCTCATTTAATTCCTACATCAACTTTGTGAGATTAAGTGTGCTGATTGTCTCCATTTTTCAGAGAAGGAAATTAAGGCATGGATGAGTTAAGCTACTTGCCTTGGGCCTTTCAGCTAATAAATTGCAGAGCCAGTGCTTGTAAATATATTAGATAATTAAATGAATGAAAGGATGAAAAACTAATCACTTTTCTTTGGAAATCTTTTAATGGAGTGATAGATCCATGGATGAGGTTCATCATGGTTTGGAACAGTATATGAAAAAAATATCTTAAACACTTGTAGAAAAAGTGGAGAACTGAAGTTGGAATGATGGTAGAGTTGGTGGAATTTGTTAACAGATCAATAAATCCATAAAAAGCCCTCCGGTGGCATTGTCTGTTTTTGGCCCAATTTTGTCCTGACTTGCACAAACACATGTTTCAAATCTGAAGATGGCCTAAGATGGGAGATAATTGATATGTAGAATGAAAGAATGAGAATTCCCAATAATGGATGGAACAGTAGACTAAAGCAAACATGTTGAAATTTAACAAGGATAAAGGTAAAGAACTACCCTTGAGGCATTATAACATAGGGGTACACTCATCTGAGGCTGGGATGAAGAAGACCTTAAGATGGAAGATGGTTCAAAGCTCAACCTGAGTTGTTGGTGGAATGTGGCTTCTAAAGACCTGAGTGTAGTCTGAGATTGTGCTGACAGATGTAGCATAGCCAGAGGTTCCATTGTGTTTCATGCTCACGATGACCCCATTTGAAGAAGGTTGTGTTTTAAGCACATTTTAAGAGGGACATGGAGCATACCAAGAAGGACATGCAATTAAATATCTGCAGACCATTTTACACTTAGAATGTGAAAAGTGCTAGGGATGATTTAACCTTGGAAAACCAAAGCCTCAGGAGGTATATGATAGTTACCTACAATTATTTGAAAGAACTTATTCAAATAATTTCAAGAGGTCAAAATAGATGAATGGATAAAATTATGGGGTGGCAGACCTTCATAGTGAGATATATCCCGTGGATTTTGTCCTTGAAATCTCTCTTGGCTTTGATTTCCTTCTCTGTAAAGTGGGGCTAATAATAGTAAATCTCTTCATGGAAATGTTAGGAAAAGAAGTTGAAATTATACATGTGAAGTACTTATCCCAGTACCTGACACATAAGAACCACTTAAAGTGTTAGTATTTATCTTACTTTATAATGACTTCCAAAAATTTAGAGATGCCTGAGAGTGGAATAGTTTGCTTTCTAAGGCAGTGAGCAAGCTTCTTATAACTGAGAGTTCGTAAGTGTGAGACATGGTTTGGAGGGGATTCCATCACTGGGTTGGGCGTTGGAGTTGATGGCCTCCAATGTCTCAACGACTAAATGAGTCTGTTATTCTACATATCCACATATCATTGCCAAATGTGAAGAAAGGCAGTAAAGTAGGGTGCCGAAAGCTCTCCTGGGCTGAGGATCTTTGGCTGAAGGAAACTCTAACACTCATGGGTCAATCCTTCCACCCGCAGAGCCTCTGTAGCATCAGACACTGGGAGCTCTAGAGGTTGACATACCTTGAGAGATCAGCCGAGAGTTTATCCTTGGTTGCTGGGGTTTTATAAAACTCTGTTCACACTTTCAGGGCTGATGAAACGAGGGTATGAGAGACAGAAGGACAACTACCCTAAACTAAAGAAACCAATGATGGGACTTCCTACACCTTCCTGGTACAGACAACATATCTGGGGTGCATATCAGGAAAATGAATTTGGGGAGGGCTACATGGTAAGAGACACCAATAAAAATTTTAAATTGCAGAATGAAAAGGATACTTCCATTGCAATTAAAGGCTTGACCCTGTTCTTTGGAGATTTACTGTCTGTTTCTTAACATTTTCCTTTGTGGACCAAATCCTTGGGGTAGAAGCTGTACTTGCACTGGGAAAAGGAGGGATGGAGGAAAGGAAAAGAGAAATTATTTTGCTGAAAATTTATTTACTTTGCCATTGATGTTAGTAACAAGGTTCTTTCTAGAACTTTGGTTTGAGGACTCAAGATTCCACCTGAGAGGGCGGGCCGCGGTGGCTCAGCGGGCAAGAGTGCTTGCCTGCCGTGCCGGAGGACCCCGGTTCGATTCCCGGCCCCAGCCCATGTAAAAAACAAACAAACAAACAAAATATAATAAAACAAGAAAATGTTTAAAAATGTTTCCCTTTCTTCCTCCCTTCCTTCCTTCCATCCTTCCTTCCTTCTCTGTCTTTCCTTCCTTTCCTCCCTCTCTCTTAAAAAAAAAAAAAAAAAAAAGATTCCACCTGAGGATGCTGGTAAATGTGTATATCGTGATAATCTTCAAAAATAAATGACCACCATCAATTCCCTCCTCCCTGGATGTACATGGCACCCCTCCCATCAAGAGCTGGTGTCTACTCCCATTCCATACTCCTCTTAAATCTGAGCTGGACTGTGACTTGCTTTGATCAAAAGAATGCAGCAGAATTGATGCTACAGCAGTTTTGGGCCCATCCTTTACAGAGGCCTGGCAGCTTTCACATCCCTCCTTTGGAAAGGAGCAGCCATAAAAGAAGGCTGACACTCTGAGACCACTTGCTGTGAGGAAGTACAAGCTGGGCTTATGGAGAGAGAGGAAGAGGCCATGTAGAGAGACACGTGAGTGAAGCTTTCTTGGAACTTTCAACCCAAATCCAGCTGCCAGTTGAATGCAGCTGGGTGAGTGACCTTCACCATAACACATAGAGTAGAAGAACTGCCCAGCTGAGTCTCTCCCTGACCCACTGAATCATGAGAAATAATAAATCATTGCTGTCTTGTAAAAGAGTGTATTTTCCAAAGAGGGGTGCAATAATGTCTATTATCCTATATGTTTTTCTTCAGATTAATTTTGTGAACTTGCCTCTCATTATTGAGACCTGGAGTCTCCTCCCTTCCCTTCTTTGACTAGTAGAATACAGCAGAAGTGGCCTTCTTGGTCTTCCGAGATTCCTCCTGATTCTCTTGAACCTCTTGCTCATAGAACTCTCAGTCTGAAAACCCAGCTACTATCCTCTGAGAACCCCAGGCCATGTGTGAGCACTCCAGATGACAGACCCAGCTGAGGTTCCCTAGTCAACCTCAACCGCCAGCCCTGTGAGTGGAGTGGGTTATCTTGATGTCTAACCCGTTGAGCCTTCAGATGACCACAGCCCCATCCAGCATATGATGGCAGCCACACAAGGGACACCACAGGAGAGCCTCTTAGCTTGGCCCAGTCAAACATTAGAAGTAGTAATAAATTGTTTTATTATAGATAGTTGCAACAGATAATTGAAACATCCATTAATCAGTGGAGCCTCTGAGAAGACCCTAACAAACGCTATAAAGCTCCCCGGCCCCAGGGTTAACGCCCTATTTTTGTGAGTTGCTGAGGTACAAGAACTCTAAAGGCAGCCATGGGGATAAGAGAAGTCCTTAACAGTAGATGCCCTCTAAGGTCAGCAGCCAGTAATAGAGAGGTCGTGGCCTTTTCAACACCCGTGTTCGCCTTTTCCTTATTAGCAGTTAAGCTGAATGTTAACAGGACAGAGGGAGGAGGGCTGGGGGCACAAAGGAAATCAGAAGGAAAGATGGATGAGAAAGACTGAGATGGTGTTCCAGTTTGCTAGTTGCCGGAATGTAATATACCAGAAACGGAATGGCTTTTAAAATGGGGAATTTAATAAGTTGCTCGTGTACAGTTCTAAGGCTGAGAAAATGTCCCAATTAAACAAGTCTATAGAAATGTCCAATCTAAGGCATCCAGGGAAAGATACCTTGATTCAAGAAGGCTAATGAAGTTCAGGGTTTCTCTCTCAAATGAGAAGGCACATAGCGAACACAGTCAGACTTTCTCTCTCATCTGGAAAGGCACATGGTAAACATGGTGTCATCTGCTACCTTCTTCTCTAGGCTTCCTGTTTCATGAAGCTCCCCGGGAGGTATTTTCTTTCTTCATCTCCAAAGGTCGCTGGCTAGTGGACTTTGCTTCTCATGGCTAAGTCGTTCTTCTCTGCTCTCTCTGAATCTCCTTCATTCTCCAAAATGTTTCCTCTTTTATAGGACTCCAGAAACTTATCAAGACATGTCATCACCTAATCCAATTTAACAACCACTCTTGATTAAATCACATCTTTGGGAAGATGATCTAATTACTGTTTCAAACATTCAATACTGAATAGGGATTAGAAGAAACGGCTGCCTTTACAAAATGGGATTAGGATTAAAACATGGCTTTTCTAGGGGGACATACATCCTTTCAAACCAGCACAGATGGTATAATCTGGGAATATCTAGAGTGTACAATGATAGTGACTACATGTACAAATTGAAAAATGTTTTTGCATGAGGAAGAACAAAGGAATGTCAATATTGCAGGATGTTAAAAAAAAATGATAGTCCTTGTTAAATTCTAAATAATTTTCTTTATTCTTCTCCCCCTTCCATGTCATCTCTGATTATCCACCCAATCTCTGCCACACACATTCGTTGCTGCTTGCGGTAATAATGGTTCTGTTCCAATGTCAGGGCAATACTTTTCCCCTTACTTCAAAGGTGAAATTAAATCAGGAATATTATTTTGTTCTTTGGAGTAATTGCATATTTGTTTTTGTTTTTAATAATGGAGTTACTGATTGGGCATTATCTATAAAAGTATTTGGTCAAAAGAGTCTTTAATCTCTGTGATAGTTGCTATTTTTCTACTTATTCTTTCAAATTCCTCTTTATGCTCTTCTAGTGTCTTCTTGATCTCCTTTATGTCATTAGCCAGCTGTTGATTTTATTAAGTAGAGTTGTATGGACATCTTTGATTAGTTGTTCCAATGTCTGTGTCTCCTCTGGTGTTTTAATTCGATCGTAAATCAGGGCTATATCTGTCTGCACTGTGATATGTTTAGTGAGCTGTTGTTTTCATCGCATGTAAATATCTTGATTGATTCACTTTGGGAGTTGATTTCCTTCAATAGTCTAAGGCCTTGCGTTTGTGGGGTGAGTGTGTAGCAGGATGCGGGGTATGGGACAGGGCACAACAGTGCCATCTTCCCCATTGCAGCACAGGGATTGGCACAGGTTGGGGATGTTACAACGATGCTTGTGAACGTGGGAGCCCAGTAACCAGGGAGCATGCAGCTGGGCGGGTGTATGTGTCTGGGGTGCTTAACCCTGGTGTGCATGGGGCCCTTTGTGCGCATGTACAGAGCTATGGCATGCGTTGATGTTATGCCTGCATGGGCTGGGGGGTGGATGTGACCCGGCTGTGGCAGGTCAGTGCTTTCTCAGAGCTGGGGGGTGTGACTGAGGGGCGTGTGCATGTGCAGGTCTAGAAGTGCCATAAACCGATGTTCCCAAAGCTGAAGGACGTGACTGGGAGCCGAGCGCATGCACCATAAACTGATGTGTAGAGCTCAGGGTGGGGTAGAGTGGGGTGAGGCTGCATGACACTATGGGCAGGGGGTGGGTCGGCGGGTGTAGCCTGGGTATGGAGGCAAGCTCTGGCAGCCTTTATGCACTGGTGACAGCCTGCAGGGAGCAGGGAGGGGGAGGTAGTGCTCAGGAGGGGTGTAGGAAACTTGGGTTGGGCTGCACTTGGGGTGGGGGTGGGGGGCAAGTACCTGCACTGGAGGTTGGTGGGCTGGGGGTACTTGGAGCAAGGGGAGTGGGGGTAGGTGACGGGGTTCAGATGCGTGGGGGTTGGGGCAAGTTGCAGGTCGCAGGGCTGTGCTAGTGAGGGTAGCACACTCAAGGAATGCAGCCTGGCTTACTTCCTAGCCCCCTCTCCCTATCCATGCACTCCTGTGGGCTCAGACTTCCACGTTAGGCTCCAGTTCTCTGCCTCTCAGTTCCTCAGCTTTTGCAAATAGGGTCACCCTATGTGGTACAGAAGACTGTCCCAGGTCAGTTGCACTCTTGAATCACCATCTCAGTCACCCTCCCATCCCTCCTCTAACTTTTCCTTGCAACAGGGCTAAGCTACCCCATTCTGCCATCTTCCCGGAACTTGCGTTATCTATAAAATTAAAACGTATGCAGCCATGGACTTAGGTATCTCACTGTTTTAGTTTGCCAGGGCTGCGGTAACAACGTACCAGTGACTAGTTGGTATAAAGAACAGGAGTTAATTATCTCATAGTTTTGGAATCAGGAAGTGCAAAATCAAGGTGTTGGCTGGAAGTCTATTGCATTCTGGTAGTGGTTTGCTGGCAATCTACAACACTATCTTTGCCTCTGCCACACAGCCACCAGTCTCTTTATGTCTTCTACTGTGTCCAAACTTCCTCTGTTTATAAGGACTTCAGTCATATTGGATTAAGGGCCACCCTGATTCAATTTAGCCTTATCTTAACTAATAGGATCTTTGATGGATTCTGTTTACAAATGAGGTCACATCCATAGGTCTGGGGATTAGGGCTTGAGCATGTCTTTGCATGGGACATGATTCAGTGCACAATAGTCCATCCTTTGTATCCTGAAAAGACACGTTCTTCCCACATGCAGAATACATTCACCCTATCCCAACATTCCAAAAGTTTAAGCCATTTCAGTAACAATCTATGGACAAAAGTTCATCTAAATTAGTCATGGAGGTAGTCCACGTGGGGGCAAAATTCTCTTCATCTGTAGACCTGTTAAACCTAGAAAACAAGGTATCTGCTTCCAAGATACAATGGTAAGACAAGCATAGGATTCCCATTCCAGAAGGATGAGTTGGAAGGAGAAAGGGGGTCATAGGTCTCACGCAAGTCTGAAACCCAGCAGGACAAACTGCATTAAATTGCCAGCCCTGAGAGTCATCCATGAGTAGATGTTTTTCCCTCTGGGGCTGGTGCAGCAGCAGCACCACACTCTGAGTACCAGGGTGATGGTCATGCTTTTCTTGACCTGGGGAGCTCAACTCAGTGTTTTGTATCCATGGTTCTGCTCTTTTTTTTTTTTTTTTTTAATTTTTTTATTAATCAAAAAAAATAAAAGAAATTAACACAACATTTAGAAATCATTCCATTCTACAAATGCACTCAGTAATTCTTAGTATCATCACATAGATGTATGATCATCATTTCTTAGTACATTTGCATCGATTTAGGAAAAGAACTAGCAAAACAGCAGAAAAAGATATAGAATGTTAATATAGAGAAGAGAATTAAAATAATAATACTAATAATATATATATATAAAGGAAAAAGAAAAAAACAAAAACAAAAGATACAAACACACAAACAAACAAACAAAAAAAAAAAACCATATTTCAGGTGCAGCTTCATTCAGTGTTCCAACCTAGTTACATTACACTTAGGTATTATTGTGCTGTCCATTTTTGAGTTTTTGTATCTAGTCCTGTTGCACAGTCTGTATCCTTTCAGCTCCAATTACCCATTATCTTACCCTGTTTCTAACAGAGACCTGCTGGTCTCTGTTACCAATGATATATTCCAAGCTGATTCTCGAATGTCGGTTCACATCAGTGGGACCTTACAGTATTTGTCCTTTAGTTTTGGGCTAGACTCACTCAGCATAATGTTCTCTAGGTCCATCCATGTTATTACATGCTTCATAAGTTTAGTCTGTCTTAAACTGCATAATATTCCATCGTAGGTATATGCCACAGTTTGTTTAGCCACTCGTCTGTTGATGAACATTTTGGCTGTTTCCATCTCTTTGCAATTGTAGATAATGCTGCTATAAACACTGGTGTGCAAATGTCCGTCTGTGTCTTTGCCCTTAAGTCCCTTGAGTAGATACCTAGCAGTGGTATTGCTGGGTCATAATCCATTCTGCCATTCTATGTCTTTTGATTGGGAAATTCAGTCCATTAACTTTTAGTATTATTACTATTTGGATAATATTTTCCTTTACCATTTTGGCTTTTGTATTATATATATCATATCTGATTTTCCTTCTTTCTACACTTTACTCCATACCTCTCTCTTCTGTCTTTTCGTATCTGACTCTAGTGCTCCCTTTAGTATTTCTTGCAGAGCTGGTCTCTTGGTCACAAATTCTCTCAGTGACTTTTTGTCTATAAATGTTTTAATTTCTCCTTCATTTTTGAAGGACAATTTTGCTGGATATAGGAGTCTTGGTTGGCAGTTTTTCTCTTTTAGTAATTTAAATATATCATCCCACTGTCTTCTAGCTTCCATGGTTTCTGCTGAGAAATCTACACATAGTCTTATTGGGTTTCCCTTGTATGTGACAGATTGTTTTTCTCTTGCTGCTTTCAAGATCCTCTCTTTCTCTTGGACCTCTGACATTCTAACTAGTAAGTGTCTTGGAGAACGCCTATTTGGGTCTATTCTCTTTGGGGTGCGCTGCACTTCTTGGATCTGCAAATTTAGGTCTTTCATAAGAGTTGGGAAATTTTCAGTGATAATTTCTTCCATTAGTTTTTCTCCTCCTTTTCCCTTCTCTTCTCCTTCTGGGACACCCACAACACGTATATTTGTGCGCTTCATATTGTCATTCAGTTCCCTGATTCCCTGCTCAAGTTTTTCCATTCTTTTCTCTATAGTTTCTGTTTCTTTTTGGAATTCAGATGTTCCATCCTCCAGTTCACTAATTGTAACTTCTGTCTCTTTAGATCTACCATTGTAGGTATCCATTGTTTTTTCCATTTTTTCTTCTTTGTCCTTCACTCCCATAAGTTCTGTGATTTGTTTTTTCAGATTTTCTATTTCTTCTTTTTGTTCAGCCCATGTCTTCTTCATGTCCTCCCTCAATTTATTGATTTGGTTTTTGAAGAGTTTTTCCATTTCTGTTCGTATATTCAGCATTAGTTGTCTCAGCTCCTGTATCTCATTTGAACTATTGGTTTGTTCCTTTGACTGGGCCATATCTTCAATTTTCTGAGCGTCATCCATTATTTTCTGCTGGTGTCTGGGCATTTGATCAGATTTCCCTGGGTGTGGGACCCAGCTGGTTGAAAGCTTTTTCTGTGAAATCTCTGGGCTCTGTTTTTCTTTTCCTGCCCAGTAGGTGGCGCTCGTGGCGCTCGTCTGTCTGCACGGCAGTCGCCCGGGAAACCGCGCGTGGAGGCGGGGGTCGCTGGCCGCAGCGGCTTGGGAGAGTGCCGGTCCTAATTGCCCAGCTGGCCCGAAACACCAAGTGTGACGGGAGGGCCTCGCTATCCAACGTTCCCAGTCAGACCGGGGAGCCACGTGCGTGGAGGGGACCCCAGTCGCCAGCCGCCCGGCGGGGAAAACGCGCGCCCCTCGGGTATCTCACCGCAGCAGATTCTCCCTGCCCGTTCAGCTGTTCCAGAATGGGGTACGCTGTCTTTTTGGTCTCTGTCGTGACTCCGGGAGCTGTTTCGTATTGTTTCTGTTTCTTTAGTTGCTTTTCTGGAGGAGGAACTAAGACCCGCGCGTCTTACTAAGCCGCCATCTTCTCCGGAAGTCCCCATGGTTCTGCTCTTGAGATCATTCTTTCTTCATTTCATCCAATCTCTGTCCCTTCCAGTACAGGTTGGCAATATTTTTGCTGATATAAAATTCTCATAACATAAGCTTCTGGGCTACTCGAGGAGGTTCCAACCACCAGACAAGACTCTTCCACAGATCTTTCCTGGATAATTGCACTTACATTCTTGAGTTCCCAGGAGATGGTTGATTAAACCAAGAGTCATAGACCTAATCTCTTCAGCAAATTCTTATTTAGCTCACCCTCGCAGAGAGCGCCATTCTCTGGGAACTCACCTCCAGGGTACCCAGGGAGGCTCTGTTAGGGTTGCTTCTGACCCAAGTGTCAAAATACACTATTCAGATAGGCTGACAAATTCAAATCATCAAATGCTGGTTTCTTTTTACTTAATAGTTCATTCCTCAATTTGTCTCTTTCTTCTTGCATTTTACTATAAGCAGTGAGGAGAAATCAGACAGCTGTACTTGGAAATCTCTTCAGCTAAATATGCAAGTTCATCACTTAGAAGTTCTGCCTTCCTTCTCACATCAGAACACAGCCTGCAAAGTTCTCTGCATTCAATAACAACGATCACTTGTCCTCAAGTTTCTAATAACATATTCATCATCTATTCTAAGACCTCATGAGAGTTGCATTTAATGTCAACATTTCTACCAATAGTTTCTTCAAGGCAATTTAGACTTTTGCTATCAAGAGCCTTTAAATTCTTTCAGCTCCTATCCATTACTCAATTCCAAAGCCACTTCCACTTTTTTAGAAATTGTTACAACAGCACCTCACTTTCTGGCACCAACAATTATCTTAGTGTGCCAGATATATTTTCTAATCAAGTATTTTTATTCTTTAAATGTCTACAGGTATTATCTGGGAGTAAGGGAGGGGCTAGTATGGGCCATGTTTGTTTTGTTCTCTGTGCTTAGTTTGCAAATTCTAATAAGTGTGTGTGTGTGTGTGTGTGTGTGTGTGTGTTAGGAAAGGATGCCCTGAACATTTACCATATGCCAAGAATAATTTCTAAAGGTTATTCAAGTAAAATTATCCATTTCTCATGCAAAACATTTCTCATATTGCAACATTTCCTCCTATGATATGCTTGTTTCTACTTGTGGCCCTGAATTCCTCAGGTGAGAACATACTTTTTGTCCCCCAGTCCAGTGAGTAGAATTCTGATATTGGAATGGTAAGTAGGTGATAGCTCCCTTAGAGAGCTGCCTCTTATCCCCAACCCCCTTGGCCAGTCCCTGCCAGGTGGCCCATGCTATTAGACTCCTCTGTGCTGCTTCCTGCTTGCTGGCTCTCAGGACTTGTTTGGAATAAGAGGGAGATGAGTCAGCAGATTTGCCTGATGTGAAGCTGGTCTGGAGCCAGCATGATGCCCTGCCTGGCTCCAACTGCCCAACTTCAGCAATAACTGCAAAGACAGAGTCAGAGCCAGCTCTTGGGTTCTGGAAATGAGCTCATCTCCTTTGCAGCCCTGAGGAGACAGACAGCCCTGCCAAGGGGGAGATAGGGCTGGAGGAGAGGTTGGAGATTGAACCAAGTACTTCCTGACCAGCACCATGGGTAGTCCTAAGTGTTCTGAATACAATCTTACTCTATCATCTCACAGGAAAGGGGAACTTCTCATATGTACCTTCACCCCCCATTCTGTGATCTGGTTGACAATGACTTCTTCCCCTATATTTCTCAGGAAAACCCTCTGTTCCATTCCATCTGCCTTTTCTTAGCTGGAGTCCAAAACTATCAAAAGCCAAAACACTAGAAGAATTAAGCAACAATTCTGGTGACTTAGTGAATTTAGAGACTTTTTCACTGCTATCACTGAACGATTTCTCCTTACAGTTGATTAGACTGAAGGAATCCGACCTCGCAAACCTTGCACATCTGCTTCATGTCCCATCACCTCTTCTAACATGCTTATTCTCTGTTCCAGGCTCTTCCTGAATTGACTGATGAAGTGATGGAATGAATATTCTTCATTCTGAGTGTCCTGTGTGCTCTGTTTGGTTTGCTGCTTCTCCTGACTAAGGAAGATGATGTCATTGCTCAATTTTCAAGGTTTGGCCTTCAGAGGAGCCTAAGAGGTACCATGATATTTTGATACTTTCCATGATTTCACTTGCCTTGAATTTTGGGCTGCTGTTTTTCAAAGGCAGAGAAGTATCCTTATTGTCCTTCAAGGTCTAAAGCCCCAAAGACTTCAAACCTTGAGAGTCCCCTTGGCTTCCAGGGGAAAACAATAAAGAGCAACACGTTTCAACAGATGGTTCTGTGCCGATGGCAGCTCCTGCCTGGAGACTCTCCACTTTAGAAGAAAAGAGTCCCCACTAACAAGACAATGCAGATAAGGCCAGGATGCTGGTACCATCAGGTAGGTGAAGGCGAAGACAATTTTATTGACTAATGTTGCTCAAGCACCATGCTAGATACTAAGAAATTTGATCTCATGTATTCTGAACAACAAACATTTTTGTCTTTTTTTTTTTTTGCAAGGGGAGAAACCTGAAGCTCAGAGGTATTTGGTAACTTGCCAGGGTCACACAGCTCTGCTAAGAGCTCCGGTCTGTCTCTTGCAAAACCACTGACTCTTTCTGGGTAAATGAGGTGACACCATGGACTGAAGAAGTTGCATAATTGACTCCTTAGTTAATGAATTAGCCAGATGGAGTGTTCAGAAAGACCCAACTTGCCACCCTGTGAATGCAAAGTGGGTGCAGCCCAGCCTGGTGGTTCACTGACAATGGAGTCTTTGAGCCAGTAAGGTGAAGATGGCAAGTCTCTACCTGTGGCAAATACAATCCCTCCTGTGATTTTAATTCCTGTGAAAGTCTGTCAATAGGATTGAAAGGAAATCCTCTCCCAAGACCCCCAAATTCGGGGCCTTGAAGCCAAAGGCCCAGTTTTCTCATCCCTGCCCCTGTTGGCAGGCCTAATTGATGGAAGACCTTTACCCTTCAGGGTTACATGGGCCCCTGGAATCTGTGCCTTTTCCTACTTGTGACAATGTAGCTGAGGGACTGCCATAGATTATGGTCCCATGAAACACCTTCCTTTGGATAAGGATGGTGGCAGCTCTTGCCACTTAAAAATGTACCTTGCAAGCTCTGGGTGTTGGTCCCATGATTACTATGATGAGGCTAGAATGGAGCCTCCTGGGCTCTGGCTCTGGCCAAATTATTATAAAAGTCAATTTTGAAGAAGAGTCGACTCTCAATTATTCATAATCTTATGACTCAATTAGTAGATCTCCTTCCTCTTCCTTGAGTTCTCTCTACCCAGCTCTTTGCCAGCTGCCTTTTAGCTCTCCTCAGGAATACACACACCAGAGCAGGAACAGGCAGAGGATTTAAGATCAGTCAATGTTAGGGCCTGTTAGCAATGATGGTAAAGGGTTTGCTAAAGCAGGCTGGGAGGAGTGTGGATTTGTATAGACTTGCTAATCTTGGTCCCACTTTTCACGGACAATAGAAAACTGTCTTCAGTTTTTTTGAACCTATCGGCTTGCTAAATCTTCCCTAGAGAAGAAATAGAAGGACTGAAATCCACACTCCTAGAGCCAGCATGGCTCCCAGGCTGAGACTAATTGAACTGAGAAGGCAGGCCCATAGCTCACTGTCCTGTCTCACAGGCCGAAGATACTGTGCTCGTTAGGTTCAGGTGTCACTTTGGCCAGGTGAAGGCACCTAGTTCTATTGCTGTGGACATGAGCCATGGCATGTGAACCTCATCTGTTGCTGATTACATCTGCAGTTGGCTAGGAGGCATGTCTGCTGCAATGGACTATATTTGATTTAATTGGCTGGTGCTTAAATGAAGAGAGCGCAATATAGCACAGCCTAAGCAGCTCAGCATACCTCATCTCAGCATTTGCAGCTCAGCCCAGGCCTTTGGAAATCCAGAAAGGGATAACTCTGGGGAAAGTTGTTGAAACCCAGAGGCCTGGAAAGAAGGCCAGCAGAGATCACCCTGTGCCTTCCCGTGTAAGAAAGGACTTCAGCTGAAAGTTAGTGCCTTTCCTCTGAAGAACTATACATTTTTAACTGAATAAATTCCCTCTTATTAAAAGCCAGTCCATCTCTGGTGTGTTGCATTCTGGCAGCTTTGGTAGACTAGAACAGATACACATGTGTGTGTCCAGACTCTTTAAATGATACATCTTTTATGGTTGAGGGCAGAAAATTGGGTTTGAGATAAACGGAACATTCAAGGCTTTCTCAAGTGGTTGGAGTTTTAACTTTTTTTTTTGTATGCTGTGTGGTGGGGTCACACTTCATTCTCCTTTCCTGTGAGCATCCCATTATTGCAGCACCATTTATTGAATTTTTTTTGGTTTGTTTCTTTTTGTTGGTTTCTTTGTTTGTTTGGGAAGTGCACAGGCTGGGAATTGAACCTGGGTCTCCCGCATGGCAGGCGAGAATTCTACCACTGAACTATCCTCGCACTCACCAAGTGGTTGGAATTTTATATTCCAAAATCAAATCAATTAACAAATAAGTTATGAAAACCAATTTTTAAAAGTCTAATTCACACACTGCAACAGTAGTCACCAATTCCTAGCAAACAAGAAGATTTTCAAGGCTTAAGATGGGTTGCAGCACCAACTAAAAGATAAAAATAAAAAACCCATAAGCTCCCTTTATATTATTAATAACAAAAATGAACTTACATTGATGCATAAGTGCCAGACACTGTATTAAGTGATATAGATGAATCATCCCATGTTATCTTTATAAGAACCCCATGAGGCACTAGCTATTATTATTCCCATTTGCAGAAAATAAGACTTGCTCCAGATCACCTAGCAATGACGGGACAGAACTGGTTGTCTTGTCCTTGCTGTATCACAGTGTCCCAGCTTTTCTACAGGGTGATCCAAGCCACACATTTTAGCTCTTCCTTTGGCCAAAAGTATGACAACTACAACTACCAATGAGGCAGGTAAGATGGGGAAGGAGGTGGGGGGAAGTGATCCTACAACAGAAAGTTCCTTTTGGTGTCCATACACCTGGTTTTCACTCAGGTGGGCACCTGAAAAGAAGCAATGAAAACGTGGAACTCATCAATTCCTTTTTAGCATAGCCAGAGGGGGAAGGGCCTCTTCAAGTTTTTATAATGCAAAGATCCTACCTCAGATTACTTCTCCTCCTTGGGAGAGTGCCCGCGCTCATCTTTGAACATGCACCTTTGCTGCACATTAAAGTTTTGAGCCGTACACACTGGCTCGGCTTTGGATTCTTTGGCTGTACACATTGACTAGTCCTCGAGTTCTTTCCTGCAATTGAGTTCTGCAGCTAAGTCAAGAATCTTCACATTAGCTCCTGACTGGGGTCCAGAATTCTCCGAGAATTCCCGGAGTTCTCTGGCATGGAACTTATTAAACTGCTTGGCTGTACACACTGAGTAGTCCTTGAATTCTTTCTCAAGACCAAGTCAAGATCCCACATGGCCCCAGCCCTTGGCTGAGGTCTTGGTTTCTCCAAGAATTCTCGGGGCTGTCCTGCTTCACCATTAACACCACCACAACCTAAACCTTAGAGACTCTCCCTAACTTTCTCCTTAAATTTTTCTCCCTTCCTGTCCTATCCATATGGCTTCCTATCTCCCAAATTTCTAGCTTGAGAATGCCTCTACTCTGCTGAACCATCCATTCCATTTATCAGTAGTGAGTTGTGTACATGTATGAATCATGTGGTTCTCGTATTTGTTCTTTCAGCATTGTCAGGTCTTGTACGGTTATTTAACTTTTTCTGTGTGTGCCTCATCTCCCTAGAGTGAGGGTCTAGTGGGAAGGGATTTAGCCATGCTTTATGCATATTTTGTCACTCTTCCTAGTATGATATTGGGCATGCAATCTACTCAGAATGTCTGTATTCTGATTATCTAGCTGATTAATTTGGGGGTAGAAACCATGTGGAGAATATCTCTACTGTCTCTCTCATGGTACTAAACACAGAACTGATGCTGGACAGCCCTGGGAGTTCTCAGAGAACTAGAGACCTCAAACAAGGGCTGGTACTGTGAAGGGCCTGGACTCAGTCGCAGGAAAGAATTCAAGGACTAGTCACTGTGTATAGCCTAATAGTTTAATAAGTTCAATGCTATAGAGCCCAGGGTGTTCTCAGCCAGATGCCAGAGAGTCTTGGGATTTCTCAGCTGGATTGGAGAGCCTGGGGAATTCTCTGCTGGATGCTGGAGAGCCCTGGAAATTCTTGGTGAAGTTGAGACCTTAACCCGGGGATGATGACATGAAGGTTCTTGATTCAGTCACAGGGAAGAAGTTGAGGACTAGTCAATGTGCACAGCCAAAGAATCCAAAGACAAGCTAGTGTGTGCAGCTCAAAACTTTGATGCGTACCAAAAGTACACACTGAAGGAAGATGAGCGTAGGCATTCTCCAAAGGAGGAGAAGCAGTCTGGGGTCAGACTCCTTACATTATAAAGACTTGGAAGAGCCCTTCCCCCTCTGGCTATATTAATAAGGAATCAATGAGCTACACTATTCATTGATTATTTTCAGGTGCCCACCTGAGTGAGGGCTAGGTGTGTGCACCAAAAGAACTTTCTGTTATGGGGTTTACGGTCACTTCCCCCTCCCTCCTTCCCTATCTAACCTGCGTCAGGCCAAACATGTAGTAGACAATAATTTTTTTTTTTTAATTGTTTGAGTGTCAGAATACTGGGAAGAACAAAGAATGGATCAAACACTTACCAAGTATCTATCATGTGTTTCATGTATCTGACCCAACATAACCTTCATAACAATTCTATGAAGTAGATGTCCCTCCTTTTCCTATAGGCCAAGATTATACAGCTGGAGACTGTTGGAACTTGGGTTTACATGCAGGACCCAGGCAGCAAGCTAAATCTATGGGAACCCAAGGATGTTGGCCTCGGACAGTTGAGTATCATCTTGGGACACCCAAAGGAGGTAGTCATGTGGTAGAAAGACCAAGGCTTGAGGTCAAATGGGCTTGGGTTCAAGGGACAACTGGGAGTTAGGTGTGGGTGTTTTAGCAGCTCTCAGGACTGGCTCAGTGAAGAGATCTTTTCCCCTGACTAGAAACTCCCTCTACCACCGGGCTCCCCTTGTTTTAAGCTTTTGGCTTTGGGCAAATGACAGCAACCACTCCAGCCATTTACTTTCATTTCCCCTGGACCTGAGCTAATTCCTGTTAGATAAATCTGCATCAGTACAGACAGAAGGCTCCCTGGGAGTCTGTGGGAACTCTGGAGAGTAGGCAAAATGAAAGACAGTGGGATTAGACAATTTAACAAAGAAAGCATTCCTTTCTGTGGGACAATGCCCAGCAGGCTAGTTTTGAAGCATTTGTGGAGTGGGATTTGTTTAGCCAGGAGCTAGAGAGTTTACATTTACCTAACCTTCTACAGACTATTCAAACTGTTAGGCTGCTTGTATTACAGTTGACTAGTACTGCTCTAGGGTTTTCAGTCCATCCTGCCAGGTCTCTGCTACCAGACTCCAGTGCACACCTGCTTGCTATTTCAGGTCATGAATAACTCTCTCACAGGAAATGTGTTAGCACAGACTTCTATAGCATGTGAAAATGGGATGGAGGACAGAGACAGTGACTTACCCAAGCCTACTCTGCCCAGCCCTGGCTGCATTGCTTGCACACGAATTCCCATTCTGCCTAAACGAGACCAGTGGTGGCGTGTCTTTGGACTGCAAGACACAGGCAGCCAGGCTGGGCTTCACAGGCCCCTTTCTGTCCTGTTCTCCACAGCCTGGGCTCATGCCTGGGGCACAGTGAGGAAGACTGTAAGTTTAGATGCCATGTCTGCCTTGCTCACCAGTGTCTGCATCTATCAGATGTTGTTCTTATACATTTGTTGATTTAGTGAATTAACAGTGCAATGCTATTAATGGTCTGGTGATGGTATTACCTGATGGGCAAGGTGGAGAATGGGGGAGTGGTAAGAGGAGAGGATCTACCAAATAGATCTGGACGTTCATAAATGTTCAGTGTTGGCTCTTCAGCCTTTCTCATCTTCTAAAGGGAGGCTATGGGATTTCCCTCTCAGACTCCTTAGATCCATTCTCCACAGGCTCTTTTTACTCTCCTTTTTAAAACCCTTTAATTGCTTCCCATGCTTTACAAAGTCCTAACTCCTTGGCTTGCCACCAAGGCCCCTCCAATTCTTCCCCTGGCTCGATTCTCCTGTCTCAACGACTCCCACACCACAAGGCTCTCTACGGCCATTCAATATATTTGATACCTCTAGTTCTCGATGGTCTCTCTCTCCTAATTCCCTTGCTCTCCCTTCTGGCTTCACTCGAGAAATTTCTCACCTTGGATACCACAGAATCATCAGTTCCTCTGAGAAGTCCTCCTGGGATGCCCCGAGGCAGGCTTAGATATGGCCCATTCTTGAGTTTTATAGCACCCTGTGCTTTCTCTTGTATATTTATCTCGTGTAACTTTGATGCATTTGTGCTATTTGGCTTGCTTCCTCTCCTTATTGAGAGATCTTTGAGAGAAAGGATCTTATTTTTCACCCTTATGGTAAAGCTTGCCTGTGACATAGTAGCTCAAGGAATGTTATTGGATGATAACGGCTACTGTTTATTTAAACCAGACCCTTTTTTCAGCTCTTTGTATATGTTCACTCATTTAGTCCTTAGAGCAACAAATCTATGAAGTAGATTATTATGCTACTTATTTTTTTTTTATTAGAATCATTGGGACCATTCCATTTCATAGGAGAGGAAATGAAAGGGTACAAGCTAGAAAGTGGCAAAGCAGACATAGAATGAGGCAGACTGGTCTCAGGTCACTCAGATTTGCTCACCTCTCCAACCTCCTGCCCACAGAACCTCTGCCCTGTTCCACTTTCATGTCAAGCTCGTTTCTCCCTTCTTAGGAATGTTCCCCCTCACCATGACTATTAAATTCTAAGTGCCTTTCCAAACCCAGTCACATTTTCCATGACACTTTCTTTGTCCTCTAACCCTCAACGGCTCACTTCTGACTTCCCACAGCATTAAAATTAGCACATAACTAACGACACATTCTTTGACTTCTCTCTTATTTTTTACATAAATTCACTTTCTTATGAAGGACTCCGTGTGCTCCTCCAGGCAAGAGGCTGTCTTATGTTCTCTCTGTCTTTCTTCTCCTCTACCCAGCAGACCGTTAGAGGCATGATAGACACTCAATAAATACTTATTGATACTTTGAATGACAAAACACCTGGAAATGCCATCGTGCCTTTGCAGATGATTATTGCTATTTGCTATTATCATATGATCACACCAGCTGCCCTACAATTCAAGTGCATATATGGTTCCAATCTCTTGGGTGCACAGACAACAGATGAGGTCTAGATGTATTTTATTGTAATGCATGATTCATTGTCACATTGTCTGCAGATCAGACCTTATTTGGAGTTCTTTGAATAAATTGTTCTCTTCTTTTGCCCGTTCTTCCTTGGATTTCCTCTCTTGACCCCTGGAGAAAAGAGAGTAGTCAGTTCCATATAAAACAGTTGTAGAGCTAGGAAAAGGCTGGACATGAAACTATAAGGGAATGTCCAGGAAAGATGAGGATCAGCTGGGGAATGGGGCGTGATGTTCCTCCTCTGTCTTTTTGGGGACATCTTTAATGACTTGGCAACTCCACTGAGACCTTGGGCCACCCCATTTGAAGGAGCGTATTAGAAGATCTATCAAATGAGAGTTAAAAAACCTGAATTGGAATCCAAGACTTATCACTTGCTATGGTCATGACTTGGGCAAATCGACCTCTCTGGGTTTCAGTTTTCTTACCTGCAAAACGGAAATAATGTCTAACCAACCTACCTGTGGGGGTGGTGTGGTGTGGATTAAATGAGAAAAGTATGTAAGAGTAGTCTGTGGTCCATAAGTCACTGTATCTATTCATGCTCATTGAATGGATGAGTTAATGAATGAATCGGGCACTCCCTCTGTGCCAGATGACACCGTTAGGCAATCGGGACACAAGGGCATTGCATCCGCAAAGGTAGTTCCTGTTCTCACAGGCCTACAGTTGGATGGGAGGAAATGGTTTTAATCAAATTTTCACACCGTTGGGTAATTGCTCAATGAGATATTAGGAAAGGAACATGACTCCATGAGACAGGTCCTCACTTTCTGGCTTGCCAAAGAGTCACCTGGTGGTGATGGTAGCACACTTTGTGAATATGATTAATACTCCTGAATTGTATATTTGAAAGTGGTTAAAATGGGAAATTTTATGGTGTATATATGTTAGCACACACCAACAAAGTCACCTGGGGAGCTTTTCAATATTCGGGTTCCTGAGCTACATATCCACGGATTTAGTAGGTTTGAAATCTGGAACTTCACATTCTTAATATGCTCCTTCCCCATTCCTCTTAGTGGTTCTCACACAAATGGTCCTTTGGCCACATTTTTAAAAAGAGGGGCCTAAGGTTAGGGTGAGGCCCTAATTGGGGAGAATTTGCATATGAATTTTCTAACGAGAATTTTCTGTGTTCCTCTCCTGGTTCTGCTCCAGGCCATTCTTAAAGTTTGTTCAGTCAGCCAACAGATTTCCCAATTTGCTGAAGCTAGTTTCAGATGGGTCTTTGTCCCTTAAAACACGCACATCCTTGGGCTCTATTTCTAAGCCGACTCTGCAGATAAGCTCACTATCCCCCCCCCACCCCTAACATGACTCCCTGAGATGAGCCTGGCCCTGGCATCGTGGGAGTGAGAATGGCTTCTCGGCCAAAAGGGGAAGAAGAAGTGAAACGAAATAAAGTGTCAGTGCTGAGAGATTCAAAATCGAGTCCAGAGGTTATTCTTATATACGTATAGATATTTCTCTTTAGTTTCTAGTGGATTAGAATAACTAGAAGGAAATACCTGAAATTGTTGAACTTGAATCCAGTAGCCTTGATTCTTGAAGATGATTGTATTACTTTGTAGCTTTTACACGGTGACGCTTGCTTGTGAAAACCTTAAGACTGACATGCCCTTTATCCAGTGTATGGACAGATATGTAAGAAAATAAAGAAAAAAAACTAAATGAATAATCGGGCTGGGGACTGGGGGTATAGGATGCTCTGGGTATTCCATCTTTTCTTTTAATTCTTTTTTTTGATTAATGAAAATATTCTAAAATGGATTGTGGATGATTATATGGTATATGAATATATCTCAGTAAAATTGCATTGAAAAAAAAAACAAGCCTCAACACTTCAACGATAAGAAAAAAAAAAGCAACAATCACATCCTGACTAATTTAAGTCGTTGCTGATCTCCAAGACCTCATCTCTCGATCTCTGCTGGCTGTGTGGTGAGTACAGGGTCTGCAAAGGGTGAAGTTATGATTTGTTGTTCGCATCATGACTGATGAGTGTGAACATGGAGAAGGCTTCCTTTCTGGCTTTGCAGCACCTCACATGCATTTTTTTTGCATGGGCAGGCACCGAGAATCGAACTCCGGTCTTCTGGCATGGCAGGAAAGCATTCTTGCCTGCTGAGCCACCGTGGCCAGCCCCATTCACATGCTTTCTGTGAGCATCTGTGTGATGGTTTGAAGCTGTTATACACCCCAGAGAAGATGATGTCCTTTAAATCCATTCCTGTGGGTGTAGACCTATCATGGGTGGAACCTTTTGATTAGGTTATTTCAGTTGAGGCGTGTCCCAGGGGGTTCTTAAACCTCATACTGGAGTCCTTTATAAGAGGATAAAACATGGAGAGAAGCTCAGGGAAGCTCACAGAAAAAAAGCCCCAAAGAAGCTAAGAGAGACAGAAGTGAAAAGAGAGAAACACACAGAAGCTGAGAGAGAGAGTCACTGAAGCCAGAAGTTGGAAGCCACGAATCCCAGGGGAGAGAGGCCAACAGTCAGGTGCCCTGCATTGACAGAAGAGCTGAGAAGAACCAGCAGTCCATCTTTGGCGAGAAAGCATCACCTGTGGATGCCTGAATCTGGACATTTTTCACAGCCTCAGAACTCTACCTGTAAGGTAATAAACCCCCATTGTAAAAGCCTACCCGTTTCTGGCATGTGGCATTTTGTCAGTGTATTAGTTAAGGTTCTCTAGAGAAACACAACCAACAGGGAACACTCGCAAATATAAAATTTATAAAAGTGTCTCACGTGACCGCGGGAACGCAGAGTCCAAAATCTGCAGGGCAGGCTGTGAAGCCGACGATTCTCATGGAGGATCTGGATGAACTCCACAGGAGAGGCTCGCCAGCCAAAGCAGGAAGAACCTGTCTCTTCTGAATCCTCCTTAAAAGGCTTTCAGTGATTAGATTAAGCATCACTCATTGCAGAAGACACTCCCCTTTGGCCGATTACAAATGGAATCAGCTGTGAATGCCACTGACATGATCATGATTTAATTCTATGAAATGTCCTCATCGCAACAGACAGGTCAGCGCTTGCCCAACCAAACATACAGGTACCACCACTTGGCCAAGTTGACACATGAACCTGACCATGACATTCAGCTTTAGCAAACTGAGACAGCCTGTGACCCACAAAACGAATGGTTCGTCAGCAACCATTCTCAAAATACTGATTTCTGATTAAACAAGATTGTATATCATGGGTATACATATATATCATGCATATCACTAAATAGAAAATAACTTGGGTTGGATAATAAAGGCTCACACTTGGAATGACTCCATCATCCACAAATGACACGGAGTCGGGGCCAGGTGTTTGCGTTCTAGAGTCAGATTCTTCCATTTGAATCCTGACTCTGCTGCTCACCCCTCCTCCCCCAGCCCAGCTCTGTGATGTCAGATGCAGTCACTTCACTCTCTGGTCTTTAGTTTCTTCCACTGTGAGATGGGTATACTGAGTAAGGCTTACCTCAACGGGTTGTGGTGAGGAAGAAATGAACTAAGCATGTGAAGAACTTGGAGCAGCATTTGACACATAGTTAGGGCTCAATAAATATGAGCTATTGTCATGTGGTTTTACAACAGCGATCCCTACACAGGGGATTTCCCAGGCCAAATTACCTTTTACCCACATTAGGGAATCTTGTTTGTGACTGTATTTCCCTTTTCCCCTGCTCGTGAAAACCATTTTCTTTTTCCATCTAAACCTTCTCTTTACCTCCCATTCCCCCAGAATTTAGGCCTCCCTGACACTTCTGTCTTTCTGGCAGTTCAGTGCCCTTTTTTTCTTTTAATTAAAAAGAAAATTTTTAAAACAGAACAACATACAAATACGAACATTCTTACCATATGATCGTTGCATTCTTGGCATATAATCAATAATTCACAATATCATCATATAGTTGTATATTCATCACCTTGATCATTTCTTAGAACATTTGCATCAATTCAGAAAAAGAAATAAAAAGAAAAAAGAAAAAATCTCATACGTACCATACCCCTTGCCCCTCCCTTTCATTGACTGCTAATATTTCCATCTACTCAATATATTTTACCCTTTGTTTCCCCTATTTTTTTCTATACCCCTTACCACTCCCTTTCACTGATCACTAGCATTTCAATCTACTACATTTATTTTAACATTTGTGTCCCCTATTATTTATTTATTTTTAATCCATATGTTTTACTCCTCTGTCCATAAGGTAGATAAAAGAAGCATCAGACACAAGGTTTTCACAATCACACAGTCACATTGCGAAAGCTACATCATTATGCACTCATCTTCAAGACACATGGCTACTGGAACACAGCTCTACATTTTCAGGCAGTTCCCTCCAGCCTCTCTGTTATGCCTTAACAAAAAAGGTGATATCTATATAATGTGTAAGAATAACCTCCAGGATAAATTCCTGACTCTGTTTGGAATCTCTCAGCCACTGATACTTCATTTTGTCTCATTTCTCTCTTCCCCCTTTTGGTTGAGAAGGTTTTCCAATCCCTTGATGCTAAGTCTCAGCTCATTCTAGGGTTTTTCTCAATCCCTTGATGCTGAGTCTCAGCTCATTCTAGGATTTCTGTCCCACGTTGCCAGGAAGGTCCACACCCCTGGGAGTCATGTCCCACGTAGAGAGGGGGAGGACAATGAGTTTGCTTGTCGTGTTGCAGCGCCCTGTCTTTCAACTCCTCTCTTTGTCAATTTGGTGATGCCCTCTTCCCATATCCTGCTGGTGCCCATTTGAGCCTGCTCATGGTGTCTGTCTCCACCACACAGCTGCAGGCGCCCAGAAACAACAGAGAAGCTTCAGGGACACCCCCAAAGCCCAGCACAGACATCACGCTCGCCACCGGCATTAACCAGGGAATTATGCAGCTCATTTACTTTTTATTCAACCTCCTGAACGTTGGTTCACTCACTTGTCAAGTGGGCACAATAATACCTAGTTAATTGGGTTGCTGTGAAAATTGAAGGTGATGATATATGCAAAGCCCAGTTTAAATACTCATTACCATTTACTATTGTAATTATTGTTATTATCTATGCCTGTAGAGAAAATGCAAGAAAAGAAAGTCTCCACGTTCACACACACACACACACACACATGCACACACGTGACATGTTTCATCTGAGACCCTGGACAGCCAGGCCAGGCAGGACTCAGCTGTGAAGCTGACCAGCAGCTCTAGAGCCTGCCCTGACTAGAAGACACTCGTTCCCTGTCACTACCATTTCACTCCTTAACTCACTTAAAAAGGTTTCGTGTTAGATTTATGTTTCCACATACCATGTGATCATCCCAATTGTACAGTGGTTCACAGTATCATCATACAGCTGTGCATTTAACTTCACAATGGACTTTTGTTTTCTTTTCTGTGAAAAATAGCATATATACAAAAAAGCAATACATTTCAAAGCACATTGCAACAATTAGTTGTAGAAAAGATTTCAGAGCTTGGTATGGGTTACAATCCCACAATTTTAGGTTTTTACTTCTAGCTCTCTAAGATACTGGAGACTAAAAGAAATATCAATATAATGATTCAGCAGTCATACTCATTTGTTAAATCCTACCTTCTCTATATAACTCCACCATTATTGTTGATCTTTCTCCCACTCTTTAGGGATATTTGAGCTATGCCCATTCTAACTTTTTCATGTTGGAAGGGGCTATTGATAATATGGGATGGGGGATGGAACTAGCTGATGTTCTGAGAGGCTGGCCCCTCTGCATTTCAGGACTTATCTGGCCCAGGACCCCATCTGGAGGTTGTAGGTTTCTGGAAAGTTACCCTAGTGCATGGAACCTTTGTAGAATCTTATATATTGCACCAGGTGTGTCTTAAGATTGGCAGGAATTGTTTCTGGTTGGGGTTTGGCAAGTCATGATAGGTAGAAATGTCTAACTGAAGCTTGCATAAGAGCTCCAGAGAAGCTTCTCGAATTTATTTGAACTCTTTCAAGCTCACTTTTAATCCTGGTCTTAGGGCAGCTTGTGGACTAGGAGGATACAGGGAGAGTTTTCGTTTTCCAAACTCAGCTCCAGGGGAGCAGGTGGAGCCTTGATGGAGGGAGCACAGACCCAGTAGCCGGTCCCTTAATTCATTTACTCATCAGAGTCACCCTAAATATTTCACAGGTGGGCAGAACGCAGACAGTGTAGACGCCCTGCCCGAAGGCACACAGATGGTAAACGGTATTGAACTAGGGCCCTGCACCACGGGAGTGTGGAACACTGCCCTCTGCATCAACATCCACACTGTACTCTCTAAATCCAAGGAGGGAAAGCTCCCTTGAGATTCCCTCGAAGCATTATAACCCTGGCTTTCTGCTCAGCCACCCTTACCCCAACCACTTAGGGCCCTGCTGGGCTGGATGAACAAAAACAAAGCAGGTTGTATTTATCATTTGACCAAGTGCCCAGGCACACCTGTTGTGGCACCGGTGTTTTTGTGATCACAATAAAATGTGCAGGCCCAGCTTTACAGGGTTTACAGAGCGTTCCCTTCGACTCCAAAACTCAAGAGGGAGGGAGGGGCAGGTGTCAGCCAGCTGGACTTCTTCAAGTAGGCCCTGATTGCATAGAGGGTCATAAAAATGATGCATTGGCTTGGTATTGCCTGCTCTTTGTCCAAATAGCAGCAGTTAGAACCCACCCCTTGCAGAGGCTGGTGGGGTCATTCAGCAATCTCGTGTTTGGCACAGAGGGACAGATGGGAAGATAAGGCAGGGGTAAGGCTGTCCAGCATTGCAGCTGGAGAGGACTGGTCCTGACTGGCTCAGCCCTGCAGGGCCAGCTGGCTTTTGCTCCTACCTGAAAATCTCTCCCAGACAACAGGGGATTACCAAATGCAATCACTAGCAGCCAGAGTAGAGAAGTCGGGAACATTTTAAAGGTGAACATGCTTTTATTATATCACAGTGTTTGCCTCACAGCCACAGTTCAGCAGTGCTCAACTGTCCCCAGGCTTATTCTGCTCTCGATTTGTTTCAAATGTGACCATCACTACTGAGAGCTTGGCCTTGAGGGGCCAGAGGTCAGCCCTGTGAGAGTCAGGCCCTCGAGGAAGGCTGGGAGCAGGGACAAAGGAGGTTTGACAGCCCAGCCACTATCAGCCACACGGGGAGAGCTGGTGACCCATGGAGGGAGGCCCTGGGTCTTTGACTGCAAGGAAGCCCAAGAGAGGTCTTGGTGCTGAAGGAGCCTTCATCAGTGAGGTCCCTGGCTGATTGGGCTTGCATGAAAGCTGTGCAAAGATCACAATCCATGAGTTTGCAGGTTGGATGGGGTGGGGGCAGGGGGTGCGGATGGATGCCAATGGGATCATCATGGGCTTCTGTACTAGAGGATCCACAGGACGTGGGGTTGTTAATGAAAGTGCCAAGGGTGTGAGGGAGGGACTGGGCATTGTTTTCATCTATCCATACAAAATCCATTAACATGTACTTTGTGCAGGGCTCATTGGGAGTTGTAAAAGTGAACGAAACGTTCTTAAAAATCACATCTTTTAAAAAAATCACATCTTTATATGCAGCAGCAGCAGAGTATGTGATTGAAAACACAGGCTGGCCTCAGAGGGCTTGGGTTCAAGTCTCAGCTTCCAACTTCGGATTTACTGTAACCCTTATTGTTCACAGTGCACACTGCTTGGCCCAGAGGGAGCATTCAATAAGCCTTGGCTATTACGAGTGAATTTCAAACCAGGGCTAATAAAAAGCAAGATGGCACCCACTGTGGGCGAGGCACTGGGCTAAATTTCATACATATATGTGTACATAATAAACATATATAATTTAATCCTTATGGTTGTTAGGCAGGCAGGTATTACCATCCCCATAACAAATGAGGAAGAAAGGAAACTGCATCAGAGGAAAGGGTTGGCTCTGCCACTTCTCCAAAGCAGGGTGAACTGCGGGAGAAATGCTGACACACATCCCTCTGAACTGGCTTAGAGCCTATCACCCACTTGCTTGAGGAAATGTAGCAAAAGGCATAATTTAGAATGCATCCTCTGTGACTAAGCATATTCCGTTGGTGATTAAGCGGAATGGATTTGGACTTGTTTCTTACTTCCCAGAGGCTTCTTCCATCTCATGAACAGGACCGTGCTGAGGTGTCCACATCGCCCCAGGCAAGCTTTTCTGCTGCATCTGCCCTGGTCCCTGAGTGTACCCAGCACCCTGGGGATTTCTGTGAGGGGAGACTCCAATTAGGGGCTGATGGCAGGGATGAAGGAGGCTGAGGCGAGGCTGGAAGTTGGAACCAGGATTAGTTTTGGAAAAGGGAAGTAGGAAGGATCAAAGGGAGAAAAATAAAAAAGAAGGGCACCTGCCTCCCACTTGCAATCGGCCCTCACACAGACTTCGGTTTCTTCGCGTTCAGCTCCTGTTTTGGACTTGGTGACCATTTTACATCTCAGTCCTGAAAGGGACTTAGGGGCCAATGAGTCCAGCCACACTGTTTTGCTGACAGCTCCGAGAAGGCAAGTACCACACCTGGTGCAACCCAGCTAGTTAGTGATAAAATCTGGACTGAAACCTTGGTTTCCTCACGCCCAGGGCACTCATCACTCTTTGTACCGCATCCAAACCGCTCATTTTCCAGATCCCTCCTAAAAGGCTTGGTTCCTTTAAGAGCTACAGCCCTTAGCCCAGAAGCCAGCACTTCAGGGAGCCGCAGGGGAGGGTGCCCTGGGGGTGGGGGTGGGGGCTGGGCTGGCCCCGTGAGTTACTTTTATTCAGTTCGATGGGCCCAATGCAATTGGAGCACGTACAAGATGAGTGCGCCCCAGCGCTGCCTAAACCAGCCCTGAATACTAACCAGGGAGCTGAGATGGAGCTAAAAATAACCGGCTAATCACCACCAGGAAGAATTAACAAGGGCTTGGAGAAAGGAAAATGTCTTAATATTCCATCTCTCTAGCAGCCGGGCTCAAGCTGGGACTGAAGTCTCCTCGTGGCTTCTGTAGAGCAGCTAATTAGGCAGCACCAAGGCACCAGCTCTGAGAGGCTCTGGGAGGGGGACGGCCACCAGCCTTTAGGAGGAGAAAAATGGAACAGGGTTATTTGGGGGGAGGTGCGGTGGAAAACAGGGAGTACAAAAGAAATGCAATGCA
This sequence comes from Tamandua tetradactyla, assembly GCF_023851605.1. Classification (NCBI taxonomy): domain Eukaryota; kingdom Metazoa; phylum Chordata; class Mammalia; order Pilosa; family Myrmecophagidae; genus Tamandua; species Tamandua tetradactyla. Next base: position 4,825,188 of record NC_135337.1, read on the forward strand.
GCAGGGGGCAGGCTTTAGAGAATAAAACAGCGGTCTCTGTTCACACTTCTTCTCCTCTGAGAAAGTCAAATCCTGAGCTAAAGGGAAGCAGCATTTTATTCTGCTCTGCAAATGCCCTGAAAAGTCTTCCCTCACCTAGCACACTGTGGTCTAATGCAAAAAAGCATCCTTGGAGGCCGTGCCATGAGGCCAAATTGAAATGAGGTCTTCCTGGTCACTGCCCTCTCTGGACAAGGACCCAGGCAGACACACAAGAAACCGAACACTGAGACAGAGAACAGCACGTGAGCAAAACCATGAAAAGCACAACGAGAGTGATCTGTTCATATAACCTGAAATAGTAGGAATTGGGAGCTATGATTGCAACTGGAAAGAGGTCAGTTCAAGAAAAATTCAAAAATTAAAAAAAAAATTATTATATTGTGCAATGCAGGGCAATACACCAGGAGCTTACTTTCCCCCAAAAGGTATAATGACTTAAATGAATGAGTGAATGAATGAATAAATAATAAATAATCAGTTTTAAAGTTTCATGAATAATATATTCAAACTGGTCAGTGAGGGTGCAGGGGTCATTCAGTAGTAGAATTCTTGCCTGCCATGTGGAAGACCTGGGTTGGATTTCCAGCCCATGCACCAAAAGATAAAAAAATAAGAAAAAAACAAAGAAAAAGAAAATCGGCCAGTGAGGCACTGGTAAGGAGCTCACCCATTACCTATTCCATTCAACATCATGGGACAACATGCCCATGGAGCTCCCTCCAGGCTGTGTACTTGGTGAGGGTGGGTACTGTGCCTGCTGGGACCTGAGACCAAGAGGCAGAGTTGTGTAAGGAAAAGAAAGTGGGTTTAAAAAAGAAATAGAAGCAAAAAAAAAAGTAGACTTTGGAGGCAGAAGACAGGTTCAAGTCCTGCCCCCACCGATTTTTAGCTGGATGTTCTTGGGAACATGATTTAGCCTTCTGGGTCCCTATTTTCTCACCAGAAGATAAGGATGAAAGTAATATCCCTTTCTGTCTGGGTTTCAGGGAGAATCAAACAACCTAACACGTGAAAACACTTCATTCTAACATGAGCAGTCCAGGTATTTATGGTAAGAGACATGCACCAGCTAGCAAGGTTTGGGCAATCTCCGCAATGTACATAGGAAGACAAAGAAGCCTTTGAACGTTCACTGTGTCCTCAGCTGCTCCACCCACTTCCCATCACAGCCCTCTCCTCGGCTGGGAGGGCCCTGTCGTGTTGTTATTCTACTTCTTCTGCTGTTTATTCTGGCCTGGGACTCGGACGGCTGGGCCCACCAGCGCCATGGCTCGTGGGAAGAGCAACTGGTGCTTCAAGGGGGCCGATTTCTGGAAGTCATCCAGTCTTGGTTTGCATTGTTTTCCCACAGCCAGACAGGCTCCCTCCGGCTCCCTGAGTCACACTCCCTGAGTCCTCAGGGAGGAGAAAGTAGCCTCGATTTGAGAAAAGACGGCCTTCAGAACATTCTGTGTGGGGCCCTAGGGGAAGGCACATCTGAAGTTACAGAATATCCACTGGCTGGCTTTGTTCCCTCACTCCAAATCAGTGGGGTTTTTTTCTTTTTTGGTCGTTATTTTACATTATTCAAAACGCCTACACAGCACGATGGCATCGAAAGAGAAGAGTAGAGATCAGAAAAGCAGGATAAAATCACAATTGTGTCACTTACTAGTCGTATGAGACTAGTGAGTTATTTAACCACTCTGAGCCCCATCCCATAAGAAGAGAAGTTATGAACTGTCACTTCTTTCAAGTGTGAGGTTAATTCATTACTTGAGCAGTTAGGCAGATGGTTATTCATAATAGCTTGCATTTGCACAGCAGCTTTTCTTGGTTGGTCAAGTGTATAATTCATTGCATAAAATTTGCCCTTTTTGTGTATGGTCCTGATTTTGACCGACACATATGGCTGGGTAAATGCTATCAAAATTAAGATATAGAAATTTCATCACTGCCAGAAATTCCCTTGTGTCTTTCATGGTCATGTACCGCCCACCCGCAGTCCCTGGCAGCCACTGATTTGTTTTCTGTCCTACAGCTTTACCTTTTCCAGAGTGTCACAGAAACGGAGTTGTGTAGTATGAAGCCTTCTTAGTCTGGCTTATTTCAATAACATAATGCTGAGACTCATGCAGGTAACTGCGCATATCAGCAATCCATTCCTTCTCGTCGCTGAGCGGTATTTGCTTCTATGGATATACCATAGTTTGTTTAGCCATTTGGATCTTTGGATTGTTTCTTATTTTTGGCAGTCATGATTATTAATACCCGTATACAGGTTTTTTTGTGAATGTAAGTTTTTACCTTTCTCGGGCAAATACATAGAAGGGGGATTGTTATATTGTATGGCAGGTGAATATTTAACATTATAAGAAACTGACAAACTGTTTTCCAAAGTGACTGTACCATTTTGCATTCCAGCAGAACACCTTTGAAAAATTCTTTCAAAATGTTCCAAAATCCTCCTATGTTTAATTATGTTTTATCCTCAAGAAAGCGCTGTGAGACAGGGAGGGTAAATATTACTACCATCCTGAAATAGATGGGATATGAGCGCTAAAGATGAGAAGATGATTATGTGTCTGGTTAAAGGTCACAGAGGCTGTAGCAGAGGCTGCTCTTGTCCCAGTATCTAACTTCTCCTCTCCTTCCAATTAAGTGAAGAATCTTCTACCCCAACTGAGTTTTGGCTGAGCACTTAGTACCACTCTAGAGCCTAAATTTTCCGCTTCCCCAGCAGCTAGGGATGGGCTGTGTGCCTGGATGACTGGACTTGGACCAGTAGGAGATGGATAGGAGTGATTTGTGCAAATTCTAATTCATTTCCTAAAAATGGAATTTCTTTTCATATTCTTTTCCCTTTCCTGACTTGCAGATGAAGAGAGTACCAGATGGAAGGAACCAGGATCCTTGGTTGATTTCATGGAGCAGAGTCTCCCTGATAGCCAGGGCCACCCAAATTGCTTTGTATTCTTTACTTACTCAGTTGTGATCTTCAGTTCCCTTTGTTACTGCAGCTTACTGTTTACCCTTGTCAATGCAATCACGTACCATGTTGGGGCAACACATTATGGCGGTTCACTTAACATCATCAGTCTTGTACAGAATATTATTAAGAAAAAAAAAGCAGCTTTACTGAAATCCCAATATACTATGTCTATAGCAACCCCCTGATCTACCGGTCTGATAACCCATAATTGAAGCAAAAAACGAGTCTGGGGAGTAGAGTATCCATTCTCCGTGAACCCATATTAGCTACTAATGATCATCTCTTCTAACCATCCCAAGCCAACTGTTTCTTCTGGTGTTCTAGCTGCATGTTTCCTCCATCCCTGGTAGATGCCTGGCCCACTGGTCTGTGGTGGGGACCTTTATTTCATTCCTGGGAAAGTTCATCTGGAGAAGTAGCAAGAAATGAGTCTAGAGTGAGGATACTTACCGAAAGACTTTTGAGGACAAAGCTGAGGCATTTGGATTTCATGGGTGAGGCAGGAGGGAGAAAAGATACGCAGGGGACCAAGAATATAAAAATACAGTTTAAAGAAGCTATTGCTAGCAATTGGATAGTGAGTAGGTTGGAGGGAAACAGACCAGAGGTAGAAAGCTTTCCCAGGAAGAGGTTTAATAGTACAGGTATGAAGTGTTTTGGATGCATGGGAAGGGGTCTACAGATTGCCTAGACATAGTGTGAAGGAGAAAAGGAGCCACAGACGAAAGGGAAATAGATGGGGGTTGGTTTCAGTACACAGTAACTGGACCGGACTGTTTTGAGCCCTCTCTCAGGGCCAACTGCTGCCCCCAACCCTTCCTCTTTCCTTTCCTTCAATTGGCATTTTTCTCTGTCTTCAAAAGGCCAATAGAGCCTGACCTGTTCGCTGCAGGTCCTGCCCAGCCTGGACCCCTGGATGCCAGCGCAGCTAAGGCATAGGAGGTGGGGGAGGTCATGAGGCCATAGATAATGGGGAGACCTTGTAGGTTTTAGAGGAAAGCTTTATCTTCCTAAATGAGACTTGCACTAATAGTTTAAACCCTACCAAATAAATCATATATAAGGGAGCATTTAGATTTATTTGGGTTATTAAATTTATTCAATTTGTCTAGGACATAATGCAGTCTGGAAGAGGGGCTACAAAGTCATGTGAAGTTATGAGCAAAGGTTAATGATAAACAGAGGTGGATTAAAGGGCAAGTATCTTGAAAAGTGCACAGAGGTTCATCTCTATACCTCTGTTTAGGATCATATAATTTTAGGCCTAGACATATACACACACATGTATATATATACATATATATATATATATTTAAATTGATGACATTTTGGGAAAAATAATCAAAATTCTGTTGGATTTTGTTGCAATTTTGCTATAAGTTAGTGTTGATTTTATTTTGAATTATACATGGGAAATAGCAATCTTCTTAGTGTTTATGGCCTCTAAAAGTCTTAATCGTGCCCTAGAAATAAAGACTTCACCACCATCATCTGCTGACAGTTGACTTTTCTCACCAGGGCCATCAATGAACTATTATTATTTGTGAGCTCCCATGGATGTTTTAGACCCTGTCTTAGACTCCTCCAATGCAGTGAAACTTTTGACCATTCTCCCCTTAAAATTTTCTGCTCCCAAGGTTTCTGTGATTTGGCTTTCTCCTGGCTCTCCTCTGACTGCTCTGACCACTTCTTCTCTGACTCCTTCCCGAGGTCACCCTCACACATGGGCAAGACCTATACCTGGGCTCCACCGCCGCTCTTCTCTCTCGGCTGCCCGTCTTTGGACCATCTTCTCCACTGTTGTGGTTCTAACTCTCACCGGTGTCCACTGACTCCCAAATCCTTATCTTCAGCCCTCTAAATCTCCCAAGTTTTAGAAACATTTAAATGTCTGCTGAACTTATCCATTAAGATGGTCTCCAACGAGAGGTCTCTTTTGCCTGTACTGCTGTAAAAAATGACCACAAACTGGATGGCTTAAAACAAGAGAAGTGTATTCTTTACAGTTCTGGAGGCCAGAAGTGCAGACTCAAGGTGTCAGAGGTGCTGAAGTCCCTCTGGAGGGTCTCGAGGAGAGTCCTTCCTGACTTCTTCCAGCTTCTGCTGGTGGCTGGCATTCCTTGCTTCCCTGAGTGTGGCCACAGCACTCCAATGTCTGCCTCCGCCTTCACCTCACCTTCTGCTCTGTGTGTCTGTCTCAAATCTCTCTGCTTCTCTTTTATAGTTGTCACTGGTCATGGAGCCCACCTGGATAATACAGGATGATGTCTTCATCTCCAGATACTTGAGTTACAGCTGCAAAGACCCTCCTTCCAAATAAGGTGACATTCACAGGTTCTGGGAACTGGGACAATGACATATCTTTTGGGGTGGCCAACATTCAACCCACTGCAAGATCTAAAGCTAAATTCATCTCCAGCCACTGCAATTTAGTGACACCTAGAAAAGTGAAACATAGAATTGCCATATAACCCAGCAGTTTCACTCCTAGGAATATACCCAGAAGAATTGAAAGCAAGGACTCTGATACATCAATTGTCATAGCAGTACTATTCATAATAGTCAAAAGGCAGAAACAACCCAAATGTTCATCATGAATGGATAATCAAAACGTGGCATGTCCACACAAAGGAACATGACTCAGCCGTAAAAAGAAATGGAGTTCTGATACATGCTACAATGTGGATAAACCTTTAAAACATTATTCTCAGTGAAATAAGCCAGACACAGAAGGACAAATATTGTACAATTCTACTTATATGAAATATCTAAGCTAAGCAAATTCATAGAGGTTAGACGTTACTAAGGGGTAAAGGGAAGGAGAAATGAGGAGCTACTGTTTAATGGGGAAGGAGTTTCTAGTTGGGACAATAAAAACGTTTTGGTAATGGAGGGTGGTAAAGGTAGCACAACACTGTGAATATAATTAATGAATTATACACTTAAAAGTGGTTAAAACGGCCAATTTTATGTTTTATGTGTGTTACCACAATAAAAAATTAAAAACAAAAAGTAAATCCATTATCTTCCCCCTGCAATCCGATCCTCTGCTTTTATCTCTCATCCCTGTTCAAGGCACTGCTCCCTCCTCATGGGTCTAGAACTCAGCCTAGATGGGCTCATCCTTCTTCTGCACGCCAACAAGCCTTCAAAAACTGATGGTTTGTTTTAAACCCTCTATGTCTCGAGTCTGTTGCCTCCTCTTTCTCTTTACCATCCCAGTTCTGGTCCATGCCTCATCTTTCCCAACTGGAGAACCACAAATGCCTCCTAATACTGCTCCTTGCCTCTAGCCTGACACTCTTGGGTCCATCCTCTATTCTGCCACCAAGTAACAGCAAATATTTTTCCTGCTTAAAACCCTTCATGTGTTCCCCAGCTCACACAGCAGAGAATCCAAGCCCCTTTCCCTGACTTATTGGGTCTCCTACGACCAGCTGCTACATACTTCATCAGACTCCTCTCCTGTATCATCACACGTAACAATTGCAGACTTCTCTCTGGTGGCTTCTCTCGAAAGTCACACCATTTCCTGTCTCTAAACCTTTGTTCATGTTGCTGCCCCTTTTTGGAATTTGCTTCCACCCTCCTTCATCTTCTCCCAGGAGCCTTCCTTGAATGCCTAGGGTGAGTGTCCCCTTTGTGCACCCAAAACCTGCGAATATCTCCCCATGTAACTTACCTACTATACCCAAAGTATTTGTTTACATATGTTTTCCCAAACAAACTTTAAGGTCTTATTCATCTTTGAAATGCTAGCCCTGGGTCCTGGGTCTTCTATAACAGGTGCTTAATGACAATTGAAATAAATGAAAGCTGAATAAGAATTTGGCTAACTGTTTTAAATGAGCTACTGGATTGGGCATGAGAAAGTAGGGGCCAGTGACTGTATGAGTAAGGGGAGATGACAGGGGATCCAGCAAGGGTTGAGGGAGAAATGTGAATGAGATGTGAAGACATTTCACAGAGAAACTGTATGTGTGTGTGTGTGTGTGTGCGTGCGTGCATGTGTAAGCTTGAGAGAGAGAGAGAGACTGTAAAGAAAGAAAAACAGTACACCAAGAGGGGACGAGACAGTTTGAAAGAAGGGAGTAAGAGGTAGGAAAAAAATATATGGGTTAGACCCTTTAATAGTCACAGAAGTAGGTAGCTTCTGCTAAGAGACCTAATGAGATGCAGCTTCCACACACAGCATTGCTTGGGCTTGGTGCTTGTTTGGGAGATGAGCAGGATATATAAAGTCTAGAGTTTGTTTTTCTTTCTTAAGTTCATGGTTACTTCCTCCTTGCTTCTGGACCCTTTACTCTTTTATTTCCTGGTGAGGCAGATTACACATAGGAAAAACATCTTGTAGACCCTGAAGTGCCTTCAGAATGGCGCAGGAGGTGGGCGTCTGGAGAATACAATTAAATTCCTGAAACTGGAAGCAGTTTATTCAAACAGGATACATTGTTCAACCACAAGGCATGGGCCAATCACAAAGCCCATTTACAATCTGTAATTTGAATGTCTAGAGAGCCTATCGCAATGGCTCTCTTACAATCCTTAATTTGAATGCTCACTAACCAATCACAATGTACCAATAGCTCAAACTCCACCCCCCTTTGTTTGCTTTAACAACGTTGGCACATCTCTCCCTTGTGCATACCTGCACTCCTCCCTTGAGAATGTTCTTTCTTTCTTCAATAAACCCTATCACTTATTTTTACCTGCTTGTCTCCTCCTTGAATTCTTTTGATGAGACGATGAGACGTCGAACCTGGAGCGAAGCTCCGGTAACACTGGTAGAATAACATTAGCTGGGTTCAAAAGCGTCCTTCCACCCAGAGAATGGAGACTCTTAAGGTGCCTTTCTCCCAGAGGAATCAGCTTGGCTGCAAGTCTGTAGGCCTGTAGGAAGTGTAATTTGCTACAAGAGTTCAAATAAACAGACCACTCAGGGCCAACTGTGCCCAAGTCTTCAGTTTAAGCATCTGCCTACTGAAGAGCTGTACTTTTCCCGAATGGCATCTCACGGGGCAGAACGGGAAAACAACAACAGAAGGCATCGAGCTTCACCCCAGCATTTGCAGTTCGAACTTGTCTAATGACAGAATCTCTTTTACATTGCTACTTGGCAGCTGAAGGGAAGGGAAAGCTTAGCTTGGTGCCCTGCTCGGCCTGGCCTCAGGGTCCTCCATGGCCTGTCCTGCCCTAGAAGGGACAAGGAGAGCAGCACTGGCAGCTTGAAGCAGCCTCTCCCCACTCAGGTTCCGTTTCCAGAGGCGTGTGTTTGAGGACGTATTCCAGGCAGGCACTATTCTGGGGACTGGAAAACAGACATGCATAACACCCAGTCCTTGACCTTGAGAAGGCTGCAGTGTGGTGAAGGAACCAGATAATAAGTCATTTCTGCACAGTGATACTGTGTTTTGTGTGAAGTAAGGTCAGGATGCCATGATGCCTGGGAAAGCACCTGTTCCCGCCTTCGCAGAGAGTTGACAGGGCTTTGAGTTCAGGTGCCAAGCACAGGTGGGGCCCAGGGGAGAGCAAGCCCTGCCATATGTGGGCTGCCAGAAGATACCTGGTGTTGCCCAAGGGTAAGACGCAAAAAGGGGATGGCAAGAGATGGGACATCCCAACAGGATGTGAATGGCTTCAATCCATAATAGCTTACTGTCTTATTGTCCTCTCCCACTCTGACCTTTTAGTCAAAGTTATGGGTTTGGGGAATGTAAAATGGTGCAGCCACTGTGGAAAGGAATATGGCAGTTCCTCAAAAAGTTAAATATAGAATTATAGTATGACCCAGAAATTCCACTCCTAGAATATACTCAAAGAAATTGAAGACAAGAACTCAGACCTTGGGCGGGCCGCGGTGGCTCAGCGGGCAAAGTGCTTGCCTGCTATGCCGGAGGACCTCGGTTCGATTCCCGGCCCCAGCCCATGTAACAAAAACGGAGAAACAGAATACAATAAAACAAGAAAATGTTTAAAAAATGTTTCCCTTTCTTCCTTCTATCCTTCCTTCCTTCTCTCTGTCTTAAAAAAAAAAAAAAAAAAAAAAAAAAAAAAAAAAAAGAACTCAGACCTTGTGCATTAGTCACAATAGCAAGAAGGCAGAAACAACCCAAGTGTCCATCTATAAATAAACAAATAAAATGTGCTACATGCACACAATGGGATATTATTCGACCATCAGAAGGAATGAAGTTTTAAAACATACTGCAACATGGATGAAACCGGAAAACACTATGCTGAGTGAAATAAGCAAGGCACATAAGGAGAAATATTTATATTTCATTCATATGAGATAGCCAGAAAAAAAAATTCATAGAAACAGAAAGTAGACCAGAGGTTACCAGGGAATGGAGGGAGGAGGGAAAGGGGAATTTTTGCTTAGTAAGTATAGAATGTGTATAAATAAAATTAATTTTTAAATCTATGTGCGGGTTTGAGGGGTGGAGGGAACGTGGGAGGAGGAAAGACTTTTTCTCCAAACCTTGCTGCCAGGGTCCCTGGACCCAGCAGGGCCTTTTGCACAGAGGGTGGGGTCGGGCCCAGCTCTGTGGGGGGCAGATTGCACCAGAATGTCAAACACTGCCATGGGGACCATGTGGGGACAGGGGGTTGGCAGCTGCCCAGAGGAGGTCCACTGCCCCATGGCAGGGCCGGGAGGCATGCTCACTCCCTCTGAGCCTCCGGCCAATTGAAGGAGTATAAAAGTATTTACCTTCCCTCTCTTGATTGCTGCTCCCCTTAAACATATTGGCCATTTTATCTTCTGGGTGTAGCAGCGTTGGAACATTCTGTCTTGGCAGGACATCTCTTCTTGGAGGAAGTTCAAAAGAAGGGGCAGCCTTTTCTGGCCCAGAGCAAACTGAACCTGACGTGGGTGCTGTCATGGGCAGTCAGGAAGCTTTCCGGTTCCTACCGGTTATGGTGGAAGGCTGGACTGCTGGAAATCACTGTGGGAATCAGCAGCGGCTGATCGCCAAGGTCCCTCCCTGCACTCGACAAAGTCGTTCTTTTAAGAGATAATTGTTATTTGCAGACTCTTATTGAAAAACAGTTTCAGCATTCAGATTTTTTTCAGGCAGGTGTTTAAAAATCCTATCAAAATGAAAGAAATTGCATTACTGGGCATGATGTTTATCTTAGTTTGTCTTCCTTCTGGGGCTTATGATAGGACCTTCCAGGCCAGGGGACCAGCTCCTTTAACCCCCAGCCAGGGCTCCCTCCACCTTGCAGGGTAGAGGTAAAACCTGGAGCATTGCATATAGCCTGCTTGTCATTTTCAATGGGAAAAAAATGTTATCCAGAACTAAAACCTGGGCAAACTCTCTATTTTGCATCTCTGTGGCTCAAATGAAACAATTCACCATGGAGGAATTGTTTAAAATGAGACTTTGTTGCTTGAAGCTCTGCTTTGACCTTTTGCTCACCCTCCTACCTCTGTTCTCTCCCCTAAACAGCTGACTTTGTTTCCTGTGGGTTGGTCCTATAGGGCATAAAAGGGTGCGACCTGGTTATTTATTCCAAATGCAGATAGAAGTATATCCTGATCATTTGTTTTTAATTGTGGCTGATAGCACACAGGGCATCTTAGACTGTTCTACTACAACTGTCCCTTGTTGCAAGTGTATGCACTTGATCTTGTCCTGACCTTGGGAAATGACCTTGCAATCTTTCTCACTTGAAAAACTGGCTACTTATGTAGATTCTTTTTTTCTAACTATATAAGCCCTCTCTGAACCAGCACACTCTTGTCACCTTGCAGGTTGCTTTGCCAGAAAAGTAATAAATTTTGACATGTGCTTAAAATTAATCTGCCTAAGAAATGCAGTGTCTTGACATCACCCTGCGCTCCGGGCAAACCTAGCTGCAAAGATTTTCCTGGCCTTCCCCTCTGCTGTGCCCTCCCCTCGGGCATTTTTAAGCACCCTGAGGATGGGTAAACATCCAGCACCATGTACCACCCAACCTTTTATTTTTCTGTTTGTTTGTTTTTTATATCTGACCAACTCTTATTTGTCTTTCTGGAGACCACCTGTCTCTGAGAAGTCTTTTCTGATTCTCCTGCCCCTCATCACCCTCCAACTGCTCTCTCCACATGAGGTTCAGAGCTCCCTAGTCCCCTTGTTCATATATGTCATTGACTATCATGAGCAAAATACAACTTTTGCATCTTTTTACTCGTCCACCGTGATGGCTAGGTTCAGTTGTCAACTTGGCCAGGCAATGGTGCCCCATTGTTCTGTTTCTGTGGACTTAAATCATCAGCATGCGATTCATCTATGGCTGATTACATCTGCAGTCGGCTAAGGGGAGTGCCTTTTGCAATGAGTGACCTTCATTTAATTAGCTGGAGGCTTAAAAGAAAGAGGTCAGAAGAGAGCTAGCTCAGCACAGCATGGCCCAAGCAGCTCAGTATACCTCACAGCTCAGCCCGGATGTTTGGAGGTGCAGAAAGGAATCACCCTGGGGAAAGCCGTTGGAACCCAGAAACCAGGAGAGAAGGACAGCAGACGCTTCTGTGTGCCTTTGCATGTGAAACAGAAACTCAGGTGAAAGCTAGCTGCCTTTCCTCTGCAGAACATTAAGTTTTTAACTAAATAAATCCCCTTATGAAAAGCCAATCCATCTCTGGTGTGCTGCATTCTGGCAACTTTAGCAAACTAAAAAACCTACCTTCATTACTTCGTTGTGAAGTGTACGGGAAATATTTCTCATTAGCATTGATTTGAGTACTTTCTACACACCAGTCACCATTCTAAGAGCTTTACACAAATTATCTCATTAATTTTTAAAAGATTTTTATTGTGGTGACATGTCTACAACATAGTTTCCCAATTTAATCATTTTCAAATATACAATTCAGTGTTGTTAATTATATTCACAGCGTTGTGCTACCATTATCACCATCCATTACCAATACTTTTCCATCATCCCACACAGAAGTTCTGTACCAGGTAAGCATTAGCTCCCCATTTTTCATTCCTACCCCATGCTCTGGTAACCTGTAATCTAATTCCTGACTCCATGAACTTGCCTATTCTAATTATTTCATATAAATGAGCATATACAATATTTGTCCTTTTTTGTACAGCTCATTTCACTCAACGTGATGTCTTCAGGGTCCATCCATGCTGTAGCATGCATCAAACGTCATGCTTTTTTATGACTGACTAATATTCTGTTGCATGTTTATAGCACATTTTGTTTACCCACTCATGGGTTGATGGACGCTTTGATTGTTTCCACTTTTTGACTATTGTGAACCATGATGCTGTGAACATTGGTGTGTAATATCGATTTGTGTCCCTGCTTTCACTTCTTTTGGCTATATACCTAGAAGTGGGATTATCAGATCATGTGCTTGATTTCTGAGGAATAGCCAAACTGTCTTCCACACCATCTTACATTCCCATCAACAATGAATGAGTATTTCTCTTTCTCCATATCCTCTCCTACCCTGGTTGTGTTCTGTTGTATTTTCCCCACATGGGCAGGCATCAGGAATTGAAACTGGGTCTCTGGCATGGCAGGCAAGAACTCTGCCACTGAGCCAATGTGACCCACCCGTCACTGTGTTTTTTAAAACATTTTTTATTAGAGAAGTTGTGGATTTACAGAATAATCATGCATAAAATACAGGATTCCCATACACCATCCCACCACCAACAGTTGTATTTGTGAGAACATTTGTTACGATTGATGATAGCACTTTTTTGGGGGTATTCTACTATTTTTTTAATGGCAGTTACATTTGTTACAATTGATGAAAACTCATTAAGTAGTACAATTAACTACTGTCTACAGTTTATGTAGGGATATTTTCTGCCATATTTACAACCTATTATTATTTTTATTTTCATGCATGTCTTTATTTTATTACTCATCTATCCATACCCTGGGTAAAGGGAGTGTCAGTCACAAGGCTTTTATAATCACATGGTCACAAGATGAAGGCTATATAATCATTATTAAAGATCAAGGCTGCAGATTACAGTTCAGTAATTTCAAGTATTTCCTTCTGGCTATTCTAATACACAAGAAACTAAAAATATATATATTTCTATGATGAGCCGGTAATTGTAATCATTTGTTAAAACGTAACTTTTCAGTTATAACTCCTCCCTCTCCTTTGATCCTTCTCTCAGTCTTCAAGGATATCTGTTCAGTGACCATGCTAACTTTTTCATGCTGAAAAAAAGGGTGTTGACATTATGGGGTAGAGAAATAAAGCTGGTTGATTTTTTTGGAGAAAGTGGTACCTCTGGATTTCAGGGTTTATATGGTATAGGAGCCACCTGAAGGCTTTACATTTCTGAAAAAAATTAACTTTTAATAGGTAAAACTTTTATAGAATCTTAGAACACAGGGTGTTCTTTAGTGTTTTCAGGAATACTGTTATTTGGGGCTTGGCATACTATGGCAATTTGCAATTTCTAGAAGCTTACATAAGAGTAATCTCCAGAATGACTGCTGACTCTACTTGAGATCTCTGAGCTACTGAAATTTTATTTTGTTTCATTCTCTTCACCCTTTTGGTCAAGAAGGCATTGTCTGATTCTATGATACCAGGGCCAGGCTTGTCCCTGGGAATCATGTCCCTCATTGCCAGGATCATCGTGGTTTGTTTGTTTGTATGCTATGCGGTGGGATCACATTTCATTATTTTTTCATGTGAATATCCCTTTATTGCAGCACAATTTGTTGAATTTTTGTTTGTTTGTGTTTTGGGAAGTGATTCAAACTTGTGTCTCCTGCGTGGCAGGCAAGAATTCTACCACTGAACTACTCTTACACCTTTGTCATTGTTGTTTTGATTTGCATTTCTCTGATTGCTGTTATTGAGCATCTTTTCATGTGCTTATTGGCCATTTGTATATCTTCTTTGGAGAAATGTCTATTTAAGTCCTTTGCCTATTTTTTAATTGGGTAGTTTGTCTTTTGTTGTTGAGTTGTAGGAATTCTTTATGTGTTCTGGATTTGAAACCGTTGTCAGACATATGGTTTCCAAATGCTTTCTCCCATTTTCACTTTCTTGACAATGTCCTTTGATTTACAAGTTTTTTCAATTTTGATGAAGCCCATTTCATCTATTTTTTCTTTTATTGCTTATATTTTTGTTAAGAAGTCTAAGAATACATTGACTAATACAAGGTCCTGAAGATGTTCCCCTGTTTTCTTCTATGAATTTTAAAGTTTGTGTTCTTATATTTAGGTCTTTGATCCATTTTGAGTTAATTTTTGCATATTGTGTGAGATAGGGGACACCTTCATTCCTTTGCATGTGCATTTCCAAATCTCAGCACCATTTTAAGAAGTCTGTTCTTTCCCCACTGAGTATACATGCCTCCCTCATCAAGTAACAATTAGCCGTTGTTGTGAGGGCTTATTCTAAACTCCTAATTCTATTCCAGAGGTATATATGTCTGTTCTTATGTCAGTACCACACTGTTTTGATTACTATATTTTTGTAATAAGTTTTTTAACTTTTGTATTGTCTAATATAACATATATACAAAGTAAAGAAAAAAGCAATAGTTTTCAAAGCACCCTTCAATAAGTAGTTACAGGACAGATCCCAGAGTTTGTCATGGGCTACTATACCATATATATTTTGGCATGGAAAGGCTCTGAGAAATGAACCCAGGTCTCTGGTATGGCTGGTGAGAATTCTGCCACTGAACCACCATTGTCTGCTCAATATTTTTTTATCATTAAAATCAATTTTTTCTTTTTTGTGAAAAATAACATATATACAAAAAAGCATTAAATTCCAAAGCACATTGCAACAATTAGTTGTAGAACAGATACCAGAGTTTGGAATGGGTTACAATTCCACAATTTTAGGTTTTTATTTCTAGCTCCTTTAAGATACTAGAGGATAAAAGAAATATCAATTTAATCATCCAGCAATCATATTCATTTGTTAAACCCCACCTTCTCTGTATAACTCCACCATCACCTTTGATCTTTCCCTCATTCTTTAGGGGTATTTGGGCTATGGCCATTCTGACTTCTTTATGTTAGAAGGGGCTGTCGATAATATGGGGTAGGGAGATAGAACTAGCTGATTATCTGGAGGGGCTGGGCCCTCTAGGTTTCAGGACTGTCTGGTCCAGCGACCCATTATCTTTGTAGTGAGTTTTAAAGTCAGGAAGCGTGAATACTCTTTGTTCTTTTTCAAGATGGTTTTGGCTAACTGGGATTCCTTATCTTTCCATCCATTATCAATTGATAATTGGCTTTTCCATTTCTGTAAATTTTGATTGGGATTGCATTGAATTTGTAAATCATTTTGGGTAGAATTTACATTTTAAAAATATTTAGTCTTCAAATCCGTGAACAAAAAATGTCTTTCCATTTATTTTGGTCTTCTTTAATTTCTTTCAGCAATGTCATACAGTTTTCCATGTACAAGTCCTTAATATATTTTGTTAAATTTATTCCTAGATATTTTATTCTTTTAATTGCTATTGTAAGTGGAATTTTTTTCTTGATTTCTGTGTCAGTTTGAAACTGTCATGTAGCCCAGAAAAGACATGTTCTTTAATCCTGATTTAATGCTGTAGGGTGGGACCTTTTTGATTGGATTTTTTCCATGGGAGTGTGACACAGTTGTGGTTGGGACATTTTGATTGGATTGTTTCTGTGAGGATGTGACACACCCAGTTGTGGTTTGGACCTTTTGATTAGATGGTGATGTGACCTCGCCCGTGTAAGGTGTATCTTGATTAGTTTACTGGAGTTCTTTAAACGGCGGACGTTTTGGAGAGAGCTAAGAGCTGACAGAAGATACTTGGAGTGCTGCCAAAGAGAAGAGATACCTAAACAAGCACATTTGGAGATCAGAGCTCAGCAGACGTCATCACATGCCTTCCCATGAGATGCTGAGCGAGCTAGAAAACAGAGTTGTGTCCCAGAGGAGCTAAGTGAAGGCCCACAGATGCTTAGAGAGGAAACCAATGCACCAGAAGTTGGAAGCAACAGAACCAGGAACAAGGACCAGCAGACATCAGCTGTGTGTCTTCCAATGGAACAGGTATCGGTCTTCCTTGAATCAAGATATCTTGCCCTGGATGTCTTAGCTTGGACATTTTTATGGCCTTAGAATTGTGAACTTGTAACTTAATAAATTCCTATTTTAAAAGCTATTCCATTTTTTGGTATATTGCGTTCTGGTAGCATTTAGCAGACTAACACAATTTCCTTTTCACATTGTCTGTTTACTAGAGTATGGAAACACCATGGATTTTTGTGTGTTGATTTTGTGCCCTGCCGTTTTGCTGAGTTTGTTTATTAGGACCAATAGCTTTGCTGTAAATCTGATTAAATTTTTACAACAGACTGTAGTAGATACTGTTGTTGTCTACCAAAGAACCAGTTCCTTTTTTCATGACTGGCAGAGACTCAATTTTGTTTGGGTGTCTATTATTGGTCCTAATAACTCAAGGAAAGATATATCCCAGTTGGTCTAAACTGATTATTATTTCCCTTAACATGCTTTTCAGCATGGGCATGTAATAGAATTCTGGCTAATGAAGTAGGAAGGGAAATTTAATGGGTGAAAGGAAGGGAAGGCACTTCTCAAAAGGTCTCATTTTCTTTTGGATATTTTTGTTTCTGGATGTCAAAATCTTTGGTATCGGGCGGGCCGCGGTGGCTCAGCGGGCAAAGTGCTTGCCTGCTATGCCGGAGGACCTCGGTTCGATTCCCGGCCCCAGCCCATGTAACAAAAACGGAGAAACAGAATACGATAAAACAAGAAAAGGTTTAAAAATGTTTCCCTTTCTTCCTTCCTTCCTTCCTTCTATCCTTCCTTCCTTCTCTCTGTCTTTCCTTTAAAAAAAAAAAAAAAAAATCTTTGGTATCATTCTGCAACTTAGCCTGAGACCAAGTAGATGTAAAGAAAATGTTAGAATGAAGAAATAGAAATTGATTGAGTCTCTCATAGTGTCGTTGATTACTGAGATAACCAATCCTGGAATCTCAGGACTTCTTTTGATGTGAGAAGATACATTTGCCTGGCTGTTTAACTTTAATTACTTGGATCCAAAAACATCTTAATCATTGCAAAATCCATTAGAATGATCTATTATTATTTTAATTTTACAAATGAGGTCATCAAAGGTCAAAGAGCTTAAGTAAGTAATTTACCCAAGAGCAACTGCTTGTGAAAAGCTCATCTGGCTCCAGGACTTTTAAGCCCACACAACACTCTGAGAAAGGGCCCACATCTTAATCATTTTAAAAAATCCTTTCTTCTAGCACAGTGTCTGGAATATAATAGATGCTCAATAAATACTGTTTGAATATATGAGTGCTTATGTAATCTGACTCCATGCTCAAAAACTTCAAAGTACTTCCCGTACATTCAGGATCAGGAGAATCCCTGCTTCACTGCTTCTATTTCACATTGTGGTGGACTGAGTCATGTACCCCTACTTAGACTGTTCTTAATCGGAATCTGCATTCCTCTGTGT
Organism: Tamandua tetradactyla; assembly: GCF_023851605.1. Classification (NCBI taxonomy): domain Eukaryota; kingdom Metazoa; phylum Chordata; class Mammalia; order Pilosa; family Myrmecophagidae; genus Tamandua; species Tamandua tetradactyla. Next base: position 4,842,675 of record NC_135337.1, read on the forward strand.
GTGATCCCATTTTAAATAAGATCTCTTGCAGATGCTATATTTAGTGGAGGTGTGGCCCAACTGAATGAGGATGGGTCTTAGTCCACTTAAAAGGTGTACAGAACTTTTATGGAGAAAATTACCAGAGCTTACTGAAAAATATAAAAGACCTAAATATGATGGGCTCATAAATCGACCACAATTATCATAAAACTTCTAATTCTCCCCAAATGAAACCATAAATTTAACATGGAAAAGAACAGAGGGGAATTTGATTTATCAGATATCAAAACTGATATAAAGCTACAGTAATTAGGACTTGGAAAGCATGGAATGGACTAGTACCTCTCACACTTACTAGTATATATGAGTCACCTGGGATTTTGTTAAATGCAGGTCCTGATTCAGAAAGTCTGGCGTGGGACTTGAGCTTCAGCTTTCCTAATGAGTTACCAGGTAATGCTGTCATTGGTCCACGGACCACACTTTGAGAAGTAAAAGAGTAAATAATTAGAAGCACAGAGGCAGACCTAGGCATTTATGAAAGCTTACAGTACAATAAAGGTGGCATAGTAGATAATCAAGGAAAGTGAACTATTTAATAAATTAGGCTGACCCTACCGGTATCCATGTAGAAAAAAAATAAAATTAGATTCCTACTTTATACTGTTCACAAACATTGATTCCAGGTGAATTAATGTGGAAAGCAAAGTTTTAAAATTCTAGAAGAAAATATAGTCATTATGACCTTGGGGTGAAGAAGGATTTTTAAGACATTAAACACACTAATCACAAAAATAAAGCTTGATAAATTGCTAAATTTAAATTTTCCATATTTGACTGGTAGAACAACAGACACCCAAAGATGTCCATGGCCTAATCTTTGAAAGCTGTGAAAATGTTATCCTATATGGAAAAAAGGACTTTGAAAATGTGATTAATTCAAGGATCTTGGAATGGGAAGATTATCCTGGATGATCAGGGTGGCCCTAAATGATGGAGACAGGAATGCCAAAGTGACAGAGGGATTTGAAGATGCTATGCTGCTGGTTTTAAAGATGGAAGAAAGTGCCACAAGCCAAGGAATGTGAGTGGCCTCTGGAAGCTGGAAAAAGCAAGGAAATGGATTCTCTCTTAGGGCTTCCAGAAGTTCTGGTGACACTTTGATTTTAGCTCAGTGAGACCTGTGTCAGACTTCTAACCTACAGAACTATAAGAAAATACATTTGTGTTATCTTAAGCCATTGAGCTTGTGATGTTGTTTCAGCAGCAGTAAGAAACAAATATGTTATATGTATTTGTCAGGGTTCTCCAGAGAAACAAAACCAATAGGATATGTGTGTGTGTGTGTGTGTGTGTGTGTGTATGTGTGTGCATAAAGAGATTCGCTATAAGGAATGGGCTCATGTGTGCCCATAAGGACTGGCAAGTCTGAACTCTGTAGTGAAGATTGCAGGCTGGAAACTCTGACAAAGGTGATGTTGAACTCTCTAGACCAAATTCCCCAGCGGAAGCTGGCTGGCTGGAAATTCTGGCAAGAGCCAATGTTGATGTTGAGAAGGAAATTCTTCTGACCTCTGACAACATCGGTTCTCTTTTAAGAAGCTGGAAAGTTTTTTCTTTTAACTGGAAGCTTTTGTGATTACCCACACTGCTGAGAGCAATCTCCTTTGTTGATATTGCATGCAACCAGCTGACTGCAGCTGCAAAGTCTATCTATGAAATACCTTCACAGTAACAAGTAGATCAGTCTTTGTCTAAACAACTGGACACCATAACCTAGACAAGCTGATGCATGAAATTATCCATTATATAACAAAAGGACCATAAGACAAAGCGAAAAGATAAACCACAGACAGGGAGAAGATTTTTGCAAAGCATACAGTCGAAAAAGGATTAGAATACAAGAATATAAGTCTAACTGTAGATCAACAAAAATTAACAAGTGGCCCACCAGGAAAACAAGCAAAGATATGAACAGAATTCACAGGGCAGAAAACTTCGGTGGTGAAGAGAAACAAGAAAAGATACACAACCTCGCTGATAACCTTGGAAATGCAAATTAGAACAACAGCAAGATACCAATTTATATCCATCAAAATTAAAATTGTGACAATGCCAACTGTTGGTGAAGACAGTGGTGGACATTGGTGGAACAAAGGAAATGTTCATGAAATGCTGACAATGACTTTGGAAAGAAATTTGGCAATATCTAGTATATTTGAAGGCACTCATACCCTATGACTCAACAATTCCATTTGTGGGTATTTGTCTAGCATAACTCTCACATGTAGTAACATGGAGAAACTTACAAGACTCTTCACTAAGAGATTTTTGTATTACCAAACAATTGGAAACAACCTAAACGCCACTCCATAAGAGAATGGATAAACTGTGGAATGTTCAAATGAGCCTGCACTCTCTCTCCTACCTGACCCTGCATGTAATTATGCCCCAGCTGGTTTCCCTGTCTCTAGTGCCTTCCCAAGTTTTGTACAATTGGCAGGTCTCTGACACTCTGACCATACCTCTACTTTCATTTAAATGCCTTCAGTGGGTTTTTAGAAAACTGTTTTATTGAGGTATAATTGACATAATGAATGTTCTAGTTTGCTAGCTACCAGAATGCAATATACCAGAAAGGGAATGGCTTTTAACAAGGGGAATTTAATAAGTTGCTAGTTTACAGTTCTGAGGCTGAGAAAATGTCCCAATTAAAACAATCTATAGAAATGTCCAATTTAAGGCATCCAGGGAAAGATACCTTGAATCAAGAAGGCCAATGACGTTCAACGTTTCTCTCTCAGCTGGAAGGGCACATGGCGAACACGGCAGCGTCTGCAGCTTTCTCGTGGGTCTACCAAAAGGGGACTCTCTTCAAAATGTTTTCTCTTTTAAAGGATTCCAGCAAGCAACTCCACCTTCAGTGGGTGGAGACCCACCTCCATGGAAACCATCTAATCAGAAGTTACCACCCACAATTGGGTGGGTCACATCTTCACGGAAACAATCAAAATGCTCCCACCCAGCAATATTGAATGAGGATCAAAGGGCATGGCTTTTCTGGGGTCCACCACAGATTCAGACCAGCACAATGAATATATTTAAAGTGTACAATTTGAGAAATTTCAACATATACGCACTCATGAAACCATCACTGTAAACAAGATAAGAAACACATCCATTCCTCCAAAAGTTTCCTTGTGCTTCTTGGTGACCCCTCTGTCTCGCCCCTCTCTGCCCCCACTATCCCCAAGCAAGCACCGACATACTTTCTGTAACTTTAGATTAATTTCAATTTTTTTGAGTTTTGTACAAATGAGATCATTCAGTTTGTACTCTTTCTTGGTCTGGTTTCTCTCACTCACCGTAATTATTTGAGGATCCAACCATGAGGCAATGTAGTTCGTTCCTTTCGATTGCTGAGTGGAATTTCATCCTTTGAATATACCACAGCTAATTTGTCCTTTCACCTGTTGATAGACATTTGTGTTGTTTTTATTTGGGGGCTATTATGTGTACAGCTGTTATGAACGTTTGTGAATGTCTTTGTATGGGCATATGCTTTTATTTGTCCTAGGTAAATTCACAGACGTGGAATAACTGGATCAAATGGTAGGTGTATGTTTAATTTTTGAAAGAAACTGCCATTTCTTAAAAAGTGCCATTTATATTTGCATCACCAGGCTTCCGTGGATTTTAAGAATAGCATTACAGTTATCTGGTGGCGTTTTTAAGCATTCAGATTTTCAGTTCACTCCCTTGGAAAATCTGATTTACCCAGCTTGGTGCATAGGCCTTTCAGAATCTGGTTTCTGTCTACTTCCACAGCTGTGCACACTCTGCTTCAGCACCGTTATACTACACACAATTCTTTATGCATCATGCTCTCTCATCCTCCCAGTACTTACACAGTGTAGTGGGTTGAATAGCGCTCCCCCCACCCAAAAAAAGATATATCTCATTTTAACTCCCAGAAACTGTGAAAGTGACCTTATTTGGTAAAAAAAAAAAAAAAAGAGGATTTGCAGATGCAATTAAACATCTCAATCCTGGATTTAAAGTGAGTTCTAAGTCTAAGGACGGATGTTATAAGACAAAGGTAGAGGGACACAGAGACAAAGATATAGGGAGAAGGGCATGTGCAGGCAGAGGCTGAGATTGACTTATGCTGCCACAAGCCAAGGAATATCCAGGGCCACCAGAACCTGGAAGAGGCAAGGAAGGATTGCCCTGCCAACACCTTGATTTTGGACTTCTAGTCTCCAAAATGTGAGCAAATCATTTTTGTTGCTATAACCTGTGCTGATTTGAAACTGTTGTGTGCCCCAGAAAAGCCATGTCTTTTAATCCTCATTCAGTATTGCTGGGTAGGAGCTCTTTGATTGTTTCCATGGAGATGTGACTCACCCAGTTGTGGGTGGTAATTTTTTATTAGATGGTTTCCATGGAGATGTGTCTCCACCCATTCAAGGTAGGGTTGCTTACTAGAGTCCTTAAAGAGTGAACCATTTTGGAAAAAGCTTTAGAGCCCACACAGCCAGAGACCTTTGGAGATAAAGAAGGAAAATGCCCCCAGGACAGCCTCATAAAACAAGTCAGTAGAGAAAGCTAGCAGATGTCATCATGTGCCTTCCCAGCTGACAGAAGTATTCCAGATGGCATCAGCCTTTCTTGAGTGAAGGTAACCTCTTGTATGCTTTAATTTGGACATTTTCATGCCTTTAGAACTGTAAACTTGCAATTTAACAAATTGCCTTTTTAATAGACATTCTGTTTCTAGTATATTGCATTCTAGCAGCTTTAACAAACTAAAACATAAGCCATCCAGTTTCTGCTTATTTGTTACAGCAGTCCTTGAAAACTAATACATCCAGCACAGGATCTGTGCTGGGCACTAAAGAGTCAAAGATAAATAAAGATGTGGATCCCACTCTCGAGGAGTGTAAAGTAGAAAAATGATTTACAGAAAACAATTACATTAAATTTTTAAAATTGCTCTAAACAGGTGTATTTAGTAAAAAGAGTGATTGTGAAAATCTGACTGAAGGATACCCTGTTCTCTCTTTTTTCCCCTTCTTTGCCTTTCCTTCCTTTCTCCTCCCCTCCCTTCTTCTGTTTCCTTTCCCACATTATTTCAATGAATAGCATTCTCACTGTGCAAATAGCACAAGCAAGAAATCTGGGACTCATTCTTATGTCTCTCCCCAAGCCTGAGACCCAATCCATCATCAAAATTCTATCCATTTTATCTCCCACCAAAGTCCAAGCTCCCATCATGGGCAATTCTCTCTTATCTGTTCAACCAGCATCCACTCTGCTTTCCTTCCAACCTGGTTTTTTCCTCTGTAGTGGGAGCAAACCTATCACCATAAAAATCTGGCCACATCACCCTGCCCATGAAACCTGTCAATGGATTTGCATGACTCTTAGGATAAAAAGTCAACTGCTTAACCTGGTCCAGAAGGCCTGGCTGCCCAGCCACTGCCAACTCCATTGCCTCCCCCTGGGTTTCTGCTCTCAGTTCTGCATGCTCTCTAGCTCCTTTTACCACTGGGCTTTGCTCAAGACTGTTCTCTCTGTGCTAAATAACTGTCTCTCTATTGGCTGAGTTAACTTCTCCTTCCTCTGACATTGTTTCCCCATGAAAACCTTCCTCGACTCCCTGATGAGGCCACAGCCTCGAACTAATTCTCTATCTCTCTATCTCTCTATCTATCTCTTTATTTCTCTCTCTATCTATCTCTTTTTATTTCTTTTTCCATTACCCCAAGTGCAAACTATACATTCTCCTATTTGAACCCCTCCAAACATTACGAGAGTCCCAGCCACAGCTGCACTTTTTCATTTATCTTGTAATTGCTGGGTTGATGTCTGCATCATCCCCCACATATCAGTTCCTTGGGCACAAGGACTGTGACCTTTTAAACTCACTTTTGTGTCTCTAAAGCACAGCCTGGTGCCTGGAACATAGCAGCTACTCTGCCTGTATTTGTTGAATTAATGAAATAAATTGCAGCATTATATTTAGCAGTGAAAATTGGAGGCAATCTGTTAGGAAAAGTTTAAATAAATTATGGTCGATTCGTGCCATGTCATGTCCAGACGTGGAAGGTCAGCTCTGATAGAGATTTTTTGTTTTTTAAATGTTTATTCTGGCAATTTATACACGACGTAAAAGTTCCCGTTTTAACCACTTCCAAGCAGACGATTTGGTGGTGTTAAACACACTCACCACATTGTGCTACCATCACCACCATCCATTACCAAACTTTCCATCACCCCACACAGCAACTCTGCACCCATTAAGTGTTAACTCTCCATTCCCCATGCCCAGCTAGGTCCCTGGTTCTCTACAAACTTCTTTCTGTCTTTAGGTCAGATAAAGTTGTTCTTTTTGTTTGTTTGTTTGTTTGTTTTAGCTTAAACAAAGGGGTTTATTGGCTAAGAGAAGCCCCAGATCAAGGCACGAGCAAGGTGATGCTTTCTCCCAGGAGACTGCGGCATTCTGGGGCTGGCTGCCGGTGATCCTTGGCTTTCCGTCACATGGCAAATGCACATGGTGGCTTCTCCTGGCTTCTCTTCTAGGTTCTCTGGGCTCCAGGCTTCTGGTTCCTCCCTCAGCTCAGATAAAGTTTTGAGTAAAAGCCAAAAACAAACAAACAAACAAACAAAATCCAAGTTTTGCAATAATTCTTAGGGTAACTTATTTCTGAAAAATCAAATGCAACATATATAATGTCTGACTGGTTATGGGGGGCACTGGGGAAGGACAACGCCAAACCATTAACAATGCTTGGCACTTGGAGGTGGGACTGCAAGAGTGGGAGAAGTGACTCACAAATATACATTTATAAAATCCCTCATTATTTGAATCTCTTCTTTTTTTAAGTGCGTATTAATTTTCTAACTCAAAACTTGTTTTGAAACAGTGCAAGGAAGACAAAAAGCCTCTCTGCCCCACCCAGGAAAGGAAGAGCTTTCCCTGACACCCAATGCCACCCTCCTTTTCCATCTTCTAGTCCCCATGGAGGGCTTGACCTCACCACCCAGCTATTGACTGCACCCACTGCCTTCTCTTCTATGGCCTGCCCTCTCACCTGCACCCATCTTTTCACCCTCACCTATTGCTTTCACTTTGTCCCTGCCCTCTCACCTCCTGTGTGCCCCTGTCCTCTGACCATATCACTGGAGTGTGTGGTTCCTTTGCAAACTTCAGGAAAGGCGAGGCTGTCAGAACTGTAGTTAGCCTCAAGTCAATCCATGTCGGTGACTTCACATCACTTCTGGAGGAAAGGAATGACCAGATTCAAAAATTAAACTCCTAACACAGGGTAGCTATGCTGACATACTTGATCCCATCCAATCCTTACAAGAACCCTCTGAGTAGATTTTTAAAATCTCCATTCTGCAGAAGATTAAGCTCAGAGAGATTGTCACTTGCCCAGTGTCTCAGAGCAGAGAATCCAATAGCTCTCTGGCTGGCTCCTAACTCCAAGCTTTCTGAACCATGGCACTGGGGAAGTAGCTGTACCATACCCTCCGTATATTTCCTTGCTCAGTTCTCCAAGATGATAAGTGCATAAATGTTTGCAGAATGACAGAAATAGTTGATCCTTTAGCCAGTACATCCATTAAATAGTCTTCATATTCATTTCTCATTAAAGCTTCATCTCCCCAAGGCTTAAAATAGGATTGGAAATTTGCCTTGTTTGACCTATTTTCATCCATTAGCATAATTTATTAAACTAGAGAACTGAGAAGCTCCTGGAGTGAAGGGTCACTTCAGGGAGGGGAGGGGGCCAGAGGGCACTACTAAAGGTGTGGGGTCTTTGGGGTCATGAAGGGAGAGAAGGGAGGAGGCCTGAAAATGGTTCATAAGTCAAGGCAAGAAGACTAGTGACAATCGCCATCTCTTTCATGGCAGAGAGGTAAGAGCCCCTGACTTTATGTAGGACACCTGGATTTAGAGTCCATCCTTACTGAGCTTGTGGGCTGGGAACCTGGGGCAAGCCAGTTTACCACGGAGCTCAGCTTCCTCCTCTGAACAGTGTGAGATGCTTCCAACCTCATAAGGGTGACAAGATTAATTTTAAGGAGACGTGGTCTATGAGGTATGCGAGAGCTAAACAAATTAAGACAATTACAAGTATCCATATGGCCACTCTGCTGACATGACTTTCTCTTCTTTACTTTGGATACAAAATTCTCAGTCTGAGAGATGGAATATTGCCAAATCGCTTTTAAAGTGCGAATGGTGAATGAATGACTTTAGTTTGCACCTGCTCAAGCAATGGCTCTATTCAATTATGACTATGGTGCTCCGCCACCTTCTTCCAGTCCTTCTTCAAGTGCGGCCCTGTCCAGCGGCAGCCAACAAGGGTCATTATGGCAGGTGGGGATGAGCTACTAGGGCTGGGGCAGGCCTGGCTAGGGGAGTCAAGTTCAGCTGCAGGGAGAAGAAGTCTCTGAATCATCTCTTTCGTGGTCACCAAAGACCTAGAGTTAGAGCAACACAGAGCAGGAATATGACTAGGCAAGAATGCAAACTGATCTGAAGATAAACAGAAAAAGGTCTTCGTACTATTAAATAGAAGCAAAAGCAGCAAGCAAAGATATTACTGGATCCTTTTAAACATATGCACATATATGTACATGCACCCAACTTGTTCTCATTGTTGGTGATGTATCTGAGGAGAGTAAGATTGCATTTGATAACTTGGGGTGGGGGTTTAAAATAAACACATTTTCTTTTTGAATTCTTTCTGCAGGACCCAGTAAGTATTGTGCTAGCCATAGGTGAAAAAACGCATATGTTCATTTTCTGCTATAGCTCTTCATAGCTTTTGGCAGCAAAAGCATTGCTTGGGCTAAAGATGAGAGAATGATTTGGTACTAGCAGAAGGAAATTGAGATGGATTCTTGTAGTGAATTGAATGGCCCCTGCCCCTACCCAAGTATATGCCCATGCCCTAATCCCTGGAATCTTATGACCTTATTTGGAAAAAGAAACTGCAGATGTAACTAAATTGAGGATCTCAAGATGAGAAGAGCAGCCTGGATGAGTCAAGTGGACCCTAAACCCAATGACAAATGTCTTCATAAGAGAAGGGCAGAGGGACATTTGAGCAGACAGAAGAGGAGAAGACACAGAGGAGGAGGCAACGTGACGATGAAGGCAGAGATTGGGGTGATACGGCTACGAGCGAAGGAATTCCAGGGCTGGCCAGCAGCTATCAGAAGCTAGGAGACTGACGAGAACTGTACACTCCTCCAGAGCCTCTGCAGAGACTACAGCCTGCTTACACCTTGATTTCAGACTTCTGGCCTTCCATAACCACAAGAACATGCATTTCTGTTGTTTTAAACCACACCATTTGTGGTAATTCGCTACAGTAGGCAGATGGAACTAATACAATTCTGAAATGCTGTCTTTGCATAAATGTTGAGTGTGTGTCTTAGTTTGCCAGGGCTGCTAGAATAGGTTGTTAGAATGGGGTTGGTAGCACAGGAACAGAAAAGGTTGACTTAAATAATTGGAATTTGTCTCACAGTTTTGAGGTTAGCAGTCCAGCCTCAAGATATCACCAGACCATGATTTCTGAAGAGTCTGTAGTGTTCTGGTGATGGCTTACCAGCAATCCTTGGGGTTTCCTTGGCTATATCTCTGCCTCTCTCTCATGGTAGTTGCTTTCTCCTTCCCTGACTTTTTCTGTTTCCAATTTCCTTTGCTTATAAGGACTTCAGCCATATTGAATTAAGTCCATCCTTGTTAAGTTTGGCCACGCCTTAACTAAAAACATCAAACAGGTTTTCATGCACACCCAGGCTCACCTTAGTTAATATATTCAAATGTCCTATTTACAAATGGGTTCATACTCACAGGACCGAGGGTTAGGACTTGAACATGTCTTTTATGGGGTGCTGGATTCAATCCCCAACAAGGTAAAAGATTTCACATAAACACCCAAATGTAAATCTGAACTGCAATGATGAAAAATGGCTAATAGAAGCCCTAGCTAGCTTATCTGGGGCTCAACCATCTCATGGAGTACTTGCCCAGGGTTTTGCAGGTGACCTGACTCCACAATCTGAACTTTGCCTCCTTCACTATATTTTCTGTCCTAGAAAACCTTTCCTTGAAAATGCAGTCAGCTGAGCCCCCCACACTGCAGCCATTAGGGATGTTTAGTACAATTTCCACCTGCCTAAACTGAAGAGACCTAAGGTTACAGAAAAATATTCAGATGTGCCTAAAATCCTCACAATGAGGATATATTGATACTGGTTCTTTTACCATTATTAAGTGCTACATAACTACATGTGGAATGACTAAATCTAACATCCATACCCCAAAGGACCTGCTGAGCTAACTTATGAATGGGATGAAATAGTCCTCTGCTGTCCTCCATATCCCCTTTAGGCATCCAGGGCCTCTGCGCTGTTCTGATCTGCCCAGAACTATCATGCTGCCAGGCCCATCTGATTATCTTCTCTCAGCTGGGCTCTTTCTGCGGCTTCCCTCACCCCAACCACAAAATGAAGCTGTCCCATGTCCTGCTGGTCTAGGGTTTTCTCAAAAGCTAAGGGATGATCATAATTGTGTTAATTAGGTCAGCTCACACATTTGACAAATGTCTTATGATGGAAAGCAGATGGAAAAATATGTGGGTGGATTCAGAGTTGGCTGAAGGCCTTTACCCTGTTTAAAAAAAGAGTCCTGGTCTTCTGAGAGGAGATTGCTTGCCCTTGACACAATTCTATTTAACTTTTTTGTTGATGATTTCAATAACTACAAAGAAGGCAAGCTTATTTGATTTGCAAAAGACCCAGCTCTGAGCAATGTAGGAAATATGCTTGCTGACATACTCAGTATTTTTTTAAAAAACATGAAATGATGGATCACAATGAATAAATCATAATCAATGTAACTTCTTTTCACTTGCTTTCAAAAATAAACCACAAACGTGAAAGATGGTTTAGCAGCAGCACTTCATGAGAGCAAAGAATTAGTGGTTTTAGTTTATTTTAAGCTCAGTATGAGTCAACAGTCTGAAAAGAATTAAAATAAAGAAGATGTAAACTTGGGTTGCATTTCTGGACTAGAATGTACAGAACCTTGATCCAGGGTGGTGATAGTTCTGGTATGCTCGGCACTGGCAGCTCATAGTGCAGTCATGAGTGTGGTTTTGGATATCACGATTGAAGAGGGCTGTTGACTCACTGGAGGTGTCCCAGAGAGAGTAGTCAGGTTGATGAAGAGCTTAATAGCCTTGTCACTGGAACAGCATTGATATTTAGTCCCAAGAAGAAAAGACTCGGGGAAATACGTTGTCTTCATTTCTCTGAAGAGCCGTCCACTTGGAGCGGGGCAGAAGAGAGGACTGAAATCCTACATAGCTTCAGAAAGCGAAACAAAGACTAAGAAAAAGTTTAAAGGGATCATAATTGGGATTAGTTCTAGAAGTCATAGGTCTACAGCAACAGAGCGGTTTGCCTTGAAAGGAGGTAAAACTCCCATCCCTGGAAATACTCAAATAAGACCATCATTGCCGTGATCACGAGGCTGGGTTAGACAGGACTCGCTGGCCGGTGGTGTTTCCCCTCCACCCGCCCCACTGTATATGTGCTCATTGAGAAGCCACATGGTTGTGCAGAAGGAATGCCTTGCCGACAAAGGACGGCTAGTCTGGTGAAAGGATCTCAAACAGCATGGTTGTTGGCTAAAAATCTCAAAGTAAGCTCTCAAGCTACATTTGAAGGTATCTCTTGGATAATAATATCTTACTTATCCTATATATTTTATTAGGAGTTTTTGGTTTCAGGTCACAGACACCAAACTCAAACAGCTTAAAAAAAGAAGGAAATTAATGACTTTGTGTAAGTCAGAAGGACCAAGGTGGAGCTGGCCTCAGACACCATCAGTCAGGGACCCTCTTCATCTCTCAACTCTGTTTCCTCCATTCAGACTCCAGGACTGCAAACAGCTCTAGGCTGACTGCCTCCCCGCAGGCAGCTAGGAGGAAAAGAGAGGGCAGCCTTGGATGAGTCACTGTGGTAAAGGAATAGGGTTCCAGGATTGCCCAGACCCAGGCCACTTACTTGCTATTCTGGCCCAAGAGATCTTCTGTGATTAACAGTGTAACCAGAGCCATGAGGTCAGGTAGTGGATGGAAGTTGCCAAGCTGATAAAACAATGGCCAGCCATTAATGTGCTTCAGAGTTGACAGAGCACCTCCACACACATGATCTCATCTGATTCTCATTAGAATCCTGGGAGGAATCCATGGCACATTTTAGTTTTTTTCCACTGTACGATGCCGTGCCACATCACAGAGACAGTAGGTTGTGCATTAGACAAAACACTGAATTTCTTAAAGAACATTGTTTTCAGAGATATTTATTTGAACGTGCTTTATTGTCATCTGATACACAGTTCTTATATACCGTCAGCTCCAGCCATTTCAGCTCAACTCCTGATAGCGTGAAACTCCCTTCTGAGTGTTATGATAGCAGGTCCCTGGAGAGCTGCCTAACAACATACTAAAACTAAATCAGCAGCAGAGCAGTAGCTACACTTCCTGAGGGAACCAGCCTTTGAAGCGTGGCCCCTCCTCTCTTCTTCAAACCCTTCCCTGGTTTCCTGTCTATCAGAAAAACTAGAAACACCATTAGGAAAATTAGTGTTATTTCAAGCAGAACTGCAACTCACAATGAGTCATTTACTCATTCATACATTCATTTCATTTATTCTTTCATTTATCCATTCATCCATTCATTCACAAAATTGCATTATGCACTGATTAGTGATTAGGCAAGTAACTTTAACAAAGAGATGCCAAAATAAAGCAGCTTCAGAAAAGTAGTAGTTTATTTCGGTGGGCTGTCCAGGTCCCAGGGAGCTTTGTTGCATCCTAACAGTTATTTAGGGACCCAGATTCCTTCCACCTTTCTGCGCGGCCATCCCTGGGGTATGTCTGCGTTCCACATCATGGGAGAGGGAAAAAGAGGGAAGAGGACGACTTACCCATTCTTAAGTACAGGAAGTGAAAGTTCATCTCTCTTATCCAGTCAACGATAACCTCACAGGGCCATGCCCTGCTGCAAAGGCAACTGGGAAATGTAGTTCTTGCTTGGCAGCCATGCACTCAGCCAAAACTTACCCAAAGGAAGAAGGAGACAATGGGTGGTTGGGACAATAGCCACCTCTAACACCATCTGCTAGACATTAAGCAGTGTATAAGAAAGATCAAAATTGCATGGATCCTCCTCTCAAGTTGCTTTTGAACAGTGAGGAAGAGAGCCTGCAACAATATGAGGCAGAACAGATGAAGCATTCAGGAAGAGGAGCAAAGAGCCCAAAAAGTTCAGAGGAGGGCTTAAAAGATGGACCTGATTCTTTTAAGAAAAGGGCTAAGGACTGCAAGCAGAGCAAAGAGCAGTTACAATGGCTGACCAAAGGGCAGGTTTTCAGATGTAAAGTGAGGATCCTTCAGCTATCTATCGTTCCCTTGACACTATACCCCCGCCGTCATTCCTGTTCCCATCTGCATTAGCTTCTGCAAGCCACCAAGCCTCGCTGTCCTCCTCGGTGTTGGAAGACATGGAGCATGTAGATGTCCAGGGTACTTTCTAACTGTGGCTAGGCAGCTATGGTTTGAGGCATCCTTTAGCCCTTTAGAGTGAGAGAGGTGGTGCAGCCCAGGAAGACTGGCCAGACTGTGCGTCAGAGTTGGGAGACCTGGGTTCTAATAACTTATAAATGACAAACATTTTCAGAGTGCTGCAGTTTACAACATGTGCTGACTTATAGGATTTTATTTGAGTCTCATCTCAACTCAGAGGGGCTTGCGAAATGAGACATCAGATATGAAAATACTTTGAAATACTGGAAATGCTTTCGAATAGAAAACTTCATTGTGGCAATGCTAAAACTGTATTATTTCAAACTCCATTGATTCAGAAATTGTGATAATTTGCACAAGAGTTCAGGCTGAAAATTATCTTTATTACTCAGTATAACCAAAAGGATTTGCTAAGCAAATTAACAGCATGGCCAAGGTTCCTGGGAGACATTTATAACCCATGGAAGACAACCATTTTCAGTGACTCTTGGAGCATTATTGTAGGAGTATTGGACTTCAATTAATTTTGAACAATGTTCTTTTCATTAAAGTAGGTCTGGGGGGACTTCTACCAGGCAATAAAACCTCATTTGCCATTACTTTGAACTTCTGAATATCCTAAAGAGTAAGAAAATTGCTAAGCAAATTAGTTTGGGGCCTCACAGAGAGAATTTATGTGTTTAAGAGCAGGCTGGACAGTCATTTGATCAAGTTGTCGAAGAGAAGATTCTGGCACCAGACTGGAGGTTGGACTAATTTTGGCAGTGAAAACTCTTCCCTTTCCTTTCACCTAAAATTTACATAAAAGCTCAATCAACCGGATGAATGCGGAGCAACTCTAACTGAAATGAGAATGAGCCCTCTTGGTCTCCCACATCTACCCTCAATCTTCCCAGCAACCCCAGACCCCCTCAGAATGCAGGCATTGAAGACCACAATCCAACAGCGTGATGACTTGAAAACCCCTTTGGATCCTAAGTGGTTGTATGTTTATGGGAACCAGGATAGCCGCAGCTAACATCTATTTACGGATCAGCCTGTGGTGGGCCTGGGCTAAGTACCTGCATTTAACAGATGAGGAAGCTGAGGCTTGAGAGTGGAAGAAACTTGCCCAAGCTTGACACTAATAGTAAGGATGGAGCTGGGTCTTGGCTCCAGTTTCACAGATATAAAGGGCATGCTTTCAAAAAGAAGTGTAACTAATAAAGTAGCAGTGACAGAGAGAGTTCAAATAGAGTCAAGAGGCTACCCTGGAGGTTGCTCTTACACAAGCTTCAGGTAGACCTTGCTACCTATCATAACCTGCCAACCCCAACCAGGACCATTCTAGCCAATCCTAAAGAATACCTAGGGCAATATATAAAATTCCACAAGAGTTCCATGCACTAGAGTAACTTTCCAGAAACCTACAACCGCCAGATGGGTCCCTGGTCCAAATAAGTCCTGAAACCTAGCCCAGCCTCTACAGAACATCAGATAGTTCCATCTCCCTACCCCATATTAAGTGACGAACCGTTCCAATATGAAAAATTTAGAGTGGCCATAGCCCAAACACCCCTAAAGAAAGGGATGGAAAGATCAAAGGTGAGGGTGGAATTATAACAGTGAAGATAGGATTTAACAAATGAGTATGAATGCTGAATCACTAAATTGATATCTCTTTTGGTCTCCAGTATCTTAGAGTAGCTAGAAATAAAAACCTCAAGTTGTGGAATTGTAACCCATGTCAAACTCTGAAATATGTTCTACAACTAATTGTGGTGCAGTGCTTTGAAATTTATGAATTTTTTTGTATATATGTTATTTTTCACAAAAAAAAGAAGGAAAAAAGTTTATTGTGATGATAAAAAAGGATTTATGCCTTCTAGCTTCCTATATTCTGGAGTAGCTAGAAGGAAAAAAATATGAGAGGATTATATGGCAGCCCATGACGAACTCTGGGATCTGTCCTGTAACTACTTGTTGAAGAGTGCTTTTCAAACTATTGCTTTCTCATTTCTTTGTTTTGTATGTATGTTATAGCATACAATAAAACAGTGAAAAAAAGGGGGGGCATGCTTTTATAATCATCCTCACAGACCGTAGAATCATAATTCTCCCCTCTTTGTTTAGTGGCACATGGTTTTGTGGCCCTACTTTCTGTATTTTTAATCCTTCATATCCTAACCAAACTCCAAGGATGATGACTCATCTCCCAACCATGCCTTTGCAGCCTTAACAAGAACGCCCTCAGTGTGGTCCGTCTCCACAGGGACCTGGGGCTGGAAGAAGTTGGAAACAGCAGAGGACTCAGGAAGAAGAGCTCGACAAACCCAAACCTAAACGTATAAACCTACAACGCATTTTAAAGTGGATGCACACTTGCAGGGGGCAAAGGAGTTCAGGAATCAGACATTTGGAATGAATATAGAGCCAAGCGAACAATGGATGGAGCTTAAATTTGGTTTTCTTATCTGAAGATCCTGCATTCATTGGACATTTATGGAGCCCGGTTCTATGCCAGGCCCTGGACTGAATGGTGGGGATGCAGAAAATCGATAAGGCCCCTGCCCGTCAAGAGACATGACTTGTGAAAAAATAATGATATTCGAATATATGACCACAGTGTAGGCGATGACCACAAAAGTCAGTAGCTAGTTCTCATTGCAGAGCTTGGGAGGGTGCAAAGATTGCACTGCAGGGCAGGGGTCAAAGAAGGAATCATGCATAATATTTTCATGAAGTCTCATGCCACCCCAAACGGTGCCGCAGTCCCCTAAAGTGAGAAAGTTTAGCCAAAGGAGACAGGCTCCCGAGAGTGGTCAGCCAGGCTCTGCAGCCTCCCTGAGCCTTCTGCTCTGGCTGTGTGCATTTAGAAAATGTCACATGATTGAGTGAGGCGTGCTGAGGCTGTTCTTTCACCTCAAATGCCCTCTCCCTTCACCGAAGGAGACTGCATGCAATTTATGGTCAAACTTCTCCTGGCTGAAAAGTCCAGAATTCTGTCTACCTGGTGGGCCCCCGCCCACCATAGGTGCTGTGTTCTCATTCCAGAGTCATCTCTATCTTGATGGGAGAGAAGCTGATGTACAACAAGGAAAACAGAACTGTTGGCTCTAGAGGAGGGATGGACCTGAGGAGAGCTGAGTCTCTAACTGATAGAGATTTGTAATTCCAGGACTTCAGTTCTGGTGAGCACCCTGTCCCCACTCTCCTCTGCATTCGCTCTCTTCAGGGCCCACCTACACGGTGCCCTTCCTCTTCGGACCTTCTCTCACACATTTTGTGTTCCAAAAAACTAGGTCTCCCTTGGGTTATCTCAGTTAAGGGGCTTGTTTGCATGAGTGTGTTTGCCTATAAAGACAGCTGGACCCGCATAGGAACCCAGGGACCTCTGTATATTTGGGCTCCATAAGGTCAAGGGAGGGACAAGAGCCAAAATTTGAGGGACGAGGAGAAGCTCTAAAGCCGACTTTATCCATCCTCTTGACCCCTCAATTTGGACCCCTGCTAGGAACATCTCTAGCTTTACACTGCCCCACAACTTCTGCTGCTCCATGGCCCCTCCTAGCTCCATGGTCCTGCTTGCCAGCCTACTTTTTGTCATTTTTACAGCTCTTTCTGCTCTCAAATCCAAAATCTTCAACCCTCACTCCATAACCTACTATTCAAATTGCTGTTCAGCCAGAGCATCCGTGCAACATTACTTGCCCAATGCAAGTAACTCCAGTCA